>NC_064276.1:1215000-1822500 GCF_003254725.2 Canis lupus dingo
TTCAATTTGCCAACATATACAATAACTCCCAGTGCTCATCCCATCAAGTGCCCCCCTCAGTGCCCATCACCCAGTCACCCGCACCCCCCGCCCACCTCCCTTTCTACCACCGCTTGTTTGTTTCCCAGAATTAGGAGTCTCTCATGTTCTGTCTCCCTCTCTGATATTTCCCACTCATTTTCTCTCCTTTCCCCTTTATTCCCTTTCACTATTTTTTATATTCCCCAAATGAATGAGACCATATAATGTTGTCCTTCTCTGATTGACTTATTTCACTCACCATAATACCTTCCTGCCTTTTGATTGGGTGGCATTAGTTCAGTTAGTTTCTATGGCCTATCACAATAGACTGAATAAAGTCTTACTTGTCTGTTTACTTTGATCCAGTGCAGTTTTTGCTTTGAAATTCTACATGTTCTGAAATTGAAATAAGAAAATCCATAGAGATAGAAAGAGAATAGAAAAAGAAGACTGACAAAGCTTTTAGGAGATTGTAGATGGAGAGTGTGCCATTATTACATACTTGTAGTATATACACACTGAAAGATAGGTGGCAGTCGACATTTTAAACACAATTCTGGTCAGAAAATAAGCTTAAATCCACTATCCAGAATAGTGCACAGAGAAAATATAGAATTGTAGCAATTGTTGATAACACATTGCTCCATTTCTTTGAAGTTCCTCAGGAAACACTACATATTAAAAGATAGTTTGAAAGAAAGAATTGTTAGAGACTTAAATCTATAGGAAAGAACCATAGTCTCCCTTGTTTATGACAGAGTATTTTTTTTCTAGATAACCATTGTGATAATCATGTGTGCTGATATAAAAATACCACATTTGCAGCAGTGGAATGCAGATATTATAGAACCTATAATTAAAGAAAATACCCTGAACATCTGTAGTGAATGTTGTACAGTAAGATAATTAACCTCTTAGGATCACATCAAGATATTGTTCCAAAAAGAGATTTCTAAATATTTTCCTTGATCGATAGCTACTAAGTTGATTCCATTACTGTATTTTGGCATAAGATATCTAACAATATTTGCCTTTTAATTTTCAACAGACTAATAGCCAGCTGATGTGATTCAGGCATAGAACTAGGTTTTGTGGGAAACAGGAAAAAAGTAGCAATTCCTCTTCTTAAGACCCATATAATTTAACGATGGAAAGACATATATAAACTCACAATTTATACCATATAGTTAATGACCTATGAGCCAATACAGGAAACTTAGATTTTACTAGTCCATTATGCCCTCCGTGCTACCCTTTAAAGTCACCTAACTCACCCACATAGATGTTCATAGATTTGTTGCAAGTAGCTTCATACAGTCATTCATTTAGCGAATATTTGAGCACCTACTATGTGCCAGGATTCTTTCGGGTTTTGGGATACAATGGGGGCCAAAGAAGACAAAGTCTCTCCTGTCTCTCTCCTGCAAGAGAGAAATGATACATAAAATAGAAAGTACTTTTATAACATACACAGTGATACACACCATGAAGAATACAACAGGATGAGAGTGATAGGTGATGGGGTATGGTGGTCCTGGAAGCCTTCTCTGATAAGGGCCACTGGAACATAGAGCTAACAGAAGTGAGGGCACAAGCTGGGAAAAACTGGGAGGGAAAATTCAAGTCCTGAGTCAGGAAGAGTCTGTGGAAGAACAGCAAAAAGACCAGTGAGGCTGGGAATAGCCTTGCTCTAGGAAGCAAGGAAAGACAGGTGCACAAACAAATTGGAACAGGAGTCAGGGGTGGACTTAAGTGGCCTTGGAGGCAAGGCAAGAATTTTGAATTTGATTCTAAATATGATTGAGAAGCCTTGGAGAATTGAATTGTGTACTCTGAACCAATGAACATTTTATAAGGATGACTGGCTGAAGAGGCAGACAGGGACCTAGTCAGGAGGAAAGTATTGAAATCATTCAGGTAATAGATGATGGTGGCTCAGATGAGCATTTCTGAGTCTCAACACTATTGACATTTGGGGCTGGCTAACTCTTTGCTGTAGGGGGATGTCCTATGCATTGTAGGATGTTGAGCAGTATCACTGCCCTCTATTCACAGATGCCACTGGCAACCCCACAGTTGTGACAATGAAAAATGTCTCCAGACATTATCCTATCTCTTAGAAGGCAAAATCATTCCCAGGTAAGAACTACTGACTTAGACTCAGATGGCAGTGGTGGAGGTGATAAGAAATGTTGGATTTTGGATATGTATTAAAGACAGGATGAGGGACGCCTGGGTAGCTCAGTGGTTGAGCGTCTGCCTTCGGCTCAGGACGTGATCCTGGAGTCCCAGGATCGAGTCCTACGTCGGGCTCCCTGCATGGAGCCTGCTTCTCCCTCTGCCTGTGTCTCTGCCCCCCCCTTTCATGAATAAATCAATAAAATCCTTAAAAAAACTAAAGACAGTATGACTGTATTTGTTGGTCAACTGAATGTGGGGTGTATTGGACAGAGAGGAGTAAAAAATGATTCCAGAATCCCTTAAGTGAGGAAGCTCTTTGCAGCTGAGGAGACTGAAGGAGCTGATGGCTGCCTGCTGGTAGCTAGTGTCAAGGCCTTCATGAAGAGGATTCTGGGCAGCACATCTCATTCAGTGCTGTCTCCAGCAATCATCTGCTGGATTGAACTTATTGAACTTATTATTGCTCCCAGACAATGGACTAGGAGGAAGTCACAAACAGCACATGGGAGTTCTTGTGAAAATATTAAAGAATGATATACAGAATTATCAAATCAATATATTGTACAACTGAAACTGATATAACATCCACTCTATGTTTCCAGTTACTATGGCTGCTGACCATTATTTCCACCCACCTTTTCCCTTCTGTGACTTAGTTATGTAATTATCTTTGGTAGTTTATATCTATTAGTATACGGAAAAGCAGAATGGACCCCTCAAATTTGATTGTCAGGCCCAGACACTACTTTTGGAATTTACCCCTTATGATCTCAGGCACAAAGTTCAAAAGCAAGAAGTTTGTCCCCATTTTCTATCCTCGTACTCTGGTCTGTCAGCCAGGCCCATTCAGTAGGAAATAAAATCAGATACAAACTGAGTGGGGCAGTCAGAGAAGATAGACAATGTGGGTTTTACCAAGCCAAGGAACAATCTTTTCAACCACTCTCAGAAGAGAAAACTCTGGTCCAAGATATGTGTATGCGTGGCATACTCGGAATTAAGGAATTCTGGCTAATATGGGATAGTGAGAGTATTTTATTTGTGATTGGAAATAATGATAGACAAGCCTGGCATAGCATTGGGGTGTGAATGGCCTTGGCCGCTGTGCTAAAGATTTTAAACTAAATCCTACAGAATCAGGTGATATTTCTGTAGCTGGGAACTAATCATCTTTCTGCATTTAGAGTGATGACTCTGGGGGAGGTACAGGGAGTTAGTTGTTGTCTCAGGACAATGTGCTGTGATTTACATTTTTTGTGGTGTTTCACCAGGCAAGAAATGAGGGATAAATAATGCTCTATCATGCAGATGCCACCACATAAGAGGGTCATACCCAACCCTTCAAAATGGGTTTCTTCTATTCCTTCTTCTACTTGACGCCTGTTACAACGAATGTCAATGAAAGTTCACTGAGACATGAAGCAAAATGGCAGACATTGGATGAACAGTCACTTAGTATTCGATTGCTTGCTCAAACCAAAGAAAAAAAGTAAATTGTGGCTTTTAGATGTCAAAATATTTATTGTGACAGAAGGCAGAAAAATTATAAATATACCTCTTATCTATAGCTAGTAGATATTTCAATGAAATTATAGAATAGCATATCTAATATATTCTTAAAATTTATGATTGAAGTACACTTGACATAAAATGTTATATAAGTTTCAGTTGTACAATATATTGATTTGATAATTCTGTATATCACTCTTTAATATTTTTCACAAGAATTCACATGTGCTGTTTGTGACTTCCTCCTAGTCCATTGTCTGGGAGCAATAATACGTTCAATAACATGATTTAAGTTTTATAGAATATTTAACATGTGCCAGATACTTCATGTATGTTATTTTCATTTATTATCACAAGAACATTTTGAACTTGGTTTTGTTTTTATCTCCAATTCAGATGAGGACATTGAGACTCAGAAGAATGAAGTTACTTTTCAAGGTCACATGTGACTTAGTAGCAGACCAAAATTCAAATCTACATCTACAGAATTCAGGAACACCAGATTTTAATCACCTTATCGTCTTTTTAGAGATGAGGCTCTGAAAGGGATTGAGATGGAGGTAGACTTCTTTTGGAGGTAGGAGGGCTGTGAGGAAGGAAGAGTCAGTGACACTGAAGGTCACTTTCCTCGATTAACTGGATTAATGCTAAAGCCATTTACAGAGAAGGGACACGGGGACAGAATTGGTGGATGGGTTAGGTATGTGTGATTATGCAACTAAAATTGGTTTATATTGAACATTTTGATTTTGTGCATCTAAACAGCATAGCTTTTAAGGTCTACTTAACATTCCAGTCTTAAAAGGAGTAAAGTTTGAAATGTCTTAGGGAACTATATCCCTTCAGTATAAAATCTGATTTCTATGCCAATGACATTTTTCAAGAAGTTATGTTTTTGACCTATGCTCATCCAAACTCAAATTATTTCATAATGGTTTCATGTTCTTGCTAAGGTGTCCATATTTCTCCCTAAAGCACTAGATAGTTATGCTCTTTCCTGATTGATGTCCTGCCTTTTATCAACCAGACTAAGTGGGAGACAAGATGGATTGGAGCAGAGTTCATTCTCTAACTAGCTGGGGCTCCATGAGATATAAAACTTCAGTGCTAAACATTGTTACAAATTCAAGAAGTTTACTCACTTTGGAGACACACATTATTAACTCTTACACAGGATGCCTTTGAACATGCATCACAATATTTTAATAATTTAAAAATAAAATCCAAACACCTATCTATACAAAGCCCTTTATATAACATTTTTGAAACGAGGCTAAACATGGAAAATAGTTTCACTAAACCCTTTTACTTTTCTCTGGTCATGCATTTTCTGTTTGTGCTTATAGCCTCTCCATCTTATATCTGTCCCCCTCACCACACACACACACACACACACTCACACACATGTGTCTGGAATGTTGTTCTCTATTTTCCCAGTGAACTAGTTATTCTTCAAGTGCTATCAAGATTATCTATCATTTTTCTCTCCCCTGTCCTCCATCAGGTTATAGCTTTTTTCCATTTATGACTGAAAAATGCTCTGTACACACCTCTTGTATGGTTCTGTATTTGTATTGTTCCCTTTTAAGTCTCCTATTGGACTGCGACACATCAAATATGGGTCTCTCTAACTTCTACATTTAGCATCTCCCCAAATGTATAACATCTAAGTCAGCTGTCTGATGGGCCTGTTGCTGCTTGCATCTCTCTTAGACCCTGAAAGTGGATGCTCAAAAATAAAAAGCAGCTTCAACATGTACCCTTTCTTCATTTGATCTGTTGACTGTGATGGTCTTGCAGTTAGTCGAAAGGAGCCTCATTAACAAGCTGTAGATTCCAGGTTCCCTTGGACGTATCTTCTGTCCTCCATGATGATTACATTTACAACTGGAAACAGTAACTGCAGTGTTGTTTGGGCTTTATGGTGGTAGGCACAGAATGGAGTTTTGAGCACGCCTAGAGAAATGTTGGAGAACACAGTCCTAGGCAGGGAACAGATGAGGTTTACTCCTGCTTGCTGTAAAGGACACAGATGAAAAGACATAAAAAAATTCCACTGATGCTCTGGGACCCACTGACCTTTCACCCTAAAGTTGTCCGGCATTTCCTTGAGAAGGGTCAACCTACACCAATATGAATTTTTCCCAGAATATGTGCTTTATTTCTCCACTTTTAATTACTATGCTGTGCAGGCATATCTGGGTTTCCTGGAACATCCATAAGTTAGTTCAGCAATATTTTTCAAAGTGCTCAATTATATCTCAAGGAGCAGAAACCAAAATGAAGGTTGTAGGTGGTCCTTTACAGTGACCTGTTCTCTGTCCTGGGAGTCTGACTAGGGGAAATAAAGAACCATCTCACCACACCCTTCATGGCATCCAGCCTTGCGGATGCTTCATCTAGAGTAGTTCTAGCTCCGTACTCCACTTTCTTCTTTGCTACTACTCTTCTGTTTCTATTTCTATTGCTTATTCTTTGGTTTCTCTTGCTATATCTGTACATTGAGATCCAAATGTTCATTTCCTTTAATCCTTTCCCCTTCATGCTTAGTTCATCCCTATATCTATTCCCTTTTTTTTTTCTCATTAAACTTTTGTTTTAATGGGTCTCAAAATTCTGTGACAGATTTTTGGTCAAGTTGTTTCCATTAAAAAGTACTGATTTTAAAAACTAATAACTTAAAACTGCCACACACGCACAAAAAAAAAAAAAAAAAAAAACAACAAATGGTCCACAAAACATTCTCCTTTCCTTCTGAAGGTTTTACGATGCATTGTTATCATTAACCAGTCTTTTACTATTAAACTTAAATGGCCAATTGACACAAACAGTTCTGAGACCATTCTTCCACCACTGATTAAGACTGGGGTGGCAGGTATTGGGGATAATATTCATTTAGCCTTCTGAGCTTTCTGGGCAGACTTGGTGACTTTGCCAGCTCCAGCTGCCTTCTTGTCCACTGCTTTGATGACACCCACAGCAACCGTCTGTCTCATGTCACGAACAGCAAAACGGCCCAGAGGAGGATAGTCAGAGAAGCTCTCAACACACATAGGTTTGCCAGGAACCATATCAACAATGGCAGCATCCCCAGATTTCAAGAACTTGGGACCATCTTCCAGCTTCTTTCCAGAACGACGATCTATCTTTTCCTTCAGCTCAGCAAACTTGCAAGCAATGTGAGCTGTGTGACAATCCAGCACAGGTGCATATCCAGCACTGATTTGGCCTGGATGGTTCAGGATAATCACCTGAGCTGTGAAGCCAGCTGCTTCCATTGGTGGGTCATTTTTGCTGTCACCAGCCACGTTGCCACGACGAACATCTTTGACAGATACGTTCTTGACATTGAAGCCCACATTGTCCCCAGGAAGAGCCGCACTCAAAGCTTCATGGTGCATTTCAACAGACTTTACTTCAGTTGTAACATTGACTGGAGCAAAGGTGACCACCATACCAGGCTTAAGAACACCAGTCTCCACTCGACCCACTGGGACAGTACCAATACCACCAATTTTGTAGACGTCTTGGAGAGGCAGACGCAAGGGCTTATCAGTTGGACGAGTTGGTGGCAGAATGCAATCCAGGGCTTCAAGCAGTGTGGTTCCACTGGCATTCCCATCTTTACGGGTGACTTTCCATCCCTTGAACCAAGGCATGTTAGCACTTGGCTCCAGCATGTTGTCACCGTTCCAACCAGAAATTGGCACAAATGCTACTGTGTCGGGGTTGTAGCCAATTTTCTTAATTAATGTAGGTGCTGACTTCTTTAACGATTTCCTCGTATCTCTTCTGGCTGTAGGGTGGTTCAGTGGAATCCATTTTGTTAACACCAACAATTAGTTGTTTTACACCCAGTGTGTAAGCCAGAAGGGCATGCTCACGGGTCTGCCCATTCTTGGAGATACCTGCTTCAAATTCACCAACACCAGCAGCAACAATCAGGACAGCACAGTCAGCCTGAGATGTGCCTGTAATCATGTTTTTGATAAAGTCTCTGTGTCCTGGGGCATCAATGATGGTCACATAATACTTGCTGGTCTCGAATTTCCACAGGGAGATATCAATGGTGATACCACGTTCACGTTCAGCTTTCAGTTTATCCAAGACCCAGGCATACTTGAAGGAGCCTTTTCCCATCTCAGCAGCCTCCTTCTCAAATTTTTCGATAGTTCTTTTGTCGATCCCACCACATTTGTAGATCAGATGGCCAGTAGTGGTAGACTTGCCCGAATCTACGTGTCCAATGACGACGATGTTGATGTGAGTCTTCTCCTTTCCCATTTTGGTTTAGGTTTAGCGGCGGTTTTCACGACACCTGTGTTCTGGCGGCAAACCCGTTGCCCCTATATCTATTCCCTTTAATGTGTTTTTTCACCTGGGTGATTCTTCAGAGGGTTGACTCGAGTGTGCTATTGAGTTTGCAACCACTCCACTCTGTGATTCTGATTGCCCAGCTTTATTTTCCATAGCAATTTTGACCTTCTTACTCACTATATAATTAACCTATAGATTGTGTTTATACTTCATTGTTTGTGTCCCCCTACTAGTTTATTTCTAGAGATTTTTGCCCGTTTTTTTTATTAATGCATCTCACCTGGAACATAGTAAGTATGCAAACACTGAACAGTAAGTGAACTCTTTGCTTCTGTAGCCATTCCTCTTAGTGATTACTATACCTGATCTCTCACTGGACATCCCCTCTGCCAGGCAGTAGACAGACCATTGGTGCTGCTGTCCTCCTGCAATGCTGGTTTAGGGATCACGGTACACTGACCAGGGGCTTAGTGTATGGCTTCTATCTCTTAGATTCCTCAGGAATTAATATAGATTATCTTTGAGGGGAAAAAACTATATTTTCTAGATGCTAGTTTTCATTAAACCAAAAATTGACAAATTAGAAGGAAGCTTATGACACATTCAAGAGTCACTTTTTATCCACCTGGTCTCAAGACTCTGTTCCTTTGAAAAATAATGTAATTATTTCCTACGAGGTAGGGTCAACTTTCTAAATTTTTGACCTTCTTTCATTAGGAGATTTGCTATATTTGAATCTGTTAAATCTTAAAATGGAACTCAACCTGTAGAGATTACAGGTCAGTGGGACAAAGTTATGGATCACCTACAACACTCCATGCACTGTATTGAATGCTAGAGTTCCAAGATGAATAGGACATAGGTTATGTGTGGTATCAGTCAATGGCTGAACATTGCTTAGGTAAAAATACACACACACACACACACACACGACAGTATACAGATAGATATATAAATACATGTGTGCAAATGTAATATAATAAAATATTTAAATTTCAATATTTATTCAAGCATTATACTTGGGCAACAACTTCAGGGTTTTTGAGCATGTAAAAGATAATCACATGGATCAGCCATTTTTCTTACAAAGGAAAGTAACCTGGGAAATATGCTGTAAATGTTCAGCAAAATCCTTGTTTTGGGAAGTGAATTTGAGGGTTAGCTGAGTTACTTTAATGGTGTTCTCTTAATTTAAAAACTATTTCTTTGAGATTTAGTCACAGAAGTGACTTTTTTTGTGTGCCAAACAGAATGCACAATCTCTTTACCATGGCATTAGCAGCGAACGTCATCAGCGGGCTGGGTTCATGCGTCCCTGTGTATGAAATGCTGGATCTCACAAGGGATTGCCCCAATTCCTAGTCCATCGTTTCTGAGCTTCCTTCTTTTCTGTACTTGTCAGTGCAGGGTGCCTTAGTTCCTTTCCACTGTGAGCCATGCAATTCTACATAATTATAAACACTGCTTAAACCTTGATTACTATGACATAAAGACTCTCATGAAGCGTAAAGACAGGATGCATTTATATCAGCATGTTAACCTTATTATTGAAAGCAGTTCCAATGCTACTCCTCTTACAGACAGGGAAATAACGCCTTCTCCCTTTCATCCTACTTTGTGTTCTGAACTGGTGTTTTTCAGCTTCTTTCTTGCTTCCCAGGAATTCTGCACAATTCTGTAATATTGTTTAGCCATCCTGAGAGAAATCAATATGAAACACACGGTGAATGAAAATCCCCTCCCCCTTTGAAGGTTTGTTTTCCACACTCTACTAAGTTGATTGTTTAAAAAGGCATATTTTTTTCTAGCTCCGTGTCCTTCAGGAGCTAGGGTTTCTATGTAGAGCTTTTTGGGGAGAAATAAAAAGGGCTTTTCATGCTTAAGCCATGCTCTGCTGTTACTACCAAGTCATGGGGCACAAGTCTCTTGAGGATGTGGAGAAGAGACACTCTGCAGCCTCACCAGCCAGGGGGGCCCACTCCATATTCAGAAAGGTAAGGGGCCTTTAAGTGTCTGTGCTTCTGACTCTGTGACCTAAGGCATCTGCCTCAGAGGTGACACAGAGAGGCTCGGGTCCTTTGCACCTTAGAATACAAAATTGGGACATGAGGTTGTAGGTCCTGGGCCAAGCACTTAATTTTATTTTTATTTTTAAAGACTTATTTATTTATTTGTTTGTTTGTTTATTTATTTATTTATTTAGAGAGCAAGCAAATAAGAGGAAGGACAGAGAGGGAGAAAGGGGAGGGGAAAGAATTTCAAGCAGACTCTGTGCTGAGCACAAAACTGGACACAGGGCTCAATCTCATGACCCTGAGATCATGATCTGAGCTGAAACCAAGAGTCAGACACTTAACTGATTGAGCCACCTAGGCACCCCCATGGGTGAAGCACTTAAAAGGCATGTGCTCTTCAACTGTTATCTATATGTGGCATATATGTAGGTAGTTACAGCATGTAATAGGAGGGGCCATATTCAGAAAATAACAGAAGATCAAAAAACTTACCTGAAAGTGCACAGGTGTTAAATGGCAGAGTCAGAATTCAATCAACCTGACCCCAGGCCCCAGAGCATATTGCTCTTTTCTGATTCCCTGTGGAATTCCTGGGTCTTACATATTCTAGAGCCCTTCAGTCTCTTTGGGTATTTCCAGGTAGTCTGCCCTACTATTTTCTTATAGTTAATATTTTCTGAGTAAAAATATACTTGCCTGTATGTGTGTATATATATATATATATATATATATACACACACATATATATATAGGATTGGACTAGGAGTGGAATTGGGATTGGACTAGGAACTACAAAGGAGACATAGGTAATGGTTTTCACCCTCATGGAGCTTAGAGCTTGAGAAGGTAAGGGGTTCCTTGGTGGCTCAGTCAGTTAAGCATCCAACTCGGTTTTGGCTCAGGTCATGATCTCAGGTTGTGAGATTGAGTCTCACAATAGGCTCCGTACTCGGTGGGGAGTCTGCTTGAGATTCTCTCTCCCTTTTTTGCCCTCCTCCTGCTCACACTATTTCTCTCTCAAATAAATAAATAAAATCTTAAAAGAAAAGAATTATAGAAGGTAGAAACAAATGCATAAATATCAGGGATAACAGGAAGCATGTTAAAGATGTCACACAGGGAAATGAGAATCATATATTTTGGAAGAATAAGAAAGTATTCATGCAGAAGTGAAATTTGATCTGACTCATGAAAATACAGAATTAATTTTGATAGGAAGAAATGATGGTCTTAATATTCCTGGAAAAGGTGAAATTATAGGTCAAAATGCACAGCTAGGCAACTTCTGGATGTGGTCTAGGGATGGATATTGGTTTATTTTGTTTTTTGTTTTTTTTTAAATAAATTTATTTTTAATTGGTGTTCAATTTACCAACATACATACAACACCCAGTGCTCACCCCGTCAAGTGCCCCCCTCAGTGCCCATCACCCATTCACCCCCCACCCCCACCACCCCTAGTTCGTTTCCCCGAGTTAGGAGTCTTTTTCTTCTCCCTTCCCTTATATTCCCTTTCACTGTTATTTATATTCCCCAAATGAAAGAGAACATACACTGTTTGTCCTTCTCTGATTGACTTACTTCACTCAGCATAATACCCTCCAGTTCCATCCATGTTGAAGCAAATGGTGGGTATTTGTCATTTCTAATGGCTGAGTAATATTCCATTGTATACATAGACCACAGCTTCTTTATCCATTCATCTTTCGATGGACACCATCTCGTTCTATTTTTCCAAACAGCTTTAGGAGAATAGGTATGGTTTCTTCTTTAAACGTTTGATAGAATTCCCCTGGGAAGCCATCTGGCCCTGGACTCTTGTGTCTTGGGAGGTTTTTGATGACTGCTTCAATTTCCTCCCTGGTTATTGGCCTGTTCAAGTTTTCTATTTCTTCCCGTTCCAGTTTTGGTAGTTTGTGGCTTTCCAGAAATCGTCATTTCTTCTAGACTGCCTAATTTATTGGCGTATAGCTGTTCATAATATGTTTTTAAAATCGTTTGTATTTCCTTGGTGTTGGTAGTGATCTCTCCTTTCTCATTCATGATTTTATTAATTTGAGTCTTCTCTCTCTTCTTTTTAATAAGGCTGGCTAATGGTTTATCTATCTTATTAATTCTTTCAAAGAACCAACTCCTGGTTTGTTGATCTGTTCCACAGTTCTTCTGGTCTTGATTTCCTTGAGTTCTGCTTGAATCTTAATTAACTTTCTCCTTCTGGTGGGTGTAGGATCTATTTGCTGTTTTTTCTCTAGCTCCTTTAGGTGTAAGGTTAGCTTTTGTATTTGAGTTCTTTCCAGTTTTTGAATGGATGCTTGTATTGCGATGTATTTCCCCCTCAGGACTGCTTTTGCTGCATCCCAAAGATTTTGAACGGTTGTATCTTCATTCTCATTAGTTTCCATGAATCTTTTTAATTCTTCCTTAATTTCCTGGTTGACCCTTTCATCTTTTAGCAGGATGGTCCTTAACCTCCACGTGTTTGAGGTCCTTCCAAACTTCTTGTTGTGATTTAGTTCTAATTTCAAGGCATTATGGTCTGAGAATATGCAGGGGACGATCCCAATCTTTTGGTATCGGTTCAGACCCGATCTGTGACCCAGTATGTGGTCTATTCTGGAGAAAGTTCCATGTGCACTTGAGAAGAATGTGTATTCAGTTGAGTTTGGATGTAAAGTTCTGTAGGTATCTGTGAAATCCATCTGGTCCAGTGTATCATTTAAAGCTCTCGTTTCTTTGGAGATGTTGTGCTTAGAAGACCTATCGAGGGTAGAAAGAGCTAGATTGAAGTCACCGAGTTTAAGTGTATTATTATCTCAGTATTTCTTCACTTTGGTTATTAATTGATTGATATATTTGGCAGCTCCCACATTCGGGGCATATATATTGAGGATCGTTAAGTCCTCTTGTTGGATAGATCCTTTAAGTATGATATAGTGTCCCTCTTCATCTCTCACGACAGTCATCGGGGTAAATTTTAGTTTATCTGATATAAGGATGGCTACCCCTGCTTTCTTTTGAGGGCCATTCGAATGGTAAATGGTCCTCCAACCTTTCACTTTCAGGCTGTAGGTGTCCTTCTGTCTAAAATGAGTCTCTTGTAGACAGCAAATAGATGGGTCCTGCTTTTTTATCCAGTCTCAAACCCTGCGCCTTCTGATGGGTCATTAAGCCCGTTCACGTTCAGAGTTACTATTGACAGATATGAGTTTAGTGTCATCATGATATCTATTCAGTCCTTGTATTTGTGGATTGTTCCACTGAACTTCTTCTTAAAGGGGAATTTTAAGAGTCCCCCTTAAAATTTCTTGCAGAGCTGGTTTGGAGGTCACATATCCTTTCAGTTCCTGTCTGTCTTGGAAGCTCTTTATCTCTCCTTCCATTTTGAATGAGAGCCTTGCTGGATAAAGTATTCCTGGCTGCATGTTCTTCTCATTGAGGACCCTGAATATATCCTGCCAGCCCTTTCTGGCCTGCCAGGTCTCTGTGGAGAGGCCTGCTGTTACCCTAATACTCCTCCCCATAAAAGTCAGGGATTTCTTGTCTCTTGCTGCTTTAAGGATCTTCTCTTTATCTTTGGAATTTGCAAGCTTCACTATTAAATGTCCAGGTTTGAACAGTTTTTATTGATTTTAGGGGGGGATCTCTCTATCTCCTGGATCTGAATGCCTGTTTCCCTTCCCAGATTAGGAAAGTTTTCAGCTAGGATTTGTTCAAATATATATTCTGGCCCTCTGGCCCTTTTTGCGCCCTTGGGAACCCCAATTAAATGTAGGTTTTTCTTCCTCAGGCTGTCGTTTATTTCCCTTAATCTATCTTCCTGGTCTTTTAATTGTTTGTCTCTTTTTTCCTCAGTTTCCCTCTTTGCCATCAACTTGTCTTCTATGTCACTCACTCGTTCTTCCACCTCGTTAACCCTCGTCGTTAGGACTTCTAGTTTGGATTGCATCTCATTCAATTGATTTTTAATTTCTGCCTGATTGGATCTAAATTCTGCAGTCATGAAGTCTCTTGAGTCCTTTATGCTTTTCTTCTAGAGCCACCAGTAGCTGTATAATAGTGCTTCTGAATTGGCTTTCTGACATTGAATTGTAATCCAGATTTTGTAACTCTGTGGGAGAGAGGACTGTTTCTGATTCTTTCTTTTGAGGTGAGGTTTTCCTTCCAGTCATTTTGCTCAGTGCAGAGTGGCCAAAAAGAAGTTGTATTGGGAAAAGGAGAAAAAGAGAGGAGAGGAAGAAGGAAAGAAAAGAGAAAAGGAAAAAAGAAAAAAGGAAGAAAAAAAAGAAACAAATGAGAAGATGAAGAGAAAGAAAAAGAAAGAAAGGAAAAAAGGGGGGTGGGGAAAGCAAACAAATCAAAAAGAAAAAAAAAAAAGAAAAGAAAAAAAAAAAACCACGGGGAGTATCTTCTGATTCTGTATACTCTAAGTCCCTTGACTTCCCCTGGAACTTGTCCGTCTAGGGGTCTTCTGGGGGAGGGGCCTGCTGTGCTGATTCTCAGGTGTTAGCACTTCGGGGAGCTGCTCTGCCCCTGCCTGGTGTAGGGCTCAGTGGGGCTTGTTTACCCCGTGAGGCCCCAGGAGGAACAACCGCTGTGGCGGGGCCAGCTCTGCAGCCCTGGAGTCAGCAGCCCCTGCAGTAGCTCCAGAGCTCTCCGTCTGCAGGGCCTGGAGGCTCCGAGGCGGGGCCGCTGATCTGCTCAGCTCGCGGCAGGAGCGTCCTCGCTGTCCTGGGCCCTCCCGGCCTCTGCCTGTCCCGGGGGAGGCCGGATCCTGGGCTGTGTCCCGGCACCCTGTGCTCCGGGGCCTGCGCTGTTGGATTCGCTCCCGCCCCGCAGCCCCCTCCGGGGAGCCGCCCCCGAGCCCCCCGAGTTGCTCCCCCCCGCAGCCCCCTCCGCGGAGCCGCCCCCGAGCCCCCCCAGCTGCTCCGGGTCCCGCCGTGCGCGCTGCAGCCCTTAGGGAGCTCGGCGCACTCTCCCGGGGCGCAGGTGTCTGTCAGTGTCCCCGGGAGCCCGAGGGCATCCCCGCCCTCCTGGGTCCTGCTCCACCTCCCCGCGAGCCCCTTTCCGCCCGGGAAGGTCGGTGCAGCTCCTGCTCCTCCGGGACGCGGCTCTCCTGTCCTGGGGACACTCGCCCCGGCCTCAGCCCGGCTCCTCGCGGGCCCCTCCCCCTTGGAGGCCTTTTGTTTCTTTATTTCTTTTTCCCCGTCTTCCTACCTTGATAGAAGCGCGAACTCTCCTCACTGTAGCGTGTCAGCTGTTCTCTCTTTAAATCTAAGGCCTAATTCGTAGATTTTCATGATGATTTGAAGGTTATCTAGGTAATTTGGTGGGGACAGGTGACTTGGGGACCCTACTCTTCTGCCGTCTTGCCCCTCCTCCTCATATCGGATATTGGTTTATTTTGGCTGGAACATAGGGCAAGAGAAAAGGCTGGAGATTATTGTCAAATTTTAGTGTTACCTTAAGGACCTGGTGGTTTATTTATAGGCAAAGGGCAACTGGAGAGGGTTTCAAATCAGGAGAGTAATGTATTGAGAATGATGTTTTGGAATATAATATTGACCGAGGGCAAATGTAAGGAGGTGTCTTACCAAACTTTCCCCTGCTTGTGGGCGAGCAGTTGTTTGTTCTCTCTCCAGAACCTCTTCAGACAGGCTATGCGAGGTGGTTGTCTCTGAGCAGAGTGTCCAGGAGTGTCAGGGAGGAGGAGGAAGGATAAGGAGGTCAGCAGATGGCTTCAGGTGGTGCCTGTAGCACACTGGCCAGGTCCCCTGGTGTCTCCAGCTTCTGTGGCTGCCTTGAATTTGCAAGGCAGGAGGTGAGAAGTGCATATGGGGTAAGAGGCAAGATGTTGACAGGCAGTAGCCACCGATGGTGGGAGAAACCATGAATTACTGCTGCCGTGGGTTCTTTGATTTATAGCAATAGCAATAACTTAGGTCCTTCATCACAGGAACAGTATAGAAATTTCTGTTTTTACGCTAGCTGCAAAGCAAGGTAATGGCCCCAATCTGGGGTGGCACATAAAATAAATATGGAACAGCACTGAAATGTATATAGTATGGTCAGGAAGACATCCCTGAGAGGTACTGAATAAAGGAAATAAGGGAGCCATCTAAGCAGAAATCTGGAATAGAAGGCTTTCAAGCAGCTGGAAAAGCAACCCAAAGTCCTTAAGATAAATTGTGTCAAATATGTCTGAGAAACATCAGGGATTCCGGTATAGTTGGAGTAAGGGAGCGGAGGGTAGGAGAAAAGGAAGAGAGGGAATATAGGGATATATATGGACTTGTGGGTGATAAGATTTTTATGGTTTACTCTAAGATGTGAAGACATTTGAGAATTTAGAGTAAGTGGAGGGCTTGGCTCTCTAGAGCTTTAATAAGACTGCTCTTGGTACTGTGTTGAAAGGAAAGGCGAGAAGAAGTAAGATTATGTAGAAGGTTACTGCAGTAAACCAGGCCAGAAATTATGGTGGCTTGGACTATATGGATAATGAAACATGAAAATGGTCAAACTCTGGACCTTTTAAGTTAAAGGTAGAACAAGCAGGAGTTTAGGACAGATTGGACATTTGGTATGAAAGAAAAAATGCACTTAAAGAATATAACAAAAATTAAAAATATAAAAGCTTAGAAATATATATATGTGTTGCAGTGTATATTTCCCAGTATGGAGAAGTCTACAGGAAATGCTGGTTTTGGTAAAATAGTAGAAGCTCAGTTTGAACATTTAAATTTGAGATGTCTACTAAATAACCTATGAAAAATATTTCAAGAAGATTATCAAAGATAATCTTATCAAAGACATATCAAACAGCTAATTTGGAAATGTGGGTTTGGGTTTCAGGGAAAAGTTGGAACTGGAGATATGCAGGTTGGAACCATCAGGGTTAGGCTGGTCCCTGAAGCTATAAATTGGGGACATGAACTGAGGAGTGGGTGCAGAGGGGATATAGGAGAGGGCTAACAGACAAGCCCTGGGAACCCCAACATCTGAAATGGGTTTAGAAAACACACAAAGGAGACTGGGAGAGATATGAGGACAATAAAGCAAATTTAGTATCCTGAAAGCCAAGAGAAGGAACTGTTTCAAGGAAGAAATGATCATTTCTGTCAAATTCTGCTGACAGGTCATGGCATATATGGACCCAGTGATGACCTTTAGATTTAGAAAAGTGGCAATTACAGTGAACTCAGAAGGATTGGTTCTTAGAGAAGGGTGAAGGCAAACACGTGATTGGAGTGGAGTCAAGAAAGAATGGGAGAAAAGAGGTTGGAGACATAAGCAGGAAATGAATAAGGTAGTTGAGGTTATGCAGGCAGGTGAAGATGATGATTGAACACGGTACTTCAGCTGCATAAGGAAAGAAGAGAGGAGGATGTCATGGGTTGATAAGAGTAAAAAGGTGGTTGAATCAATAGGTTGTAGGTCCTGGTGGATTTGAAGAATTGTTAGAGATCTTAGTGTGACCTTCTATAAGAAAATACCACAGATTACACAGCTTGAACAATAGACATCTGTTTCTCATAGTTCTGGAGGCTGAGAAGTCCAAGGTCAAAGTGCCTGTATATTCTCTTCCTGGTGAGGGCTCTCTTCTTGGCTTGCAAACAGCCTCCCTTCTTTTTGTGTCCTTATAGGGCAGATAGAGATAGTGTACTTTCTGGATTCTTTTCCTCTTTGTCTAAGAACACTAATCCTATTATGGGGCCCTGCCCTCATGCCTGCATCTAACCAAATGACCTCCCAAAGACCCCACTGCCAAATACCATCATATTAAGGGTTAGGTTAGGACTTCACATTATGACTTTTTTTTTTTTTTGAGGAAGGACATAAGCATTCAGTCCATGACATTAGATTTGGGTTAATAGAGTGTGAGCTAAAAGTTAAGAGATAATGAGTGGTGTGAAATTAGGAAAGTACTGAGAAAGAATGGCAGTAGCCAAAAGCTAACCTCTTCTAGAAAGGAGAGAGTTGGACTCTTACAAGTGTGGAAGATGACTGGAACAGGGAAGTGTCTGATGAGATCACTCAATGCTGGGAGTCCAGCAGGGTAGGAGGGAGAATATTCTGGAAATGATCATGAGGAACAGGAGGGGCTTTCACTCCAGGTGCAGACTCCACAGCACACAGGAGTAGGAAACAGCCACTGTTGAAGAGGGCTAGCAGGAAATCAATGTCTTTAGTAGGGGGAACTAGCTTCAAACCAATTAAGAATATAATGAGAATTTCCAGAGAAGATGCTGAACTTAAGGGAGAAGGTTTGTGATTGACCTAGAATTTCAGGGGCAGAGTGAACAAAAAGGTTTCAGGAAATGGAGAGTGGGAGATGGGTCAGAAAAGGCAGCCTATGGTACCAGATGAGGATTCACTTTCAGGGAATGAAGAATGACCCTGGTCTCATGGGTCTTTTGTGGTGATTGGTATGAACAGGGATAAAGTACACAATTAGGTTAGTCCAGTTGGTCCAAAGTACAGACTGATGGAGGTGCTGTGGGGTTTGAACAGAGGGAGGAGTGCTGGGGCAAGTTGACAGAAGCATGAAGGCTTCTATCCTCTCATTGGAGTTCCACATAGTGTGCCTTTTGTGCTCTTGGTTTTAGCTCAATGGTGGTCTGCAGGATCGGCCTTCCTCTAAGTGTGGGCACTCCCCTGACTCCTTCACAGTGCCTTATACATCTCATGTGCTTAACAAACTTTGTTGAGTGAGTTAAAAATACCAGGAGTGAGAATGATACGGGTAAAATTCAAGCCAATTCCAGGAATTAATGATAAAGAATATATAGTTCAGTTCCACTGGGATCTTAATCAATAGTCTGATTTTCACATAGGCAATGGGGAGAGGGTAGTCAAGAAATTTATACTTCAAGACATAAAAAGAGAAAGCATAAGTAAATTTTATGCAAAGGAAATGCAGAGAAGAAGCTTGAGGTTTTTTTAAACCAAGTTATACTTTTATGATATGCGCTTTTCCCCCCTAAGGGAGTATATACTTCTTTTCATTTTTGTTTTTTTGACCAATGCAAGGTGAAGAACAACCATCCTAGAAAAAAAAAAAAACCTGCTTTATCTAGCAACATAAGCTCTGGAAAAAGTGGGAAACCTGGAAGAAGGGCAAGTTTTGTCAATGCACAGATCTCTATACCTCTTAACACCTCATTAAAATGAATGTCTCTTGGTGTTTGGAATTTTTCCAGACAAATGGAGAGTTTCCTTTGGCTTCATATGTCTTCTTAGAAGCTGATAGTGTTCCTGTGATTTTTTTTTTTTTTTTTTTGGTCAGGATTTTAGCTGTCTTTGCAATGAATTTCTAACAGCAAAGCATCTGCTCGTGGAAAGTGCTTCTTGATGTTCCCCTGAATCAGAGAGCAAATGGTGATATACAGATATTAGCTCTATCCTGTTTAGAACAGTGGATTTTGAAGGGTTTGAGAAGATTTGGGGATTAAGTGACCCAATCTGCACTTGGCTTTCCTCCCCACAACTCCTCTGGAACTTTGTTCAAAGTGGTCCAGAGAAGTTAATTAGCTTCTATCGGTCATAGTCAATTGTACTCTACACCCATTTCAAGAATGTAATAAGCTGGAAGGCTTGTCATTATGTACATACGTGAACTTGATGCCTTGGAAGATGTGGTGGTGGTGGTGTGGGCAGGTGGTCGTCAGTGAGTTGCGGAGTTTAAAGTTACGCTTTTATAACGTGTGAGGCTTAATTCCAGCCTTGCATTCTTCGCTTCAATCCTCACAGCTCCCTTCCTTTTAAACCTATATTTGTGTTAGCCCCTAGAGGGAGAAAGGATCATGACACATCAAGGGAAATTATCATTTATACTTGATTTATGGTTCAGATAGTTTATGACTTTTTTCTATTTAAAGAAGCAAGAAGTATGGCTGAAAGTTGATTTTAAATATATTACATTACAATCACCCATATATGAAATGAAGTTTGTGTTATTCATAAGTTTGCTTAGGGTAGTGTGCTGTATATTGGATTGATTCTGAAATAAAATGAAAACTTTCTGAAAAACAGCTAACAAACTTAGAGCTTTTTTTTGTATTTTTTTTTAAAGATTTAAATTCAATTTAATTAACATATAGTACATTATTAGTTTCCGAGGTAGGATTTAGTGATTCATCAGTTGCATATAATAATACCCAGTGCTCATTACATCACTTTTTTGTGTGTTTTAATATGACAAAGAATTTTACAATTTACTTGATAATCTTTTAAAACCATTTTTGAAACAAATATGCAAAAATTTAATTACGGAAATATGTTTGCTATGAACCAACTCATTGGAATTAGGAGTATTTCCTTAAACACTAGTAATACTGATGCTACATGATTTAGAGTAGTTCTTATTCTCCTATATCTGGTTATTATATTTACCATGAAAACATACTTGATTCCCTCCAAATTGTATCTATTCAAATCTTTAAGGATATTTTTAAATCTTGCAATCATTTTTCTAGTACTAATGTTATCTATAGTAATAGTGTTTACCTAAACTAATGAAGAGAAATTTGGCTGAGAAAACTGAAACCATTGGGGTTCTAGTCTCAACTTTTCAGTGACTTTGAAGGAAAGCAACATCGTTGTGCTTCAGGTTCTTCATTTCCTTAAAAATAGTGCTATTAATACTATCTTTCAGAATGTGATTAATATTGCCAACTTTTACTAGATTAATTGGGGAATTTGTTTAATAAGAACAAAAGAGGTTTCTGAGGGAAGAGATTCATTTTGTGCTCCCAGAAGCCTCCTGTATGAGGCTGACGTTACCGTGGGCACACGTAAATGATACTGAAAGTTCATCTGCGCTGCCCTTCCACCACCCTTCTCCAGGTCTTGGAGACTTTTAAACACCTGATTACTTTTGATTTTTCCTCCAAAACCTGACAGTATTAGCCTGGCCAGTTTAACATTGCTCTCTGAATTCCCCCTTTCCAAGTTTCTCTTATAATAATTTCCCAGATAAATGTCACTATAACTTTTTGGAGTCACTTCTCAGAGTCCATGGAAGGGTTGTAGAAGAAGGAACGTGGCATATGTCAGTGATTAGGGAAGACTGAGTTGTTGTGCTGTCTTTTGTTTGGATTTGGCAATTACTGGTAGGTTATTGGTAATTGTATTATATCCAGCAGGATCTTAGGTGTCTCACGAGATTTTAAAGGGTTTTAATATGTGGCGTGTTCTCTGTGTTTTCCTCTAAGATCTTGATTGTTTTCTGTCTCACATTAAGATCTTTCATCCATTTTGAATTGATTTTTGTGTATGGTGTAAGAAAGTGGTCCAGTTTCATTCTTCTGCATGTTGTTGTCGTATGTTTTCCCAATACCATTTGTTGAAGAGACTGTCTTTTATTCCATTGGATATTCTTTCCCGCTTTGTCAAAGATTAGTTGACAATAGAGCTGTGAGTCAATTTCTGGGTTTTCTATTCTGTTCCATTAATCTATGCCATAGCAACTTCTTACTATATACATCTCTGGAGGCAAGGGAAACAAAAGCAAAAATGAGCTGTTAGGACTTCATCAAGATAAGCTCCTGCACAGCAAAGGAAGCAATCAGTAAAACTGAAAGACAACCTATGGAATGGTAGAAGATATTTGCAAATAATGTTTCTAATGAAGAGTTAGTACCCTAAATCTATAAAGAATTAATTTATGAAGCTTAGTACCCTAAAAATAAATAATCCAGTTAAGAAATGGGCAGAAGACATGAACAGACATTTTTCCAAAAGAGATGTCTAGATGGCTAAGAGACACATGACAAGATGCTCAACATCACTCATCATCAGGGGAATTCAAATCAAAAGCATGATTAGCTATCCCCTCATACCTGTCAGAATGGTTAAAATTAACAACAGGTGTGGGTGAGGATGCAGAGAAGGGGAACCCTCTTTTAGTGTTGGTGGGAATGCAACTGGTGGTTCCTCAAAAAGTTAAAAATAGAACTACTCTATGATCCAGCAGTTGCATTACTAGTTATTTACCCAAAGGCTACAAGCATAGTGATTTGAAAGGGCACATGTACCCTGATATTTATAGCAGCATTATTAACCACAGCCAAACTATGAGAAGAACCCAAGTGTCCAATGACTGAGGAATGGATAAAGAAGATGTGGTATAACCACCAAAAAGAATGAAATCTTGCCATTTGCAGTGATGTGGATGGAGCTAGTGTGTATTACGCTAAGTGAAATAAGTCAGTCAGAGAAAGACAATATCATATGATTTCACTCATATCAGCAATTTAAGAAACAAAACAGATGAATATGGGGAAGGGAAAAAAGAGAGAGGGGGAAGCAAACGATAAGAAACTCTTAACAATAGAGAACAAACTGGGGTGGATGGGGAGAGGTGGGTGGGGGATGGGCTAGATGGGTGATAGGTATTAAGGAGGGCACTTGTATCGAGCACTGGGTGGTGTGTGTAAGTGGATGAATCACTAATTCTATACCTGAAACCAATTTTATCATATGTTAACTAACTGGAATTTAAATAAAAACTTGAAAAAAAGAATAAGGCATGGCTTGTTCTCCATGAACTTTTCCAATTGTTTGAAACAATAAGGCTAGCCACCAAGACATGATATTAATTGTTAAGCTATATACATATGTATATAAAAGGTATGTCAGCCCCTATACTAGACTCTTTCCTATTCTACACATCTTTTAATACCATTCCTGTGAAGGAGACATCACTTTGCAGATGTGAACCCTTGACATTGAGGACTTTCCTACGATCAGTCAGGTGGTAAGTGGAAAAGTGGAGGCAGCACATCTGTCTGTATGACTAGACTTATTCTTGTTCCATTAGTAAGAAAATTACTGATAATTTTTTTAGAGTAAGACAGTATTTCCTTTTCAGTGAAGATACAACTGAATTCCAGAGGATACTCCTGTCAACTCAAGAATTCCACCAAAAGGCAAAGTGTTTTTTTCCAAGGTAACTTAGTTTTCAGAAAATGGAGACATTAATATGTTCATAGGATGTCCAATATCAATAACCACTTCTTCAGTTTTTCATATCGCCACAGCAGAAAGTAGAAAGTCTCAACCTGAGTCCCAGAACATTTACATGTTTCACAATGGAAAGTTGTAGAAACCACCACAGAGAGCCCAGATGCTTCTACAGACTCTGAATTATACCTCCCACTAGCACCATAGTTTCTTTTCTAGAGAAGCTTAATGAGCTTCCAGTACTGAGAAACTTCAAGGCTTTTCCAAGGGGGCAGACCTCCCGGTGAAGATATGGATCAAGAAATCAGGAGAGTGCACAGAACTGTTTGGATGAAAAGAGGGCTTTGAAAACACAGATTACTCTGACTTATACTTCACAGTGATACCATAGGACACAACTACAGGCAAGGAGTGGCTTGCTGTGGGACCTGAAGGCTTTGACCAGACTTCACCTTGTGTGGTGGCCCCTGGGGGAACAGTGAACAATGGATCTTCCATCTCCAGGACCAGAGCTGCTTCCTTATTTACAGGAAAAAACAGGGAGATTTTCTACATCTGTAAGCTAAGGATAATTATACTTTGATTGTTGTTACTATTAACTGTAATTTATGTTTAAAGCACTTCATGGTTCACAATAAATGGCGGCTCATTATGAGAAAACATTTCCTACAAGTAATTTAAAGTGTATTGGAAATTTGCCAGGTGGAAATGGCTGTAGAAATACATCTCTTATAATTTGACCTTGAGAATCTTTAACTCTGACAGGTTAAATGCTCCAGGTGCAGCGATATGATTCCTTCTGAGGCCAAGAATGCCTTATAGTTCTGCTGCAGTTAGGTGTTACACACTGATTTTTCTACACTATACACATTTTCAGCTATAGAACAGAAGTTGATTTGTGTAATGTTTGTTTTTTCTTCATAGTCTTGGATTTGAATAATTTGTACCCCTGAGGCAGTTTATGCCACTCTGATTGTTCCATAATTAGGGTTTGCTGTCAGGGGTTAGACAGCACATTTTGTGCCATAACATCCTGGTACAACAACTATACACCCATAGTAAATCCAACTGAAATGTAATAGTTTACTGCTTAATTATTGTTTGGAAATACATATCATAATTCTTTATTTAAGAAATAAGCATTCTATTAAAATAATTCAGTTATAAGAAAAGTGAAACATTTTCAGAAAATTTTATAGAAAGGCAAATATGCTTAAAATGAACTACTATTGCAAATTATACTTTAATGAATTGCTGTCTCATACAGTTTAATTTCCTCCAGTTTAATCCCTGGTTTGAGAGCATTAGTTCACGTTGACTTTTCATATTTCTTGTCAATTCTTCTGCATGCCTGAATTATATTTCAATGTTCCAGATCTTTCCAATCATGGAGGAAAACATGAAAGTTTCCTGATTACAGGTTATTCATAGAAATATTTCTATTTTTTCCTTTGGATTCCTCGTTCATAACCTCTTTTCTCCTTGCCAAGTCACATAGCACAAAGAGAAAAATAATTTACCACATAAAGTCAATTTCTCCACTGTACATATGACCTGTAGCTGGTTTTCCTTTCCATTACTTTCCTTTCTTTTATCTTTTTCTTTCCTTATGTCTGTTTTTTATTCCCTCAGGTAGAAATGGTTTGGATCTCACACACAAGAACTCTAAGCCCATTTGAATCAAAACTTAAGTCTTCAAAGGGGTGCAAATTCCTCTGTTCTGAATGGACCATTATTCTTTTCCCTTGAGTCATCAATTGTAAAACTTAATTTGCATGGACTATAACAAAAATAGTACTCTTTAACCACACAGAGTTTTTTTCTTCATAAGAAAATCAAATTATCAATGTAAATAATGTTTATCTTAGATGAAGAATTCAAAATGAAGCCTATCTTTGGCTTGGAGAATAAAGTTTTATGGATGGAAAGACATCACCCTGAGAATGAAGGAATTTAAGGCCAGTGGGGAGAAAGCATATGGAGGGGAATTATTTGGTGCTTTAATCTTTTGAGAGCAGGTCTATGTAATGTGAAACTCAGCTTGTAATATTTTTTGTGCTTTCTTTTAATAAGAATTTTGAAGCATAACAATATAGAAAATGGTGGTATCATTTACATGGCTATGTAATGATAATAAGCATTAGTTATGGGATGGCTGGACAAACCGAATAGGATATACAAAGGGAATTATGGGAGGAGAAGAGCAACATACAAAGGCTGGATTTAGTCTTGAGTGGAGAAGACTGAATCTGTGATCCAAGCATTGTATAAGATGTAGTCAGGAAGCTAACTTACAAGTCATAATTCAGTCAGCAATTTTATTGATGTTATTGCAATGTCTTTTATCGTTTTTCTTTTCAAGGGTAAGTCATTCTTCATATTCTCAAAAGTCATACATCTAGTTGGAAAAATCTCTAATATACACAACGTGATTAGAGGGGTCCTTGGTTCAGTTACTTAATCCTTCTGACCGTCTGCTTTCTTGCCTGGAAAATAGGAATGACAACACCTAATTCTAACCCTAACCTTAACCCTAACTTGACCTTGACCCATTTGGGGGTATGACTCATAATGACTTTATGTGCCCCTGAATTCTTCTAGGTTGTCTTTTATTTCATAGTGAGTAGCAAGTATAAGAAGGCCCCTGCAAAATTCAGTATTGACCTTGAATATCACACTTAATTCTATGCCTACACATAACAGGTACTCAGAAATGTTTGTTCACTGAAAAAATAAATTTTAACCATTTGTAGGATAAAAGCAACATCTAGAAATGCTTTGATATTTTCAGTTATGCCCAGTAGTGTTATCTTTATTTATAAACAACAGTGATATCATTTAATTAATGTGCTGACTGAATAATGAATGCTCATAGTCTGTAAGTAGAACTTTGTACCATTCATTTAATACATATATGCTTAGATGTTATAATTTCAACTTTTATTTCTCACTGAATGTCACAAAGCCAGTCTCAGTTTACCAAGGAAAAAGCCCTTTAAACAGGCAGACAAAGGATCTGGTTTCCCTAGCAACTGGAAGCTCTGCTATCACAGCTCCCCTGCAATTCAGCTTACACATCTGTGCATTTTTCTTTCTTTATTTTTTAAGTGAGAATGCAGTTTTAGAATAATGGCTGCCAAAAAATGGATAATAGCACAAATCAGAAGGCCATTTATATAGGTAATTGGGATCTTCTTACGTTTTCTATTCCATTTTCTCAAATAGTTGATTTGAATACTTAATGGTTAAATAGCACTTACCTCTAATTATTTTTAGTAACTTTGTGAATTAAAAAAAATAAAACCCATGTATTTCTGGAATTTGGTTAATTAGAAAGATAGCATTACTTTTCTGGTCAATGAAACAACTATCGTCACTGTTTGGAACTTCATAATTGTGTGCATGTAGACATGTGTATAATCTTCATATACCATTTGAAATATTCATTAGCACATTAACACAGGCATTTTAAAATGTCCTGTGTTTGGGCAAAAACAATTAGAGGCTAGCCTAGGTGATGGTGGGATTCTCTGCTAACATCAAAAATAACTGGAATGTCTGTGGTTACATATTGCACCAAGACTTATATCCAAAGTTAAAAAAACAAAACAAAACAAAACAGTCTGTGCTTATTGAATATAATATACTAAGCTTTAGTGCTTGGATAGATCCTTCACTTTAGGCAAGACAATTAAACACTAAAGTTCTGGTATAATCTTTCTGGTGATGTGTTTAATGAGGCACAAATAAAATGACAGAGATCTTAAAGAAGGTTCTTCAGCAACTGTCATCCTTTGCCCCTCATTGTTGCAACTCCCTGGTATCCTTTGTTTACCTAACCCTGTTGCCAGGTCTAAGAGCTCAGATCCAGTGTGCTAGGTAGGAGAAAGAGCACCACAATATCATGGCATCAAGTATGTTGATTGGCTGAGTTTTTAAAATAAAAGTAAGTTATCCTGAAGAAATCTTGTAAACATCCAGTAGTCAAAAGTCTACACTGTAAGCAGGTACATTTTCAAAATCTAAGACTTCAATAAATGGCCCTGAATCAGGAAGGTTGCACCTTCCTTAGATAGTATGAGATCAGGAAAACCAGATGTCCAGCATCAAAATTTTTACCTCAGCCATATATTTTTTTAAAGAGAACCTGAGATGAATATCAGAATCTACAACATATCCTTAATGGTTTGTTGTGCTCGGAGCTTCTCAACATGTTTTTTTTGTTGTTGTTTTTTTTTTATCACCTTACAGAGTCCTGATGAGAAGACCCTTTAGTTATTCCTATCTGTAGATTGAATGGACACAAGAAGGAGCAAATAATTAGAAGCTGCATCCCTCAGAATAGACAAATAATTAGGTAGTTTTTTATGTGGCATCAGTAACTGGGCATTTTTTTTTCTCTGGGTGTTCTGACATAAGATCTGCTATAAATAAAAACTGTGGTTTTTGAGAGATCGAGTTAGAATGGGGAATTAATATGCATAGTTAAGGCAGGGATCAGATGTAAATAACTTATCAATGTGAAGCCCTACACTTCTCTTTTTTTTTTTTTTTTTTTTTTTTGCCCTACACTTTTCTAATTCTCTGAAATCCATTTGAGTTACATGAATAGCGTTCCAAGGACTGTGTGACTGATCATGGCCAGAGAAATAAACTGAATTGAAATAACTTAACCTAAAAATATGAGTATGTTTTTAGTTGATAATTTTACAAGATTTACAGTCACATAACATGGTCATGTTCACCATGATTACTAAAAGAATTATCTTTCTGGTTAATGTAGCAACTGGATCTTGAGTATTCTCTTCTCAGATGAGTAAGAGCGAAAATGTTGTAAACCTTCCTAAGCCATATCTAACTGTAGTTGAGAGTCCCTAATAGATAAGTATATTGTGTACATAAAGCAGCTTCCACATAAGTACATGATGGTGTTAGTCTGTTCCTAATTCTGACTTAAAATATCTTTGTTCCAAATTCTGGGAGAATTAGAAATTCCTGATGTCTTATTTTGATTCCTGGGTTTAGACTGTAAGATTGGGGCAAAAGTTTGCTACAAAAATCCATGCAGACCCAACCTTAAAGTTGAATTTCATACATATTTTAAATTTTCCCTTAATTGTCTAGGTTATATTACAGCTCTTAGAGGAGGCATTTAAACAACTTTTGTACTAATTCATTTGCTTGTGTTTTGGTGGTTCCTTGGGGATGTCATAAGCCTTGACCATGTCTCTCTGAATGTCCGTCTTTGACAGGTTGTCATAGTCCCTCCCTACCATAGCCTTCATAACCCTTTTCTGTCCAGTTTTTGCTCAGTTTTCAACTCACACCTCAAATGTCACATGTTCTGTGTGTATTCCTTGATTTCATCAACTTGGTTATTTGATCATTTGTATTCCCTTAGCATTTATGCTCTAGCACTCTGTGAAGGATATTTTAAGTGCTTCTTATAGGGATCTGTAGGCACTATGTGTCACATTCATTTCTAAGCTCCTTAGAGACAATGACCAGCAAATACTTCTGTGTACCCCTCAATTCTGGACACAGGAGTTCAGTGTTAGCTTATGGGCTAAATTGTGTCCTTCCAAAATTCATACATTGAAGCCCTACATTTGGAGATAAAGTCATTAAAGAGATACTTAAGGTTAATTAATGTCCTTGGGAAGATCCCTAATCCAGTGTAATAGTTCTTACAAGAAGAGACCAAGACACAGAAACAGAACAGAAGGTAGATTGTGTAAACACATAGGGAGAAGATAGCCATCTATAAGCCAGGGAGAGAGACCTCAAAATGGAACCAACTGTGTTGACACCTTGATCTTGGACTTCTTGATTCCAGGATTGTGAGATAATAGATTTCTACTGTTAAGCCACCCAGTCCATAGTGCTTTGTTATAGCAGTCCTAGCAAGCTAATAGAGTGCATATTCATATCATTTTAACACTTTTAGGAAACCGACATTCAGGGGATCCGCATTCCATAATCACCCACTTTTATTCAAATATTTTCTGTCCCTTCTGCATGTAATACATTTCTATATAAAACTAGCAGGCACTCTTAATCCAGCCCCATATCTCAACTCTCTGTCCATCACTTCAGCATTTCCCCAGCTAAAAATGGCGAGGCTGGCAGTGCCTCCCTTAAAAGATACATTATATTTCAATAAGGCTCCGTGTAACCTCCCACTTTTCACTACAGAGGATAGAGACCAATGTATACACTTGTTTATACAGTACTTACCTTCAGCTGGATTCTTATTATAGCTTTGAGTGTCAAATATCAGTTTAGCTAGGAAGAAAGTATGTGTGTATGGAGTGTGTATGTGTGTGTGTGTTGGTGTGTTTATATTTAGGAGGAAGAAGACCTAACTTACAAAGTCTCACTGCCAACCGGTTAGAGGAAATTTGTCCACTAATTGTTTTTATTTTGGTAATTTTTTTCATGCACTTTATTACAATTTTAAGGCTTATCAAACTGCATCTTTGAGTTGTTGTTAAATTTCTTCCTACCTTAAACAATTTAACACTATATATGTTAAATATAGCATTATATATATTAAATATAGCATTGTTCTTAAATTTCTGCATATTATAATCATTTGGTGAACATGGAGGCCATGTCTACATAAGGTGATTATTTTAAAATTAATATTGGATCATCTGTCTCTAAAAACTATTAACAGATTTATAAATGCAACCTTTGTGTCTCATCATGTGAACCCTTTGCCAGATTTTTCTTTCAGCTCATTTTTGAAAGCTCAATGACATTGGCATTTTCAGGAATGGTGTCGCAATCCAACTGTCTTCCTGCTATTAAATGTACAATACACAACAAGGAGTACATTCTTCCAACGTGTTCTCCAGAAAGTAGCTTTGAGCATGGCACATCAAAAGCAAAATGAGTTTGGCAATCTTAAAGCAACATCTGTTCAGAGATTTTTTCTGCCACACCATGAGGGGGAGAAAAAGGAAATAAATGTATACTACATGGCACATTTAAAAAAATCAAAGAAAGGTGTCGAGTGAAAAAAGAATAAAAGGAAACCCGAGGCAAAAAAAAAAAAATACATGAAATTATATACTGCCCTAAAGACAAATTCACATTCTATTTCCATTCAGCCTGTGGAGTAGCTATACAGGTGGCAACAGAAATATGGGCTGAATCACAATACTTTTCTTGTGTTTCCTGTCCTCAGTAAGCATCAATTACCATTGGGCAAATGATTTTCTCCCAATACATCTGAGCAGTCATAGATTTTCATTATTCTGCACTTTGTTTCAATGGCCCAACTGTAGAGGAAATGCTGTGTGTGCCCGCTGTGATGTTCATTGCAGCAACTGCACCTGTTAGGAGAACATTTCTGTTTATTACAAACATTTGGTGAACATTGAGGCCATGTCCACATAAGGTGATTGTTTTTAAATTAATATTGGATCATCTGTCTTCAGATAGGGTTCTCTTCAGTTTTTCACCATTCTCACATACACACAAAGTTTAAAAACCTGAAAGGGGAATGTGTTTTTCAAGCAACATAAATCCAGGAGGATGGATTTGAAGTGGAGTTGTCTTGCCCATGTTCTGCTCCCACCCCCACACCCACTTCTGATACCCAGAGCTACTTCAGGTTACTCACACTGACTCATTCCTGAATCTTCCTGAGACAATGCAGCTGAGCTTGCCTTAGTGCTTTGTATGTGTCCTCCTCCCATTCCTTCCTTTTTTCACTACCCCCCTCAGCCCCTTCCACTGAAGTCAGAAGGTGAAAAGGAAAGGGAGAGTAAAATGGAGCCAACATCTCCTTTTTAGAGCTGTTGGTAGCAGAAGAGAAGTAAATTAATATGAGGGCAACTGGCGGACTCAGTCAGTACAGTGTATAACTCTTGATCTTGGGGTCATAGTTTCGAGTCACATATTGGGAGTAAAGATTACTTTAAAATAAAATCTTAATAAAAGAAGTAAGTAAATGGATATGGCAGAAAGGAACCTCAATATCTACTTAATATACCTACATATGTTTCATTTTTGTCCCTCCATGGTTACACCTTTACAGGAACTGGGCCAGGGCAGCACTCTCAAGGCTCAGTTCTACCTGTCTCTGTTCCTCCAATTTATCCACACTTCCGTAAAAAGTACCATCCTGAAACTGAGATCTCTTCACATACCTTCCTTGAATAAAAGTGTCTCATGGCTCCCCACTGCTATGAGAAGAACATGAGCTTTTGAGTCAGACCAGACTTGATTCTGAATCCAAATTCTGTTATTTACTGGTTGTGATCCACCTCAAAAAAACTCCTTCACATTTTTGAACATTGGTCCTCTCATCTGTAAAATGGGAAAATCATCCCTTCCTCATGATTTATGAAAATTATGATAGTATGCACTAGGCACTTAACCTAGTGCAGCAAAGGCTTAGTAGCCACAACTTATGTTATCAAGGCCTTCTCATTCCTCCCGACTTTGATCTATAATCTCAATATGTTCTGTAGTCAAACCTTCCTAGTATTGTTCCTGCTTATTCCTTAGGAACAAACAAAATCATAACCTCCTAAAAGGATTTTTGCTAGTGTGTTTATTTTTTCTATATTTCTCTTCTCATCCTCCCAACAGTCTCTATTCCTCGCTCACCCGTACATTCAACTCCTGACCCCTATTTTTCACTGGGAGAATAAGGCATTTCATAAGAAAAAACATGAGGACCATACTTTATTGAAAAAATGGAGTTTTATTAGAGTAGAGCTTTTTTTCCTTTTCCTGCCAAAATACAAATATAATTTCCCTTATGTACAGATTTTACTGTTACCTTCCTATTTTGTGAAATAATTGCCTCTGATCCTTTGGAATATAAATTTCTCCACCTGTCCTCTCTGCCTTTCCAAAGACTGACCTCCACGCAGAGCCCCAGCATCATGGTGCTTTCTGGATCTTTTCCAAAATATGAACATGTACTCTACCACCTCCCATTAGAAGTTCTTTTACTTCATATACTCATTGAGCCCTATTCCTCTGCTGTGTGCCAGAGCAGACCTCCAGAAAGGAGCTCTCTGTGCTCATCATTCCCCAGCCCTCATCTACTCGCTTATGGTTTTCTCCTTAATCCACCCTTTTGTCTGTTTCATTTAAAATCTTTATTAAATGCCTATTACATATCAGCCTTTGTATACTGAGGTGAAAGGCACTACTAAGATCTCTTACTTTAGTGATAAAATAGATGGGACTATGTTATAATAAATATTCCATTATGTATTGAGTGGAAATGCCCCCTGGATGTCAATTCATAAACTTTAACACCTTTGCATTGTTTTGGATAATATATACATAACATAGAGGAGGCATTAATGCATGTTAAGGTGTATGATATACTGATTTGATAGACTTGTATTGCAATGTGATTGCCATACCTCTCTCTTGTCACATAATTACAATTTCTTCTAGTGGTACAAACAATTAAATCCACTCTTATTTTGACCTTATCTTTCAGTAGAACTGAGCTTGCCCAGGTCATCAAAAAAAAAAAAAATCCCATGTTGCCAAATCTAGTGGGCACTTCTCTGACATTGTGTTACCTGACTTCTCACATGCTTTAGACATAGTTCTTTGAAATATCTCCACTCTGTTTCCATGACACCCAAACTATTTTGAATTTTGAATATCTTGAATACCTAATCAGTGGCTCCCTTTCTTGCTTCTTGTCAGATCCTATCTGATCATGTGGTATGCCACATGGTTTGCCTTTGCCACAAGGTTCCCTTCTCTATTCTATTGCCACAAGGTTCCCTTCTCTATTCTATTTGCCACAAGGTTCCACAAGGTTCCCTTTGCCACAACGTTCCCTTATTCTATTCTGTACACAGCATCCACATCTGTTCCCGTATCTTACATATCATATTCCCTATGACTTCCAAATAGATTTCTCCTGCTCTAATCTAGCTCCTGATATATCCTATATAGCCAACTACCCATCTAATTGTTTCATACCCAATTCATCACTGAGTTCCATCACTTCCATCTTCAGAATAGATACAGACTTTTTCTCTTTCCATCTCCCCCAACTGTGCTAGTTCTTGCCTCAATCATCGTTGCCCTTCATAACTAGTCTGCCTGGTGTTATTCTTGTTTTTGCTCCTCCTGTATGATGCATTCCCCACATAGCACAGAAGTCATTGTCATATTTTTTCCCCATCCCTGAAATGCTTTCTCCTCTCTCCTTATTTACTATTGTTATTCTGTGATAAGAGCACTTAACATAAGATCCTCACTCTTAATAAAATCTTAATTATACAATGCAGTATGGTTAACTACAGGCTCTGTGCTGTATAGTAGATCTCTAGGACTTCTTCATCTTGTATAACTAACTGAAACTTTGTACTATGTGACCAATATGTGTAATATACTTTCTGTTTGCTTTAAAGATTTATTTATTTATTTTTAGAGAAAGAGCACACATGCATGCACAGGGAGAGGGGCAGAGGGAAAGAATTTCAAGCAAACTCCCTTGTAACATATTAAATGCAATATTTTAAAAATATAAAGTGATCTGCCTTTGCTGGAAAACAGTGACTTCTCTTTGTTTTCAGAATAAAACCCACTTCTTTCCTGTGGATTAAAAGTCCCAATATGATTTGCCTTTTTGTTCTGTTCGTCCTTAACCTGCTCTAGATATAGATCTCCTGGCCTCCTTTCATTTCCTTATACTTGCTAGTCTCATTCCTCTCCCAAAAACTTGGTTTTGTCATGTTGCCCCAATGGGCAACGTATTTCTCTGAGACACAGTTCTCCCTGGGTTCCTTACATTTCTGCATATAATAAGAAGATAAGCAAGGATTATCAAGGATAATCCTATCTTCTCAAGGATTTTTATAGAGCTTGGAAGATAGAGATACTGTCTCTCTGTTCAGCACAGAACAGATTTGTTTACTGTCCACTGTAATAAAGCAACATATATATAATATATATGCATATGTATATATAATATACATATAAAACCAACATTCTCCTCATTGTCCAAGGAAAGTTTGGAGCATTTTATAAAAAATTTGGGTTCTGTGACACCAGTCTGCTGTGTATACAGTATCATCCTGTCCCCATTCCTCATTGCTTCCATGGGATTTGTCAGTAGTAATAATATCCTTTGTTTCTGACCCAGGAGTCTTGGGTCATCTGCCAGCATATATCAAACCTTGGTTACCTTGCAACCTGTTAGCTTACAAGAGGGTAAGAGACTCTTCACAGGTTTTGGTAAGTTTTGACAATTTCAAAAAATTACAGAAACATCATTTCTTTCTATGAAGATATTCACTCCTGGGTTCTTTCTAAGGACACAGTTATGTTAGTTACAATATTCTATGATTTGTGATAGCTCCCCAATACTCTCTTTTCCCCTCTTCCAAATACCACATGCCCTCTTTCCAGCAATGTATGTCAACCTATATATTCATATATTTGGGAATATATGTCAAGGAAGACAGTAACCTATTTTGCAAAAATTGCTGCAGTCTATAAGTTAGTGTCAACAGAGTGAAAGTTTTTTCATATACTTTTCTATTGGTTTTGCACTGGTAACTACAGAAGGCTCTGCTCTACAGTTTATTGTGTATTTAGTATGATACCAAAATAATTCACTCCATATTTAGTGGAATCAAGTAGGTCATTTTCATATACACATGAAAATATATACTTATATATTTCTGCTCTGAAAATTAATTATTTTGAAAGTATAATTGGCTCATGTATATTTGTAAGGTGTGTGTTTAAAATTATCATCTGCTTTCTGATAATTTTGTCTTTTACAGACAAATAAGTTATGGCTTTCATTTCAGGGATTCAAAGAAAATTTTTAGTATATCCATAGCTAAATAGGGAGCCTGGAACAACTGAACCTCAATAAATATAGCTCTTATTACTAAGTATGCCTTTGGAATTGATTCTGACACAAATATTTCAACATACATCTCTATTTTTTTTTCAGGCTAATGGTAAAAATTGGGTTTAAAATTTTAGAAAGACAGATTTTTCTTATTCTGTTAGGTCTAACTCAAAAGATACTTCTTCCTTAAAACTCCCAGTCCTCCTACAAAGAGCGAATGACTGATTTTCATTTCTGTAGTATCCACTAGATTCAGTTTGCCCTTACTTAATAAAGCATACCAACAAATATAAACAAGTTGAAGTGGTGTGAGCAAGACAGATGCTCCATTCTATCAGTAGTGTAGTTGCTCTGGTAATCACCAGGGGTTCAAGCTGTTTACCAGTTGCTGTTCTCAGTATGTGGCTTTCTTCCTCTAAGGTACCTCATGGTGCAAGAAGCTTCTAGAACTCTGACCATTATATTCCCATTCTGAGCAGGGGAGAAAGAGCTCTTTTTAAAAAGACTTTCTTGGAATTCACCCAGACTACTTGCTTACATTCCATCTACCAGATATTGGTCACATGGTGTCTTAGCTTGAGCTGCTAAAGCAAAAATAGTACACCTGAGATGGTTAAGCAACAGACATTTATTGTGGCTGAGAAGTCTAAGATCAAGCATTAGCAGATTCAGTGTCTAGTGAAGAGTGTCTTTTTGTTTTACAGGTGGCCATCTTCTCACTGTGTCTTCACATGGTATGAGGGATGAGGGAGCTCTCTGGGGCCTCTTTTATAAGGGCACTAAAACCATTTATAGATAAGAATTCAACTCTCATGTGCTAATCACTTCCCAAAAGCCCTGCTTTCCAACACTGTCACCTTGGGGTTTAGGATTTCAATACACGAATTTTTATAGCAGGAGGGCACAAACATTCAGACTATTGACACATGGCTACTGTAGCTACAAAGGAGGCTGGGGAATAATCTGGGGGGCTGCGTATTCAGCTAAAAACTGGGTTCTGTTATCAAGGAGGGAGAATCTATAGCTGAGTAAAGAACTACCAATCTCAGCTACATACTTCTATTTAATTCTTATGTTATCTTGGTGATCATAACTAGTTTTCACTTGAATGCTACTATCACTGGAAAACTGCAAGTTCCTTGGAGGAAGGTATTGTGTATTATTTATCCTACTTCCTAACACCTAGCAGTGTCTTGTCCTGTATTTATTGAGTAACATAGGCTACCATATACCCAGTTTTAGAAAAATTACTTTAAACTGCCTTTAATAAGCTATATAATTCCCATAATAGAAGTCCATGAGGATACTCTTTGCATTTGCAACTTTATTTAAAATGTTCTCAATCTCAGATGATTCATTTACTAGACACTTGAATGAATTTTGAGTGTAAACACAAAATTGATATTCCTCAATTTTGTAATTAATCAGCTCCCTCACAGAATATTTATCAAGCATTTTTCTTTGCAAGACATTGTGGAAGGCATTTGGTATACAAAGATAAATGACATAATCCTTGCTCTCAAAGAATTCACAATCCAGTGGACATCTATTAGTGTGCAGGAATGTCATTGCCTATTGTATACCTTACCTATGGCACAGGTTTTCAGTACCTTTATACTTTGATGTGAGTAACTTTCTTTTGTAATATTTTCCCTTGATTGCTGCCATAGAAAAATTAATAACCCTTTGGGCAGAAAGAGAAATTGAGGATTAATCTACTTTTTTTTGAAAAAAAATCCATTCCAAGGAGGAACAGAGACAAATGGATAGAGTTTAATTATACAATAAAGATTTTTAAAAAGACTCCCTTACTCTATGATTTGTTCTGTGGGATTGTTGGATTTCTTTTTTATCACCATATAAGATTTCTCCCAACAGGATATTTTTTATAAGTCTAGGGTGCTTTTTACAAAGTCTAATATAGGATGCTTCAATACCTTGTAAGACTTTATTGAAACCTATTTCCTATGTTTTCCAGGTTAGTATTAACATTACTATTGTTCCAAACTACTCATATGACATTTTTTCTATTGAAAACAGATTTATTTATTATGTTGCACTGCTAAATTTATTTAGTGTCACTGTGGATTTCAGCTCATGCATATTTACTAATAACTTTGCATAGTGGATGTCATGATGTGCCACCCAGATTCCAAGGGACTCATTCCCTCAGTTTGCTAAAGTGTTGCTGCTTGTCAGTGGTTCACAACTGAGTCCCTACACAGTATTGCCAGCAGTTGAAGGGAACAGCCTCATTGAAGTTATGTGCACTCCCAAATGGAAGCTCACATGAAATGGCTTAATGATAGATGAGGTTCAAAGACCTGGCCTTCTTTTTTGAATTGGAACATTTTAAGAGCCAAATCAACTGAAGAGCTTTCCATGGGATGAGCTAAGGCCTCTATTTTAGCTGTTATATTGTAGTGGTGCAATTGTAAAACTTTCACCAGTATTGAGTTGGGATGAGATGTAAAAGAAAAGAGTGCAGTGATTTTAGAGGCAGGGATTTGGGATGTTTAGGATGATTAGTAATAATAGGTCTATAGAATATAATGACCCATGCTGAGTGCTACTGACATATTAGAGAAAGAAAATTAAGCACTTAGGGTGGTTAATTACCCATTTGGGGTCAAGTGTGAAATTCCTGTACCTTTCTTGAGAACCTAAACAGTCTGACTTTCTGGAATCCAAGGATAAGAAAAGCTGAGGATCAGACTCAGAACTTAATTAGAAGGGCACCAGGGCCCCAGAGAAGGTTAAATTCCAAATTCAGAAAGTCATTATGCCAAGGATACCAAACTGATAAGAAAAAGACACAGACTTGAAAAGGGAGACATCTTTTTTGATGCACCTGACAATCTTGAGTCCCTAGTTTTCCTTGACTGTCTTAGAAGTGCAGATATGGTTCATTCCCCCATGCTAAAGCTGCAATGATTGAAGATGATGCAAGGGCCTATGCCTTGCAAGAGAACATGTGTCCTTTACATCCCCTGTCAGGGTCTACCATCATCTCCCTTGTAGCCAACAGACAAATAACTAAGGTTAAGTCACAGCGTAACTCATCAAGGCACAGCTGGATCTGCTAAAGTAGAAAATAGACTCTACTCTGAATGAGGCTATAGAACACACACAACATAACATCTAAAAGAAAATGTATGGGGCTGGATGCAAAAGGGCTGGATCAAAGTAGAGGGAGGAACAGAACATAAAGTTGTATAAGAGAGGATTTATTGAGGACCTTCCCATGCATAGGACTTAACTACCTGGAAAAGATACCTGGAGACAGTGCCAATATACTTTCTAGGTTAACTGTTGAAAGCTTAGATAAAGCTAAGGTTCATACTAAGTAGGAATGCCAGAATTCTGTGAGAATGGTGGAAGAAAGCAATAAAAACTCAGATAAGTGGGCATTAACGAGTGGATATACTATGAAAAACTAGAAAATCCACTAGCTATCCATGCTAGTGGATGGTATAGAAGACACTTTGATTCCTCAAGCTATGAAGTGTGTGCTGGTGGGAAGAGAACCAACATCATAGGGAAGCCCAATGGTGATTGAACTCAGAACACCAGAGATGATGGTAGAGATGTACTTACAGATCTAGGCTCCCTAATAACAATGGGTTGATATGATAGGAAATAAGAGAAGACAGGTGGTAGAACTTAACCACCAAAAACAAGGTAGGCACAATTATATCCAAAAGGGCAAGGTTGGTATGGTTGTCAGGGGTCCCTTAATAGCAAAGGACAATAAAGATGCTTATTTTAAAAAAGCAATTCTAAGAGCAAAATAAATGACAAGTGTGTTGAAGGTCTTGGTAAGACACGTTTACTCCAGAGGTAGAAAGATAAACCATGTGACAATTAAGGGAGCCATCACATTATTGTAGCTTTTAAGGAGTTTTGTTGTCTGAGGTATACCAAACATATAAAGTAAAAGACAAATTGTTGCAACTCATCCTCCAACTCTAAGGGACAAAGAAACAAACATAATGACTGCTAAGGATTTGAGATCTAGAGATAGCATTTTCTACAACTTAGAAATATTGCTCTGACCCATTGCCCAGAGGTACATGAGGCTACCATCTCTGAGTGGGATCAGACCAAAAAAAGTGTTCTGCAGCCAGTCCAGGTTGCAGTATCAACAGATCTTCTGCTAGAGTCATACAATCCATCAGATCCTGTAGTATTAGATATACCTGTGATGGAAAAAATATATGTAGAGTTTATATCAAATAATCCTCTAATAGAATTACCATAGACCAAATAGATTTCTGGAGGCTTGACCTTGCATTTTTCAATGGAGAGTTATATACTGTTCAAAGCACTGTTCATTAGAAATATGCAGCTGACCATGTGACATCAAGTGAACATGCATCCAGAAGTGCCCATAAAAATTTGGGAGGTAGGAGACACAGTAAGTCATAGGATCATGCAGGTCTAGCAATAAATCTTGGTAGGTGGATGCAATACAACTTGGATCACACACAAGCTATGCCAGAAGGCACAAATAAGACCTTTGAGCAAGAATCTCAATCCCCTATGTCATATACCACTACTGCACAGGTACTAGTCCATTACTCACACCTGTGACTGCAGAGAGGGTTTGATCATCTAACTGAATAACAAAAAGGTAAAAAGTCATGGATAGGTCAGTATTGTAATTTGGTGCAAACCAAAAACGAACTGCTGCTGCACTGATGTGATCCTGAAAATGACAATGAGGGAAAATACTCTTAATGATAAGAACTATGTGAGGCATTATTGGTAATCTACTTTGTATGGAAAAAGAGCTAGTTAGAGTTTATATAGACTCAAGAGCAGTGGTGAATGACTTCACTGGTTGTTCACGGGCCTTGAAGGATCAAAATTGGTGTGTCAAGGATAAAGACATCTTGTGAAGTCATGAAGAGCTACCTATGGGAGTGGGAATAAAATGTGAGGTCTTAGGATCACATGTTTAACATCTATTGTACAGCATTGATCTAGAGAGGCACTAATGATGTAGATGGAAGAGCTTGGCCACATATGCCAGGTAGCTCCAATATTGTCCATTCCAGTAGTGGTGCGATTGGCACATAAACAGATTAGCCATTGTGGCAGAGAAAGAGACAGTGAATAGGCCCAACAGCATGAGCTTTCACTCACCAGGACTGATCTAGTTAATTCTCTGCTGAATGTCCTATTGGCTAGAGACAGAGATCAATGCTGAGTTCCTTAGAGCACTCTGTTCTTTGAGAAGACCAATTAGCCATTTGTGGCAAGTTGATTATGACCTATTTGTTCCACCCTGGAAGGGGCAGCAATTGATACTGAATGGAACCAACATATATATTTCAGGTATGTGTTTCTCTTTCCTGCTCACATTGCCTGAGCAAGTACCACTCTGAGGGGTCCCAGAGGATTTGATCCACATTGGACTAAGGGATGAAATTTGCAACAAAGGAAATGTGACAGAGAACTCATCCATTTGTTCTGATACATATCACACTATTCAGAAGCTGGAGGGTCTGGAACAGATTTTTGAAGAGGCAGATATCCTGTGATATGGGGTACTATCCTCCCTCCAGAATACAGTATCTAATTTTCAACTAAATTAGTGACAATTGTGTGGTTCTGTGTCTCCAAACAGAGAGAATCCATAGCCTGAGAATCAAATGTGGAAATAGAATTGGCCAGCTTATTGCTCCCAATGACACTCTTGGGGAATTTGTATGTTTCAGCCACTTACCTCTAGGCTTTGTTGGATAAAACCTCTTCTTCCTGTGGGGGAAATTTACTAATTGGCAAAACAGAGCGCCATTAAATTTTAAGCAATGACTACCAGCCATCCCTTTGAACTTCTTGGGCCAAAGAACCGGTAGGCAAGGAAGAGAAGGGTCATTCTTTAAGAGTTAGTGACTCTGAATATCAGAAGTAGGTAGGATTGCTATTATATAATAAGGGCAAACAGAATATACAGTAGTCCTCCATTATCTGGAGTTTCACTTTTTGTGGCTTTAGTTACCTGTAGTAAAACCATGGTGTGAAAACAGATGATCCTCCATCTAACATGTAGTCAGAAGGTCAATAGTAGCCTAATGCTATGTCACAATGCCTGTGTCATTCATCTTGCTTGATATCATCACGTAGGCATTTTATCATCTTACATGATCACAAGAAGGATGAGTATAGTACAATGAGATATTTTGGGAGAGAAAGAGACAATATTCACATAACTTTTATTACAGTATACTGTTATAATCACTCTGTTTTACCATTAGCTATTGTTAATCTCTTACTGTTCCTAATTTATAAATTATCTTAGGTATGTATGTATAGGGAAAAATAGTATATATAGGGTTGGCACTATGCATGGCTTTAGGCATCTACTGGAGATCTGGGAATATATCTTCTGTAAATAAGGGAGAAATCACTGTATTTGGCGTTCAGGTAGCTCACCAAACCTTTCCTTTGAAATGCCATCCCCATGGAGAAGCTCTCCAGACCTGATAAGGGCATAGAGACCGGTAGCTCTAAACCTCTCAGGAATGAGAGTAGGGGTCAATTCATCATTCAGGCTATGTAGACTAGGAATACTGCTTGTGATGGATAAGAAGTCTAGAATGGATAATAGAAGAGGAAGATGAGTATTGGTTGCAGCTCTATGACTAGCAGCAACACAAGCTGTAGCTTACTCCAGTACCCTTTCTCTTACAACTTTCTCCAGCAAAGAAGACCAAATTGAACCTTGGAGGAGATATTCCCTGATTAGGTTAACATATTTAAGAAGCAAGTAACAATTAATAGTGCAAGGGATGGACTATCACAGGTGATGTGTACCCTGTCCAGATCTCTATTAGAACCATGGCACTCATGCCAAAGCTGCTGAGAGTGATGCCTGCTGAGGTTCAAACCTGAGTCCCTAGTGAGAACTTTCCCTCAGCCAAAGGAGCTTCCCTTCTAAGGTTATGTCTCCTCACCATGGGAAGCTATATCCAATGAGTGGTCTAGGAGAAGATCAAATTTCTGACTCTTTTTGTCAAAGGGAAGCAACTCTAAAGGATCATCCTTGTCCCATAGCTCTCCAGGGGATCACTTGAGGCCTTTGTTGTGGCTAAATACCAATTTAATTTCTCGCACAGCCCATCTTTGTTTCCTTCATTCCCTCATAGATGTTGCTCCAAAGAACATTGCTTAGTAAAATTCCTCCATGCAACTTTCCAGTTCATAGTCTATTCCTGGGGAATTCCAATGATAGTTCTTTGTTCTCTCTGGTGTGTGTGTGTGTGTGTGTGTGTGTGTGTGTGTGTGTGTGTACTTTTCTATAATACCTCATTTCTGCAGCCTGGGTGGCTCAGCGGTTTAGCGCCGCCTTCAGCCCAGGGCGTGATCCTGGAGACCGGGGATGGAGTCCCACATCGGGCTCCCGGCATGGGGCCTGCTTCTCCTCTGCCTGTGTCTCTGCCTCTCTCTCTCTCTCTGTGTCTCTCATTAATAAATAAATAAAATCTTTAAAAAACCCTCATTTCTATAATACCTCATTATTATTTCTACTTAGTCTCATAACTAATAAGAGTTCACTATTCCATTTTAGGGTGTGTAATTTTGTTGCAAATTAAGCATGGAGAATGTATGTTCTTCTTTAATTTATATCTTTTACTCCATTGTACATTTTTGATTCAGTACTTCCCCTTAGTTCACTGACTAATCCTATGGGAAACATTTTATCTGATTTGTGCCTTTCCAAAAAACCCTAATTTATGATACTAGCATTATATTATCTATTAGGATTATCTATCATTTTCTAATAAATGTAGGGTTTGAGTTCCTTCAATTTTATCCTATGAAACAATTTTTTTGAATTCATGCAGAGTTATTACTCTTCTGCTTCAGTGCAAGTTTCATTAGATGCATAAATCAAACATGTCTTTTTATAGGATAGAACAAATCAGGATTCAAGTAAGTAAATATTACTTTTGGTAGGGGTGACAAATTTCTTATCCATTGTCTTGATCAATTTTCACATATCAGAATGGTCATAATCAATTACCAGTTTCATCTATTTATCTATCCAATTAAAATATATTAAACATCTATGTTATTATGCAAAATTATCCATGCTCCTAAAACAGGTGATGTTGTTGACAACAAAGTTCATTAGTTGTGGTAACTTATAAGAGAGAAGTATAGAATTTCTTATAACTGTTCCTCAGGAGCATGTTTATGCCAGCATCCTGAACACACAACAAAGAACGCTCTAAGAGAGAGATCATCACTCTCAGGCTGACCTCCATATTTGTGTGTTGGTCTGAAAGGGGTGTTGTAGTTTGTTGGGGCTACCATAACAACCAAGTATCACAGTCCATGTGACTTAATCAGGGGGCTTAAGCAATAGAAATTTATATTCTCACAATTCTGGAGGCTAGAAGTCTGAGATCAAGATGTTAGGAGAGTTAATTTCTTATGAGGCCTCTCCTCCTGGCTTATATATAGCTGCCTTCTTCTGGTGTCCCCATATGGTCTTCCCATTATGCATGTTTGTATCCTAATCTCTTCTTAAAATGACACAAGTTTTATTAGATTAAGTCTGACCTTAATAACCTCATTTTTAACTTAAAAAAAATGCTGCCTCCAGATGCAATAACATTCTCCTGTACTAGTGGTTAGGAATTTTGGAAGGGACACAATTCAGTCCATAACAGGAGGGTAGAAAACTAGTTTCATTAAGTAACAAAACATGGAACAAAGAACCTCCAGACCCCAAAGCAATGCTGGGGAGTATATATACTAAAGGCTAAGGTTTGCATACTGAGAGCCCTAGGAAGAGTGTTAATATCACTCAAAAGCCCTACTATCTCTCCATAAACTGACTGTCTTGGTCTAGGTGAGCTGGCTTTACTGCCTGGCATCAGAGAAAAGGAAGGAGATGAACCCCATAGACTGCTAAAACTATATATGGATTTGGTCCCCTTCATACCTGTTGTATAACAGGCCCTGTTTTAGTTGCTGTAGATTTATCCGTGAACAAGCATTAGAAGGTCCTTGTTCTTGTGAAACTTATATTTTAGTAGGAAAACTAAATCTATGTGGAAATAAGAAAACAAGATAATTTCATATAATGATAAGTATTTTAAGATAATATAAAAGGATATTTGAATGAGTTCTAATTTAGTGACAGAGAGAGAGGGAAAGATTTTCTGAGAACTGCATGACAAGAAGAGCCATCATAGAAGAAGGGTTATGTACTTGCCTATGTTTAATTTAACTTATTTTTCCCACTTTGTTAAAATTATTAGAAATATCTTTAAAAATATATTGTGTGGTATATACACACACAGATACATATCTTCACAGTTCTTATTCCTCAGAGCATCTATACCTTTTGCAATGTGATTTTTTTATAGCTCCTCCCAATAAGAGGTAGAATCTATTTACCCTTTGAATATGGGCTGACCTTGTGACTTGTTTTACTCATAGAACATGATACAGCAGCTCTAAGCCTTACACTCAAAAGACACTGCATAGTTCTGCATCCTTTGTTGATACTCATTATGAGAATAAACTTGGGCTGGCACCTCAGCCAGCAGCCAGCCAGTGTCAGAAGTATAAGGAGTATCCTAGGAAAGCCAGCTTTTACATAACACACTAGCTGACCTCAGATGCATGTTTGAGATGAACCAATTGGTTGAGATGAACCAATCTGGCCTAGACCTGAAGAACCAGCAAATGACCTATAGTCTATTATTTGTATATTGAATGCTTATTGAGTTAAGCCACTGAATTTTGATAGCTTGTTATGCAGTAACAGCTAACTGATACATATGATGAAATCACCCTAAAAATGAATGTAGATATTCAGTGCAATCTCCATTAAAAAGCTAGCAAATTACTTTGTGGATATTAACAAACTGATTCTAAAGTTTGTATGGAGAGGAAAAAGATCCAGAATAGTTAACTCAATATTGATGGAAAGGAACTAAGTCAGAGGACTGATGCTAACTGATGCTTACTATAAAACTATAGTAGTCAAGACAGTGTGGTATTGGTGAAAGAATAGACAAATATATCAATAGAACAGAATAGAAATCCCAGAAACATACCCATATAAATATGATCTACTGATCTCTGACAAAGGAGCAAAGACAATTCAATGGAGCAAAAATAGTCTTTTCAAAAAATGGTGCTAGAAAAACTGAAAAATTCCACATGGAAAAAGATGAATATAGACATGGACTTTACACTCTTCACAAAAATGAACTTCTAATGGATAATAATCCTAAATATAGAACAAAACCCATAAAACTCTTGAAGCTAACATCAAAGAAAATCTACACGATCTTGGGTATGGCAATGACTTTTTAGATACAATATCAACGTCACAATTTATGAAAGAAATAATTGATAAGCTGGACTTATTTAAAATGAAAAACTTCTGCTCTGCATTTTTCTGCAACAGAAAAATGTCAAGAACATTAAAAGACAAGCCGCAGATGGAAAGAAAATATTTGCAAAAGACATCGATACAGGAGTGTTATTCAAAAAATATAAGAACTTTAAAACTTGACAATAAAGAAACCAAACAACTCAATTTACAAATGGGCCAAAAAACTTAACAGACACGTCACCAAAGGATATATAAGGATGGCAAATCAGCATATGAAAAGATACTCCACATCATATGTCATCAGAGAAATGCAAATTAAAACGACTATGACATACCACTACACATCTATTAGAATGGCCAGAATCTGGAACCCTGACAGTACCAAATGCTGAGAAGGATGTGAAGCAGCAGGAACTCTCATTCACTGTTAGTGGGAATGGAAAATGATATAGTCACTTTTGGAAGACAGTTTTTCAGTTTCTTGTAAAGCTAAATATCCTCTCACTGTACAATCCAGAAATCATGCTCTTTGATATATACCAAAAGGAGTTAAAACTTATGTCCATACAAAAACCTATACATGAACATTTATACCAGCTTTATTCATATTTGTCAAAACTTAGAAGCAACAAAGGTATTCTTTAGTAGGTGAGTGAAAAAATAAAAAAATAAACTGTGGTACATCCAGACAGTGGAACACTATTCAGTGATTTAAAAAAAAAAAATCAAGACAGGCACGAGGGGGGCACTTGATGGGATGAGCACTGGGCGTTATGCTATATGTTGGCAAATTGAACTCCAATAAAATAAATAAATTAATTAATAAATTAATTAATTAATTTTAAAAAAATCAAGCCCTATGGGCACCTGGGTGGCTCAGTTGGTTGGGTGTCTGCTTTCAGCTTGAATCATGATCCTAGAGTCTCAAGATGGGATCAAGCCCCATGTGGGGCTCTCTGCAAGGCAGGAAACCTTTTTCTCCCTTCCTCCATCCCTCCCTCCATTCCTTCTTTCTCTCTTGCTCACTCTTTCTCTGAAATAAACAATAAAATCTTTTTAAAAAATCAAGACATGCAGAGACATGGAGAAAAACTAGATGCATATTACTAAGTCATAAAAGCTGACCAGAAAATGCTATATACTACCTGACTTCTCAATTATATAATATTCTGGAAAAGGCAAAACTATGAAGATAATAAAAGTATCAGCGGTCACCAGAGTGTGAGGGGAAGGAAGGGATGAATAGGCACTGCACAGAGAAATTTTAGGGCAGTGAAATTTCTCTGTGTAATATCATAATGATGGATACATGTCATTATACTTTTGTCTAATCTCTTAGATATACAACACCAACAATAAACCCAAATGTAATGATTTTTTAAAAAGATTTTATTCATTTATTCATGACACACACACACACAGAGAAAGAGAGAGAGAGAGAGAGAGAGAGGCAGAGACACAGGCAGAGGGAGAAGCAGGCTCCATGCAGGGAACCCGACGTGGGATTCGATCCCGAGGCCTCCAGGATCACGCCCTGGGCCGAAGGCGGCGCTAAACCGCTGAGCCACCGGAGCTGCCCTAAACCCAAATGTAAACTATAGATAATTACAATGTGACAGTTTATTAATTATAAGAAAAGTACCATTCTGGTGAAGGATGTTTACAAAAGAGGAGGTTATATGTGAGGGCAGGGGATATACAGAAAATCTCTGTACTTTCTTCTAAGTTTTGCTGTGGATTTATTTTTTTTTTAATTTTTATTTTATTTATTTATGATAGTCACACAGAGAGAGAGAGGAGCAGAGACATAGGCAGAGGGAGAAGCAGGCTCCATGCACCGGGAGCCCGATGTGGGATTCGATCCTGGGTCTCCAGGATCACGCCCTGGGCCAAAGGCAGGCGCCAAACCGCTGCGCCACCCAGGGATCCCTCCTGTGAATTTAAAATTGCTCTAGAAACAAAGAAACAAAAAATAAAGTCTTTAAGTATAAATCCCTCCAAGATGAAAACAGAGATAGGTATAAATAAATCCAAGGAAAAGTGAGAATAAAATGTATACCATACAAAATCCATGCATTTGTTAGAGATGAGTCAAATATTTAGTGCTGGGCTTCACAACAATGGATGGCAGGAGGAATAGGTGGTCTCCTATATGATACATAATATTCATAAGGTAGCAGCAGTAAACCAATTACGTCTATGCCTTTAACATTTCTAATAAATATCTAAGTGCAATTATTCTGCATTGGAAATTGAGGAAGAAATGAAGTAAAATGCAATGTTTTTTTCTTTTATTTATTTACTTAAAAATTTTAAAGTATTTATTTAAATTCTAACTAGTTAACACACAGTGTAATATTAGTTTCAGGTGTAAAATTTAGTGAGCCAGCACTTCATACAACACCCAGTGCTATCACAACAAGTGCACTCCTTAATCCCCTTCACCTATTTTGTCCAACCCCCACAACTCCCCTCTGGTAACCATTAGTTTGTTCTCTATTGTTAAAAGTCTGTCTCTTAGTTTGCCTCTCTCTTTTTTTCCTCTATGATCATTGGTTTTGTTTCTTAAGTTCCACAAATGAGTGAAATCATATGGTATTTGTCTTTCTCTGACTGACTTATTTTGCTGAGCATAATACTCTCTGGCTCCATCCATGTGGTTGCAAATGACAAGATTTCATTCTTTTTGATGGTTGAGTAATTTTCTATTGAATATATACACCACCTTTTTATTCATTCATCAGTCGACGGGCATTTGGTCTGTTTCCATAATTTGCCTATTGTAGATAATGCTGCTATAAACATTGGGGTGCAGCTACCCCTTCACATGAGTATTTTTGTATTCTTTGGGTAAATACCTAATCATGCAATTACTGGATCATAGGGCAATTCTGTTTTTAACTTTTTGAGAAACTTCCACACTATTTTCCAGAGTGGCTGCACCAGTTTGCATTCCCACCAACAGGATTCTCCACATCCTCATCAATACTGTTGTTTGTTGTGTTGTTGATTTCTGCTATTCTGACAGATGTGAGATGATATCTCTTTGGATTTTAGTCATAGTCCCTTTTTTTATTTCTCCAGAGAGGTTTTAGTTACAGCATTTTTCTATTGCCATTTTACATGCTAACCTTTTATTCCTCTTTCATCTTTTTTGTTCCACATATTTTTCTTGCCTTTTCTTATTTCCCTCCATTTCTACTCACTAGTAAAGAGCCGAAAAGATTAGAAAGGCAAGCTTAGCACTAGAAGATATTTGGTCAGGACTAATAGATGAGAATAATTCTAATTACACTTTTTGCCTTCACCAAAATATATTTAGATGCATGACATTTCATGCCACTCATCATCTAAAATGCTTCTGTAGTTAATGAGCTTTCCTATTTCATGGATTTATCAGATATCATACTAATTAGAATTAATATATCACTTATTCATCATGTACCAAGAGAAGTGTTTGTATCATAAACAGCAATTATTTACTAACAAGTTTAGAAATATATCACCAGCATATTTTCAAAAGTTTTTGAATATGTGCTAACATGTGTCAGTCTGTTTCATGGCTTCTCATAGGATAATCACCACATTTTACTGTAAAAAAACATACCGGCTTTTAGCTTCAACAGTCAGCTCTTCATTGCAAATGAATTAAAAAAAATATGCTTACCAAATACCAATACTGGCTGCTACCAGACAGGATAAGGGTGGCCAGAGTGGTAGTTGCTAGAACATGAAGACAAATTAGCTGTTATGGTGCCAATAATATAAATTGATACTGGCTATGTTGATGTCTCTATTCCAGTCTATCAGTCTTGGGGCAATAAGATGCTAAGGACACCCTGAGGACCTGAGAGGAGGCAGCTGGTCAGAAAATTGGACATGCACTAATCTAATATAAATTTTAGTGACATGGAAGATTCTCAGAGATACACTGTAGAGTGAGGACTTGAATAGGAATTTGAATATTAAAGTACACAAATTAAACAGTACAAAAATGTCCCGTTTCTTTCTGAGTCCTATATTAAAGCAGGTAATTATTTTTAATAGTCTATAAAAACAGCAAAAAAGTCTTTGGTGGAGTAGCTGAAGGGATTAACCGTTTGTAACTCTGTTGATTTCTCTGTTTTTTTTGTTTTGTTTTGTTTTGTTTTGTTTTTTATTAGAGTTGCAGTTTTAGTTAGGCACTCAGAGGCAAAGTTGTGTTACAAGTAGTTGAAAAAGAGCCTCAGGAGGGGTCTACTTTATGGTCTCCTGTCATGAAGAAAGTAGGAAAAAATTGAGATGTTACAATAGAAAGCCCGGGTGGTTTGGAGGGAGCGATCTTGAAAGAATGGATCTTAGCCAAATTTCCACAAATTCTCATTCAGCGTTAGGTGTGGGCCAGTGGGTGGACTTCTGAATTCCTGACGGAGAAGGAATGAAAAGAAGTGAAGAGGAAAGAGAAAAGGAGAGAAAAGCAAAGGGAGAGTGTGGTATGTAGGCTCTGAGATGGCCCCCAGAGATCCTTGACTCCTGGTATTTGCCACCTTATGCAAGCCCCTCCCCTTGATGGTGGTCTGCACTTAGGACATGCTTCCATTGAAGAGACTACAGCAGAAGGAATGGAAAGTCATTTTCAATATTATATTGCAAAACATGTAGCTTATGTCTTGGGCTTCTCTCTGGGAGAAGCAGTCTTTCATGTTGCAAGCAATCCTATGGAGAGTCCCATATGGCAAGGCATTGATATCTTTGGACACTGGCCAATGAGGAACTGAGCCCTGCCAACAGCCACGTGAGTGTTCTTGGAAGCAGATACTCCCCCTTTCAAGCCTGGAGATGACTGTATCCATCATCTATCACCATTTACTGATCTATGCCTCATCTATTATCTATCAATCTATTATTTAGATTTATTGTAGAAATTGGCTCACATAGTTGTGGAGTCTCACAATCTGTGCTCTACAGGCTGGGGACCAGGATAGCTAGGGGTGTAATTCAAAGTATGCTTAGGGACTGATGGTGTTAAATCCTGACCTGGGTCTGAACGCCTGAGAAACAGAAGCGCCAAAGGTCCAAAGGCAGGAGAAGATAGATGTCTCAGTTGAAGCAGAGAGAGTGAATTTACCCTTCTTTAATCTTTTTGTCTTTTTGTTCTGTGGTTTTATCTACAAAATTATGTGTTATACATTTAAGTTTTAAAGAACTAATATCTTTGTAGGCTTGTTTGCATACTGCCCCTTTGAAGCCTGAACGTTTCAGCCATGCCACACATTCTCTACCTCTTAGTTATGTATCACTCATCAATCTCCATTATCAGTTAATCTTTTGAGGGAATTATGAAATTTATAATAAATTTCCTTGTTACAATCCATTAAGCTTGTCTCTGTGTGAGTTTAATATGCTCTCACACATCGGCCACTGGCTTGCTTGCTTTTCTTTGTTTTTCTCTGCTTCATTATAATATGAAATTAGAAATGCACTAGTTAATGTATACAAAGAACTATCTGTGTTAGTTTTTATTGTTATTCCATCCCTCACAATTAGCATTACTTTTATGAGATGACTCCAACCTCTTATTAAGTCACATCGTCCTTTGTTCTTGCCTTGCTCTGTTAAGAAGAAATCTGCAGTGTTTTACTTTCTCTGCCAATTCAGAACTTAGCTATATGTAGTAGGAAGATTCTTGGTTTTAGAAAAGAAATAAGGACTCAGTGCATTTGTGACATTTATTTGGATAACATGTTTCATCATTGTGCCTCAAAAGAATGGCACAAGCTTTTTCAATGTGTTGGATCATGAAAAGGGGAAATAAGAATAGATTTTCACATATTTTTAAGTGAAATAATAGCCAAGTAACTACATGGTTCATTGCCTTTGGTTATGTTCACAGATGAAAGCAGGCTTTTCATGGAAAACCAGCTTGTCTATTCTGCTCATTGTTTCTGTGAGGATGCTCTGGATCTCCAGTCTTCTCAACCTTTTCTGTGCATTTGCAATGCATCTAATTCTGAAATACTCCAAGAACAGATCTGCCAAATAATTAAATGAAAAATAATTTAAATCTGGCCCTCAAGGTATCTGGCCATTAGGAATGGCATTTTATTGGTGGCTGTAAATTACATGGTAATAACTGAATTTAATCTCAACAACTAGTTACAAAAAGATTAATTTAAATCAGAATTTAAATATTTCAATATTGGAGTTTTCTCAATTGCATTTTCTTTCATGCAGTTTTTGAGTCTGCCTGACAGTGGTTTCATAAAACAAGGTATGTCAATTAAAGAATTAAAGGGAAGCTAGTTTGCTGTTTTTTTTTTTTTTCTGAAACCAAGTTTTTTTTTTTTTGTTTTTTTTTTTGTTTTTTTTGACAGCATTAAATGCAACATCTTCAAGGAAGCATCTGGACTATGGTTATAGATGAACATTTCTCATTTCATTGTCTGAGTACAAAGCCATTTATAGGGCAACTTATCACATAAACACCCCTTGGCATCTTATAATAGAAATCAATAACACAGCAAAAAAGAAGACAGATGTGATTTAACCATATGCTATACCAAAAGAAAATAAAAGATATCCTGTGAACCTCTTAAAACTTTCTGTATACTATTTTTTTTTTTTACCTTGTATTGATGCCTGATGTATATTTAATTTTCATCAATCTTTGGCAAAAATAGAGTAAAGTGTTTGGAGTTTTTCTTTTTATAATAAAAAAAGAATGAAATATTAAATAGAAAGACTAGAAAGAAAATAATCATTCTGGGATTCATGGAACTTTCTCAGATTTCTTACTGTTTTTAAATGCACCATCACTCAGTGAGGTGTGAAGAAATGCTTTTGAGACATGAAAGAAAGTGGGGGAGAGGTTCATTTATCAAGAAGTAGAAGTCTAGAAAGAAGCAGAAAATTATTGTCTATTCTGAAATGTAGCCCAGGTAGGGAGACATGTGGACAAGTGGGACAAGCTGATTGTTGTAGAAAGGGAAAGTGTGAAGTGGAGTGGGGGTGACCAGGAGCTGGGAGGATCAATCCAGCTGATATTCTGGACCAGGGTAAGACCCCAACACTGAAAAGAGAGTTAAGTTGCCCCTGTCTCAGTCCCTGCAGTACCACCTGCTCAGAGTGGCTCAGCCAGATGGTGGCTGAGGCAAAGATGGCAGTGGAGAGACCCTTGGAACAACCAACAGTGACCTCAAAAGGCAGCCGTCATCTAGAAAAGAAGTGACTAAATGGCAAGCAGGTTAACATGCTTGGCTTGAAGGGAGGAATTCAGAGCAGTCAAATTTGGAGAAGACAGATGAAGACCTACTATGATCTTCTGACTCAGGGCAGCTTCGGTATGGAGGGAGCTGGGGCCCCAGGACTGAGTTGTGGTAGTGTCAGCACCACGAAGACTGGCGGTTTTGTTCCTCAAGGACCCCACAGGTCATTATTCTGTCTAGCTGCCTTGAAGACAAGGTGATGATGTCTAGTAGCTATGCCAGCCCTCATAAATAAATTCTTGTCACTGCTATTGTAGCAGTCCCCTGTTCAGAGATGGCAAACACCTGATTTGCGTTTTAATGGTAAGAGAAAACTCAGTCAAGCACCACATCAGCTCTTACAATAATGACTGATATTCTCTTTTCCATTTCACAGGTTTTTCTTTTACCCCAGATATCCATCCCCTCACTTCCTTTAATTTCTTTTATTATATAGTGTCCAAATCACACATTTTGAGGAGGTCAAGCTGTTTTTTTTTTTTTTTACTTTCTTTTAGTACATTTAGCATTTGTTCTTGTAATTTACATTTAATTTTGTGATTTTGTTAAAAGAAAAAGAAGACTTAATATTATTTTATTTTTTTTAAGATTTTTTTTTTTTATGATAGTCACACACACACAGAGAGAGAGAGAGAGAGAGAGAGGCAGAGACATAGGCAGAGGGAGAAGCAGGCTCCATGCACCGGGAGCCCGACGTGGGATTCGATCCCGGGTCTCCAGGATCGCGCCCTGGGCCAAAGGCAGGCGCTAAACCACTGCGCCACCCAGGGATCCCACTTAATATTATTTTAAATTTGTAAAATAAAAAGCCACAATCTTAATAGTTGCTTGTAATTTTACATGTACCTCCAAATGTTAGAGGGGGCAATTTTTCCTTTTGCTTCAGCTCCTTTGGAGCATGATCCTTTTCTGGATAAAGGATTAAGCTGGGACTGGTCTCCTTTTCTTCTCTTTCATATTGTACATCTTTATTGAGATATAATTCATATACCATAAAGTTTACCCCTTTATTTTTTATATTATTTTTTTTTAAGATTTTATTTATTCATTCACGAGAGAGAGAGAGAGAATGAGAGTCAGAGACAGAGGCGGAGGGAGAAGCAGGCTCCATGCAGGGAGCCTGACGTGGGACTTGATCCCAGGTCTCCAGGATCATGCCCTGGGCCAAAGGCAGACGCTAAACCGCTGAGCCACCCAGAGATCCCCAAGTTCCCTTTAAAGTGTACCCGTTATTTAGTGGTTTTTAACTGTATCATAAAGTTGTAGAATTATCTCCACTATCTACTTCCAGAAAATTTTGATCACTCCCAAAAGTAACCCTATGCCTACTAGCCAATTTCTCTCTTCCCCAGCCCCTGGCAACCACTATTCTACTTTCTGTTTCTCTGGATTTTCCTGTTCTGTGATTTCATATATACAAGGTCGTATACTACCTGACCTACTGTATTGTGTCTGGCTTCTTTCATTTAACACAATTTTTTCACGGTTCATCCATGCTTTAGCAAGTATCAGTACCTCATTCATTTCTATAGCTGGGTAAGACTCCATTGAATGGATATAACACATTTTGTTCATGGTTATTTGGATTGTTTCTGCCTTTGCTGTTACCAACAATACTCCAATGGACATTCATGAATATGTTTTTTTTTGGTGGATATGTGTGTTTTCGTTTATCTTGGAAATAAGCTGATTTGTTTGCTAGGGCTGCCATAACAAAATCTCACAGATTGGGTGACTTATATACCGAAGTTTATGTTCTTACAGTTCTGGAGGCTAGGTGTTCAAGACCAAGGCGTCTGCAGGTTCAGTTTCTTCTGAGACTTTTTTCCCTGGACTCTCTCTCTCACACAGCCTACTTTCTGGGTCTTCACATGTTTTTCCTTCAGCCAACGTGTTGTCTGTGTTCTAATCTCTTCTTATAAGGACACTAGACATATAAAGTAGAACCTGGCCTAAAGACCTCATTTTAACTTAATTACATCTTTGAAGACCTTGCCTCCAAAATTGTTTACATTTTGAGGTGCTAGGACTCCAACATATGAATTTTGAGGGGACCCTATTTAGTCCATGGCACATACTTAGGAGGGAAATTATTGGGTCATAGGGCAACTCCATTTAACCGTCTGAGGAACTGTCAGTTTGCAAAGCATCTCCACCATTTTACATTCCCACCTGCAATGCAGAAAGGTTCCAATTTTCCACATCCTCATCCACACTTATTATCTGTCTTTTTGATCATTGCCATTCACTGGAGGTAAAGTTCTGAAGTGTATCTTTTTGTGAGTTTTCCATTTACTCATATTTTTCTTTTTTCTCTCACATTGTCCCTCTTGTCCGAGTTGCTAATGTCATATTTATGTATATATTTTGTGTAGTCTAAAGGCTTAAATATTTGATCATTAAACTGGTCATATTAGTTGTCAAAATAGGTGAAGGAGGGCTGTAAGAGTCTGAAGAATTGTGTAGTTTATTATCAATAAAACAAACAGCACAGATGCCTTAAAATATTTCTTGGAAAGCATACAAGCTGAATGAGTGATTTTAGTTTATTTACATATTATTCACCCTAAATTTGAAAACACCCTGTATTGTTGATCTATATAAACCAATCAAACACTTACTACTTTGTCCTTTCAATAATACCTCTTTGCTTATTAAAAAAAACATCACAGCCAGTGTAAAGATACTACCCGGCTGAAAGATATTTCGGGAAATGTGTATGCCACTGCAATCATCTTCCAGAATGGAACTTACTGGGGGAACAAGTTAGAAATCTCTTATATACCTACTTGCATTCCAATGAAGAATTTCAGAGTTTAGTTTTTCAGTTAATTTATCATTTTTCTGGAAGGCCATAATACTTTTATATAATTGCATTCAAGAATATTCATTTTTTTGCCATAATCAACAAAGATATCCTTAAAATTCGAACAAAAGTATTCTACAAAGAGCTATAAATGGAAATGATCTTTCTTTTTGCCAGGTGTCTGGGAAAGGAGTTTACATTTTGCCTGAAGCTAATCCTTTTCTAATGTCTTCTTAATATCTTTGAAACTTACACCAATGCAAAAACAAATAAACCAATAACATTATTCTAAACACCAAGGTCTCATTTCCACCGAAACTATTTTTTTTTCTTTTTTTATGGCAAATTTATTCAATCTGAGTTTCTTGAGTGAATCTTGTTGGGCTGGTCACACCCATAAATTCAGCTCCAGAAATTCAGAAATTCACCAAATGTCATCTCCTCTGCAAAGCTTTTGTAGATGCTCTCAGCAGAATCCCACATCCCTCTCCTGTGTGTCCTGCTTGTCCTCTATCACAGCATCATCATCATCAGCTACAAGGTCCTGAATGTGTCCATCTTTCCATTCAGCTCAGTGGTTCTCCAAGGTGACAACCCATTAGTACCACCTGGAGAGCTTTTCAAATACCTGCTCCCTCTTGGGATCCTGACACCAGAAGAGCTATGTTGCGTTACAAACTGAACAGACCCCTCTCACTATATCAATGTTAGACTCTGGGGTAGTTGTTGGAATCTGGGAACAGGCAGGATGCCATTCCTCACCATGATTTTCAGATGGATCATCCTTTCTTCTTTCTTCTCCTCTCTGCCAGTCTTGTGGTCTGGCTCTGCTAGAAGAGATAGTGGATGTTTGTATATGAAAAGCTTACTAATTAAGTATTTCATAGACACATCTAAGAAAGTGGGTATAAGAAGTCTTTGTTGAAAAGATATTTTACTAGAAAAAAATAAAGAAAAAAATAAAGAATGGAAATAGTTTTTATTGAACACATGTGTTATGCACTAGATAGATTTAAAATTTAATTTAATTTAATTCTCCCCATAACTCCACAAAGCATGTATTGTTTTCCTGACTTGAAAAATTAAATATCCTCAGAGAAATTGAACAGATTGCTTGAGATCATACACTAGTAAATAATAGAATGGGGATGAGGCAAATCTTTCAGCTCCTACACATCTTTTTTCAATGTTTATTTTTTTCAGGTTCACGTTTTTAATGGTAGTATTTTTATGTTGTTATTTTATTATTCATATTACTTATCATTTACATTATTTATGTTAATATAAATTATTTAAATCACACAAATTATGTAATTACATAAATACTATTCTAAATGTTAATATTAACATATTAATGCTATTTTTATGTTAGTATGAAGTTAGGCAAAAAGATTAATACCCTCTGCAATCTAGAATGACAGTGTCTAAATACAAGTATGAATTTTATTATCTTGATGAAGTACCCAGGCCAAACCTGAGTCTGCTGACTTTCGTATCATGTGTTGATTTTCAAACAGACATGAACATGGCAACTGGTGCGTGTCCCTTTGTGCATGTGTGTGTGCGTGTGCGTGCTGAATGTGTGTGGTGAAGGTGTCTGGTTTTTCTCTAGTGCACGGTGTGGTTCTTCCTCAGAGCCTGATGTGAGCAGCAGACTCCTTGTTCATCTACTTTCTCAAATTAACCCCTTTAGTTTGAGGCATTTATAACTGTGGTATGTTTACCTCTTTGGGGTGCTAGTTGGTGTGCCTGGGATGGAGAAGTTTCTATCTAGTCATGGCACATCTATCAGAGATTTGTTAAAATGAGTATGCTAAATTATGGAGGGTCAGGTGAAGTGGGGGGGGACTACAGTGTTACATTCATAGATCAGGACATATGTGTACTGTATTGGATAAGAACTACATTGGAGTCAGAGGATCTTTGTACACAAATAAGCATCAACTAAGACATCACACCAAAAATGTCTACATCTTCATAACAACTACTCATAATGTAGATTTCATTCACAGGTTAGTCCCTCAGAAGAATATGGGGATTCTCTAGGCCTAGAAGGCTTGGGACAACATATAAAATGAAAGATCCCTGAAAAGAGGTGGGAAATTGCGCTGGATGAGTGTTTCAAACTATCTGTTGTGAAGAACAATTCATTTTTCCCCAGTTTTTGAGATCAACATTGGTGTCAGTTCATACCAGATGTGACAATGTCAAACTGGCTTACACCCTATTCAAGATGTGTGCATTGATTGTGCACTTGAATATGAGGCCATGTCAAATTGCTCTACAAGTATCTAAATGCTCACTTCCAATTTCTGTGCTTATCTCATCAAGAGATAGACAAAGGTTAGCAGACTGGTGCCAGTCTATGGACCATACTTTAAGTAACAATGCTGCAGACAAGATTTACCTACTTCCCAGTTTCAGCCAAGGCCAACACTGCCAGTGATGTTATAAGGATGTAGACACTCTTGATAACAATGCTGTAGGTGGTGCTTATATATGTACATGGCTATTCTAACTCAGTCCTTACACCACACTCTTGTTCAAGTGGTAATGATTTCTTGACCACTTTTTTAGTGCATAGATATATGATAAGGAAAACAGCTTTTCTGGCCCTTGTGAAGAAATACACAAATAGCACGGCTGCAACAGCAATTGAGATCATTGCCCATACCTGTATATACCACAGTCAGTAGACTGGGCAACTTGCAAATATGAAAATAATGGTGGTTGCTTCTGGGGACAAAAGCCATGGCTGGTGATAGAGGACAGAGAAAAAGGTTCTACCAAGGCAGAAGATTTGGGGAAAAAGAAAAGATATTTTAAAAGAAGTCTATAAAATTTTGTTCTTTTCCCCATTTTCCTAAAAAATCATCTTCTTTCTCTTTAAGGGTTTTTTGGAGTTTGATTTATTTTTAGAATTTTTTGAATGCCCATTCCTGGAGATATTTACTTCAAATTGAGGGGTAAGAGGTGTTGACAGGGAACAGAGGTTATTCAAATGGAGAGAGAAATAAAGTTGAGAGTGTATTTATTTGACCTTAGTACTTATTTTCATTAGCTTTAGGAAATCAGCATCAATAAGCCATGCTTCATTATTTGGGTGACTATATTCTTCCATTCAACATAAGATTCATCTCTTCAGTGTTTCAATGCTCAGATCATTATGAGGAAAGAGGTTTCTAGAGCTCTCTTCCCTCGGTTATTTTTCTGTTTGTGGAATGTGTATTGGAGAGGTTGTTGGACTTCTTCATTTGGGCATTTCATGTCAGAAGTAAATGTCTGTAGGATAATGAAATTGAGTGGATTTATTGGAAATTAAGTGCTCGTGTAGAAAATATTCAGGTTGAGACAGCAGGTCTAGTGATTAAGGTAAAAATTTGATCTCCAGTGTGATACCATGAAACTCCAAAGCTTATTCTACAGCCAAGCATTTGATTGCTAAGCAAATTCTCTCCTTGATTCACAGGCAGGGTGTACAGAGAGTCTGTAGGCTGTTCCACCTCTCACTTCTCCCAGTCCAGTAATTTTAACATCTGTGTGTACTTTGTAAGACAAGTCTGGAAACAAGACAAGGAAAAATTAGAAATGGCAACACTGCTTCTTTCAGAAAATAATTCTTGGCAATAAGTGCTCATGAACTGCAACTCTTTTTGTTGATCTTGTAATGCTACATGAAAGATGAAAATCCCAGTGCTTCTCTAAAATGTGGTGAATTTTCAGCATTCAGATCATCATTTGAAAATTGATCCCCTTTTTTATGAAAAATATCACTGAAAAATATTTATTCCATTTTTACTTGAGGCACATGGAGAATCAAGATCCTTGATCTGAGATGACAGTTTTAGATCTGCAAGTCAATATTTGGTAGTCTTGAACACACGTAGGTGCAACCTGTGATCTGGAAAGCAGGGTGTGCAAATACTGAGTGCACATAACAGAGACTCACAGTGGATGCTCCACCAAGGACCAGCAAGAAGTGAGAGGGAGATGAGATGGAGGAGTAGGGAGAGGAAACATTGATGGATAATTCACCACGCTACACTGAGGCATTGTGGAAAATCCACAATTCCAAATACTACCTTAGAAATCGCCTCAACCTTTGAGAGTAATAGAAAAAGGCTATTAGTCTCAAAATATTTCCTTGGCTTCTTTTGTCAGCAGTTACTGTATTTCATTCAATCTAAGCTGCCATCAATTATAAGAGAGGACTTATTTTATTTCCAGCAAGAAAAAAAAAACACTTCTGATTAAACACAATCATGCCTTCTCATTGAGATTTTCTATTTTATGTCTTTTGTAAAAGGTTTTTTAATGCTTTAATTAATTGGTCACACCAGCCTCTCATTACTTTGAAAAATCTTTTTATCCATTCTAGGGATGCAGCCATTTATCCTGCTTTTAGTTGCATTGGCTGGTATGTGTTGGGCTGTCCTTTTATGCATATCTCAGTAATAAAATTTTAACAAAACTTTATCTTCCTGTGGATTCTATCCTCCCTTAGTTTCTATAAAACTTTTTTTCCCCAGAAATATGTTTGGGTACAAATTCAAAAGAAACAAAACCACTAACCTGAACAGATATTTGCACCTCTGTGTTCGTCATAGTATTATGCACAATAGCTAATATATGGAAACAACCTGTGTCCATCAATGGGTAAATGGATAAAGAAAATGTGATGTATACACAATACATATGTGTGTGTGATATGTACATAATATACACACACTCACAATGGAATACTATTCAGCCATAAAAACTAAGGAAATACCGCTATTTGCAACAAATCGGATGATTCTTGAGGGCATTATGCTAAGTAGAATAAGTCAGACAGAGAAAGACAAGTACTGTATGAACTCATTTATATGTGGAACCAAAAAAAAAAAACATAGAAACTGAGATCAGATTTGTGGTTGCCAGATGTAGAAAGTTGGAGTGGTGAAAAAAACGGGTGAAAGTGATCAAAAGATACAAACTTCCACAATATAAATAAATTCTGTGGGTCTAATGTGCAACATGATGATTATAGGTAGCAATACCATTTTGTATATTTGAAAGTTACTAGGGGAGTAGATCTCAATCACAAGGAAAAATTGGTAAACATGTGAGTTGATGGATGCTAACTAAATTTGTTGTGGTAATCATTTGACAATATATACACATATGAAATCACTATGTTAAATGTATACAATGTTATACATCAATTACACCTCATTAAAACTGGAAAAATGGTTTAAAAAATTATGGAATTGTAGTCATTTCTCTATCAGTTTCACTACCACTAAAATTATGCCCCACTATTGTTTCTGCTTAAACAAGCAAACTTGTGATTCAATACTGAATCACAATGTAATATTTTAGAATATGTCTTCAATGAATGTAAAACTCACAATATTAGCAAAAATGAACACTGCTCATTTAAATTGACAATTGAACCACCCTGATCAAGTTTCAGCATTCACAGCCAGTGCCAACTGTTGCATGGCCAACAGCAACAGGTAGACACCACCTATGAGACATGTCCAACTATCAGAGAAGTTTAAATATTTTAAAAAGTATATTTTAGAATTGATGAACATGATTGAGTGAAGTCAGTGGGACCCTAATATCACTACTCTATATACCTAATATATGTATAATTAATTGCGACATATTTTAAGAACTGATTCAATTAGTACGTGAGAGTATCAAATCAAGTGTGTTCAGACAAGAACTGAATCAGAAGGTGGCTGATATGGTTTGCTGTGCTGTATATTTTCAGATTTCTTTTTTTTTTTTTAATTTATGATAGTCACACAGAGAGAGAGAGAGAGAGAGAGAGAGGCAGAGACACAGGCAGAGGGAGAAGCAGGCTCCATGCACCGGGAGCCCCACGTGGGATTCGATCCCGGGTCTCCAGGATCGCGCCCCGGGCCAAAGGCAGGCGCCAAACCACTGCGCCACCCAGGGATCCCTATTTTCAGATTTCTTAATTCCTTATGTAAGACAAGCTTTACTCAAAAGGACATTTTTGTTTTGCTTCTGTTTGTGTGTGGTAATCTTTATCCATATTAAAATAAGTGACAAAACAGAACAATTTTGAATCATTCCATTTTTATATCAAAAATAATATACTTGTATATATTGGAAAGATTGGAAATGCAACAAAGCACAAAAAAGTTAAAGAAAAAATTACTTTCAATTCTACCATCATGTAATAAGAGCAGCCTCTACCACTTTATGATAAAGGGTGTTCAACACACATTTTGCATTAGACACTTGTTTTATGTCCTGTGGATTTTCCAATGAATGAAGTCTTATTCTTAGTCCTAGTAGAAGTGGGTTGTTTAGGGAACATAAGAATTTCACAAATAACTGTGCCACATAACTAGTGCAGAATATCATGAGGGGGGTAATGAATACCAAGGAGTTTGGAGAAGAGAAGTTTACACAAGATTGGAGGCAGTTCAGTAAGAAAACATTCCGTGGCGCAGATAATATCTGGTTTAAATCTTCACGGGTAGGGTGTTCTTCAGGTTTGTATGAAGGAAGCAGGCATTGAAGGAGGGAAATTGCCTTTTTTTTTTTTTTTGTAAAGACTTTGTTTATTATTTATTTATTCATGAGAGACAGAGAGAGAGAGAGAGAGAAGGAGAGAGAGAGAGAGAGAGAGAAAGAGGCAGAGACACAGGCAGAGAGAGAAGCAGGCTCCATGCAGGGAGCCTGACGTGTATCACGCCCTGGGCCAAAGGCAGTGCCAAACCGCTGAGCTACCGGGGCTGCCAGGAGGGAAATGTTTAATCAACAATCAAGCAAGAAGCTCAGTTAGGCTAACAGAGGAGTCAATAATTCTGATTATAAATGCTCCAGGCTTTCCTGGGCATACAGTAGGATTCTGCATCCCCTGGAAGTTGGTGTGGTCATGTGGCAGATTCACACAAGTCAAATTTTAAAGGGCAATTTCAGGATTCCTTACCTTCTTCCCTAATAACGTTTGCAATGGTGACAGTTCTGTTGGCATATGTTCCTGATTGTTTATGATTAGCAGAGCCTCTTGACCAATCCACGGTGGACATGATAAAAGAAAGAGAAGCAAAGCTTGCCTGATTTAATCCACTGAGATCTTAGAGGATCATTTATAACTGCAACATAACCTAACATATCCTGATCATTACAGTTGGAGATAGAACATATGAAGACAAAGAATAGGAGATAAGGTAAAAAAGGTTTTAGGATGGAATCATTCAATGCTTGAATATCATAAATGTATGTGGACATCTGGATTTTACATTATAAGCAATCAAGAGCCATTTGTGTCTTTGTTGTTTGTTTTGTTTTGAGTAGGAATATGTTATTATCAGGTGTACATATTAAGAGGATTTGTTTTGCAGTGTTGTATAGAGTGAGTTGGAGGAAGTACACTAACCAAGTGAGAATGTTAAATAAGAGGCCACTGTAGCAACCAAAGTGGGGGCATAACTTTTACTAAGGTTCCAACAGTAGGAAGAGAGATTAAGAGATTTTGTAGAAACAATACAGAGATCAAAATGAAGAGATTTGTACACAAAGTGATCATCACAGGACACTATTGTCATTCATTGAATTGTGTTTCCTCAAAATAGATCTCTTTGAGTCCTAACCCCCTGTACCTGTGAATGTGACCTTATTTGGAGATAAGGTCTTTACAGAGGAAATCAATTTAAAATGGTGTTATAAGGATGTATCCTCATCCAATATGACTTGGGTCCTTATAAAAAGGGGAAATTTGAGGTAGAGACAGTCATACACAGAGGAGAGGGGACGTGAAGAGCCAGAGAGAAGACAGTTGTCTGCAAGACAAAGAGAGAGGACTTGACAGATGTTTCCCTCCCAGTCCTCAGAAGGAACCAATCCTGGAACATCTAGATTTCAGTCTTTGGGCTACAGAAATATGAGACAATAAATTGCTATTGAAGCCACCCAGTTTATGCTACTTTGTTACAGTAGCCCTAGCAAACTAATATAACTATTAAAGTATTTACAAATGTTAGCCTCTTTCATCTTTAAAGATTACAGACCTCCCTCTTCCCCATATAAATACTCCCATTATTGTCTAAATTAAATCAGAAGCATGGGAGTAACTTTCTACTCCTTGGTGTATAGACTGAGTCACATCATTCTACTCAATTGACTTTTGTGAAAATTTGCATTTTACCCTTTGCCTTCCTCCTCATATTAGAAAGGTAGTAAAGCTTAACATGTTTTTGTTTTGTTTATTTTTTTTCAAACATAACCCCTACCTAGAAATATTAAGTAAGAGGGTTACATTTTTAAAACTCCAGACAGTCCAGAATTCTGCTTAACTGAAAAAGGCCCTTTGGTGTGATGGATACAGTCTTTAGTATAATATCTAGCTCCATTGAAATCTCTTACAATCAGCTTTTGAGTTAAAAGCGTCAAGGTAAAAGACTGCCAGGCCTTCACAGATTTCCTATCTAATAGTAATGGCCTATACACTAGAGATTTTTACTTGCTATTCTCTAAATTCTGGAGTGGAGAGGTGATAGGAGAAAATCTTTATAGAAATACAGGGCTCCACATTGGTGATATTCATAAACTCTTATACACCAAATTTTAATGCCCAGTAGTTGATAGACTATTGCTTTATAGAATAATTATTATTTAACCACATTTTGAAAGTCCTACACTAAGAACATATAAATCATTCTTTGTAATCTTAATTTGGTCCTGGAAGATTTAATCTCTTTTATTTTGCAATATGGCTGTTGAATCAAACGGAAATGGAAAACTTGGCTCAGTAAATTCTCCAGTTAAGATTTTATCCGAGGCTTTGCTTCGCTAACTCATTCATTTCACTCATTCATAGTATGGACACAAAACCTCAGTTTTAAAATGAGAATCTGGATTCACATTAAGATTTTTGGGTATGTACTAGTTTTACTCAAAGAATGAACTGAGAGACAACCTTGAGAGAACTGAAATTTACACAATAAACTTGTTTTAATTTCTCAATCAATGCTATTGGCAATGATTGAAAGTGAGTTTCAGATTATGATACCCTTGAAATTAGGTGCACTGAAAGCCTGTTCTAATGATTCTTGACATATAACATTTAATATGTGAAACATGTTTACAAAATCACAGTCACAAAATACTTTCAATTTATGTATTTATGTACCCAAGCTTTTGTTATGAGGGCATTTCACATGTAAGATGAACTGAAAGATGGCATTATTCATGCATCAAATATTTAACAGAGTCCAATGAATAAAGCAATACTTTAAATGCTATGGATTCGAAGACAAAAAAGACGATACCAGCAGCACAGTGTTCAAGGAGGTATGTATGTTAATGAATAATAAAATAATAAATATATAATGGAATACACATAAACACACACACATTTAGTAAACCATTGGTTCTGCTTGAGACTGTTGTATTGGAATAGATATAAGGTTACATTTTATTTACCTTCTAAGAACCATTAGATTTTTCAATCAGAAAATCTGAAAGGATATTCTATGCAAAAGAAATAGCATAAGCCAAAGGCCTAAAGTCCAGAAGCATGGGGAAAATCTGGGGCCCAGCACAGATCAGACATGGTTAGAGAAAGAACTGGTTGTGCAAGGGACACATGATATAGTTAAAAGTATGTTTGAGCAGGCTCTTCATCCAAACAACAGGAACTGGAGGATTATGAAGCTGATTAGAAATAGAAATTCAATCCAACAGTCAGACTAACTCCACCAGCATGTGATTTTAGAGAAAAGCAAACGTGGAGGTCATGTTGAGCATGCATAATTATATCATTCCAGTTCTGCCTCTGCAACTGATCATTTGGGTCATCTTTGCCAATTCACTCACTCTCCGTGCACATATCAAATGAAGTGGCTGACTCAGGGGCTCTCTAAGCCTAGTTACAGCTTAAAAGACAAGCTGGAGTTCTGACATGACCACTTTGGTTGTCACTTGATGCTAGAATCCATTTGTACTTTATCAAATACATATGTATGTCACCGTCAGTGACACCAACTAGAAAGCAATGATAGCTACAGATATTTCACATTCTGATATTATTTTCTTAGCATTTAAAGGGCCTCAAGGTATTTTTTTTTAAATCTCCCTTACTATAGTGAACATTCAGCATACAGTTTTAGATATACCTAGCATGTGTCCCCTTGTGAAACTCTTCCATCTCATGAGTTTCATGGCCTCAGGGCACAAACTGGAAATCCACTTTCCCACTTTCTTTGCAGCTGGGGCTGAGCACAGGACCTTAACTCCATCATTCAGATGCATTCCTCCTTAAGAAAGAGGAATTCCTCAGGTGGAGACATTTCTCTTTACAAAGCAGCAATTAGAGAGGTTCTGGCAAAGGATTTCCTCATTCAGCTTCACTGATGCAAAGAGCTGGCACCTTTGATGGCAGCAACTGGACTCCACTGTAGCCTCTGCCTGTATGACTTGGGCATTGAACTAGCTGCCTAGTTCTTGACCCTCCCAGAAAGTCTCTGTGCCACCTATATTGCTTAGGAAATTTATTTCTTCTAAACTAACTAGATGGGATTCTAGTATTTACATCCAAGAATTTTCTGATTCAGCAATCTGACTTCCTTCTCTTTTGACACTTCTTTTTGCCAAACTCCTTTTCTGCTAGATGGGTAGAGTTTTCCATCATGAGTCTGTGACAGAATCCCATTTCTCTTGGAATAAATAATTTTTTTTCCAAGCAATCTCTCAATGATGATGCCCAAGGTGGCCAATCTCCAAATAAACCATCTCAGGACTGAGCATTGAGTCAGTCTGGTGTTAGTTACCAGGGCTTCTCTCTGCCATGTCACTCCAAAATCTGATGTAAAAAATAGGTCTAAGAAAACAGCTACTGAAACTTAAAATCTCTTGGTAGAGAAATTGAGTGATAGAGGAAGAGAGGAATCAGAAAGAATAGAGAGAAAGTGGATCTATAACGAGAGCAAAAATCAAAACTGGTTAGAAGAGAAGAAGGTGAAAGAAAGTATAATTTTCTTCCTGGGACTTTGAACAGAAAGGATTCTTAACACTTCAATACACCCCAGGTGCCACCATGCCTTAAATTGTACCATTCAGTTATAATTTATTTTGATTAATTATGGCTCTTCAGATGTCTCCTTTACAATGGATATGTCATGCACAGGTAACCCACCAAGTCATTAACAGCTCCATGAGACAATGAGCCAGAGAGTCTTGAGATTCCCACTGCCTGTCTTGCATCCATTCCTTATAGCCTTGACCTTTACAATTGTGCCCTGCATTCTTTCCCAGCTTTGTCACTCCCCTCTTCAAAAAAATTGTGGGGATCCCAGGGTGGCTCATCAGTTTAATGCCTGCCTTCGGCCCAGGGCATGATCCTGGAGTCCAGGGATCGAGTCCCACATCAGGCTCCCTGCATGAAGACTGCTTCTCTCTCTGCCTGTGTCTCCTTCTCTCTCTCTCTCCTCTCTCTCTCTCTCTCTCTCTGTGTCTCTCTCACGAACAAATAAATAAAATCTCTAAAAAAAAAATTGTTCTACCTATAATCTCCCACTCTGTTTTCACAAGCTTTCAGAAAGATATTTCTAAAGATTCCCAAAACTACATTCTCCATATAACTGTAATGGAGATTCTGCCCCCTGCCCCCCACCAGGGTAGGAAATTCTAAGATGGGGAGACTTTTGATCCTTTCTTTTCCTATCAGCTGTATGTCCCACCTCTGCTCGTTCTGTAGAGAGGCATACTCAGTTTGGCTTTAAGGTAAAGTTCTTACAGTGCTTGCTTTCTCAGTGTATCATGGGGCCCTAATACAACCTTACACTAATAGGCTCACATGCTTTTTTGTTCATTCCTTTCAAGCAGTCAAGCTTGATTGGATCATCTTAAGATCTTTTGCATTTTATTCTTCCCACACTTCTGTCTCCTTAGATACCTTCACCCTGTCTCAACAGTCCCATATGCAAAACTGGCATACGAAGTATATTTTGGTGGATAATCTGGGCATGCATATGATTATCTGGATGCAACATATGCTTGGGTGGAGACTGATACAGCTAGTTAGTTAATGTATGTAGAGTTCTACATGACTTCAACTCTATGACGTTATATGACAGAAAATGTAAGTAGTTCCTGGGGGCTCCAGCCAGGGCATATGTCCTTCAAAATAGTACTTCTCAATGCTTTTCTCTATGGAGTGTGTATGACAAGTGCACTTCCAAGGAAGAAGCCCCTATTGGCAATTCTCATTCGATCTCTTTAAGATGATGTAACCAAATGCATTTTTTATCAAAGAGATTATAGGGAGTCATTAAAGACTGCTTTAAATGTAAACATGTTAGTCATTCACAAACATTGCTCATGTCGGTAAGGCATGCTTATCACAGACCTCATCACTGATGAGAACACATGAATAGGAAGCTGCACCTCAGCTAGGCTTGCATGACTGGATTTCTTGTCCACCTCTCAAATGCCTCCCACACTTGCCCTTCTGACTATGCCTTATTTACCCTCTTTGACATCTTAGCTTGTCCTTTTGTAATTGCTTCCTCTTTGGCATATATTTCCCAAGAATATATGCTTTTAAGCAACTCACTTTTTTTTTTTTTAAGATTTCATTTGTTTGTTCATGAGAGACACAGAGACAGAGAGAGAGAGGCAGAAACACAGGCAGAGGGAGAAACAGGCTCCACGCAGGGAGCCTGACGTGGGACTTGATCCCGGGTCTCCAGGATCACACCTTGGGCTGAGGGCGGCGCTAAACCGCTGAAACACCCAGGGATCCCCCAATAACAGTGCCTTTTCACAAGCAGCTCTTTTCTTCTCTGCTAACAAGGAATGAGGAATCTGAACGTCATCCATCTGTCCTTTCCTAGACTTACTCACTAGGCACTTACTCGAATAGCTCTTTTGGAAATAGATGAATAAGACATTGGCCAAAATATTTACCTGGCTCTTTATACACTGAGAAGTAGGGGAGTAGAACTCAGAAGGTGGATGTAATCTGATATTTTATTATAAATATTTTTGTAACTTACAGAAAGTGTGTTATTTTAACCAAGACAGAGTTTAGCTCAAATGAGGTTTCTAGAATCCTCTTAACACAACACAGTCTTAAGTAGAGCTATATGTGCATTTCAGTTCCTACATGTATATATCTCTCTATAAAATTATCTCCCTAGAATTTTAGTTTTTAATAAATTTTACTAAAAAGCTAAAATAAATGTACTTGTTTTAACTGGTTGTTACATTTTGAGAAAATACTTTTAAAATATTGATTTTCTCGGCAGCCCGGTGTCTCAGCAGTTTAGCGCCGCCTTCGGCCCAGGGAGTGATCCTGGAGACCCGGGATTGAGTCCCAGGTCGGGCTTCCTGCATGGGGCCTGCTTCTCCCTCCTCCTGTGTCTCTGCCTCTCTCTCTCTCTCTATGTCTATAATGAATAAATAAATAAATAAATAAATAAATAAATAAATAAATACATCTTTAAAAATATTGATTTTCTCATTGATTTAGAAAATATTTCTAGTGACGTTAGCTTCAAATGGAATTTATTACATTGTTTATATAATATATAGTGTTTATGTAATTTTAATATTGTACAGTTTTTCTTTCTGGAGTTGTCATAAATAAGAATGAGCTTTGCTTTTAGTTGGTGTCATTTTATATGACTGAAAGGGATTAGTTATTGCAGTGTAAGTGGAAGGATGTTGGTAAATTGACATACATCCAAAAGGCCCATTTATTTCTGTGTCTAATTAAATATAATAAGTCTACTTTGAGAGGCTTTGCTCATGTGATGTGCAATGTCTTTCTTACTCCATAATTGAATAACGTACTATTTATCACCTACATTTATATATAATGGAAGAAAAAAAGCTATAGAATTAGTTCTGATGCTGTTGTCTAGGTACTCCTTTCTGGAGTTAAAGATGGACATCTCATGATATGTGTCTGCCCTAAGATGCAGATGTTATGATTTGGGACCCTTTTTACAGAATGTTAGTCTTGGCTTATGAATTTGTGTAGAGTACAGTTTGAGTTTCATGGGCCATTAGCAACTGATTGCCATGCGAGGCTTTAGCTTCCCAACACAGCACTCAGTGAAGACCTGGCTGAGGCTGTGGTTGCTGCGCCCATCCCTCACTCAAGGGTATGTGCCTCTGCATCTTCTTTGCTGGGACCAGCTCCTATGCATATGTTCATGTGGATGAAAACACAGTTTGTATACAGCCTCACAATGCTCCCCAGGGAACATCACTCTGATCCCCAAGGTCACACTGATCTAGAAGCTGTTAATAATTTTTTGTATGATAATATGTGCACCAATAACATATACATGCATGCATATATGTATATACACACAACACATTGCATGATGCATAATTTGAATGATTCTATGTCTTATAATTACTAAAATTTCAAATGTCCACATGTAAAAAAGAATCATAAATAAGGGATCCCTGGGTGGCGCAGCGGTTTAGCACCTGCCTTTGGCCCAGGGCGCGATCCTGGAGACCCGGGATCGAATCCCATATCAGGCTCCTGGTGCATGGAGCCTGTTTCTCCCTCTGCCTATGTCTCCGCCTCTCTCTCTCTCTGTGTGTGACTATCATAAATAAAAATTTAAAAAAAAAGCGGTTCCAATTTAAAAAAAAAAAAGAATCATAAATAAGAAACCAATGTTTTCACATAATAATATCCCAAAGGCAGTGTCTCTATGGTGGCAGAAAAAACCAAACTCAACAACTGACCAAAAACAAACAAACAACTCAATAAAAAAAAGTGAGTGTGTGTATGTGTGTGTGTGTGCACGCACGCACATGCTGGAGAAGGTCATTGAGAAGACATGACCTTCTGTTGACCCAGGAGCTGGACCTGGGCAATCAGAGGCTTTTTACCACCTCCCCTGTCCTTGGAAGCTGTACTCTGCCCACCATCAGCACAGTGGGAGCTGTTTTCAAGGATGCCAGGCACAGGTGACTGAACTCCGTTAAGGCATCTGTATAAACTAGGATTCTGGCCTGCAGGGGATGAGTTCTCGTGACTGCCCAAGATAAGCCTTGTAAGTAGGCCTCTTGCTTGTTAAGCCTGCCACCTACCACTCTGGAGTGGCCTCCCTCTTTCTTCCTTCTTTCCTCGCCCTCTGTGTCCATGGCCAGTTTGTGACTCAGTGTGTGTGAGGGAGAGAGGTTAAGAGGCGAGTACAGGAGGACAGATTGTTCCTAAAAGCACAGGTCTCTGCTTTCATGAAAAGATGATTTCCTTCTGAAGACAAAGGAATCCCCAAACCCAAACCTCCTTTGTTTCTTGGCTTCTACTCTCCCTTAGGTTTAACAGGTGATCCTGCCCTCATGAAATACAGAGGCATAAGGATGGAACTGTGAGGCTGTCTGGGTAAATCCTATGAGTCTGCTACTCACTAGCTGTCTGCCATTGACAAGTTATTTAAACATGAGGTCTCGATGCTTCTACCAATGAACTGGCTTTGCCTAATATGGGAGATATTTGCTATATTTTGGGGGGCCCATTTCCCACAAAGAACCTAAAAATCTTTGTTCTCCAGCCTGCTGGTGGCAAATGCATAAGCACGTCAAATGAACTTTCCTGCTTGCTCTCTTGTTTTTGTTTCTGTTTTTAATGTAAAGAGAAAGATATAAAATGCCATGGTCAGTGGAGCCTCATCCTGGCGACAAGGGCCAGAACAATGGCTGGTGTCCAGTTGCAGTGTGTTCTTAGTACAACAAATTTCCAATTTCTACGATTTTTCAAAACCAGTTCTTCAGAGCTCCTACTGATTGTATGTTTCCATTATGTTTTCATTTAACCTTAAAATTACTTAAAGTATTTGTTTCATATTTTATGCCCTGAAGAGTATCTATAAACATATGATTTAATGAAGAATGAACACTCACACCCACCCCCCCCCATGTAATCACTATCTAGGTTAAGAAATAAGACATTAAGAATACATATAAATCATCATATATTCCTTGCTACTTGCATTGTTTTCCTCCTCCCTAGATATAAGCACTGCTTGAAATTTATACTAATCATTTTATGCATCTAATATGTGTAAGAATAAAATGTTATGGTTCAAACAAGATGTGCGTGTTCAGATTTACAAAGTGATGATAAATTGTTTTATATGGAGTTCCTATTTCTCCACATCTTGCCAACATTTGATATTTTCAGACTTTAAGATTTTTGCCAGCACAGTAGATGTGCAATGCCATATAATTATGATTTCAAATTTCACTTCTGTGATTATTTTTTTATTGGAGTTTGATTTGCCAACATATAGTATAACACCCAGTGCTCATCCCTGTAAGTGCCCCCCTCAGTGCTTCAGTGCCCATCACCCAGTCACCCCATCCCCCCAGCCCACCTCCCTTTCCATTATCCTTTGTTTGTTTCCCAGAGTTAGGAGCCTCTCATGGTTTATCTCCCTGTCTAATTTTTCCCACCCATTTTCCCTCCTTTCCCCTATAATCCCTTTCACTATTTCTTATATTCCCCATATGAGTGAAACCATATAATGATTGTCCTTCTCCGACTGACTTACTTCACTCAGCAGTTGGAACCCTCCAGTTCCATCCACGTTGAGGCAAATGGTGAGTATCCGTCCTTTCTGATGGCGGAGTAATATTCCACTGTATATATAGACCACATCTTCTTTATCCATTCATCTGTCATTATTACTGGAAGTGTGCATCTTTTTATGTAACTTTTAGTCGTTGGTGGTTCTTCCCCCCCCCCCCCCCCGTGAATTGCCTATTCATGTCTTCACCCATTTTTCTTTTGAGAGGTTTTTCTTTGATACGTTTGGACAATTCTTAATACATTCCAGAATTCAGGGTTCTGCCTTTGAAAATATTCCAATTTATAGATTATTTTTTGCTCCATTTATGGTGTCAGGATGAATAGAATTCTTAATGTAGTTATAAGTATTAATCTTTTCTTTTGTGGGTTAGTTGTTAAATTTTTTAAAAAAGATTTTATTTATTTATCCATGAGAGACAGAGAGAGAGAGGCAGAGACACAGGCAGAGGGAGAAGCAGGCTCCATACAAGGATCCTGATGTGGGACTCGATACCGGAACTCTGGTATCACGTCCTGAGCCAAAGGCAGACACTCAACCGCTGAGCCACTCAGGTGTCCCAATTGTTAAAAATTTTTTAAAAGAAATCTTTTCTTACTCAGAATCATGAATTTACCTATATTTCCCTTCTTTAAAGACTTTTCTTACACATTTAAGTTCACAATCCATCTGTGGTGTGTGTGTATCTGGGTGAGTGTGTGTGTAGTATAAACTAGCAGGATCTTTTAATTATTATTCTCTATAGATAACCAAGTGTCCCAGTTCTGAGCTGTTAATCCTGTTCCACTGATCTGCCTGTTTTTTCCTGTGTCAGTACTACACTGTTTTCATAACAGCAGATTATTTTAAGAATTCTTAACATCAGTGGCAGTTATTTGTAGTTAGTTATTCTTCTTTTTCAGGAGTATGTTGGCTGTTACTGGAGCTTTGCTTCTCCAAATAGATTTAGAATAGCTTAACAAGTTCCATGAAAAACCCTTGTATGATTATGATTGAGATGGTATTGAATTTATAATTTGGGGAAAATTAATATGTGTATAATAATTGGATTTCCTCATCTATACATATAATATAGATTTTATTTTTGTTAATGTATTTCAATGATATAATTTCCTGCAAACTGTGCATACAGTTTATTAATTTAATTCCAAATATCTTATTTTTTGGTTGGTAGTAAAAATGGTGTTTTAACTTAATTTTCTAATTAAATAGTTCTTTGCTGGTATAGAATGTAATATTTTATTTTGGTCTAAAAATGTACATAACATAATATTTATCATTTTAACCATTTGTAACTGCATAACCCAGTGGCATTAAGTATATTCACAATGTTGTATTAAACTATCACCCTCATCTATATTCTTTTTTTTAATAATAAATTTATTTTTTATTGGTGTTCAATTTGCCAACATACAGAATAACACCCAGTGCTCATCCTGTCAAGTGCTCCCCTCAGTGCCCGTCACCCAGTCACCCCCACCTCCCGCCCTCCTCCTGACCCACCACCCCTAGTTCATTTCCCAGAGTTAGGAGTCTTCATGTTCTCTCATCTATATTCAAAACTTTTTCACTGCCCTGACATAAACTTTGTACCCATTAAACAGTAACTCCAATTTCCCTTCCCCACAGCCCCTGATAATTTTATAGTAGTTTATGTCTCTATGACTTTGTCTAGTTTAGGTACCTTGTAAAGTATGTAATTGGGATGATAGAATATTCGTCCTTTTGTGTCTAATTTCACTTAGCATAAGGTTTTCAAAGTCCATCCATTTTGTAGCATACATCAAAATTTCATTCCTTTTTGTGGCTGAATAGAATTTGTATATTATCCACATAATACATAATTTATATGTATTTTGTTTATCTACTCATCCATAGACAGGCACTAGTTGTTTCAGCTGTTGACTGCTATGAATAACATTGCTATGAGCATTGATATACAAATATCCAGTCAATTCCCTATGTTCAGTTCTTTTGGATATATACCTAGGAGTGAACAATTCTGGGTCATATAGAAACTTTATGTGTAACTTGTTGATGAATCACCAAAGTGTTTTTCCACAGCAACTGCAACATTTTATATTCCAGCAGCAATGCACAGTGGTTCCAATTTCTCTGTATCCTCACCATTAAAAAAAATTATAGCATCCTAGTAGTTGTGAAGTCTTATCTCATTATGGTCTTGATTTGCATTTCTCTAATGACTAATGACTTTAAATATCTTGTCTGAAATGTTTATTGACTATTTTTATATCTTTGCAGGAATTTCTAAGTCCTTTGCTAATTTTTAATCAGGTTGCTTTTTATTGTTGAATTGTAGGAGTTTATATATTTTGAATATTGTCAGATATATGATTTGCAAATATTTTCTCTCATTCTGTGAGTTGCTTTTTCATTCTGTTGTTTGTGTCCTTTGATGTACGGAAGTTTTAAATTGTGATGTCCAATTTATCCATGTTTTCTTTTTCTGTCTGTGCATTTGGTGTCATATCCTCAAAATTGTTACAAACCTAGAATTATGAAAACTTTTTCCCCAATGTTTTCCTCTAAGAATTTTATAGTTTTAGCTCTTAAGCCTAAGTCTTTTAATCCATTTCAAGGTAATTTTTGTATATGGTCTGAGGTAAAGATCCAATTTTATTCTTTTTCAAGTGGATATCCAGTTTCCCCACACCATTTGTTGCAATGGTAGAATGTCATAGATCCTCATTAAAATCTTCCTTTTTCTAATAATTTGTCTATAGACAAATTAATCTGTTTATTAATTTAAGTTTTCTATGAAGACACTTAAATCAGTGACCAATAAGTGTTATACTTCTTTTCTAAACTTTATGCCTTTTTCTTCCCCTCTCTCCCTCCCTCCTTCCTTCTCTCCTTTTCTTTCCTTGTGTCCTTTCAGAAGCAATCTTTATGTTATTAGGGATTACCATAAATCCTGTCATCAACATTCCCTCCTGATAATCAATTACCTTTGAATTTGTTCCTTATTGTTGCTTTCAACTATCTCATTAATACTTAAAAATTTGCTTTTTAAAATGTTGTACCCAGTATTTTTAGTTGTGTTCTCCTTAGAATGACTTCTGTGAACATTGCTTTTTTACTTAAACTAGTCAAGTCGATTATTTTTTTGTGACCAAAAGTCTTAATGAAACTTCTTGTAGAGAAAATAAAAAAGACCTACTAATGTGGTTTCTATGTTAACATGATGTCAGTTATATGAAAACCACTCAGTAAATTTTAATTGTGATTGCTATCATTATCATTGATATCGTTTATCTTATGATAGCATCATACCATCTCAAGAATACTTCCTTTAAAAAAGAATACTCCCAGGAGGATAATACTTAGTTCAGACATATATTTCTCTTCGGCAAATATCAGGCATGAATGAAGTAGGTGTTGAGGAGGAAGTGAGAAGCATCCTATCACTTCATATATTATGGATTGGAAAACAGCACTTTTTTTTTTTCTAGATATACACTTATCTTTCTGTAGGTTTTACTCTAACATGGAAAATGTTCCAATAGATAGCAGTATATGTGTCATACTGTAGAACATGATCATAATGAGAGCAAGACTACTAATTTTACTTTTGGAGTATTGATAAGTGTCAAACTACTGAGCACAAATTCATTAGCCAGCTGTATTCCTTCAGGGTGGAAGTTGGTGAATAAGCAAGTGTTTGTTTAATTTCAAATCTTCTCGATTTCTTTTCAAACCATGAAGCTTCTGGGACAGCTTCTTATGCATATGCACAAAGAGTGATTAGTAATGTCACATTTGAATTTCATGTGCTTCTGGTTTGATATAGACTTCTGATCCTTAGTATTTTAATATAATTTGCAATTTAAAAAAAAATTTTAAGATTAAAATTTCCCAGTAAGTTTTTAAAATGTTGTGTACCTTACACTTCTTTGTAGAAACCTCAGTTTACTGGGGCACCTGGGTTGCTCAATGGTTGGGTGTCTGCATTTGGCTCAGGGTGTGATCCGGGGTCATGGGATTGAGTTCAGCGTCAGATTCCCCAAAGGTAGCCTGCTTCTTTATCTGCCTATGTCTCTGCCTCTCTCTGTGTGTCTCTCATGAATAAATAAATAAAATATTTTTTAAAAACACCCAAAAGTCTCAGTTTACCAATAGGTTTCATACATAATGTGTGCTACTTTAAAAGTTTTTGTATGTTGAGAGACCCTCACTCAAACTCTACCTTATGGATTGTCTTCCTGAAAACATTTGGCAAAGTGTTTTAAAATACTTTCTTGAAAAAAGACAGAATAAGCTTTGATAAGCTATTGCATTCAAGCAACTCACACCAAAACTTATTGTTACTTAAGAAAAATAAATTTCACATTATCTCAATTAAGAATTTGCAATTATTAAAATTTTGCAAAGTTCCTTTGAGAAGACATATTGAAAAAATTATAACTTGATACTTCAAATTGCTATACGAAGCAGTAAGCTTGTTGAATCCATCATCATTAAGGAAATGAAATTATGAGTTGACTTTATGCCTACAGATTCTTTCTATCCAAAGGCAATTACAAAAGGAGCCAGACCTCCCTGAACTGTTTTTTTTGAAACAGTTTGTTCATTGTATATGAAACTCTTTGCACCTGTTTCTCCCCAGAACTGGGGTGTCATAACTACTTAAACTTTTAAAGTAATTATGCACATAGGGGATATGTTAGGCAAGATAATGGCCTCCCAAAGATATTCATGTCCTAATCCCCAGAATCTATGAATATGTTAGGTTACAAGGCAATGTGGAATTAAGGTTGCAGATGGAATTAAGGTTGCTAATCACTTGACTTTAAAATAGGGAGATTATCCTGGATTATTTGGATGGACCTGAATATCCAAAGTTCCTTAAGTGAGGAAGAGAGAGGCAGAAAAGAACCAGAAACCCAGAGGCTCAATCCTATTGACTTTGAAAATTGAGAAAGAGGACAAACCAAGAAATGTAGGCAGCCCTCAGGAAATGGAAAGGCAAAGGAACAGATTCCCTCCAAAACTTCCAGAGGGAATGCACCATGCCAGCCCCTTGATTTTAGCCCAATAAGACCCATTTCAGACTTCTGACCTCTCTAAGTATAAGAAAATAAATAAATGTTCTTTTAAACCACAAAGTTTTTGGTAATTTGTTACATGAGCAATGGGAAACTAATATGAAGGGTGAAATCAGTGTGACAGCATATGAACTTGCATAAACTGCTTTGAGCAGAGAATAAAGGAACTGCAGGATACCAATCCAACTGACCTCTAGGTATCTTAGTCTAAAGTTCCCACGTCTTCATTTATGTATCCTAATTGGAGCCATTGACAAGTGTTCTAATACAATTCAGTATGAATGAGTAGGTACCTTGCAGAGGCCCAGGTGACTGTATTGAAAGGAAACAAGAACTGTAATTTGAGCAAGCTTTCAGACGATTTCAGGTAGCTGTGTTCAGGTTGGGTCAAACTGAAGACAGTTATGGATTATCAGTGTTGCAGTTTCATCATAGCAAGGCAAGACAGCTCACCTTAGCTCAATTCTTTGAAGGTACTGAATGGAAAATACCACCACATTAAACTTTAGAGCAAAAATTGTATTTAAAGTACAACAAGCATGAACATGAGATCTACATAAAGAAGCATAGAATAATTGATGTATTACTGGCCACAGAAAAGGTAAAGAGTAAAATACCTGACCTGGCAGCCAATGGATAATCTTTAAACCATGTCCCTGCGGGGCACCTGGGTAGCTCAGTGGTTGAGCCTCTGCCTTCAGCTCAGGTCATGATCCTGGGGTCCTGGGATGGAGTCTCCCATCGGGCTCCCTGTGGGGAGCCTGCTTTTCCCTCTGCCTATGTCTCTGCCTCTCTCTCTCTGTGTCTCTCATGAATAAATAAATAAAATCTTAGAAAGAAAAACCAAAAAATATATCCCTGCAGCTAGAGAGAGAGGAAAACTCTGAAAGAGACAGAATAGAACAAAGGTTATATAAATAGTAAGCTAATATTTCCTGGGTTCAATGTTATCCTTTTTTCTGTCTAAAGACAACCAGAAAATCATAGTAGATATTTTTCTAGGTGTTTTTATTTTTTTATTGTTTTTTGTATTTTTTTTTATTGGAGTTCAATTTGCCAACATATAGTATAACACCCAGTGCTCATCCCGTCAAGTGCCCGCCTCAGTGACCATCATCCCGTCACCCCATCCCCCCGCCCACGTCCCCTTCCACTACCCCTGTTTGTTTCTTTCTTTTTTTTTTTTTTTTAAGATTTTATTTATTTATTCATGATAGTCACAGAGAGAGAGAGAGAGAGGCTCAGAGACACAGGCAGAGGGAGAAGCAGGCTCCGTGCACCGGGAGCCCGACGTGATATTCGATCCCGGGTCTCCAGGATCGCGCCCTGGGCCAAAGGCAGGCGCCAAACCGCTGCGCCACCCAGGGATCCCTCTGTTTGTTTCTCAGAGCCAAGAGTCCCTCATGGTTTATCTCCCTCACTGATATTTCCCACTCATTTTCTCTCCTTTCTCCTTTAATCCTTTTCACTATTTCTTATATTCCCCAAATGAATGAGACCACATAATGTTTGTCCTTCTCCAATTGACTTACTTCACTCAGCATAATACCCTCCAGTTCCATCCACGTTGAAGCAAATGGTGGGTATCCATCCTTTCTGATGACTAATATTCCACTGTATATATAGACCACATCTTCTTTATTCATTCATCTGTCGATGGACACCGAGGCTCCTTCCAGTTTGGCCACCGTGGACATTGCTGCTATAAACATCGGGGTGCAGGTGTCCTGCTGTTTCATTGCATCTGTATCTTTGGGGTAAATCCCCAGCAGTGCAATTGCTGGGTCGTAGGGCGGGTCTACTTTTAACTCTGAGGAACCTCCACACAGTTTTCCAGAGTGGCTGCACCAGTTCACATTCCCACCAACAGTGCAAGAGGGTTCCCCTTTCCCTGCATCCTCTCCAACATTTGTAGTTTCCTGTCTTGTTAATGTTCCCCATTCTCACTGGTGTGAGGTGGTATCTCATTGTGGTTTTGATTTGTATTTCCCTGATGGCCATTGATGCGGAGCATTTTCTCATGTGCGTTTTGGCCATGTCTATGTCTTCCTCTGTGAGATTTCTGTTCATGTCTTTTGCTCATTTCATGATTGGATTGACTTTACTTTGCTGTTGAGTTTAATAAGTTCTTTACAGATCTGGGAAACTAGCCCTTTATCTGATACGTCATGTGCAAATATCTTCTCCTATTCCGTAGGTTGTCCTTCAGTTTTGATGACTTTTTTTTTTTTTTCTGTGCAGAAGCTTTTCATCTTAATTAAGTCCCAAGAGTTCATTTTTGCTTTTGTTTCCCTTGCCTTCCTAGGTGTATCTTGCAAGAAGTTACTGTGGCCAAGTTCAAAAAGGGTGTTGCCTGTGTTCTCCTCTAGGATTTTGATGGGCTCTTGTCTCACATTTACATCTTTTATCTATTTATCTTTGTGTCAGTGTAAGAGAGTGGTCTAGTTTCATTCTTCTGCATGTGGATGTCCAAGATTCCCAGCGCCATTTATTGAAGAGACTGTCCTTTTTCCAGTGGAGAGTCTTTCCTGCTTTGTCGAATATTAGTTGACCATAGAATTGAGGGCCCATTCCTGGGATTGTGTTCCATTGATCTATGTGTCCCAGCCCTGGATTCAGCTCCCCAGTAACCACCGCAGCTCCCAGTCTGCACTGGCCTAGGTACTCCCGGGTCGCGGGGTGGGGGGTGGGGGCTCTGACCCGCACAGCTGGGGGCACCCGGCTGGGGGAGCATCCTCGCCATCCTGGGCCCTCCCCGTCCCTCCCCTGGGGGAAGCGCAGGATCGGGGGCTGTTTCCCCGGCGCCCTGGGATCCAGGGCCTGTGCCGCTGGACCCGCGCTCCCAGATCGGGGCTCAGCCTCACCCCCCCCCCCGCCCCCAGCGCAGCCCCCTCCTGACCCCCGGCTTCTCCTCGAGGCCCCGCCAGCCACACTCCAGCCCTTTCCCGAGAGCGGCCCGCAGTCTGCGGCGCCCCTCCTGTCCCAGTGACCCCGGGAATGGAGGCGCCCCGGCCCCTCCTGGGATCCTGCCCGAGTTCCCTGCTGAGCCCTTTTCCATCCGGGAAGACTCCGGTGCGGATTTTTAAAGTTCCCGCGTCTCAGGTGCGGGCTTCCCTGTCCCGAGGCTCCCCCGCCCCCCTTAGTCCGGCTCCTGGCGGGGCCCCTCCCCGCTTGGTTCTTTTTTATTTTTTCCCACCTTCCTGCCTTGTTGGAAGCGAAAACCCTTCTCTCTGTAGCGTCGGGCTGTCCTCTCTTTAAGTCTCAGGTCGAGTTGGCAGGTGTTCAGGATGGTTTGCAAGTTATCCAGGTGAGTTGGCGGGGCCAGGGGAGGTGAGGATCGTGCTCGTCCACCGTCTTGCCAGCCTGACATCTCTAGGTGTTTTTAGAGTTGGTTTTGTTGACAACAGATCCACAGCATGAATGTACATTGGTGGAGAGTGACAACCACCTGCCCTGATTCCAGTGTTTCCTTGACATATGAAAGAAAGAGTAGAGAACTATCTGCAATCCGAGAAGTGAATCAGTTGAAGCTGAGCAATATAAGCCCAGAGGACTTGGATTCTCTGCAGTTAGCGTGCAATTTTCTCATCTGAGAAGTGACTAATTCTGCATTAAGTACAGCGACCCCCATGGATGTTTTAGGGTTGGATGCAGTAACAAATAAGAGGATGATGCAGAAGCCAACATGAGAAGGACAGAGAGTTCATCTTCTCTCATGAACCAGGACTTTCTAATAACGTGATTGGCGGGCATTGTTAATTAACTGTGGGACCACTTTGCACTATCATGTGCTCATCAGCTATAGTGCTTGTGGCCATGTGCATTGTATGTACAGGCGTCTACCCACATTTCTCTATGCTTAAGTTGATTGTATTAGATGGATAGATCATTATAAATATATATTGGAGTCCATAGAGTGAGCTTATTTTCTAATACGTTCCCATTTTTATAAGCCCTACAGGAATTGCCCTGTGTATGTTCATGAGGAGATCTGAACTGGGTGAAATCATTGTCTTTTGAACCAGGAAACTAAAATAAAGGGTAAAAAAATCCCTTATAAAAATGGTACCTAAACAAAACCTAATTCTGTTTAAGTACCATCCCTCACATATATATTATTAAGAAGCATAACAAAGGTAATACAAATTAGTATTTAATGTGATTGTGCACATCATGTTTATAAGCACTTAAGTGGATTATTTAATTCTCAAAAAAATTACTATGAAGCATGAACTACTATCATCCCTATTTTATATGTGGGAGAATTGGGACTGAGTGATACCGGCAACTGGTTCAAAACTGGTTAGTAGCAGAGTAAGAGTCTGAATTTGAACACAGGCCTGCCTGATCCCAAAGGGCATGGCTCTAATGAGTATGTTTTGATAGAAGATCCCGGTATTGAGTCACTACCTGAACAGTACATGCATTTTCTTATTTTGGCAAGATTCCATTCCCTGAATGCTGAAGTCCTCCACCATTTCACTGGATGAAACTGCAATCCAACAACCCTATATCTCTAATTTTGGAGACATAGTCTGAGGCACAGAAAGCAAAAATATGCATATATTGCCATTGAACGTGTCTTTATTCTTGTTTTAGCTTTTCACTCAGTCTCACCATTTCCTAGGTTCCAGCTTCCTTCCCTTCCCTATGAACTTCCCTGCTGTGGAGAGGGTTAAGTGGTTGAGTTTGCCTCAAGTCTGATGTGCCCTCTGAGTCTTTGTCATATCGACAAGAACACTGAGGCAGGCAGCAAAGAATCTGATTGAGTTGGATACAAGTTTCTATTTCCAGTTATCAATAAATTTGGCAAAACATCTCAAACCTAGCAATGCCTGGGCCCCCACATAATGATTTTTCAATGGAATTGATAACTGAATATTTGTATTTTCAATGTTTCAGAGTGATAGCAAGTCTAAAGCACAGTGCAAGCTGGCTGAAAGGTTTGATAATTTTTTTAGTGAGCCAGCAGATGGCAAATGTAGTTCAGTAGAGAGATGAGAAATATACTGATCACAAATGTTATGTGCTAATTATACAATACATGATCAGAGAACAGATTTTTTTTATGGCTATTATGTGAAAAATGATGAAAACCATTAGTTTAATGCGTAAGTAGTATGCTTCATTTTTAATATCCTCTGTAATATATGCATGCAAATATTTAAACAAGTAAGGCATTGTTCAGTATATTTGATGTGGTCTGAGAACTCTTCTGTTAGACCATATTCATCAGAGGGTTGTTGTAGGCTCTAAACATAAGAGATCGACCATTTCCATAGGGAGAGTTTCACCGTTCAGGCAGTTCACATTGAAATATGAGAGACTTCAATATTCTAGAGGAGGCTTCTTGGCAATATCAGTGCAGCACAACTAAAAGAATAGAAAGTTATCCTTTATTTTTCCACGTAAAAAAATCCCCCAAATAAGATGAATATACTCTTAAGTTGAATCTGTATTACAGTCTGAATAGTTTGCTAGGGCTGCTGTCACAGAGCATTACGGACCAGTTGGCTTAAACAGAAAGCTTCAACAACCTAAATTTATTTCCTCACAGTTCTGGAGGTGAATAGTCTGAGACCAAGGTGGTCAGTGGGATTGACTTCTTTGGAGGCCCTTCTCTTTGGATTGTAGATGGCCAGCTTCTCTCTGTGTCCTTACAACAGTCTTCCTTCTGTGTGCTTCTGTGTCCTAATATCTACTTTTAAGGACACCAGTTAGAATGGATTAGGATCCATGCAAATGACCTCATTGTAACCAACGCCTTCTTTATTTTCTTTTAAATATTTTATTTATTTGACAGAGATAGAGCGAGAGCGCACAAGCAGGGGGAGCAGTAGAGTGAGAGGGAGAAGCAGGCTTCTCACTGAACAGGGAGCCTCATGCAGGGCTCAATCCCAGGACCCTGAAATCGTGACTTGAGCCAAAGGCAGATGCTGAATGACTGAGCCACCCAGGTACCCCCCAGTCCCCACCCCACACACAATGACCTCTTTAAAAACTTTGTCTCGGGGGATCTCTGGGTGGTGCAGCGGTTTAGCGCCTGCCTTTGGCCCAGGGCGGGATCCTGGAGACCCGGGATCGAGTCCCACGTCGGGCTCCCGGTGCATGGAGCCTGCTTCTCCCCCCTGCCTATGTCTCTGCCTCTCTCTCTCTCTGTGTGACTATCATAAAGAAATAAATATTAAAAAAATTAACTCCTGTAAATTACACAACAACCCAGTGAGGCAAGTACTTGTATAAAAAATAAATAAATAAATAAAAACTTTGTCTCCAGATAAATCATATTCTGAGGTCCTGGGGATTAAAACTTCAACATATGATATTTGGAGAAATTTATCCCATAACACTAATAATCTTGGAAATAACTTTTTCTGTTATAATCCAGAACTCTTACTATTAAATGAACATTAATTGAGATGTATTATATGATAGATATACTTATGTTGAAATTTGCTACTACAGTTGCCAAGAGTATGGAGTCCAGCTACATCATCAAATAATATTCTCATTTCACATAATCAAAGGCTAGATATTGAGTGTTTTATCCTTTTTCCTTCCTAGAGATAGAACTTGTTGCCAGTTCCCAGATGCACTAATTAATTTGTTCATCAAATATTTATTGGAATTTTGTGCTTTCTAGAGTTTATCATTGCCTCATTGTCTGTTTCAACACTGATTGTTGTATTGGATTATAAACCACTAATGGTGCAATTAAGAATTATAAAAACAGTTGGGTATTTACTATGGGCTTGGCACTATAATAAAATTACTTATATTATATCATTAATCCTCATGACAATTCTGTGAGGCAGGGAGAGTTTTAATCTCCACTGTACATATGATGAAAATGGGTACAAAGAGATCATGTCAAAGTATTGGTGTGCTATTGCTGCATTACAAATGGTCACAAACTAAGTAATTTGAAACAACCGTCCTTTTCATCAGAAGTCTGCAGAGTGTGGCTGGATTCTCTACTGAGAATATCATGAAGCTGAAATCAAGAGGTCATCTTATTTATTTTATTTTTTTATTTATATTTTTTTATTTTTATTTTTTTTAGATTTTATTTATTTATTCCTGAGAGACACACACACACACAGAGAGAGAGAGAGAGAGAGAGAGAGGCAGAGACACAGGCAGAGGGAGAAGCAGGCTCCACGCAGGGAGCCCGACGTGGGACTTGATCCCCAAACTGGGATCACGCCCTGGGCTAAAGGCAGACGCTCAACCACTGAGCCACCCAGGCATCCCTCAAGAGGTCATCTTGACTGAGTTCTGGTCCAAAGGCCCTGGCAAAAAATTTGCTACTAAGCTCATTCAGGTTGTTGGCTGAATCCAGTGCCTTGTGGTTCTAAGGCTAGGGTCCCCATTTCCTTGCTGGCTGTTGGCGAAGGGACCATGCTCAGCATCTGGAAACCATTTGCCTTCTTTGCCACTTGTCTCCTTCCATCTTGCAGCCAGCAAGATCATATCAAATCTTTTCTGTGCCTTACATCTCTGATTTCTGCCATTCTCTGATATATAGATCAGTTTTAAAGGGCTCATATGATTAAGTTAGTCCTACACATATACTCTCCCTTTAACTGTACCATATAATATAACCTAATTATGGAAGTAACACTCATCATATTCACAGTTTGGAATTATGCAGATCATGTGTAGCTGGATGTGAGAAATCTTGAAAGCCATCTTAAAAGTCTATCTACCTACTATACTCAGTTAACTATGGCCCAATGATGTTGTATAACAAACCATCATAAAAGCTCAGAGGCATGTAGCCCTATATATTTATTTGCCTCACACATGTCTGTATTGGTGAAATGGAGGGTAGGGGAGTCAGGCTTAGCTTGGAGTACCTTAGCTGGAGGAGTTTTGCTATGTGTGTCTCTTATCCTCTGCTTGAGAAGTCTATCTGGGTGTGATTATGGTGACCAAGAGAGCAAGCAGAAAGACACAAAGTTCTTATGGTCTAGACTCAGAACAGCCAATTCCAATACCAGTCATTTGGTCTTCATTTTATCGGCAAAAGCAAGTCACATGGCCAAAATCAAGGAGCAAAAAAATATTCTCTCTACCTTTGGTGGGAAGCAAAGAAGGTAGATACAGAGAGGAGTGAAGAACTATAGTCAAAGATAAATCTATCAGAGCTATGCTTTGCCATAGTAAACTTCCCTGCACTCCTACTGCTGTTTCCCTTCCAGCACCTGTACTATCTGAATAGATGAGCTTAGTTTTAATTGCTCCATGTGTGAATGATCCTTTTAGATTTGGTTGAGCAATGTTTTCTGTAAAGAGCCAGATAGGGGATCCCTGGGTGGCTCAGCGGTTTGGTGCCTGCCTTTGGCCCAGGGCGTGATCCTGGAGTCCCAGGATCGAGTCCCACGTCGGGCTCCCGGCATGGACCCTGCTTCTCCCTCCTCCTGTGTCTCTGCCTCCCTCTCTCTCCCTCTCTCTCTCTCTCTCATAAATAAATAAATTTAAAAAAAAAAGAGCCAGATAGTAAGTATTTAAAGTTTCATGGATTGTACAGTGTCTGTCACAATAACTGTGCTCTGCCATCGAGGCATGAAAGCAGCCATAGACAATACATAAATAAAATTTGTATTTATAAAAATTGGCTGTAGAAAGGATTTGGCCTGTGGGCCATAATTTGCAGACCTTTGGTTTATATCCAGTTAACTATGATTTGACTATACCTGGTATTTTGCTTAATTGCTGCCAAACAACATTAAATAACAAATTATGCAAACACTCGGTGGCTTCCCCAAACATTTATTTTTATGCTGACTGCCCTGTAGAGGAACTGCAGTTTAGCTTGTCTAGGGTGGGTGGCTCTGCTTCAAGATGTGGGTTGGCTGGGCTTAGATCCGGGCAGTAGGTTGAGTCAGCCCTACTACACAGGTATTTGTTTTGGGGCCCACGTTGAAAGGGCAATAATTACTTGCTGCAAACTCCGCTTATGGTAGTTCACCAGAGTGGAAGATGCAAACTAAAGTTCTACAAGCCCTATGATCATGTCATATCTAATAACATTCCACTGGCCAAAATAGTCACAGGGTGGAACTGAACATAAGTAATATGATAAAGTATACTCTGTCTAGGGGGAGAAAAGGAAAGAAGTGAATATTTTGAGAAAAAATATCCATGGAGCACCTGGTTGGTGCAGCTGGTTGAGCAGTTGACTCTTGGTTTCTGCTAAGGTCGTGATCTCAGGGTCATCAGATCAAGCGTCAAGTGCAGCTCTGTACTGAGGGCAGAGTCTGCTTGAAATTCTTGCTCTCCCTCTGCCCCTCCCACTCATGTGCTCGCTCTCTCTCTCTCTCAAATGAATAAGTGAATCTTTAAAAGAAATTCCAATGATCACACCAGGTTGAATTATAAGATGTAACAGTTTTTTGTAATTATTGTCAAATATTCTCTTTTTTTTTGGATCTACAAACAGTCTGCACAAAGGAGCTCATTTACTATATCTTTGCGACTTATAAATGGTAGAATTATTTTGATTAAACAGGAAGCACTCCATTTTAAATATGTACATAGGAGAAAATGTTTATGTTACCATCTATAGATTTTCCCTTTCATTAATTCACTTGGGATATCCATCAACTACAACATAACAGGAATAAAACTGACTAGAAGAGTCCAGTTACTGCTCATGACAAGTACCTATCAAATTTACCAATCAGCAGGAAAATTTGCTAGAAGCACTGAAAGGAAATGTATAAAATCTACTCTACAGCTGATCAGTTCAGTTTCATCCCCTGCATGGAGCATCTGAGTGAGAATGGGCCATATAAACCAAGAGGAAAGCCCAGCTATAAAGTTGACTCAAAGAATTGAGAGTCATACATTGGAACCAGTTTATGAAGTCAGTTATGTAATCTGGCTGGAAGTGAGTTATCACTTTAGCAACTTAAGAGTTTTCTCCTGGGAATTCTGGAAAGATAGTAGTAGTAACACGTGTTAAAATCTTTCCAAATGTCCATATAAAACCAGCTAGAGCAATTCAATAGCAAACCCAGAAACCCATGGCTAATATTTATACCAAAACTAGGTAACAAGATGTTTTAATTATCCATGACTATGTAACAAATTTCCCCAAGCTTAGGGCCTTAGATAACAAAAAAATTTTATTTTGTTTCCTGATATTTGTAGACCATAAGTTTGGAAACAGTTCAGCTGGGGAGTTCTGGCTCTAGGTCTCTCAAGAGCATGCAGTCACATGGTGGCTGAAACAGTGGGGTGCTAGAGCAGCTGAGGATTGGCCAGGAAATTTGCTCTCTTCATGTGGTATCAGGGTTGTCTCATGTAGTCTCTCCAAATCATTTAGAGTGGGCTTCCTCAGAGCATATCCTCTGGGAAGTCAGACTATATACATTATAAGTAAGGCTCTAAGACTATTCCATTAAGCAAGATGGAGACTATACTGCCCATTGTGGTCTGGCTTCAGGAATCATTAGTAACATGTCTGATCTTTTTCTATGTAAAATTCGATTAAAAAAGCCAGTCCAGTTTCAAGAGAGAGGACTAGACCTCACCTCTTGGTGGGAATGGTGTAAAGATTACATTGTAATGTAAGCAGGTAGTTATTGTTTCAGCCATCTTGGAAAGTATTATCTACTATATAACATATTCCTATGAACCCCAAAGATACAAGTGAGTAGGGACAAATTATTCTCAGCTTTAATACTTGCATGGGAGGAACATAAAGCGGGAGGCATAATGCAATGGATCTAGGAACAGAAAAAAAAATCATAAAATAGCCAACAAGTATTCACTGGAAGTTTAGCAGGTGGATTTCTGGCAGCAGCTGCAATTCCCCTGTCTTTTCCAATAGCGGAAAATGCAACGGTTCAGTAGTAAGAAAAACCAAAGGGGCTAAAGATCTTTTGAAACTGACCTGACAGTGCTTTGTTATATATCAGGGTCCATAGTAGGGAGAAACTTCTGGAAATTGAATCAACATGGAGTAGGATGAAACACTAGAGATAAAGGAGGAGATGCTCAGATAAAATTCAAGAGGAGAGCAGATCAGGATATCTCAGGAAGGGAGTTGCTATATTTTGGTGCCATGCATATGCAATAGAACATTGATTATCAAGGTCACAAACGAAGCTCAAACATGCTGGATCAAGAACTTAACAGCTTTGGCCAGGACCCTGGCTGACAAAGCCTACAAGAGAATCTAAAAACAGGTAAATGGCAAACAGGTAGAGGCTGAAAAATAAGGTGTTTGACACAAAGAAACTCCTGAGGAATAATTCCAAAGGCAGTGATTACTTAGTGGTGGTGTTTTTTCTTTTTTCCAAATCTATGTTTATAAGACACTACCAGGTGAGTAAGTACTGGCTGGCAATAACCATCACACTTTTCGCCAGTTGAACTTCCACTCATTTGCTTATGCATTCATTCCTTCATTTACTCATCAAATGTTTATTGAAGCCCTATCAAGTACCAGAGACTGTTATAGGAACTGGGAACAGAGCTGCTCTTCTTCTTTGATCACTTGTATCTTCCTCATGTTATCCCTAGTCTGGTCTTGTTTGCAGGCTAACTCAGCTCCACTCTGATTTCTTTGATCTTCACATGGTCTCAAAGCCTGTGTTTATTTTCTTGAGTTAACTTTTTCTTCTACTGTGCTGTGGATGGACTAACACCTTTATCTTCTTGCTTTGCATTGCAGAAAGATCTGTCTACCATAGGCTTGGATACATGGGGTCTGGAATAGTTAGTGGTGTTCTCCTTATGTTGGTGTAATAAAAAGTTTTGGGTAGACACCATAGGGGATTTTGACATGACAAATAGTGATTGAGGGTCACTATTGTGTTGGGCACAAAGGAGCAATATTAGACTCACAGAAGAAATATGTTTCTCACATTTAACTTTAGCAATATAACTTAGAGTGTAGAGGGCTGAATAGTTATTATCTCTTTACTGTATTTCTTTATATCATACGTCTAAGAAAAGTTAAGTCCTAGATTGAAGACAACAATTTGATTTTTCAATAAGCACTTAAATGGTTAATACTCTGTAATTTTGATTAAAGTGGGAAATCACAATATGCTTTTATTGTCAGATTTCCAAATGACAGAATTGGTAATTGATTGTGAATAATAAGGAGCCTAATGAATATTCTTGCCTGAAAGTAATACCATTTTACTTTTATAGGGAAGTAGGTCCAAAGATTACCAGCAAATAGGATCTATATTTCTCTGAATCAAAAACATAATTTTTAATCTTTTAAAAAATGTGATGGGTATATGTCTCTGTGTCATATTGCATTTGAAACATTGATTTTTTGGTATTAAAATCAAAAGAGAATGTTAGCAAGCAAGAGCCTTCATGAAAATAAGTCTTAGAATATTTGTAAAGTCTGCTAATTTTGAGCAGAACTTAGTAGAATTTTCCTGACGTTACCATGAATTAATCATGATAAATGCATTCATTGCAGGATGATATAACATTGCCCTTTTAAAATCTGAAGAATGAAAATATAGTTGAAAAAATTGATGCTAAATTGTCCTTTCGAACAACATTTATCTAAAAAGCTTATTTGCTTCTTAAAGTAGCACCTTTTTGGGGGTTACTTAACCAGTGTCCTCAGTATAGTAGTGCTTATTTACTTATAAGTAATGGCAACTAATCACCCATCAGCTCATTGAGTGCATTGCTGTTATTTAAATGCATATATGGCAGAAAGGGAGGCAGCTATAGTACAGCCGTCTTTTTGCAGTCCTTCAAATGGGAGTTCTATTTATCAAAACATTGATCTTACTCATCCTGAGTCTGGCTAAATAATGATGCCACTGTATAGAATTTGAGGGAGAATGAATAACTTTGAATCTATACTGAAATTATGAAACTTGTCAAAGTCACAATTTTTGATAAATGGAAAAAGTTCATCTTTTCTCTGCTGAGATGAAGGGGAGTAGAGCTTCACATAGTGCCTGTATGGTACTTTGCAAAGCCCCTGGGCACATGGCATCTACTTGATCCCCACAGCAACACTGCAAGCAATTTTTATTTTCTTTTCCTTTATAAAATAAAACTGAGGCTTGCAACCTGTGGGAGGAAATATAAAATCAATACATATTTATACACCTAACAAGGCTCCCCATCAAATTCATATTAATAGGATAAGAGGTCCTGTAACATGTTACTCATTAATACTCACAAGAAATTTATAATGTTGTGAGTATTAATGAGCAGGCAAGGAAAATGAGTTAGAGGAATTATCTAGCACAACAAAGATCACACAGCTACTGTAAAGGAGATTTGAGACTTTTACTTCAGAGCATTTGGATTTGAAATCCATTCTTCTTATTATTCTTTTTTATTTTCTGCCCCATGTTGCATGTTGTTTTTCTCTAAGGCCTATTTTAATGTAGACATTCCTTATGAATGCTTTGAGTTGTGATTCTGCATGATGTCACTGGAAATCAGTTACTACTTTTCCATACATTTTATCCATATTTTAAACTAATTTTTAAAGTGTTTAAATTCCATTTAGTTAACATACAGTGTAGTATTAGTTTTAGGTGTACAATTCCATACAATACCTGGTGTTCATCACAAACGAGTTCCTTAATTCTCATCACCTGTTTCACCCAACCCCTAACCAACTCCCTCTGGTAACCAGCAGTGTGTTCTCTAAAGTTAAGTCTATTTCTTGGTTTACCTCTCTTTCTTTTTTCCTTACTTGTTTGTTTTGGACTATTTTTTTTTAAACATTAAGAAACAATTGAGTTTGGCCAGTATTAAATTGGAAGATAAATTTGTTTTTTGGGAGGAGATGTTAAAAGTCATATTTTGATTGTCAGAAGAGTTGATAGTATTTGTGTGTCTGTGAATGCTCCAAGCAATCCTTTCATCTTTTGAAGAGAGCTTCTGCAGGGGAAATAGTTACTTTCCAGACTGTCCCAGTCTTATCTAGTTCTTGTGCAAAAGATCCTTTTACGCTTACCTTGTTAAAGGCTTCATCTTTGTCTCCTCCATCTTTTATGTTTGATTATCTTCCATTAAAGCTGTTCCTCAGGCTCCCTTCTCTTTTGTTATATGAAAAGAACTCATCACATTCACTTTAGTTCCCCAGCTAAGGAAAATTTGTAGTCCACCTATGTAATTGCTGTGTCCTGCAGCAAACAATAAACCCTATGAAAAGTATTGGGCTCTTTTTGTTTATTTTCTCTGGCAAGTCCTTCATTTTTTTTTTTCCTCAGTTGTCAAGTAGACTTATTCCAAACAAGCTTAATAAATGACATATCTCATTCAATTGGTTTATTCCTTAATATAATTGTAGGTAGGTTAATAAAAATACACATTAATCATTTAGTACACTTTGCTCTGTATCCTTAGCTTCCGTGTTTTTAATTTCCTTGAAATGCACTGGATATATTTATTAATATTTTTTATTTAATGAGAATTCTACACGCATTAGGCAAAATTCTATATGTATATAAATTAGTATATATGTGCATGTAACTACTGGCTTCTATATTTTCTTTTAAGTTAAAATGGTGAATCATTCCTCTTTTGATAGTCCTTATTAGTAGAAGTATATCTTTCTGAGAAACTATAATAGTCCATTTATATGATAGAGTAAAAGAACGTTCTAATAATCTTGTTACCCGAAGGCATCTAAAGAGTAAACTGAAAAGCCAGAATCCAGTCATCTGAAAATGTGTTTGAATGTTGGGGCTGGTTGCCTTCCCAACAACCAGACCTCCTGGACCCATCCAGCCCAAGAACCTACTTCCAGTGAGAAGTCAGTTTTGCAGGCTCTGCCTGTAGCTCCATCTCTAGCAAAAGTCACTCAGCAAGCCCAACTCCCCAGCCACAGAGATTTGTTCAGAAGTTGGCTTGAGACTAAGGTGAGTTTTTTGGGGAATGCTGGTACTCAGATACTCATCATCTCTGGCCACTGTATAAATTCCTTCTTGGCTCTCCATAGCCTTTGGAGAAAATTCAAACCTTTTCCTTCAGCATACAAGGCCCTTTGTAAGCCAGCCTCTGACTTATTTCTCTAGATTCATCTACCACCTCCTCCTCTCTTGCACCTGGAGTGCCTGCGTACACACACATGTACATGCACACTCAGTCTGTTTCAGGAGCTCTTTTTACTAAAACTTTACTAAATGAAACTCATCCAGGCATTGATGTCTTTGCGACTTGTAGTTCATTGATTAGAACTTTTGTGCCTTGCTTTCCTCTCTCCTCACCTGCCTTGTAATTAGATTTCTTTATCTTTCTAGACATGGTCAAGTATCACCTCCTGACAGACGCAGAGCTTGGTGTGATCATTTGTGCTTCCACAGCTTTAACTTCAGAGTCTACCATAACATTCCTCACACTGTGCTATAATTGCTGGTTTTATTATGTCCCTAGAAAAATACTGTGACCTTCTAGAGAGCAGGAACTGTGTCTTAGTCACCAGAATAGAGTAATAGGAAGAGTATTCACTTTGAAGTTTGATGGGCCTTCACTGGCTCAGATATTTACTAGATACTCAGCTATAAGAAAGCCCTTCTACGTTCAGGAGCATTAGCTTAACGTTAGCTAGAGCTACTAATGTCTACTTCTTGAGAAGTTTGTTTCTATAGGAAATACCATATAAATCACTTAATATGGTGCCTGACACGTTTCCTATTATGATAAAGCATTCAATATATTCAATAAATGAATAGCTTCTCATTATTAACATAAAAAAACAAAGTTTGCAGGCAATTTGGATTTAATTCCCATTGAGATGTAGCTTCTACAATACCATTCTAATTAATACCTTCTAAAAAGATGTCCTCGAAGTTACCATTTGAAGTTACCATCTGAAGTTACCATTTGCGTTACCATTAATGGTGGAAACTTCATGTCTTTTACAATCTAATTTCATATGTCATATAGCATTACTCTTCTATACTATATTAGTTGACATCCTCCCTATTAAAAAAGAGGGGTGATAGACCTTATCTCTGATGGAAACAATTGCAAAGAATGTGTTGCTATGTTTTAAAACCACTGTAATATTTTTATGGCCACAAATTATTTACATTCCTTCCAAATGAAAAATACTTCCTTCCTTCCCAAGATCCTCCCCCAACATCTCACCAAGTCTCATCCCATTATGGCATTAAGTCAGATTTGAGGTCAAGAATCTTGTCATATACATTTATTTTAGGTGCTAATGAGGTTCCTCAGATTCAGTCCCTCTCAATCTGAAGACCAGTGAACCAAAGACATGAGTTATCTGACCCTATCCACCCCTGGCCACATGTACGTACCCAATATACAGTGCTGGGTCAGATAAAAGTTGATTACTACAGAAACTCCTGAGAAAGACAGAGGAACCAGGACATACAGAAGTCACTGAAGTGCAGCTGGACATAACCACTTGCTTGGAGCTCAGTCTTATTCCTTGGTAAAGATTTTCTGTGGTTCTTAACTCTGTCCTCTGGACTCTTAGCTTTGCCTTGTAATTCTGTGGCTATTGTTTACATATTCCTTACATTTCCATGTTTGAAAGAGTATTTTCTCAGTCTGCTTGCTAAATGAAGAAATCTGTAGATCCAAAGGCCTTTTCTTCTTTTTCTCTTTTCATTTTATCACATTTTCATCACTTTCAATTCAAGTTGGTGTAATTTCTTTAAACACTACATACATATGTTGAAATATATCTATTTATAATCCACTTTTTAAAAAGATTTTATTTATTCGAGAGAGAGTACATGCAAATGAGAGAGAGAGAGAGAGAGAGAGAGAGAACATGAGTAGAGCATGCGGGGCAGAAGGGGAAGGAGAAGCAGACTCCCTGCTGAGTAGGGAGCCCCATGAGAAGCTTGATCTCAGGACCCTAGGATCATGAACTGAGCTGAAGGCAGACACATTAGTGAGTGAGCTATCCAGGTGCCCTTATAATCCATTTTTTTGTCAGATAAATGAAGCTATACCTGTGAATATGTGAGATATATCTTCTATCTTGAGCTCCCCTTGAAGCTGCTGTTGGACAATGCTCTTAGGAATCTTAGAAGAAGTATTGTTTACCCCAAAAGGATTAAGAGATTAAGAGATGGCCTTAAGATTTTTAGATGCTGTTTTGTTTCACTCAGTTGGTATGTGAGATACTGCTTTGCATCTTTCTGAGATATTAACACAGTGTCTTAAAGGCACATCCTTGGTTCCCTGAGGCCAGTGGTTCTCCTGGAGAAGAGGTGGACACTTGACAGTATTTAGAAACATGTTTGTTTTTCACAAATGGGAAGGCGCTATGGGCATCTAATGGGTAGAAATCAAAGATTCTGCTGAACACTCCACAATGCACAGGGTGGTCCGCCTCTCACCAACAAATAATTATTCATCCCCAAATGTCAGTAGTAGAAGGTTGAGAAGCACTACTCTAAAATCATTGATTTTTTATGAGGACATTTTGCTGGAATGAAAGACTGTCCTAGAGCTTTTGCATATCCTCCAAATGCTAACTCAAAACTGAAAAGTTTGGTTTTTTTAGCTTAGCTGTTTTGTAAAGAGTACGCTTTTCCAGGTAGAAAACCATATTTCAATTAGATATTTCTAGTCAATAAACTAGACCTAAATTTAGTGACATAAAACAACTGCATATTGACAAGACACATCTCATAATATTATATATATATATCATAATAATGTCCTAGATTGGTCAACCATCAAAAATATTGAACTTTATAGATTAAAAAAATCTTTAGGTCTTTTAGCAAAAAGATCAAATGATTTATAAGAAATAAAATATCAAAAACAAAATGTTATGCTAGAACCTGATGGGGCAACAATTTTGTAAGGTATGCAAAGGAAGGAAATGTGAACCAAAGATTTTATATCTAGCCAAACTTTAAACTTTAGACAAAAGATCACAGGAAAACAAGCAATTAAAAATTCAGGGACTTTTATATGGGACCAATCACAAGTCCCTTTCAGCCAATCACAAAACAGCTTCAGAAACTAGCATGAAGTCTGGAGATAACCAGCCAATGTTTCTATTTGTAGAACTAAAAGATGGGATAAGGAAGACAGATTATTATAAGGATTACAAGCACAGAAAAATATAGAAATAACAAATAAATTGTGGAAGATAAGGAGTAGGCAAGGAAACTAACTCTTTACTTAGAAATCTGGCAATCATGTAGAAGGAACTAAGCATTTGCCCTGACTTCTCTATAAGAATTGTGTATAAAATTGACTAAATAATCTAATTGATTAGTAATTAACTTCTTTACAGAACAATTTTATTTAATAAATGTGAAATTAGAAATTAAAATTTATGCTTAAATTAGAAAATTATAATTTGGTGTTAACCTTGATCATGGATAAACTATTTGGTGAAATGTTAGTGGGAATTTTACAATGAGAAGGTCTCAAACTACCAATTTATCTTAATTTTAGTAGGATAACTAGATGTTATATTCCTCTTGATAAGATGTAATATGAATGATATCGCAATGCCTATGCTAAAATATGGTAGCACTAGAATCCAACCAAGATTTTGGAACTCATTTTCTATTTGTAGAAAACACAGGAATGAAGAGACAAGTAAAAATATACTATAAGGAAACAAATAGACAAATCTACAATATGGAATATTCTGGAGAACAACTGGTCAAGTCAGGAGTGTGCGTAAAAAGGCAGGGAGTGAGCAATGCTTTGTATTCATACTGTGGATCCAAACCAATTCTATATACTGTATTTGATTTTTAGGTTATTGTGTGCAATTACATGTTATTTATTTCTTATATAATTTATTATTCCCTGTATTTACTTTTGACTTGTTATTTCCAGCTTTGTTGATACACAAGTCTCTAATGTGCTTATTGGAGTATTCATGGTCTCTGGATACATTGGTAATGACTTCAATCATTAGATATTTCTGAAGGAAATATGTGCCAGGCACTGAGATGGGTACAAGAGAAATCTTGCAAATATAATCAGGAGGATTGACCATCTTCCACTTTCTGTATGCTTTACTGCTAGGGTCTCTGGGTTTCCCATGCAATTGTATAGTTTAACATTCAGCCAGAGAGATGGCGAGGATTGGGTGGCCAAGGGCATTTTACCTGGATTTTTGACCTCAGGTCTTCTGAGGTTATCTCGTTTCTAGCATATATTCCTTTAACATTCTATTCATCTGCTTTGATGCCCTGAGCTTTATCATTGACTGCTTCAAGTGTGAGACTGCAGTTGTCACTGGTGGGTGAATGGAGGAATTGCTTCCAAGCTAAAAATCCATAAACCCACAGTTTTTAGTGAAATATGTATCTTTCAGGTATAAACTCTTTTCAAGTTTCTCCTCATTTTGGCCATTTTCTATTGCATTCACTGTTTTGAACATTGTTCAAGTTTTGTAATTATTATCTCATGGTGAAACTGCCAGTCCTTTTTATGCCATCATCATTGCAAAGTTTTCCTTTTTATCTCCCTAAGCCACTTTTTAAAAAAAGAAATGATAATCAAGTATTGTATGAAATCATGAATTTTAATTTGAAGAATGACTAGGTCTCTACAAGATTTTCACAGTTTATTCAGAGTCCATCGTTACCCAGGTGTAGGGTTTAAAATAGTTTTTTTTTTAAGATTGATTTATTTATTTATGATAGACATAGAGAGAGAGAGAGGCAGAGACACAGGAGGAGGGAGAAGTAGGCTCCATGCCGGGAGCCCGACACAGCACTCGATCCCGGGACTGCAGGACCGCGCCCCGGGCCAGAGGCAGGCGCCAAACCGCTGAGCCACCCAGGGATCCCCTAAAATAGTTTTTTAACAGATGAAATTTCTCATCTTTTTTTCCTTTGTCCATTGTATATTAATGACAAAAATACTTCCAATGATTAGATTGAAATATATTCTGGAGAGAGAAATATTTTAATAACCTTAAAATTTTTAAATTTATGTGTATTAGATAAAGACCTTCTACATATAGCTAAGATGAGTATAAATACTCCCAAGAGATTAGTAATTGTAAAAATAATCAGGTATGATAATATCCCAGATATATAAAATTATATATGGGATATGTGTCACTTGCTCCAAGATCCCTGACCTGAAGTCACTAGTCCCAGATATGTTTAAAAATTCTTCAGGTTTTAGATTTTCGACAACATACCATAATCAAATCCACAATATTTCTACTGCAAAACGTATAAACATTACATTAATCGAATGAATGATGAGTATGCAAAGTTTCTGTCAGAGGACTTATCAGGGTTTGTCACAGAAAATACAGGATGATGTAGTTTCAATGAATTTTTACTTTCCTGGTACTTTTAATTCTTTTTTAAGATTCTCACAATTGGACGTATTATTTAGGTGATAGTAAAAAATGTTTTTTTAAGGGGAACCTGGGTGGCACAGTCAGTTGAGCCGCTAACTCTTGGTTTCAGCTTAGGTCATGATCTCAGGGTCATGAGATGGAGCCTAGTGTAAGGCTCTGCACTCAGCGTGGAGTCTGCTTGGGATTCTCTCTTCCTCTCCCTCTGCTCTTCCCCCCACCATCTCTCTCTTTCAAATAAATAAATAAATAAATAAATAAATAAATAAATAAATAAATCTTGTAAAGAAAATTGTGTTTCATAAAAAAATTTATATTGTCCTTAAGACCTCTACTAAATGGATTTTGCATTTAGATTTTACCATTTTTAAACTTAATTACATATTATTTAGATAAGTCAATATTGCATAGCAACAGATTATTGCCTTATTGAAATCCTGCTTTAACAAATGAATGATGATGGTTGAATCATGATTTACACATGAAAGCAAGCAGGTAAGCATGGCTGATGACTGGAATGCTCTACTTACTGGTACAGAAGATTTTTTTTAAAAGGTGGATGCTATTGAGATGCTTGAAAGAGGTTTGCTTCTTGAATGTCTTCCAGTCTTGTTCATTCTATCCTTTGGCTAGTTGAGTCTGTTTTCCCATACATAATGCAAAGTATATTTTTCTTTAGTCTTGGCATGACTATAAATAACAAAATAAGTCTTTATAAGTGAGATTTGACAGTGCCTGCTAACTAATGCATGTTTTCCTCATTTCCATAAGCTTTTGCTAAGAACTGGTAAGTTTTAGTTCTCTCTTCCTTGTTCAACTTAGTATCCCAGGTAATTCCTCAGTGCCCTTGGACTTGATTCTCATTCTTCTCTATTTCCCTGGATGAGTCATCTGCATTCTTTTGAAGTTGGTAGAGACCTTATACATGAAAGAAATAAGGCAGGGCTAGGAAAGGAATAGAATAATCAGAACATGGAATTTCATGCTGGGAGATTTTGGTGCAGAAGAGGGAAAGTATAGATATCTTCAGATAGGTTGTCTTTTATTCTATCTAGACATGTAAAAAGTGGATATGTAGCCTTGATATTTTGTTTGTATTTGATACATGGTTAATAAGATGTAAATGACAACTTTAAGCATTTATGGAAAATATTTTTTTCTTTGCTTGCTAAATAGTTACAGGGAAATAAAAGAATATGACTTTCCTTTTAGATGTTTTGTAGCTCTGTTAGATGTGATTTAAGATGTTTTATCTTATAAATCATTGTAGGTTTCTATGACTATCTTTTGCTGCATTGTAGATAATAACATTTTCACACCCATACACATGTGTGTCCTATTTTCTGGAAAACAGATTTTTTTAACAATGGACTGAGAATTGGAAAATTATATGCCTACACTCTTTACTTTTGCCTTGTATAGAAAATTAATGGGAGCAGAGTCTATCTTTTCCAGTTAGCATAATGGTTGTTAGTAAATAATCTTGAAATAGGAGATTATTGGCACAGGTGTTTTGAAAAGCCAAGTCTTAAGTTAGTCATTTTGTATAGAGGATTATGATAATCATTTTATATATTATGATAGATGTGATAGTTATCCAATATTTTATATTTTATAAAATTTAAATTAAATGTATGTATCTACTTATTGTATATCTTATTATAAAGTTGAGTTTCTTTCTAAGACTGTATACCAAACAAAACAAGAAGTTTTCTTTGTAACAGCAAAAGATTTGCTTTAATGGTTATGAAGATTGTTGATTTATAAACATAAGGCTACAACACATTAGTTATTCTAAAACTTTCCATTTTGAAAGATCAGAGTCAAGAATATACAATGAGGAAAGGATAATCTCTCCAGTAAATGGTGTTGGGAAAACTGGACAGCCCCATGCAAGAAAATGAAACTGGACCCCCATCTTTTACTCTATGTACAAATTAACTCAAAATGGATAAAAGACTTGACTATAAGACCTGAAACCATAAAACTCCTAGAAGAAAACATAGTGATTAAACTTCTTGACATTAGTACTGACAATGAATTTTTGGATTTGACACTAAAAGCAAAAATAAACAAGTGGGACTACATCAAACCAAATACATTTCTGCACAGCAAAGGAAACCACCAACAAAATGAAAGGGCAAACTACAAAATGGAAGAACATATTTGAAAATCACATATCTATAAAAAGTTAATATCTGAAATATATGAAGAACTCATACAACTCAATAGCAAAAACTAATCTGATTAAAAAATGGGCAGGGATATCTGTGTGGTTCAGTTGGTTAAGTGTCTGACTTCAGCATCTGGCTTTGGCCTCAGGTCATGATTTCAAGGTCCTGGCATTAGCCCAGTGTTGCTTAGCAACACTTAGCTTAGTCCTTGCTTAGCAAGGAGTCTGCTTGTCCCTCTCCTTCTACCTGTCCTCCCAACCTGTGGTTAAATAAATAAATAAATAAATAAAATCTCTCTCTCAAATAAATAAATAAAATCTTTAAAAAATGGGCTAAGGAAAATAAAAATAAATAAATAAATAAAAATGGGCTAAGGAACTGAACAGATATTTTTCTAAAGAAAACAGAAAAGACCAGCAGATACGTGAAAAAGTGCTCAATATCACTAATCATCAGGGAAATGCAAATCGAAACCACAATGAGGTATCAGTTCATACCTATTAGAACAGCTGTCATCCAGAAGACAAGAGACAACAAGGATTGGTGAGGATGTGGAGTAAAGGGAATATTTTCTCACTGTTGGTGAAAATGTAAACTCTTACAGGCACTGTGAAAGATAATTTGGAGGTTTCTTGGAATTAAAAATAGAACTACCATATGACCCAGCAATTCCATTTCTGGGTATTTATCCAAAGGAAATGAAATCAGGATCCAAAAGATATACTTGTGCCCTGACATTCATTGAAGCATTACTTGTAATAGCCAAGAAATGGAAACAACCTAAGTATCCGTCAGTGGGTAAATGGATAAAGAATATGTTACATGCAAACACACACACACACACACACACACACATCACACATCAAACAGAGTGGTATATTATTCAACTATGAGAAAGAAAGAAATTCTGTCATTTGTGATAACATGAATGGATCTTGAGGGTATTGCTAAATGAAATTAGCCAGAAAGAGAAAGGCAAATATTGCATTGCATCATGGAGTCTTAAAAAAAAAAAATCAAACTCTTAGAAACAGAGAGTAGAAAAGTGGTTACTAGGGGCTGGAGGGTAGGGAAAATAGGGAGCAGTTGGTAAAAGGGTATAAACTTTCAGGTATAAAACAGATGCTGTAGATAAGAAGTCAATGTAAAACACAATGGTTGTAGTTGATAATTCAAATTTGCTAAGAGAATAGAACTTAAGTGTTCTCACCCAAAATAATAAATAAGTAAATGTGATTGTGTTAATTAAGTAGATGTTGCAAATCCATTCACAATATATACATATATCACATCACTGTGATGCACACTTTTTAATTTAAAAAATTTTTTTTTTTTTAATTTTTATTTATTTATGATAGTCACAGAGAGAGAGAGGAGGCAGAGACACAGGCAGAGGGAGAAGCAGGCTCCATGCACCGGGAACCCAACATGGGATTTGATCCCGGGTATCCGGGATCGCGCCCTGGGCCAAAGGCAGGCGCCAAACCGCTGCGCCACCCAGGGATCCCTAAAAAAATTTTTTAGGAGAAAGAATGTGTGCATGCATGCACATGAGCAGGGGAAGGGCAGAGGGAGAGGCAGAGAGAGAATCTCAATCAGGCTCCATACTCAGCACAGAGACCACAGTGGGGCTCAATCTCATGACCCTGAGATCATGACCTGAGCTGAAACCAAGAGTGGGATGCTTAGCCACTCAGGCACCTCACAATGATGCACACTTTGAATGTCTCACAATTTTTTGTGTCAATTATACATCAACAAAGCTAAAAATAAAAAGAAAGTGGAAAAAGAAAGTAAAACAAAAGGTTTATTGTAAAAAAATGCTTATTCAAATTTATCAACTTTTATAGTTTTCTTTTATTCACTAACTGTGGGTAATAATTCATCACTAATATAGTTCTAATTATCTTCACTAGTTAACAAAGATTATGCATATCTTCACAAAATTAAAATGTCACTGTAACAGGTTAACTTTAAAACCAGTGCAGAATCTCACATCTATCTCTACAGAACTTCAATACCTGTCTTGGAGGATTCCAGACAGTGTGGCTCATCTCATTCACTGCCATTCCAATCATGGCTCTTTCTATCACCTTAACAGAGTGGCTATTGGATAGAATATGCATACTTTCTACTGCTGTTATATAAAATTCATTGACACCTATACTAACAGCTCTATTTAGGAGAGGGAAACAATTTAGGTATACAGATAACATAATCTGTTCCCACAAAAGCAGGCATAGCTGAGAGGAATCTTTTCAGAGCTCTGATCATTATTTTCCTTAGTAGGGTAATGGGCAGGATTGTGTGCAGGGAGTGGTTGATCAGCTGGACTCAATGGCCAAGTGTGACTTCTTTGCCTCAGTAGAATCATCCAAATTCTAGATAATGTTTTGTAGTAATTAAAGTATAAATTTCAGAGACTAACAATATTATATGCAATCAAATTTATTTAAAAAAACATGTTTCAGATTTTTACTTAATTTATTACTGAAGAAACAAGTAGGGTGGTAAATCCCATTGAAAAGAAAAGTTGTCGGGACGCCTGAGTGGCTCAGTAGTTGAGCGTCTGCCTTTGGCTCAGGGCGTGATCCTGGGATCTGGGATCGAGTCCCACATCCATCTCCTTGCATGGAGCCTGCTTCTCCCTCTGCTTGTGTCTCTGCCTCTTTCTCTTTCTCTCTCTTTCTGTCTGTCTCTCATGAGTAAATAAATAAAATCTTTTTAGAAAAGAAAATTTGTTGGACAGATTATTGTAGTCGGTAGAGTAAATAAGACGAGAATAAGATTGCTAGGTAAGATACAAAACTGGTTAATGTCCTACAGAGCAATACAATTATAACCTTTATTATCTTTTCTATCAGATTATTTCTATCAGAAATTATTTACCTCTGTAGCAGCCAAAATCATTTATAACTTATTAATTTTCTAGAAGTCTAACTTTATGTATTCTTAGCCTGATAAATATTAATCAATAATTCAACCAATGATACACTAGATGATTATGTAATAATATTAGGTTGGGCCTATTTGACTGCATCATTGTAATATTGGAACCACATCAATTTTAGCCCTATTTTCAAGTTTCAGATAACATCTTATTAACAATTATGATTTCTTGTAAACTATAAATCACCCCTTTTTTCCCCATTAAAAAATTTTTAGAGACAGAGCTACATTTTCCAGAGAACCACTAAATCCTGAATTTCTGTGGTATCATCATGGACTGACACATTTAATTGTCTATAGGGTATTTGAAATAACTTTTATTTATTATTATTTTTATTTTTTTAAAAATGTATTTATTTATTTGAGAGAGAGAGAGAGAGAGAGAGAAAGGATGAGCAGAGGGGAGGGACAGAGGGAGAAGTAGAACCAGACTCCCTGCTGAGTGGGAGCCTAATGTGGGGCTCGATCCCAGGACTCTGAGATCATAACCTGAACTAAAGTCAGATGCTGAACTGACTGAGCCATGAAGGTGCTCTGGAAATAACTTTAAAAAAAGACTGGCACATTTGTTAATTTTGAATTTGCTTATTTTACTTTAGCAATAGTTAGAATTATAGAAAATTGCTTAAATTTTAGTTTAATTTTAAACTTTGCAGTTTGCATACTTTAGGGTGCTGGGATGTTTTTCTGGGGCCTAGATTACAATGTTAGAGATAGTCAAGTTCAAGGAAAGTTCTCTGAAAATGGATCATATTCTGGGAGTCATATCAGAAAGATAGACTGCCTTGGTGGAAAACAATACTAATAAAGAAAAGATAGTGTTACACTTCCACTACAGGTGTCTATGTTTCTAGCTGTTTTTTTTTTTTTTTCCAGTTTGTAAGCTTTGAAAAATATGATGAAATCTCAGTATATCCATAGTACATGCATTAGTATTCCACTCAGGAAATTTTAGAGTTTATATATATATATATAATTTTGGGCTATATTTTGCTAGGTAATTTTTCAGCATGTTTACAATGGCTGTGGTTTTGAGACCACATTCTAGCTTTGGAATGAATAAGTCATGGGAATAAAAGGCACACCATGAGGACTATAGTCAATGATATTATAATCACGTTGTATTGGGACAGATGGTAGCCACACTTGTGGTGAGCCCAGAATAATGTATAGCCTTGTTGAATTACTATGTTGTACACCTGGAATTCATATAACATTATAAATCAACTATACTCAAATTTAAAAAAAAGACCAAAAGAGAGCCTCAAATCCAGTGTGGCACACTATGGAGAGTGGCATCACTATTGAGAACAGAGTGAAATTGATTGACAATAGTTTTAGAAGAAGTTGATGTTAGACATGTTGAATTGGAGGTATCGTTTTGGAGGAGAAGGAGGTCATAGAGATAACCCAGCTCAAATGATTCATAGTGTGAATGAATAAACTAAAACTCAGTTTACACTTAGAGGCCCAATTGCAGATAAATATTTGCAAGTCATCAGCAGGTGAAGATAAAGTTTTGGACATGAATGAAATCAGAGAGAAACTATGTAAAAAGAGAAGTAAGGCAGACCTTTGGCAGATATCTACAGTTTTTAGACAGAAAGTAAGAAACTAGGAAAGAAAGAGAAGACAAGAGTGTTAAGACACAGGGTGAGAAAAGGATCAGAGTTGTGCTTTACGAGTGTTGAGTATTATTGAGCATTAAGTATGTTTATATCTCAAAGTTGGAGTAAAGGCCTTTGATTTTTATTCATTAACTCATTCGGTTGCTTTCTCACTCAAAAAGAATTTATTGAATTCTTTTTAATGTGCCCAGTCCTCTGGTGGGTATTTAAGATATGATAATAAGCACAAGGAAAGGTATGATCCTTGTCCCTACATGGCTTAGAAGCTTGTGGAAGAGAAAAACAGGATATATCAAATAATCACACACATAAATATTTTGCAAGAATAATCGGTACTAACAATAAATGATTCAGGTCACTATGATGATGAAGGACCTAGGTATATGTGTGAGGGGTTGGGGGGTAGAGGACAGAGATTCAAGGAAGGTCTTTCTTTAGGCTGTGACCTTTTAACTGGGAGCTCAAGGATGAGTAGTTTGAAAGGAAAGAGATAGGGTGGTTGCTTTAGAGATTGTCACAATATTTTTTTATTTTTGTTTTTTGTTTTGTTTTTAGGTGGAAGAATCAAACATGGGGGTCTTTACCTCACTTATAAGGACTTTTGAACTATTTAATTTTTAAACTCTGCATGTTCCCAGATTAACTCATTAGTAGCTCCTTCTTGGAGACCCGAGTCACATTTATTTACATCATTATTATGTGGTTATAACTGGCCGGAGAATCTCACTTGGGATTTGGTACAAGGGATGAGAAATATTGTTTAAGTATATGATATTCCAAGACCATACAGCCAATATTTGGTGGAGCTAAGCTTTGCATAATGTTTCCAAGGCTTTAGCTCTTTCAAGGGCCAACAGCAGTCATCCACTAAAGATACTGTTCATTAATCAAAAGCTAATTTAATTCTTTAGTTTTTTGTTGATCATTATTCTCTTCATTAGCATAGTTCTCAATATATGGTTGATTAGAAATAGGTAAGTAGAAAAATTATTCTCCCCTATTAAAGTAACTTGCTTCTGACCACATTTAATGTGCATAATTCACATGCATACTTTTTGCTTGTACAAAACGTAACTAATATGGATCAGGAAAAGTTCAACTCATTTATAGCAACAGACATTCAACACCCCCCACACTCAATTAAAACCATAATTGTCATTTGGTAATTACAAGGACTCTATTTGAAAAAGTAGTTGACAAGCAACAAGATGAATGATCCAGAAGTACCATGATAAAGGAGCACTGGTAGGTGACAAATCCTTCCCTTTCTTTGAGTAACTAAGGCAGGGGCTCATTTTTCAAATATGACAGGATTGCTTAAATAGCTAGCATTTCTCTCTGGTATATTTGAGATGTCACACTATGAGAAAAGACAATGAAAAAGCCATTTCATATTTTGAGTACTCTCTGCAAAAAAGAAAGAAGCTTTTTAATTGGGTAGATGAAGGAATTTGTTCCTCATTAAGGACATGAAATAAATACAATATTAGGGCATTTTTTCATAGGCAAAAAGAGCTCTAGAAAAGATGTTGCCAAAGAAATCCATGTCAAAGATAACCCTTAAAATGATAAAACAACATATAAATCTCTTCTTCTTTGAGCTATATCACTGCAAAACTGGGAATATTTCAAATGTACAAAGGAAATTATTTAAATAAAACATAGTACGTTCTTTTTATTTCTTTGAATTCAACAATAATGCTATAATTCCTTCATTCATTTCGATTATTATACATTGAATTTTTCATGAGAAAGTCATACATTCACACTAAAGTTGGAGTTTGTACAACCATTAAGTAAAAGTGTCATTATTTTGTGTACTTTTTATCTTATTGAATTTATTAAAGAGAAACTACAACACACTCATGCTATGTGACTGTAATGACTTTTATTTGATAATAATTTTTTGAAATAGATGATTTAAAAACTCTTAAATTAGCTGAAGAATCTTATACATTCACACCTCTTGATTCCTGATTCCTAAAATAAAGAAGAGGGATGTCACTCCCAAATTACACGAAGTTAAACAAAGCAAGAAATTCATTATGGGGCAGTTGAGAGTAATGTTTTGTCCAGCAAGCTTAGAGTTACTATGTCTTTTACACATCAACTGATTTTTTAGAATTTTACATCCACAGATATTTTCTCTTACTTAACATTATTTTATTGGAAGAATTTCTTATAAAAAGAAGACATGAAAAATAGAAAATAAACAAAGCATCCATTTCATGCCCATTCTTTTCAATTAATGGCTAAATGAAATGGCAACTGTTGAGTGACAGACATGGAAAATCACAAGGATTAAAGAGTGGTGCAGAAAGGTGGGAGGCAGAAAGCCATGGGAAGTCCCAATTTCAAAATCTACTCCATTTCATATGGACTTAAGATATCCTAACAACCATGTAATCATGCATAGAATTTATTTAGGAGCAAAATTGATTAGGGAATGATTATTTGGAGGCCTGGGGTGGGGGGGAAGGGAGCATGTAAAGGTATTTTTAGCAGCCAAGTGTGGGAAGGACAATAATTCTGTTTTTATGAATATGGACTTAGGTACAGTGTCACTTTAGAGGGAAAAGCAAGCAGACATGAGGAGTGAAGGTGAGAAACAGGGTAAGTGTATGTGGAGATGGAGAGCAGATGACTGTCAGCTTTGTCATTTCTGACCTCCCAAAACTCTCCACTGATGGCTTGGTCACTCCTAAATCAATTTAATGGGAAAACAAGCATTTCATTTTAACACATTAAGTAAGGCTGAAAAATACTCAGAAGCCCTTAGAAGATACTGACTTTTTTTAAAAGCAAGCTTTTATTTATTTATTTATGAGAGAGAGAGAGAGAGAGAGAGAGAGAGAGAGAGAAAGAGAGAGAGAGAGGCAGAGGGAGAAGCAGGCTCCCTGCAGGGAGCCTGACATGGGACTTGATCCCCAGGACTCCAGGATCACACCCTGCGCCGAAGGCAGATGCTTAACTGCTGAGCCACCCAGGTATCCCTACAAGATACAGATTTAAGCCAGTATGGTCCTCAGATGAGGTCCTGTTTGTTTTTTAAAAAGTTGGTTTTGACAGAGATTGAGATCCTTCCTGAGTGTGTGTGTAGCTGATCCCATGAGTGGGAAGATCTAATAATATACATAGCAGAGGTGACTTAGGTGTCACCATTGTCCACTGGCTCCAGAGTATTACCTACCTCAGATGATTACCTTCTTCGGTTCACTACCTACCACTACTACCTGTCTGACTCTACCATGGCCTGGACTGATAAAGGAGATATATTTGGGAGGCTAAAATTCTTTCAGAAAATTTGCTAAAGGAAAAGAAGCATAAGAGGTATCTATTATTATAAAATGCTGGCATTATGATTTGAAAGGCAAACCTCTCTAGTATAGGCAGCTAAATGATTTTGTTTGTCAAATACTGAGAATTCGCCAAAAATGTATTTTTATGGTTATAGAAATGATGGAGCTGCTCAGCCCCTTACATTAGATACCACCCAGTCATGGACTATTGCATTTAAATCCTAGAACTTGTGGATGATATACTGAGGTTTTATGAGTGCCTTGGCATCTTAAATACTCTCTTTTTGAAAAATCTACTTACAAATTAATTCCTCTGGCTGGTAGCTAAGGTATTGGGTTCTTTTTTTTTTTTCCCACCTCTCTAGTTATTTGTTGCTGTTTTTGTTCAGGCATTCAAATGATGAGTCAAAGTATAATTTTCAAAGGTAAAAAGTGAACATGACTGCCATAGAAGTAAAAAATTACCATGTGCCCAAAATTATTTTGTTAATAAATAATGGAGGTATTAAAATAATATTGTTGGGATGCCTGGGTGTTTCAGCAGTTAAGCGTCTGCCTTTAGCCCAGGGCATGATCCTGGGGTCCTGGGATCAAGTCCCATATCGGGCTCCCTGCAGGGAACCTGCTTCTCTCTCTGCCTGTGTCTCTACCTCTCTCTCTCTCTCTGTCTCTCTCTGTGTGTGTCTCTTATGAATAAACAAATAAAATCTTTAAAAAATAATAAGATAGGGGATCCCTGGATGGCTCAGCGGTTTGGTGCCTGCCTTCGGCCCTGGGTGTGATCCTGGAGTCCTGGGATCAAGTCCCACATCGGACTCCCTGCATGGAGCCTGCTTCTCCCTCTGCCTTGGTCTCTGCCTCTCTCTCTCTCTCTCTCTATCTCTCATGAATAAATAAATAAAATCTTTAAAAAAATAAAATAAAAAATAAAAAATAATAAGATAATATTGTTATTCTATAGAACATTCTAATTTCCATAATTTATAGGTTAATATTCCATAGGATAATAAAACCATTAATTTAGGGATTTTCTTTTCTGCTCAGAGATAACATTTGCATCTCTACTGACAAAAATCTATAATAACTAACTTCATATATCTAGAACTTTAATCAATACCAGGTTGTAAGTCACATAAAGTAATATTCCCTTAAAAAAGAAAGTATCCCTGGGTGAATATTAAAATATTTCATGACTGCTGTCTTTACATTATTTACAAGTTATGAATACTTAAAAAATATCTATGTTTTAAAGAAGTGAAAATAAATAAAAAATAATCAACCAAAATACTATTGTGCACATTACTGCTCTGAAGTATTTACTGGCCTATGGTGTGTCAGGGCATAGAGAGTGAGTTCATTACTTCTGATTGAATAATATCAACTTTGCATAAGGTTCATGGGTTTGCAGTATCTAAAACACAATAGGAAATTTCAAGCCCTCTGCCCTATTTATTCAGAGATTGTACACAATATTAACTTAATTAAAAGTCTATAAACCATAGTAATTTTGCAGTTGTAGAAAAATAGTTTGCATGCAAATTTGTTGTCTTTAGTAATAATCTGCTTTGATGTTCTGGGTTTTTTTCCAGAGTTTTGTTTGTCAGCTGATATCAAAGTGGTTAGGGTGACTAGAACTGTTCTATTAGTCTATTAATTTAGATCTAACATTTTGATATACTTTATTGTCAGAAGTTACATTGCACTTTATTCATCCATTCAGCAAATCTTTAATTACTAGTAAGTATGGGATACTTGTTATACAGAAGAAGCAAAAATGAACTTATTCATATGATGAATATTGATTGAGTTCTTATTGTGTGCCAAGTCCTCTCCTAGAAACTGAGTATAACACAATGGGCCAAAGAGGAAAATACCCTTGCCTATAAATCAAATTTATATTCTATCTAAAGGAGGAGACTTAACAATAAAATAAGATAGAATTGAAGGGTGAATAGTATGTCTGATGGTGATGGAGGCAGGTCCAAGTGAGGCAGGAAAACAGCACAAGAAGGCACCTTACTCCAACTTCTTTGCCTACAGCTTTCAAGCCCCATCACAACACTCCCCCTCTGTGCCACATGCAACCAAATTGACTGGAAACCTGCTGTTCTGTCCTTTGACACCTGTGTTCCTGCCATGTACAGGAATGTTCACTGGAGTCTCATTCTCAACCACCATGAGGAAACCTTAAACCTGTCTCCTTTTCCTGTGATTTCAGGCCACTATGACCCATTTACTGAACTGGCCCTGCTCTCCCCAGACAGCTACATCATGTGAGGAATAAGCCTATTCTACTCTTCTGGCATGTATATGGCATTATCAGTCTCAACATTGGAACAAATTTTGTATGTATGGGGAGGGATCCCAACGCCATGGAGTATGAATACACAAAAGGACAGGGAATGCTGTTTTGGGGGAGAAGGGCTACAGAAGACCCCTCCAAAAGGGAGCCATTTTAGTGAAATTCTTCCATTTGAATGAAAGTAGGAGTTGGGTCATGGTGCAAATGCATGGAGGTAAGGAAACTCTGTGACTTCAAGAAGCGGCACGGAGGCCAATGAGGCTAGAACTGAGAGGCCACAGAGAAGGGGGACCAGAATACCCAGAGAGGTGCAGATAGAGGGACAGACCAGGTGAGATCTAATTGACCATTGATAGAATATTTATATTTTTTCTCTGAGATGTAAAGATCCTCAAGAAATTTTGAACCACCTTAAGGTTACATAGGATGAGAATATTTGAACTTTCAACATAACAGAATAACTCTGTTGCTGTTTCCAGAATGGGCAAGGTTGTGGGTATGTGTGAGGATGAAATACTTGGGAGGCAGGAAGTGTTAAGGAGATTGGATTTGACTGAAAGCAGTGGAATAAGTAAGAGGCAGTTAGAGTCTCTTCTGAAGGTGGATCAGCCCATTATCCTCAGATATTCTGGGGCGTGGACTGTGAATGAGAGTGGTTGGGAATGATGACAAAGTCTGTGGGCTGTGCTAATAGAAGAACAGATTGGGCATCATATGCCTTATAACAGGGAAGGGGAGGTCAAGTGCAATACCAAAAAGATACATGTTATGTCTTGGGGGAGGGATCAATGTGGCCAGTAATGAGGAGCAATATTTTAAAATGTGAAAAAAGAAAAATAACACATTTCAGGCTTGATTTTTCAAGAGAAGAGAAAAAATGGAAAGAGAGGGAAAGTCCTCCACGTCTGGAGAGGGCAGCCTCTCCAGTTTCTCCTGATAATTCCCTATAGTTTTACTCACTCTAAGACTCTCATTCCATCTGTTCCTGACTTTAACAGAAGTTTGCACATAAAACAATATAACTGGTTCCTTCCTTCAGCCAAGGCCACCAACTATTCACAACTGAGAAGTTGAGATTTACGGTGACCTGTCATTCTTTGTATATATAGAATTTAAATATATATATAACATACAAATTATATATGGATTAAATAATTATAAATATATGTAAATTAAGGTATATATATATATATATATATATATATATATAGAGAGAGAGAGAGAGAGAGAGAGAGAGAGAGAGAATCTGAAAAAATCCGGTGAATAATTAAGTCCAATAAGCAGAGGGATCTGCAGTCTTAATCAAGAAACGATTAAAAATCTCCCAAACACCTATATAATCTAAGGAATTGTAGCCTCATGATAATATCATTTGCTAAGTATAATGAGTAGATTAAAAATCAAGAGTTTAAATAACAGAAAACACATTCACAGCTCTTCAGTTCAACAGTTAGGGGTTACGGTTCAAGTGGTTTCTGATTTGTTTTCCGTTGAACTCAAGCTATGTTTGCAAGATGCCAGCACAGCCAAGTAAAGTCAAATTCCAGTTTAAAAATTCCATATCCAGAATAATTGACTTTAAAAAATGAATTAAGGCTGATTTTGCATTAAATTATGGTGAGTATACCTTTGATGTTTCACTGGGAATACTCCAGTTATTTAACAAATAGCAGTTCTTAAATCCACTGATTAATTTATATATATATGTATATATGTGTGTGTGTATATATATATATATATATATAACAAATATATATGTATATTCGTTGTTGTTAATGTCCACATTAGTTTCTCGTTCATAGTCACTGGTTTATGATGTTATGGAATTAGTAGTGATGATTACATGATTCTGTAACTCTATTAAAAATCTACTGAATTGTATAATCTAAAGGATTAATTTAATGATATGTAAATTATGTTTAAAAAAGGCGTGATGTATATTTTTAAAAGATCCTACTGGTACAAATCTTCACATCTTGCTGATAGCCTCTCAAGGAAATATTTTGGACGGTATGGGGTATGTCTAAGGCTTTCACAAATGCTGCGAGCATATGGGAATTACGAGGACAGTGCTGAATGATGACTCTCATCACGTTAAGCATTAATGCAGGCTGCTCACTTTCTTTTCTAATCTTAGGGTTATAAATAGCTAATAGGTATTCTACATCATCCTAATAGCAGAGTAGTAGGATGACTTACTAGTTTTGATCTCATGGTAGAATAATAAGTACTCAACTTAAAGAGCTGTCCAAAAATGATAAATGTCCACACCATAGTGTCCCCATGGATGTAATGTGGTAACACTATTTTGCCATCTGGTTGAAAGCAGAATAAAGAAAGTTTTAGTTTATTTAGTTAAGGTCACATAACAATTTGATAGTGGAAGATCCATGGATCTTTTCTCCATGTACATTGGTAACTCGTTGCCTACCCATTTTATTAAAAAGAAATCCTGTAAATTGCCAGGATATTTCAGTGTAGTTATTGACAGACTACAGTTTACAAGCTAGTGGCCTGTAGGCCAGAGGTGTATTTGTTTCATTTGTGTCTTGAAAAGCTATGAATGTAGGCAGGGATTATGATTCTAGCTAGTTAGCACCCATTGTCTAAAATCTGCTTATTGCAATAAATTTATTAATTCTCCAACTTTCCACCAGCTGCAGGGCTTCAGCTTGTGATCCTTGCTTTGGTCATCTTAGAGCCAAATCAACTCCTTGGCCTCTTTATGACACCAACGAAAATGACAGTGACAGCCCATTCCAGAGTTTGCCTGCCTCTTCTGATGTAAAATAACCCGACTGATTGATTACTAGGGGAAATGTAAGTTCTCATAAGAGTAGCTTTATTTTAAGTTTAGTAGCATTCTGGGGGATTTACATTGTTTACCAGCTATTGTGGTTTCCTCCTTGTAATTCCCTTTTCTTATGGGAACACTTTACAACTCTATTCTCTCAAGGGTGGCCTTGTAAACTTGCTTTCAAATTGAAAGATGTTTGGACAAAAGGGATGTATGTCACTTTCAGGCAGAAACTTCATCATCCTGAATATATTCTGCTATTTGCCTCTCCTCTTTCTTACAACTAGGGGTAATTTCCAGGATATTGAGAAGTTTTCCTTTTAACTTTCAAATTCTCCTTTCTTTCCTACAATCCAGCCCCTGACTTGTTTGATTTCTGCTATTTTGGTGACTATCTCTGAGTTAATCAGATGTCAGCTCATTCTGTGCATCAACTTCACCTTTGAATTTTCCAAGTAGAAGACAAAAGATGTCTTTTGAATGTCTAAAAGGTAGAAGGTAAACAGTGTCAAATGGTTAACTAACATTTTGCTGAAACTTGAACCCCATTTTCACCTCTTCTTATTAGTTAACGGCTCCATCAGCCTTGTTCCTCCTGACCCCTTGCTTCTAAGGACACATACCTTAAATATCTATATATGAATGCCAATCCTGTTGATGTTTTTTACTATCAGTTTTCCTTCAGACATATTTTTCACTCTCCTTAAGCAGCCTTTGTGCCAAGCTCTGAGATTTGAGTGAAGTAGATAACCTTTCCTAACCTACCTGGCTTCTTGCTTATCTACATCCAGAGTAGGGTGTCACTCTCTCCCTTGCTTTTCCTTCTCTCACTTCCTTCTTTTTTTGGGGGGGGGGTATAAATCTGCTTTCAATTTTTTAAAATTTCTTTTCATTGAAGTTCAATGTGTCAACATATAGTATAACACCCAGTGCTCATCCCATCAGGTGCCCTCCTCACTGCCCATCACCCAGTTACCACAAACCTCACCTCTGTTCTGCAATCCTTTCTACATTTCCCAGAGCTAGGAGACTCTTTTGGTTTGCCTCCCTCTCTAAGTTTTCCTACTCATTTCACTCCTTATCCTTATAATCTCTTTCACTATTTCTTACATTCCCCATATGAGTGAAACCATATGATGATTGTCTTCCCATTGACTTACTTCACTCAGCATAATACCCTCCAGTTCCATCCACATTGAAGCAAATAGTATTTTTCCTTTCTGATGCCTGAGGAATATTCCACTGTATACATAGACCACATCTTATTTATCCATTCATCTGTCGATGAACACCAAGGCTCCTTCCACAGTTTGGCTATTGTGAACATTGCTGCTATAAACATTGGGGTGCAGGTGTCTTGCCGTTTCACTGCATCTGTATCTTTGGGGTAAATCCCCAGCAGTGCAATTGCTGGGTCTAGGGTCGCTCTATATTTTTTAACTCTTTGAGGAACCTCTACACAGTTTTCCAGAGTGGCTGCACCAGTTCACATTCCCACCAACAGTGCAAGAGGGTTCCCCTTTCTCCACATCCTCTCCAACATTTGTGGTTTCCTGTCTTGTTAATTTTCACCGTTCTCACTGGTGTGAGGTTTTTTGGTTTTGATTTGTATTTCCCTGATGGCAAGTGATGCGGAGCATTTTCTCATGTGCTTTTTGGCCATCTGTACATCTTCTATGATGAAATTTCTGTTCATGTCTTTTGCCCATTTCATGATTGGATTGTTTGTTTCTTTGGTGTTGAGTTTAAGAAGTTCTTTATAGCTCTTGGATACTAGCCCTTTATCTGATAGGTCATTTGCAAATATCTTCTCCCATTCTGTAGGTTGTCTTTTAGTTTTGCTGACTGTTTCTTTTGCTGTGCAGAAGCTTTTTATCTTAAGTCCCAATAATTCATTTTTTGCTTTTGCTTCCCTTGCCTTCATAGATGTATCTTGCAAGAAATTGCTGTGGCCAAATTCAAAAAGGGTGTTGCCTGTGTTCTCCTCCAGGATTTTGATGGATTCTTGTCTCACATTTAGATCTTTCATCTATTTTGAGTGTAAGTGAATGGTCTAGTTTCACTCTTCTGCATGTGGCTGTCCAAATTTCCCACACCTTTTATTGAAGAGAATGTCCTTTTTCCAGTGGATCATCTTTCCTGCTTTGTCAAGTATTAGCTGACCATAGAGTTGAGGGCCCATTTCTGGGTTTTCTATTCTGTTCCATTGATCTATGTGTCTGTTTTTGTGCCAGGACCAGGACCACACTGTCTTGATGATCACAGCTTTGTAGTACAACTTGAAATCCGGTGATGCCCCTGGCTCTGGTTTTATTTTTGAATATTCTCCTAGCTATTCATGGTCTTTTCTGATTCCACACAAATCTTAAGATTATTTCCTCCAACTCTGTGAAGAAAGTCCATGGTATTTTGATAGGGATTGCATTGAATGTGTAAATTGCCCTGGGTAGCACTGACATTTTCACAATATTAATTCTTCCAATCCATGAGCATGGAATGCTTTTCCATCTTTTTGTGTTTTCCTCAATTTCTTTCATAAGAGTTTTGTAGTTTTCAGGATATAGATCCTTAACCTCTTTGGTTAGGTTTATTCTTAGGTATCTTATGCTTTTGGTTGCAATTGTAAATGGGATTGACTCCTTAATTTCTCTTTCTTCAGTCTCATTGTTAGTGTATAGAAATACCTACCACTGATTTCTGGGCATTGATTGTGTATCCTGCCACACTGCCAAATTCCTGTATGAGTTCTAGCAATCTTGGAGTGGAGTCTTTTGGGTTTTCTACGTACCGTATCAAGTCATCTGCAAAGAGGGAGAGTTTGACTTCTTCCTTGCCAATTTGAATGCCTTTTATTTCTTTTATCTGATTGCTGAGGCTAGGACTTCTAGTACTATGTTGAATAGCAGTGGTGAGAGTGGACATCCCTGTCTTGTTCCTGATCTTAGGGGAAAGGCTCTCAGTGTTTCCCCATTGAGAATGATATTTGCTGTGGGCTTTTCATAGATGGCAGTTAAGATGCTGAGGAATGTTCCCTCTCTCCCTACAATCTGAAGAGTTTTGATCAGGAATGGATGCTGTATTTTGTCAAATGCTTTCCCTGCATCTATTGAGAGGATCATGTGGTTGTTGTTTTTTCTCTTGTTGATATGATCTATCATGTTGGTTGTTTTACAAATGTTGAACCAGCCTTGCATCTCGGGGATAAGTCCCACTTGGTCATGGTGAATAATCTTCTTAATGTACTGTTGGATCCTATTGGCTAGTATCTTGTTGAGAATTTTTGCATCTGTGTTCATCAGAGATATTGGTCTATAATTCTCCTTTTTGGTGGGGTCTTCATCTGGTTTTGGAATCAAGGTGATGCTGGCCTCATAAAACGAGTTTGGAAGTATTCCGTCCCTTTCTATCCTCTGGAACAGCTTTAGTAGAATATATATTATTTCTTCTCTAAATATTTGATAGAATTCTGCTGAGAAGCTATCTGTCCCTGCACTTTTGTGTCTTGGGAGGTTTTTGATGACTGCTTCAATTTCCTCACTGCTTATTGGCCTGTTCGGGTTTTGTATTTCTTCTTATTGCAGATTTAGTCATTTGTGATTTTCCAGAAATGCATCCACTTCTTCTAGATTGCCTAATTTGTTGACTGCTCATAGTACTTTTCAAAATCATTTGTATTTCCTTGGTATTGGTTGTGATATCTCCTCTTTCATTTGTGATTTTATTAATTTGAGTCTTTTTTCTTTTTAATAAGACTGGCTTTTTAATAAGGGGTTTATCTATCTTATTAATTCTTTCAAAGAACCAACTCCTGGTTTTGTTGATCTATTCTACAGTTCTTCTGGTCTCCATTTCATTGAGTTCTGCTTGAATCTTTATTATCTCCCTTCTGCCTCGTATAGGTTTTACTTGCTGTTGTTTCTCCAATTCCTTTAGGTGCAACGTTAGCTTGTGTATTTGAGTTTTTTCCAATTTTTGAGGGAGGCTTGTATTGTGATGTATTTCCCTCTTAGGACCACTTTTGCTGTATCCCAAAGATTTTGAACAGTTGTATCTTCATTTTCATTAGTTTCCATGAATCTTTTTAATTCTTCTCAAATTTCCTGGTTGACCCTTTAATCTTTTAGTAGGATGCTCTTTTACTCCATCTGTTTGAGTCTTCCAAATTTCTTCTTGTGTTTGAGATCTAGTTTCAAAGCACTGTGGTCTGAAAATATGCAGGTGATGATCCTAATCTTTTGGTATTAGTTAAGACCTGATTTTATGACCCAGTATGTGGTCTATTCTGGAGACAGTTCCATGTGCACCTGTGAAGAATGTGTAGTCACTTGTGTTCAGATGGAAAGTTCTGTATATATCTGTGAAATCTATTTGGTCCAGTGTGTCATTTAAGGCCCTTATTCCTTTGGTGATGCTGTGCTTAGAATACCTGTCATTTGCAGAAAGTGCCATGTTGAAGTCTCCTACTACTAGTGTATTAATTATTATCTAAGTACCTCTTTACTTTGGTTATTATTTGATTGATAAATGTGGCGGCTCCCACATGAGGGGCATAAATATTCATGATTATTAGGTCTTCTTGTTGGATAGATATTTTAAGCATGATATAGTGTCCCTCTTCATCTCTTACTACAGTCTATGGTATAAACTGTAATTTATCTGATATGAGGATGGCTACCCCTACTTTCTTTTGAGAACCATTTGAATGGTAAGTGGTTCTCCACCTCTTCATTTTCAGGCTGGAGGTGCCCTTAGGTCTAAGGAGACAGCATATAGATGGGTCTTCTTTTTTAAACAATCTGATACGCTGCATCTTTTGATGGGATCATTTATCCCATTCACATTAAGAGAAACTATTGAAAGATATGAATTTAGTGTCATCGTAATACCTATCAGTCCCTGTTTATGTGGATTATTTCTTTGGACTTCCTCTTTCTTTTACAGGGTCCCCCTTAATATTTCACATATTGGTGGTCACATATTCTTTCAGTTTCTGCCTATCTTGTAAGCTCTTTATCTCTCCTTCTATTCTGATGAGAGCCTTGCTGGATAGAGTATTCTTGGCTGCATGTTCTTCTCATTTAGGACCCTGAAAATATCCTGCCAGCTCTTTCTGGCCTGCCAGGTCTCTGTGGAGAGGCTGTTAATCTGATATTTCTCCCCATATAAGCTGAGAATCTTTTGTCTCTCTCTGCTTTAAGAACTTTATCTTTGAAATTTGCATGTTTCACTATTAAATGTCGATGTGTTGAATGGTTTTTATTGATTTCTTGGGGGCGGGGAGAACTCTATCTCTTGGACCTGAATATCTGGTTCCTTTCCCAGATTAGGGAAATTCTCAGCTATGATTTGTTCAAATATGCTTTGTGGTCCCCTCTCCCTCTCTCGGCCTCTTTTGGAACCCTAATTATATATGTAGATTCTTCCTTCTCAAGCTATCAGTTATTTCCCTAAGCTTTTCTTCATGGGTTCTTAATTGTTTTTCTCTTTTATCCTCAGCTTCCTTCCTTACCATCAAATTCTCTTCTATGTTGTCACTCTCTCCTCCACCTCATTAACCCTCATCATTAGGACCTCCAGTTTGAATTGCATTTCATTTAATTGATTTTTAATTTCAGCCTGAGTAGATCTAAATTCCGTAGTAACGAAGTCCTTTATGCCTTTTTCCAGAGCCACCAACAGGTTTAGAATTGTACAGCAGAATTGACTTTCTGACATTGTATTGAAATCCAAATTCTGTAACTCTGTGGCAGAGAATACTATTTTTGGTTCTTTCTTTTGTGGTGAATTCTTCCTTCTAGTCATTTTGCTCATTGCAGAGTGGCTGTATGAGCAGGCTGAGTCAAAAATATCAACCACCACCTAAGTAAAATACACACTAGATGATTCCGAAGAGTTTAGAGACCAGAAAATCAAAGAAAAAGAGGACAGAGCAAAATAAACCAAAAGAACCACTAAAGTGAAAAACAAATTTTAAAAGAAAGTAGTAAAAGTAAAAAGCCAAAAACCATAAACAAAAAAGAAGAAAAAAGAAAAACAAAAATAGAAAAGAAAAAGTAAAGAGTAGAGGAAAATGAGATGAAAAGAAAAAAGGTGGTTGGTGGTGGTGAGGAAGTAGTAGTGGAGGGAGCATGTAGTCTACCTGAGTGTCCTAGAGGGTGATCGTCTTGGTTCTGAGTAAATTTTTTTCTGTATGTTAGAAGATGCTCAGTCCCAAATATATATACACCAGCAATACTTGTAGAGAGCCCCAACCCTGACCACCAAAACATAAACGAGATAAAGAGGGGGGCCAGGATGGGAATGAAGAGAGAATATAACCTCATAGAATGAACTAGCATGATGTGCCACTTGGTTCTGGGTGCATGCTGGTCATGTGTTAGAAGGTACCAACTTCCAACATTGTAAAACAAAATGAGGCAGAAAAAAACAAAAAATAAAAACCCATATCTCGTATATCTACTAAAATTAAATTGAATACACTGAGGGGAATCCAGAAGCGAAAAATATATCTAAGACATGCATTTATAGAAATATGAAAGTCGAAAAGGAAAAACCTTAAACATGAAGAGCTGGTAAAATATTGTAGTTAACGTGGGAAAAGAGAAAAAAATTGGAAAATTTTTAGTCTGATATAAAAAAAGTCATAATGGAAAAAGGAAAAAAAGGAAAAATAAAAAAATATTAAAAAGGGGGTGACCATCTAGTTGTATATACCATTTTCTCTCGTTCCTGGAGCTTTCCAGTGCTGTTTGGTCCAGAACTTGCTCTTCCTGTGTCCTTCCGGCTGGTCTTCTGGGGGAGGGGCCTGCTGTGCTGATTCTCAGGTGTATGCACCTGTGGGAGCTGTCCCCCCTGCCAGTGCCGGGCTCAGTGGGAGCTGCTGACCCCGGGAGGCCCCTGCCCCCTGGGGCCCAGCCCCGCCAGGCGCAGGGTGACACCAGGAGGAACACCACCACTGGCTGCGGCCAGCTCCCCAGCCCTGGAGTCAGCTCCCGAGTAACCACCGCAGCTCCCAGTCTGCACTGGCCTAGGTGCTCCTGGTTCGGGGGGGGCGCTGACCTGCACAGCTGGGGGCACCGGGTCGGGGGAGCGTCCTGGCTGTCCTGGGCCCTCCCCGCCCCTCCTAGGGGGAGCGCAGGATGGGGGGCTGTGTCCCTGGCGCCCCGGGATCCGGGGCCTGTGTGGCTGGAATCGCACTCCCCGAACGGGGCTCAGCCCACCGCCCGCAGCCCCCTCCTGACCCACCAGCTTCTCCCTGATGCCCCGCTGGGGGCACTCGAGCCCTTTACCGAGACCGGCCCGCAGTCTGCGGCGCCCCTGCTCTCCTAGTGACCCCGGGAATGGAGGCGTCCCTGCCCCTCCTGGGATCCTGCCCGAGTTCCCTGCTGAGCCCTTTTCCATCCGGGAAAAATCTGGCAGGGATTTTTAATGTTCCCGCATCTCTGGGGCAGGCTTCCCTGTCCCGAGGCTCCCCTGCTCCCCTTAGCGCAGGTCCTCGTGGGGTCCCTCTCCCACTTGGTTTTTAAATTTTTCCCACCTTCCTACCTTGTTAAAAGCGAAAACCCTTCTCTCTGTAGCGTCCGGCTGTCCTCTCTTTAAGTCTCAGGTCGAGTTGGCAGGTGTTCAGGATGATTTGCAAATTATCCAGGTGAGTTGGTGGGGCCAGGTGAGGTGAGGACCCTGCTCCTCTGCCATCTGGCCTCTCCCTCCTCTCTCACTTCCTTCTGTAGCCCCTGCAGGGATTTAAACTGCACTAGCCCTCATATAACCTTTTACTTTTTTTGTACTTATTTAATGTTTTTCTTCATTAAGTCTCCTGCTGGAGAGTTCAGTTCTCCTCTCCTCAGCACTACCAATAATCCTAGGAGCCAACTAAGCAGTCTCTTCAAGGTTGTGGTCTTTGAGTCTGATGCTGGAAACTGAAGTCCAGGAAGGGAAGGCAGTCAGGAAGGAAGAAGGTAAGACAGGAGAGAGGAAGAATACATGGATATCCATAAACATAAACTGGGGAACAGGAGAAGAGGTTGAAACCTGCCTAAGTTTTCTTTGCCTCTGACCTAGGTGGAATGGGTACCCTGTATAAGTTGGGGCTCTTTGCCATAGAGCTGATCACACATACTTGGTCCAGGAGTCTGAGAAGCCAAAGTAGGATCCAGGGGCAGATGAAGCTGTTGTGCGCCTGTTGTGCCTCACACCAATGATGGAGTCAGTAGGTCAGGAGCAACATGTGGAGCTGAAAATGGCTGCTCCTTCATGTCCACTGCCTAGACTTTGACCACAAGAATCTCTCTTGTGGCCCACTGTAACAGAAACATAGGATCAATTAGAGGTCAACTAGAAGACAATCAGCTTAAAAATTCTGCCTCAAATTGCTCTGAGCTTTGATTCTGGGTAACTTAGAAAGTTGTAGAAGTTATTGACCAAATGAGGGAAGACAAGAGAAAGACTGTGGTTTAGAGACTGGTAAAAGTTGTCTGGAAACAAGTACACTGCATTTGAGTTCCCATGAGTCTGGGGTAGATCTCCTGTGAAAATAAGCATTGTAAAACATACTGAGCATTCACCTTCTTCCAGGAAGGACCTACAATGTTATGCAGTTATAATACCTTCTATGAGACAGCTACTGTTTCTCTTGATTTTACAGATAAATACACCGTCAGGTTTAAGAAAGTTGCACAAGGTCACACAGTAAATAACTGGCAGAGCAGGATTGGAAACCAGACAGATCAACTCAGGAACCCCTGAGCTTTACCACTTTGCAACACTGCCTCACTTCTGCTATATGCAGTTAGATCTTGATTTGTTGTCATGGAAATCAAACAGGCTTGATTTTAATGAACTTCTTTAGCAAGTCTTAGAAACTAAGAATACAACAGATAAAGGTGCAGATGAATGCCTTATGTCAAACATAATGGTATTGCTAGAAATTTTATCCTCATTGCTCATTGGGGTTTGTTTGTTTCTAAGATACTCACTAATGACTACCGAAAAAAAGTTTAAAAAAATGCTCACAGCTAACAGAAAATTATGAAATGAACTGCAAGAACACAGTAGAAATATGTGCTTCACACCCCATCTGGAAGTTTCCTCTTAAGAAAATCCTTTTAAATAAATATCAGATTATTTTGCCAATATTGTTTATTGGCAGGAATTATCATAATTTCATAATTTAGGCTTCTAGTTCTATATTAATTTCATACTTCTGTGTAACAAACCACCACAAATGTAGCATCTTTATAAATACACACACACACATACATTGATTATTAGTATTCTGTAGGTGAGAAATCCAGGCTGACTCAGATGGTCCTTTGTTTAGAGTCTCATAGGACCAGAATCAAAAAGTTAAATAGGCTGAACTCTGATCTGGAGGCTATAATGAAAAAAAAATCCGCTTCCAATATCATTCAGGTTGCTGGCAGAATTGAGTTTTTTGCAGCTATAGGGCCGAGGTCTTCATTTCTTTGTTGATTGTCTGTTGGGGGGTGCTGTCAGTTTCTAGAGGACACTAACTATCCTTATACATGACCCCTCCATCTGACAGGTGACAAGCTTCATGCTTAGCCCTCATGCTTCCCATCTCTGAATCTCTCTTGTGCCCCCAGACAGAGAAATCTGTGCTTTTAAGAAACTAGTATGATTGGGTTAGGCCCCACTGGGATAATCTGTAACATAATCATGGGAGTAACGCCAGGGTCTGAAGGTCATCAGAGCCATCTTAAAATTCCACTTACTACAGGTTTTATAATATATGACCAAATAGAATGACTCAAGCTAAGTAGGTTGGGATAAGTCAAGACATGTACTTATTGTAACTTATTAAATAAAATATAGCAATGAAATAGATTGTACTTCATATGACCATTAAGTGAAAATTTATCAACTCTCCCCAAGAAGATTATCAGAATATATGACCTAATTTCTGTAATTTGGTCGTCACAAAAATGAGTCATTCTTATTCAGGAAGATTGAAAAACTCTCAAAGTGAACTTTGTGAAAATGTGATGGAATATACATCTGTAAAACCTTTGCTTCATATCTTGCTCTGATTTGCTTCTTATAATGGCTTTCCCAATATTCTTGATGTGCTTGTTTCCTCAAATACAACAAACAGATAATATTGGTGGAAAGCCATGGTTGGAAGGTGGTCAAGGTAGAATGCCACTGTATATCTTTTTAAAATTCAGTTGTGGGAATGATGGGAACTCAGAAGGCATTTTGAAAGAGCCAAGAACTTTAGAATTTAGAGGAAGAGATTATAGGCGGTGTTGCACTAAAAAAGGATGCCAGTTGAGGGTGATAATATAATGTCCCCTTTCCTTCATATATGTACATTTTCCTCATCCTTGCTTCTGTTTCCATGCTTGTCCCTACCATTTTGAAAGTAAAATAAGCAATGGTATCAGTCATTGTATAGAGGATATAATACATAAAACATTTCACTGAAAGGTGGGATTCCATATCCAAACCAGTTTAAGCTATTAGAAATGACAAATACCCACCATTTGCTTCAACATGGATGGAACTGGAGGGTATTATGCTGAGTGAAGTAAGTCAGTCGGAGAAGGACAAACATTATATGGGGAAACATATAAACATTCATTTGGGGAATATAAATAATAGTGAAAGGGAATATAAGGGAAGGGAGAAGAAATGTGTGGGAAATATCAGAAAGGGAGACAGAACGTAAAGACTGCTAACTCTGGGAAACGAACTAGGGGTGGTAGAAGGGGAGGAGGGCGGGGGGTGGGAGTGAATGGGTGACGGGCACTGGGGGTTATTCTGTATGTTAGTAAATTGAACACCAATAAAAAATAAATTAAAAAAATAAATAAAAAAATAAAGAGAGAAAGCCACAAAAAAAAAAAAAAAAAAAAAGAAGTCCTCCTCACACTCCATTTTTAAAATCTAGATTCTCAACCTTGTACCTGACTGGCCAATTGCCCTTCCATAGCTCTTACAAAGAATCTGTGACCACAAATGCATTAATTATTTTAGGTAGCAAGGCATTCATGTTAAGCACACGTAAGTACCCAATGACTCTTTTCAAGAGCTGTTGGGACTTCTTCTCAAATGTTCCAACAAAGTGGGTCCACTGAATTTACACTCAAATTTACACTGGACTCTACTGAAAATAACCTTGATTTTGATCTATCTTTTTTTCCCATTCTCTCTTTTCTAGAGTAATCTTCCTTGAAACTCCTCATCCCCTCAAATGATTATTGTTTTCCACTTCTTTAATGTGTACCTTCATTCACTGATGGTAATTCATTTATCAAATTATGTTACACCCTGTCTTTTTAGATCCTCAAGATTCCTTGTTATAATTAGTGGCACACGTGGTGTTTCTAATTAGAAAACATTCCGTTCTCTATAATTATGAAAAAATAAAGAGGTAATTTATTACATAGGCAATGCTACAGATAAGTCTTTTGGGCTTAAAAAGACTATTTTAAACTGTGTTCCTGATTCAAGCTTCCAATACTGAAAGCTACCCTAATCACACATACTCATTAATCTAGATATGAGATTTAAAAAAAATGACATTTATTTTGACTTGCTTAGAGCTTTCTATGTCTGGTAAGCAAGATGTTGCCATTCTTTGCTAACTGAAGCAGGTGGAAATCTGGTAGGAATAAGGAAATAACCCATTAGAAAAATGCAAATGTCTTACATAGGCATAAAGACAGATTACTTCCTTCAGACCTCTCTGTTGATAAATATCAAGAACTAGGAAGGAGCCGACCTTGTGCTCTAGTTACAAGTGAACAAGTGGGCCTGCACAGTATTGTGGATGCTATTAGTACTATCAGAAGACCTAAGACTACCAGGTCAGAGACAAAGGATAGCTTGTTACGAAAGCAACAAGCTTGTTATGGAACATCCAGGGCCTTTTCACTGGTTCCCTGAGTACCAGTTGGAGGATGACATGACTGGGCTGCTCAGGTTGCATTATGAGAGAGAAGCCATGAACTTAGGGAACCCAAATTTTTTCTTATAACAGGAAGCAAACCTGTCTGACTTCTGCCTCTGAGAGAGACATTATATTATTATAGGGAATAGTAAACAAACCTCTCCTTTGCTCCTGATGGGCACATAATATCTATTCTCTAAACTTCTGCTGTACAAACACATTTGAAAAGATAGACCAGAGCAAATACCATCATTGCTCATGAAGTGCACAGAAATGTGACAGACCCATGGAGAACTGTCTTCCAAAACTATGTTGTTGAGATTGGAAGAGACAGGTATGAACAGCGACCTAAGGCCATTGATGCAGAAGTGCTGATGCAAAGATTTAAACCAGCCTTGGTGTTGCCTTAGATTCTTGCCACCTGCCCCATCAGATCTATCAGATATCAAGGAGTCTAACAGACCCTACCTTCAAAATACCTCTCAGAATACCTGTCTTCAGCTACTGCCTGATTTGTGGTATTGTCATTTCTCCCCTGTGCTCCTATAATATGGAACAACCTCCTATTTTTTAAATCTCTTCTTTGTCCCTTTCCTGTCCTTTTATAGTCTGTCCTTGGAGCAGTCAGAGTGGTCATAGTAATCACCTACAACCTTAAATCAGATAATGCATTTGCCTCCTTAAAGCCTTTCCTTAGTTTCTAATTGTACTTAGAATGCACTCGAACTGCTTGGCACATGGGCCAACTTCATCAAGCTTCTCTCCTGGTCCTCTCAAAGGCTTTGACACAGATTTTACTTTTCCTAGGCTGCTTCTCTGTGCTATCTGTACATGTCTGATTCCTGACCCTGTAGATTATGATCTACATGTTGTCTCCCCTCCCTTTCCCCGCCTTCTCCAACACCAAGATCACCACCTGTATAACTACGTAGTTAACCTATACAGAAATCCTGTTCATTAGGTTTATATGCAGTGTCACTAGGTATCACCATATTATTTGCCTTATTTTTTTTCTCTCTGCTTTTCATCCAGCCTAATTGTAGCTTCTTGAGTTCAGGGACTTTGGCTTTTTTGATTGTAATATTCTTATAAGAGCATTTAGAGCAGTGCCTAACATTGTCTACAAAATATAGACAAATGTAGTACCATAGGGCTCATAATTTAGCCAAGGATACAGAGTTTCTAGGACTTCTCTAGGTTTCTGTTCTGTGACCACTTAAGTTGGTTGAAGCCTTTGTGCTGTGTAGTGTTGTTCCTAGCCCACATTAGTGAAGTAGAAGCAATGTATAAATTCCCTGAATGGCATAAGGATTCTGCACAGGCTTTGGGCTTCAGTCAAGGAGGCTTACCATAGCAACCTGGAAGCATGGTACCCATCATGAACGGAAGAAAAATCACAGTTTTTTAGGAAACTTCCCTTGCAACAATAGTGACCCCATCCCTCCTCACCCAACACACATAGACTTTATTTAATAGACTTTTTAAAAGAGTAGTTTCATAGCAATACTAAGCAGGAGATATGGAGAATTTCCACATACCTCCTGTCCCTGCACATGCATGACCTTCCCATTTTCAACCTCTCCTTCCAAATGGGTACCTTTATTACAACTGACCCCATGATGACACATCATTATCGCCTAGAGTCCATAATTTGCATTAGACTTCACTTTTAGAGTCGTATAGCTATGGTTTTGAACAAATGTATAATGACCTGTATCCATCACTATAGCATCGTAAGAATGTTTTCACTTCCTGAAAATATTGTGTGCTCCACTTATTCATCCTCCTGCACCAACACATGGCAACCACTGATATATACTACATATTTTTGTCTTTTCCACAATGTCATATAAATGAAGTCATATTATATGACTTTTCAGACTGGCTTCCTCATTTAAGACTCTTCCATGTCTTTTCATGGCTTGATAGCTTATTTCTTTTTAGCACCGAGTAATACTCCATTATCTGGATATGCCACAGTTTATTTATCCATTTGTCTATGGAAAGATATCTTGGTTGCTTCCAAGTTTTGGCAGTTATTAATAAAGCTGCCATAAACATCTGTGTGCAGATTTTTGTACTAACATAAGCTTTTGACTCCTTTGAGTAAATGCAAGAAGCATGATTGTTAGATTGTTTGGTAAGAGTATGTTTAGCTCTGTATGAAACCACCAAACTGTCTTCCAAAGTGGGTACATCATTTTGCATTCCTGCCAGCAATAGATGAGAGTGCCTGTTGCTCCACATCTTCACCAACATTTGGTGTTAGTGTTGTGGATTTTGAACACTGTGAGGCTTAATTTTCTTTTCTTTTCTTTTTCTGGTACAGAAGACAGAGTTTGGAGGATCTGAGCTGCAGATAACTATTCTATTACTACTTTGGAACTATAGTTTGGTGGCCTGGAAATAACTGACTAAATTTTTGCCCTCATATGGATTTATTTGTGGTTTATAGGTAATAGTGATGATTAGCCTCTATTGGAATCCTGTCTCCTCTGGTTTTATGCAATGCAGAGGGGGGAAGTCAGCAGTAGGATAATTGAAAAAAGTTAGAATTCAATGTCAACTTTTAATAATACATTGATAAGTTTTACCTTTTTATAGTACTATTAACAAACCTTCATAATTACCTTATAGTTTCAGTAACAATCCTGGTAAAGAATGATTTAATTATTTTCTTTTTTTTAATTTAATTATTTTCAACAGGCAAGTGTTCGATTAACTTAATGAGCACTGATAAAGTGTGTTATAACAGAACAAGGTGACACTGGTTTTGTAAAAATGTAGTCTTGACTTTGATTTAGGTATCATTTGTTTCAAATCTGAGAAAACTTGGAATTAAAGATGGGGGACAGGAAAACCAACTTCACTGAAATATGGAAGTTATTCTACATTCACTGTGGAAAAGATGGAGTCTTGAAGGATAGCTCATATCAGTGAGTAACTTCACAATGAAGCAATATCCCAAGGTTATAAAAATTCTTCTTGTAAGCTTGATATAGGTATTACAGATGATTTTTGTACTATATAACTGTGAGTTTTCTATTGTGTTCTCACATTTCTTTTATAGTGACTTAAAAGAAGCCTTGTCTCTCATCTCTTAGTAACTCAGATTTTGGTCTTCATTAGGAAATTGCCACCACAGTTAGACCTGGTAGAGCAGTTCAACAATTACATCAATTTTGTGTTTACTTCACTTCTCCACCAACATATTATTGGCTTTTTTGTTTTTGCTTGGAGTCAATAAACATTTCAAAGTTTTATCTCATGATTCCCAAATAAAGACCCAAGGAAAGAAATCACTCTATGGCAAGAAGATATTTGGTCGTACCTAAATTTATAATTTAGCTTCCCTAATATACAAAGGCTCTAATTCTCTAGTGTTCCATAGAACAGACACTGTGTTTCTGGACTTTTATATTGTCTTATGTATTCGATCCTTTGATATTAAATATCTTGTTAAATCTGGAATTTTTTGTTAAATGTGTAGTCATTTTATTTTTCTGTCTCCTGTTTGAATCAATAGTTGAATCCAGACACTTAGTTACTCATATAGTTTACCAGCAAAACCACTTTTTAACTTTCTTTTCTACTCTTAAAATGAGCTTTTACAACCTATCTTTAGAAGCTTATTGTTCCTGTTTCATTCTAACATTATTCCTGTTATCTCCTAATATTTTTAAAGTTTTATTTTTTTTCTTTGTTGATACTCAACTCATTTGACTTTTTTCCCCCCGCTGACCCATTATTGTGGACCTTCTTAATACCCGAGGTCTTAAAAAAAAATACCCTAGGTCTTCATACTCTTTCCCTGCTAATAGCTCCTCCGCATGATTATATTTTTGTTTCTTCATATAATTGTTGGCGTTTCCTGCCAATGGGTAAGTCCTTCCTCTCTTCTCACCATATTCATGATCTCCAAGCAATTTTTTCTGTGCCCTTGGAGTTTAAGGACTTATTATGTGTCTGTGATTCCTGGGTCTGGATCTTGTCTTTGGAATTTTAATATGTTAACACAAACTGAATGGTATCTAACGCTCATTTTAAGGTGTCAGCTAGGTATTAACACAGAGAATACCACCTAGCAATGGAAACCAGCAACCCAGAGCTCAATCTAAATACATGAATGAATTTCACATAATTTGAGTAAAAGAATCAAGGTGCTATAGAACAAACTCTATACTTCCATGGTTTATATAAAATTTTAAAATGCACTACCAGGCATTATAGCTTGAAGATGAATAACTATGGAATAAAACTAACAACAAAAGCAAAATTAAAAAATGATTAACACAAAACTCAGGCCACTAGTGTTTCTGGTGTGTGACAATATCCTCTTCCTTGTCTCGTATTATGATACCCAACTGATCACATCTTTTTCTATTTTAAAAATTGTGTGTGTGAGTACTTTGTGTAGTTTTTGATTGTATGTATTATAGATACAAAACAAAATGTTAAGCTAAAGCAGAGAAATGAGATGAAAGGCAGTTCTATGTGAGCAAAGGCAGGAGGATGTAGTAATGACTCAGGCAACATAAGCTCTCTTGACTGAGATACTACAGGTAATGGGGTGGGGGGGTCAGATCATTGGACTTTATTTAGCACAGAATGAAGCATCATGAATGATTTTTGCTAAGGTGAAAGAAATGGTCAGAATTATACATTAGGGAATATCCTGGCAATAATTGAGATGATTGATTAGAAAGAGGGAAAAGGTGGTAAGAATGAACATAGGAGTGCAGATATCTCTTTGGGATCCTGACTTCATTTCCTTTGGATATAAGCCCAGAAGTGAGATTGTTAACTCTTATGGTCATTCTGATTTCAATTTTTTAAACTTATCTCTATGCCCAATATAGGGCTTGAACTCATGACCCCGAGATCAAGAGTTGCATGCTGTACACTCAAGCCAGCTAGGTGCTGCTCTATTTTTAATTTTTTGAGGCACCTCTGTAGTATTTTATATAGTGGCAGCACCAATTTACATCTCATCATAAACTAGGTGTTGTTGAGGGTGTTCTTTTCTCCACATCCTCACCAACACTTGTTATCTCATGTCTTTTTGATAATAGCCATTCTAGCAAGTATGAAGTAATATCTCCCTATGGTTTGATTTTCATTTCTTTGATTATTAATAATGTTGAACATCTCTTCATGTACCTCTTGGACATTTGTATGCTTTCTTTAGAAAAATGTCTACTCAGAACCTTTGTTCATTTTTAAAAAGATATTTTATTTATTTATTCATGAAAGACACAGAGAGAGAGGCAGAGACATAGGCAGAGGGAGATGTAGGCTCCCTGTGAGGAGCCCGATGCAGGACTCAATTCCCGGACCAGGATCACTCTTTGGGCTGAAGGTAGATGCTCAAGCGCTGAGCCACCCAGGCATCTATCTTTGCTCATTTTTAACTAAGATTTTTTTGTCTATTGATTTGCATGAGTTCTTTATATATTTTGAGTATTAACCCCTTTTCAGATATATGAGTTGCAAATATGTTCTTCCATTCTCTCGATTGTCTTTTCAATTTGTTAATTGTTTCCTTGCTGTGCAGAAGTTTTTAGTTTGATGTAGTCTCACTTATATATGCTTACTTTTGTTTGTGCTTTTAGTGTCATACTCAAAAAGAATGTTGCCAAAACCAATGTCAAGAAGCTTTTTACCCTATAATTTCTTTTAGGAATTTTAAGGCTCATATGTTTAAATTTTTAGTTCCTTTCCAGTTAATATTTGCGAGTGGTATAAATTTGTGAGGGGTCAAATTTCATTCTTCCATAAGTAATTATCCAGTTTTCCAAACACCAGTTATTGAAGAGATTGTACTTTTTGCATTAAGTATTCTTGACTGCTGTGTCAAATACTAGCTGACCATACGTGTGTGGGTTTCCCTCTGGGTTATCCAATCAGTCCATTTTTATGTCAGTACCATACTATTTTGATTACTATGGCTTCATAATACAGTATGTAGTCAGGAAATGTGATATCTCTGGCTTTTTTCTTTCTCAGGATTCCTTCGGCTATTCCTTTGTCTATTCTCTTGTAGTTCCATACAAATGTTAGGATTTTTTTTCTATCTCTGCAAAAAAAAAAAAATGCTGCTAGATTTTGATAAGTAGTACATTGAATCTGTAAAAGGATGGCTTTGGACAGAATGGACATTTTAACAACATATTATTCTTCCAATTCATAAACATGGGATACCTGTCCACTTATTTGTATCTTCTTCAATTTCTTTAATCAAAGTCTTAACAGTTTTTAGTAACCAGGTCTTTTACCTGGTTTTTGGTTAAATCTTTAGGATTTTCTAAATATAAGATCATAAAATTTACAAACAGACACAATTTTACCTCTTCCTTTCTGATTTGGATGTCTTTTTTTTTTCTTGCCTAATTGTTTGACTAGGACTTCCAGTACTGTGTTGACCAGGAGTGGTGAGAGTGGACATGCTTTTCTTGATCCTGATCTTAGAAAAAAGCTTGTAACCTTTCACCTTTGAGTATGATGTTAGCTGTGGACTTGTCATATATGTTCTTTTATTATGTTAAAATACATTCCTTTTGCTTCATATGCAACTTGTTGAGAGTTTTTTTTATCCTGAAATATGATTATTTAGAAATGGAAAGTAGAACGGTGGCTACCTGGGGCCAAGACAAAGGGGGGATAAGGAGTTGTTCAATGTCTACTGAATTTCAGCTCTGCAAGAGGAAAAAGCTCCATACGTCTATTGTTAACACTACTGTGCTATACACGTAAAAATGGTTAAGGTGGTAAATTTTATGATATCTGTTTTACCACAATAAAAAAAGATAAAAATTTGGCATAGTGTCGATTTTCTAAGGAAGAGGTTTTTTTTGGTCATTGTTTATTTCTCTTTCTTTCCTGGGAGAATTATTCCTCTTAACTGAAAATGGTTTAAAATTACTTCTTTCTTCTAAACTGAAGGACCTCATACAATAGCTCACATGTTAATTATTGTAAGTTTGTTAATTTGAATCAAGCTGAAATAAGAACACAGAAAGTTTAGTGTCCTACGATTATTTTGATTTGTCAATAATTTGAAGCATGGTCTTTAAAATTTTTTCTGCTCATATTTCTACCTATTTCTTCACTAAAAACAATATAAACAAACATAAGAGCTAAACCATAAAACTAGTATATAATTATTCATAGGCAGTGGTTTTGTGTGCATGGCTTTTGGGCAAAAAAGATAAGAGTCACAACCATATAGACAGACTCAGTCACCCATCAATGGGCCAGTATACGGAAGGACAAGTAAAGATTTTGCCTATACGTAAACATATGCCAGCTAATTAAATTACATTTTGGAGTTTGCTTTAAATGTGTCTGACTTTTGTCATTCTAATGTACAATGAATTTTAATAGATGAGCTAAAAATACTATCCTAGAACAAATTCATTTTTGGGGCACATGGGTGGCTTAGTTGGTTAAGTGTTCAACTCTTGATTTCAGCTCAGGTCATGATCTCAGGGTCATGAGATCCAGCCCTGCATCAGGCTCTTTGCTGGGTATGGGGCCTGCTTAAGATTCTCTCTATCCCTCTGTTCTTCCCTCACCCCCCTCAAAAATAAATGAATAGACTTTCAAATTCATTTTCCATTTACCTTCTTGTTTTCCCTTTGGTAGAAATGTCAAAATCTTAATTTGGCAAAATATGTTTTGTTTTTTTGTATCAAGGTTTAGGAACATAACTTGAAATTCACTTTTTCCTTTTGTTCAAAATAATATTCGTCTATAAAACATTTATTTTAACATTTCTAGAAACTGTTTTTTAATCTCATAACTTCATAAGGCATAAAAGTTTAAAAAGTCAGTGAGTTTATAAAGTAGCAACTTCTTTTTGATTGATCTTCCACTGTGCTTGTTAAGTATGAGGGCTACTTTCTTATTTTCCACTCCATTTTTCTGTATAGTTTTTAGACTTTAATTTTATCCTTCTCTGTCTTCAAATTTGCTGGATGAAATATATTATTACAAAACATAAAGATAATACTAGCAATCTTGGGGCTTTTAATGTATAAAAGATAGAAATTGTTATAACCAATTACTTATATCATTTTTAATTTACTTATTATTCTTCTCTTGCCATTACTTTGATGATAAGAGCATATAAACTGTACACGATGCCAGCCATTCAACCCACCTGAAAGATATGGCTATATCCTGGAGACATAATTTTCACATTGTTACCTATTAGCATCTTGAATTCTACTGAATGGATTCAAAGATTATTTTCAAAAGAGAAAGTGTAGTCGATTGGAACTGGTAATCTTAGTATAGTTCCTCTGGTTTCTGCTTTGGCCCAAGTTAGAGACAGTGAGAGGAAACACACAGATGACTTTCCTATTCCTCAAATGCCATTAGATTTTTCACTTTTTAAAACACATTATGACAATTACCTTTATGATAATGATTTAATATAATGAGGGCAATAATAGTGTGCAAATGGCAAAATATCAGGGGTCTACTATTGATACACAGACATTATAGACTCAGGTAAGACAAATATGGAGGAAAGAAATTGTTTGCATAATTTTTAATATATATTTTTGGTTAGAGATTTTGGCCAAAATAATTTCTACCTTTCCCCCAAACTGAGATCCACAGACCTAGATGTTTTTTTGTTCTCTGTTTTTTGTTCTCTATGGACTATGGATATGGGATGAAGTCAGGTTGCAAAGCATTCAAACTCCACCTTATGACTGAGCACATTTTATCTCTGGAAGAACCATGAAATAGTATTTTAAATTCCAGATCAATGTACAAAGCCTGATCCTATGTTTTAGCTACCACCCCCCACGACACACACCCCCTTTTTTAGTGGAAGTGGATTCATCTTGAAGTCATCAGACCTTAAGTTGAATCCCAGGTGCAATGTTTACTACCCATATAATCTTGAGCAATGTGCTTTAATTTTACTGAGTCTCATTTTTTCTCCAGTAATAAACCAAATTGGAAGAAACATAACTTACAGGGTAGTGTAATTATTTTATGATGTAAAGTATGTGAGAGTGTCTAGTACAATATCTGTATGCAGTAAATGCTAAATGGCCATTTCTTTTTCTCCTTTGCTTTCTTGCATCTAAATACTGGTTGAGAGGAGGAATGGTGATTAAGACAGAGCCCATGAGTTAGTCATCATTTCAATTTTGTTGGGTAATGGAAATTTAAAGAGAAGGCAAAATGCAGAGAAAAAAGGGTTAGTAGAGTCATAGATTGGTGATTTTGTTCTACTTCTTTTATTACTTAAAAATTTAGCTATGGTGTACCCTTAATATCCCTTTCTGTATAATGACAGTGCTTGAGTTAATATTCATAAGGTTATCATCCAACCTGAATATCTTTTGTCTCTCACATAGTTGCTTTCAAATAAAAGCATAATTTAAACTTAACCTGAGTTTTTCACTTCTAGTTAACTAATGAATCATCCAGTTATTATTTGGCTGAATAATGGACCATTTATTGGAATTCAAAAAGATAATTGTAAAATAATGAATAGTGTATGGAATTTCTCATTTTATAATTCCTTGTTAATTATACTTCTTCATTTCTTGGAAGAATTGATGTCTGTTATGTTAGCTTACTGGAACTATCCCACCTCTTGTGTTTTTCTAATGTTCCTATACTTACTCACCTTGGCTAGAGTATCTTTGGACTCTGTGGTTCTAAGGGAAGAAGGATAAAAATTTCTGTAATTCAACTCATTTCCTTTTAACATTGATTAAAAATTCCTAGGACTAATAGTTAATAGGGGTAGAGTGGCAAACATTAAAGAGGCATAGGGCTGAAAAAAATCTTCATTGAGGCCCTAAGTTATAAATCTGTAGCCAGGGAGATTTAATATTGAGCACCAGTGACTTTTTCCTTTTACCTTTTCTGACTGACTCTAATAGGGACTATTTCATTTTATCACTATCTCCTGGTATTGGGGAGGTGTCATAATGTTCTATATTGCTCAGTATTTTGGAGGATAGAAATTCTGGATAAATAGCTTCACATGGACTTTGGGTTAGTAAGTTTGCTGATACATAAAAGAGAAGAACTTGCTCTTTGAATGCTTCATTTAAGAACATCATGCACTTCTATAGTTGAGTAACTAACTATGCACTTGCCCTCTCAAGTCTCTCATATTGATAGCCTTTCATAAAGCAAACTTCTTATGATTGAAACTAAATAGTTCACATAATATGCAGATATTAGCACTTACTCAGAATTATTAACTGCTCCTATGAAGACTAAAATTATATACTCAGTAAATATAGAAACACTAAATTATAAACCTTTGTAACTAATATTTTCATTCAATGCCCAGTGTGAAATAATAATATGTAAAGTAAGTACAATTTATGTGCTTCTAGAGAAACATTCTAAGGACCTTTTGATGCCAGGAGTCCCATCTGCACTTCATAGATATGCGGTAATTTATTCCAGGGTTGTGCTCATGAAAATAAATGCAAATATCTTCTTCACCGTGCATTTTTATCCTTGAAACAAAAGAAAACACTGGTTCATCATGAGCCATAGGATTGGATACTTTGGGCAATCTACATTCTATCACATAATGAGATTGGCTTTTAAATACTATAACACTTTGAAAAAGAGAAATAAAGAGGAAAAGGTTGGACTTACAGAGCTGCTGCAGAATATGAGGGACTCCTGAAGGCATAAGGGAGAATGTAACTTGGCCCACCTTCCTTTCCAACCAGCTTGATTGCTGAAGCCAAAGCTAATTAGGATCAATGATATCATTTTCAGAACAGCCTAAAGTACTCCATCCAAATAAAACAAGCAATAGTCAGAGAGAAGATTCCAAAGGGATAAATTCTGTGTTAGTTAGGGTGAAGTCTTAAAGATTCCAAATCTTTGCTAGACTGGATATTTGGCTGTTTTTTTATTCTGTTCTCTTTCCATCTGCCAGGACTCTCAATATTGCACCTTAGCACTGCAGGGGTTGAAAATTCATTTAAATGAGCCTAATATGTAATGAAATAAAAATTATACCTAAACCCAAGAGTTATATATCAATTTGCCTTGAGTTAAGCTACTCAAGTAACTCAAAGCTACTGTTAGTAGTTAAAAGAGTAAGATATAACATGAGATGTTATAAAGCCTGTGGTGATATGGGCAATGTAATTCTATTACTTGCAAGATAAAGAAATAAAAGAAGAACCTACTCATTTTGCACAGCCAGTTTTGTGGAGCCCCCAACCAATTCAATTACCTCACCAGTATTAAAGGTCACAGGATATAAAAGTCTCAAATTCTGCAATAGGTAGTCTGAAATCCCACCTAGAGCATTTAGAAGGATAAAATGAATTGAAAAGAGAAAAATAGACCAAGAAAAGCAACAATGAGAAAGCATCTTTCTTGTCTTGCATCAAAACGAAAATAAAAACAAACCCTAAATGTTCTCCGGGGTGACTGCAGAGACTTTTTCCTGGCACCTACTTTCCAAGATGGCTTTACCTACTCGGAAAGACCGGTTAGTACAAATTATGCCTGTCCTGTCTGCTGCCACCTAGTGGTCTATAAACGAATAAGTCATTTCTTTTAGCTCAAGCCTTCCACTCTACTGCTGAAATACACCATCCCTCATCAAATGCTCACATTTTAAGACACTAGTGCAAATAAAATAAGCAGTTTTGATGGAGCAAGAATAATGAGAGCAAGAAAAAGGGAGAGATGCTTGCCATGGAAAAAAGGGGCAGGGTGGTTGCAAAAAATAAAGATTCTTGGCTTTAAGTAACAGCCTACCTATTCTGCATTTCTGAGCAATGAGGTTTCTTGCTAGACCCTTGTTCTCTGTAGATCAGAGCCTCTAGTGTGAACTTGGGGCTGGAAGCAGTTTACTGAAAAGATAAATATCAGCTTTAAGGTAAGAATTTAGAAGCATTTTTTTTATTGTTTTAATTCCAGTTAGTAAATATACAGTATTATATTAGTTTCGGCATACGACAGTTCTATACATCACCCTGTGTTCATCAAAACAAGTTCATTCCTTAATCCCCATCACCTATTTCAGCCTTCCCCCGACTCACCTCCCCTTTGGTGACCATCAGCACAGATGAGGCTAGAGAGATGCTAAGTGAAATAAGTCAGACAGAGAAAGACAAATACCATATGATTCTACTAGTGTGGAATTTAAGAAACAAACAAGCAAAGGGAAAAAATGAGAAAGACCAAGCAAGAAACAGATTCTTAATTACAGAAACTTTTATAGCAATTTGATATTACTAGGACATACAACATATGATCAGTGAACTTGTTCCTTGAATAAATATAGATGAGTTCAGGTGCTGAGGTCTTTTCTTGTAAGATGCTTATAACACAAACTCTTTAGTGGTTACACACAATTGGAGGTGGTGTGTCCTATTTTCCGTTGAGTATTTCAACTGTGGCTAACGAGTATATGAAAATCCGAGTCCTTTAGTTTTCATCAAAAAAATGATTTAAATTTAACCAAAACTTTACAGACTAAATTATTAGAAAAGGCTGCTGATGTAGTAGTAAAATTTTCATTTTAAAATACAGATTCAGGGATCCCTGGGTGGCGCGGCGGTTTGGCGCCTGCCTTTGGCCCAGGGCGCGATCCTGGAGACCCGGGATCGAATCCCACGTCGGGCTCCCGGTGCATGGGGCCTGCTTCTCCCTCTGCCTGTGTCTCTGCCTCTCTCTCTCTCTCTCTGTGTGACTATCATAAATAAAAAAATTTTTTAAAAAATCTTTAAAAAAAAATACAGATTCACTTGTTCTATGTTGTATGAAAGTTAAAAATATCTTGAGCTTTCTGAAATTGCTTTAAAAATCCTTTTTCACCAATATATGTCTATTCTAGAGTGCTCTAGATTAGATGCTTTTGAAACCAAACCAAAAAAGGGGTTTGTAAACATTATTACAGAAACAGCTTTGTTGTCAATCTAACTTAGAATATTTAGGTAAAAAGAAAGAAGCAAGTTTATTTGTCACATCAAATATTGATATACACAGTGTTCATTCAAATTATATTTATATATATGTGTGTGAGTATTTAATATGGGGAAATTAGTACTTCATTCATAACTTCTGGTTAATTGTGACTGTAGGACGACAAAAAGCTAGGTATAATAGCAATTCTTTCTGTTAGTTGCCCAGATGTTTACATTAAACAAACAAGGCTTATGGTATCTAAATTATTTCCTTTTTCTCAATAGCATGTTTTTTCTACTTTTATTGAAATTTGTTTATCAACAATAATATTAAAAAATGGGGAACTTATTATTGGTATTTTTATCTTCATATTTATTGCATTTTATAAAATAATTTGTTCACAATGGATATTAGAAACAAAGCAAAACAAATAAGCCTAAAGGGCTCTTATAAAAACTCAGTTCTATGGGTACCTGGGTGGCTCATTTGGTTAAGCATCTGAGTCTTAATTTTGGCTCAGGTCTCCATCTCAGGGTTGTGAGTTCAAGTGCCACATCGGGGTCCATGCTGGATGTGAAACCTACCTTAAAAAACAAAAACCACATGGTTGTAGTTCAATGTGCCAGACAGAACTGATTCATGGCAGTTGGCAGGATAACCAAGAAAGTCATCAGGTAACATCACTAATATCTAATGCTATTACTCATTTATGTCACCTCTAACATTATACATTCCAGCAAACCAGAACATTCCCAGCATTCAACTTATCTTCTGCTATATTGGTTTAACCAATGCATAACTTAGGGGATTAATTCTCTTGTTTCACTGACGTTTTGTTATGTGGAGAAATATTTGAAATTTATGAGCCATTGGTCTGATGGGATTTGGAAAGCTTTATATAATATGGAGATTAAGTACTTGTAATGATATTTTTCCTGTAGGAAATCAGATTATTCAGAGACCGCTTAATCCTTTTGGTTATTCAGTCCCCATCCAGTGCATAAGAACCAACAGATTTTTCTTTGCAAAGGCAAAGAATGGCTGTGGGAGTCCAATGAATTTATTGTCACCTCAAATATCTATCCACCACCAGCCCAATCCCAAACAATGGCATTGATCCTTTAGGTCTAGCATTGCCTCAAGATGACTGCATTTTCTGTATATATTATTTGGAGGGGGTAAATAGTCAAAGGTCAGTGAGTCAGAGTAACTAAAGTACTACTCAGAAGAGAAAAGAGTCTAGAAAGTTATTTTTTAAGGGGGACATTACAACAAAGCTTGGAGCATGGGTGGTTGTTTGAGGAGGATGAACTCAACATCTTTTGTAAACTGTCAAGGAAGCAGGAGATTCCTGTACATAATCAAGTGGTTAAAAACATGGACTTGTCATGTTCACGTGTTTTTTTCTTCCTCTAAGTCCCTGTTACCTAACCTTGCTAAGCCTACACTGTCTCAATTGGAAAACAGGGAAATTCTGTATCTTCAAAGATTGTGAGGATAAAATGATATAATTCATATGAATCATGTTACATGTGTCCCATTAATGTACTGTAACCAGGATTACTACACACTTCACCACAGTTTTGCTCAGGATAGATGAGATGCTTATTAATTCATGACTCTCTTACACATGATTTAGGAGTGCTCTTGGTTACAAGTAAAGGAAACTCAAATTAACATGCCTTAAGTGAATAGGAGGTTTGTTTTTTTTTTTTTTCCTCACATAACAAATCCAGAGGCAGTTTCTCCTTTAATCTGGATGCTTAGCAACACAGTGAGGTGTTCAACCTCTTTTTAGTTTTCTCTTCTATCACCTCTGGTGTGTTGACATTTGCCAGCATGCTTTTTGCCAACATGGTCACTAAATGGTATTTTCATCTTCAGGATGAAATTGCCAGAAAGAAAAAAAGAGGAAGGGAAAAAGACCCTTATCCTAGAAGGCTTTGTCTTTTTATCCAAGATGGGAAGCAACTGAGAGACAGCTCTCCATGAATATTTCTGGTCTGCAATGTCTGGACCTTCTAAACAAAAGGCATGTTTGAACAGCAAAGGTTTTGCAAGCTAGAATCTCAAAGAAACCACCCTGCTCGCTCTTATCTGGACACATTTGTTTATATACCAAGGTATTAACTTAGAGACATTCCTCTACTCTTTCCAGACAGGATCTGTTCACAGTCCAGAGTAAAGATAAAGTCTCTTCTCTATCTACTGATTGGAGCATGGGCAACTCAATTAACCTATAGAAGCGCCAAGTCTCAAAGTCTTGGAGTTCCTCTCTTGTGATGCAACTAACTGCTTATGCATGTAAACATCTGGCCCTTGCCACATTGCCCTATGGAATTGGAATGGGGGAAACTGGTGCATGGTGTCTGTCTGGCTGCTTCATTGTGACAGGATTACTATCTGTTATATTTCTCTGTCCAGAAGTGTTGCACTTTTCTATCAGAAAATGTCTATAAAATGTGGCAGTTGTTAGTTTGAAAGTAGGCAAAATCTCAAACTCTTCATAGTTTCTGACTTAATAAGAACAAGGTTTCTCAGCAAATTTTTCTCTTATATTAGAATAAGAATACATACCTAATCTTAGACAAATCAATGACAACAAAAATGAGATTATATGAGTTTATCACAATCATAATTTATCTCTTGGTCTTGGAGTAGCATTCTCTCTTCTGTACAAGGTAACTCAACCTACTCTGGAAATACATATTTTTAAGAAGTATTTGTGTGTACAAGTGTGGGTAACCAATGTTACCGAGAAGTGGTCGGTATACCTGCTGTATACTATGAATCAATGATGTATGTGTTTGTCAATACTGGACACTAAATTCCTTCAGATTAAGGAATTCTATCTAATTTATATTAGAATATACTTAAGAGCCCATATAGATTCTTTTACAATAGATACTTATGAATTTATGTTAGCCAATAGCATTCTACTTCTAAAAATAATTTGTGTTCAATTAATCAAAATACCTAAACTAAACAGAAAGGAATGGAAAATTTTTAAGTCACTGAGTGAGAACAAGTTCTGTTTCTTGCCTGATTGATTCTGGAAGTTTGCTATATACTGGAAAAAAGTTCCAATAAATTACAATAATGCCATTTCATATAACTATTATCTTTCTTTAGTTTCAAGGTTGGTTTGGATGTTCCATCTCTACAAGCTACACAGGCACTTTAATATTGTAACTGTCAAATTCCTGTATGATTTATAAACTGGTAGCTAAAATGTCAAGGATGTTGTCAAGAAAAATGTTCTATATTCTTAAAAATGTATTTATAGTCAGAACTGAATAAATATGGGGGCATGGGTTTATTCTTAGTGACTTTCTTGTCAAAATTTATTGGGCTTACTTGTCAGGTGAGCACTAATCTTATTGTCTGTGCTATAAAATCAACCTGGCATTGGAACACCAAGCTGTGCTCTTCTATTACGATGTCATTATTGATACTATACATTTCTGAAACTGAAAATTACTAGGCAATGTTAGTAATGAAGTAAATGACGCAACCTGAGACAACTCAACTATAATACCTCTGCATGAATGAATTGCTGTTTAGACTATGATATAAATTAATTCTAAGTGAATCACAACAAAATAAATATAATAGAGCAAGTAGCAAAATTATGATTATCTGTCCCATTAATAATAGCAAATATTCAGATATAATTATAGCTAGAAAATATTTTGAATATTATTTATTTAATCTAACATGTCACAGTCACAGATAAGTTAAATGGCTCATTAGAGCACACAACAGGATGCCACTACTGATGGTACCATAGTACCAACATGGTATCTATAAGATACCCACTATCCTAAGGTGGTTGTTCCTGACTATGTGAATTCCTGAGAACTAACCAATTATTATGTTTCTTTTATGCACTTGATCATTGATAAAAAGAGCAATCTGGCACATATAGGTGAAATATAAAAGCTATTATAATTTTGCCATTCACAAGAAGTCAGTCTTGGCTAATATAGCAAACTACTTTCCCTAGGTTTTTTTTTTTTTAAGATTTTATTTACTTATTTATGAGAGACACAGAGAGAGGCAGAGACACAGGCAGAGGGAGAAGCAGGCTCCCTGCAAGGAGCCCGATGTGAGATTTGATCCTGGATCACGGGATCATGCCCTGAGGCGAAGGCAGACGCTCAACCGCTGAGCCACCCAGGCATTCCTTGCCTCAGTTTCTAATTGCACTTCATTCAGTCTTTCTATTCTGTGGTTCTCAAATGAGAAGACATTTTCTTCACATGATGGATCCCACCCATTTTAGATGGGTTAACCCTCCCCACAAAGAAGGAAACCTCAAAACCACTGACACAATGTCTTTCACATTTAAATGGATCCTTACACAATAAAGCTGCAAAAATATTTTAGTGATTTCTGTACTTACTAATGGAAGAAAAGAGATTGACATTTATTGGGTGTCTTTTATGAAATATGCTTTTTAAGAGACACTTTATAGATATTATTTATTAAATTTTTACAATGACCCTATAGGACTGATATTGCTAATGATCATTTGACAAATAAAGAAAATTGAGATTTGGAAAAGTTAAGTAATTTGCATCAAGTTTCTAAATATATATGATAATGAATATTGAGTAGTAATTCAAATTCAGGACTGCTGATCTTCAATGTTCTTTCCACAAAAGAATGACTGCTTCTTAACATTAAATATTTCCAATTGGAAAAGAGCTCTTTTTGATACATTGTCATCAAGAGTATTGTTGTATAGTGTCAATAATCACAGGACTTCCTAAATTATACAGAACCCCAAATTTATGGAGAAAACATTACAAGAGGAACAATCACCATCTTTCCTTAGAAAATAAAATACAGAGGCTTGGAATATGCCTAATCCTGGAAAGCACAGAGGAAGAAGAAATTTTACCCAAGTATCTTCAAATTACAAACAACTGCTGAGACATGGCTGGGCGATTTAACATCGAGTGTTAACTAATGTGTCAAGTGTAACATACAGACATTTAGTAGCGGGGTCTTCATTAAGTAGACAGACTTCAGTAGCCACATGCTAGATCACACACACATGAGTCCCTTTATCAAGTGCCACTCTGGTCATCCTGTGGCACGTGTTCCCGGAAGGTCAGAGGGATTCCTACAAAGTTGTCTTCACCCTGACTGAGGCTGGCAGACTCTAAGGTTCTTCCATGTCAATTGTGGCTTCTGCGCAAACAATGTCATTTTAGGAGATGCTTTTCTGACATAAACCCTCCATTTAGTAGGAGCCAGAGAAGAAGGTACGAAGTCCCTCACGCCTTTGATCACTGCTGACCTGGAGTAGAGACCTGGAGCCAAAAGACTTGGTGTTCCTTCACCAATTACTGTCCCAGAGCCATCTACTATCCTATATACCCATAATTACTAACCTCCTTGGCCCATCAGGGGCCAGACTTTAAAGGAAAGTTAAATAGTTTGTTTTCTAACAACACCCTGAAAGCAGAATATAACTCTATAAAACGTTTCATCCATGAAGGGCAATCACAGTTCCACTCATTGGAAAAAAAACAGAGCATTGCTATCTCATCACATAAAGAACGTGTGTTGCATTTTGAAAGAAGAGTTATATTCACCCTCTGGGGTTAGAGAACCAACACAAAACTGTGAGCAACATTTATATATGATTGAATCTGGCTGCTAATTGACTGGACAGTCAAATTGCATGCAGCCAGGAAAAATGTCAACTTTAATCTTTCCAGAACTGCTTCAAAAGAGAATTAAGTGGAGAGCAATTTTTATCAGAATTAAGCCAATATTGTAGGTTTAAAATGGAAACCTGTAAAATGACAAGAGAAATGGGCAGGTATTTAAATGAACTTAAAAATGATTATTCTGCTGTAGGTACTGTTATTGTCCCTATTTTATTTAATTGTTATAACAAATCTGTGAAATAGTTCTGTTCTGTTTTGACTTAAAAAATTATTTTATAAAGGAGGAAACTGTTTCAGAAGGTGAAATAACTGGTCTGAGCTCCCCCAGTGAGAATGTGGCTGAGCTGGATTTTACATTCAGATCTTTTTGACACCATATTCTACAATTTTTCATTCAGCCATCACATTGAGACCATATATCTTATTTCATGTATTATAGATCCTCCAGGATGCCAAAATAATAGCAGAGAGAAATAGGGCTTCCTAAATCTCTTCATCGAGCTCTATTTCTTTCTCAAAAAAGAGGACAACCACCATTACAGGTAACTCTCTCTTCAGACTTTGTGTGTGGTCCTGGCATCAGGAGTCACATACCACTTCTATCAGATTCTTCTAGGGAGTAATCAAAGATGCTACTTTACATACCAGATCTCTGGCCTGGATTCTCGGGAAATTGGGATATTGACTCTACATGTTTAACAAGATTCCCAGGTAATTCTTGTGATCCCATAGTTAAGAACCACTTTTGTATGGAATGTGGATTGTGGTTGAGTGGGTAAGGCAGACTCCTTGTCACCAGAATAAATACCAGTAACACTGGTACAAATACTACACACAAATACTACAAATACTCAATGTAACGTTTGGATATGTCTGGCAGCCTCACAGAGAACGAAGTGAGCATCTTTTACATGTTATTTAAAAGACCACAAAATATCTTCAAAGGTATTTAAATATATTTAAAAATTTCAAAATATCTTTCTCTCTGGTTATCAAAGTAGTAAAATCACTACACTATAGAGTTACCATCATCATTGTTGTCTTCATTATTGTTGTTAGTCTTGAAGGTTCTATTTGAAATTTGGCTGCTCTTTCATGAGACATTGCTTGTAGAGATTTGAAAGCACAGAGCTCTGTAATTCTGTCTTCAAAACAAATATGTCCTCTGCAGTGTGGTCAACGATCAGCCAATTTGGGGACCCTCAGCAAATGTACCATAAGGTAAGTGAGCTGCTGACATGGTCAGACAACATGCCACCAGAAAGTAAAAGTTGGGAAGGGACAAGGGAATACTTCATGGAGGCAGAGAACAAAAACAGGCAGTAGCCACACATTAAAGCCAAGTTTTGTGTTTTTCATGGTTTTGTTCCAGCCCATACCCTACTGTCTACAAGAGATTCACTCACATCTACTAACTGACCGAGGTGATAAATCCTCCACCTGCTTCTAAGAAAATGCTTGCACATAAGTGTAGGATGTTTTTCTTACAAGAAATTTTATAAGAAACTCATGGTTTCAAAAAAAGAGAAAAAGAAAGAAAGAAAGAAAGAAAGAAAGAAAGAAAGAAAGAAAGAGAGAAAGAAAGAAAGAAAGAAATTCATGGTTTTCTCTATACAAAAGGAGAGGAATTTTAACACAAATCATAAAAATGAGCTCTTATTTTACCACCAGCTATCACGTGAATCTAAGCGATTTCTAAAAAGAATCATGCCTTTTAATTTCTTGCTGATGATAACAGTGGTGCATATTCTATGTCATGGATAAATAACGGATAAATACCAATATATTTACTTATATAATTTACATATTTTATAGAATATATTACACATATTTATATAATTATAGAAATGTGTAAAATACCCTTCTGAACCTATGCAACTAGGTTCAGAACAATGTACAATTGTTCTTCAACTATGTTTACTAAATAACTTAGGCATTTCAAACACCTAAGTTTGAAATAAATAGCTTAGGCATTTCAAATCTCATTGAGATTCACATCAAAATTGAATATTGTTTCCTCACCACAATATTCTCAATTGTAACTGAGATATACAGGAAATTATAAAATATTCAAATAAACAAACCACTCTATAGTTTTAGAATGATCCAGTAGATTTTGTTATTTGTTTCGTTTTCTTTTTGGATGACTGAATATTACTAAACAAAATTAAAATTATGCAAGAATCAAACACAGTTGCTCCACTGAAGGGCTTTACAAAGTTTATTGGATTTGACAGATTATTTTGAGAGCTAATTTAGTTTTCATTGGACAGGTACTACATCTATACTAAATATAGGCTGTGATGTGTTTTCCTATGAAATATGTTTGACAAAAGAAGAGATAAAATGTTAGCTTAGATGATATGTGAAAAAGAATTTGGGTAAGTGGGGATGTATCCTGGGTATTAAAATAGACAAGGCAGAGAGAGAGGATAGGTAATTAGATCCTTACAAAACCATTTCGTAAGTATGCTTTTGTATTGCTGAGAGAAGACATTTATCCCTCCTATTTCTGCTCTGAAGGAAGGCTCACATGGTCAACAAAACCAGCATTTGCCATCAGTCACAACACCTGCGTTAGTATGGCTGCAGTAAGTTGTGCTCTGGTAAAATACAATCCCAAATCTTAGTGGCATGAAAGAATTACATTTTATTTCTCTCTAGCTCTGTCCATCATGGGTTTGCAGGTGGCCCCACTCGGTATCATCCACACTCTCACTCTGGGATGATCCAGAGGTGATAGACTCTTTCTGTACTTTGCCAGATTCTGCAACATAGGGAAAGAGACCTCAAGGTCCCACACTGGCAACAAAATCCTTGGCTTAAAATTATATAAGTATTTTCCCCATAACTTCCTTTTTTTTTTTTAAGATTTTATTTATTTATTCATAGACACAGAGAGAGAAAGGCAGAGACACAGGCAGAGGGAGAAGCAGGCTCCATGCAGGGAGCCTGACGTGGGACTCGATCCCGGGTCTCCAGGATCACGCCCCAGGCTGCAGGCTGAGCCACCAGGGCTGCCCCTCCCCATAACTTCTTAATTGGAATTGGGGACATGGCTCCACCCAACAAGAAGGGAAGCAGGGTTTGAAATTCTCCCATGTGCCTGGATAGGGAGAGATGAAATATTTGGAAAATCCATGACTACTATAGCATTTAACTCATTGTTACTGCCTTCTAAGAAACTGGGCCATTGACTAGTCATGAAACTGAGTTAGGAACAAATGGGGCTAGGCTGGGCTAGGTAGTGGGCCACAGAAGCAGGCTCACAAAAATCTCAAAAATGCTGAGGTGTAAGGAAACCAGAAATAAGGGAACAAGCCAGACCACCCTGCATTAGGTGAAGGTGAGAAGGGTGTCTTTTATATGACAGTCATCTGTGACCAACAAAGACTAACCAGACCACAAAGAGGAAGTAAGCCATTAAAGATGCTATCACTAGTCCTACTCAATGGTGATATGGATAGAGACGTTAAAAGGATTTAGGTTCCCTAGTTGGCTTTCAGTAAAAGACCAACCCTACAAGCCCTCAGTGGCAACTCTGTCCGGACTCCTCTCACTTCTGAGAGCTTTCTCTGTATCTTTGCTTAATAAACTTCTATCCCTTTACTCACTCTCTTTTGTCTGCGAGATTCATTCTTAGACTCTGTGAGACAAGAACCAAGGTCTCCCGTATCAAAACCATTAAGTAAGGGAAATATTCTTTGACTGAACTTTTAGCAAAATCCCATTCTTTAGTTGTAGCTTTAAAATCCTATTACCATGCTGAAAACTTTTGGATAAAACAAAAAGAAAAGTAAATTTATTATGCTGAATGGGAAGGTAACACACACACACACACACACATATACATATATGTGTGTATATATATAAAGGAAAATGAATGAACTTGAGAAGCTTTGATACAAAATTAAAACACTGAAGAACTCTGAAAGAGTAAATATATGTGGATATGTATACATACCCACGGTGGAGTGATGTACCAAGTATCTGGGGGGAAAAATTTACATTTTGAAATATCATATCCTTTTTCATGAGAGAGCAAAGCCACATGGCCTGACCCTCATTGCCAAAAAATTATTAATTAAAAAAATTAAGTAGAAATTATGGTTATTTCTATAATAGAGGATTTAGAAACTTTGTTAAGGTTCTTTTTCTGTCCACAAGGAATCAATAATGTATTTTATATAACAAATATCATACATATGTGTCCACATTCAAAAGCATAGTATGAAAATGGGACTTTATCTATATAATCCTATACAAAAATTTTCCTTCATGGAATTCATTTAATTACTACCAAAAAATTATTGTATGCTTTTACCTTAAAAACAACTGTATTATGTTTCCATTTTAACTGAAAGTTGACATTCCCACAGCACACGTATGTATGTCCATTTATCTATATGGATAATCTATATTTATCTCCAGAAAGAGATTAAGACAGAGAGAAGACAAGGGGAGAGAGGATGACAGGGACAGGCCAAATAACAGACTGAAATATTAATATAGTGAATATAATACTTAATAATTCCTCACTAATATGCTTTTTTTCATCTTGCACAACTCTTTTTTAAATGTTTTTTTCTGTAAACTGAGTAGCTGCAGCATTCACATAAAATACAATGTGTGGAAGTATGTTAATAATGAAACACAAGAACAATAAGCTTGTAGCAACTGTATAATACCCTAGGAATTAATGAAAAACCTCAAATGGGGAGATAGGATAAGAATTAGTTGCGTTTGCTTTTGACATCTCATTGAAATGTCAAATAAGAGTTTAAGATATCAGAAATTATACCCAATCAACAAAATAGCTTATTTGCTGACTCTGCAGGGAGAAAGGGTAGGTTGGCATTTCTCCCAGATTCTCTACTTTGTGAGGATTTATTTTCAGAACTGGAAAGGAAAAGACTATGTTGGAGAATCAAGTTTATTATTCACTAGTTTTCACATCCCTACTTCACACACACACACACACACACTCACAAACATATAGATCAAATTATCAAATTGGTCTTTTAACAAAATCATAGCGCTTTGTTGTAAAAATAGACAAGTGACTATATCTCTTTTGTTCATCTTGTCAGTCTGATTTTTAAAATGTTTTAGAATTATATTCCAAATTTTTTTTGTCAGTTCCAAAATAGCACATACCTAGTACTGAACTGTTATGAGTCCAGGTTGAGAAGGAAAATCTACATCTATATGACATATAAACTCTCCAGAGCTGAATTCCAAGTTATCACTAAATAAATAATTCCTTCCTTAAAAAGGTGACATTTGATAAGAACCTTGATAAGAATCATGAAGAAAGTGTCAAGTGTCAAATATTTGAGGGCCTCTCAATAAGGATGGAGGCAGGAAAATTTAGGAAAGCACTTATCCAGTCTGGCTGAGAGACTGAAATAGAGAAAAATGAACCACTTTAATGTGGTTCTGTATTCAGGGGTTTTGTTTCCATGGATTGGCAATAGTGAGCCATAGAACAGTTTGGAGAGGTGAGTAACTTGATTAAAGCCATTCATAGTGCTTTGTGTTTTCCTTAACCAGGGAATTTTTAGTTGAATGAGTATAGGGACTATGCTGCTTTTGATTATACAGATCTATGTGTGTTATATGTCACAGGACACGTCACAGGACACGTTACATAATAGGGTGTCAATTAACATTTGTTTTTAAGGTTCTATTTATTTATTCATGAGAGACACAGAGAGAAAGAGGCAGAGACATAGGTAGAGGGAGAAGCAGGCTCCCCACAAGGAGCCCCATGCGGGACTGGATCCCAGGACCCCGGGATCATACCCTGAGCTGAAGGCAGATGCTCAACCACTGAGCCACCCAGGCATCCCTCAATTAACATTTGTTGAATGCTGAATAAAGGAAAAATACTTTAATGATTACATGGGAGATGGATTAAGATGGTGGAGATAGAAATGAGGACAATTTATGGAAAATTTGAGACATGTTTTGAATAGGAAGGACATAGTGAAATATGTGATGACTTTGTCCAAAACCATGTTAAGTACGATAGCTATTAGCTGCACAAGGCTAAATTTTAATTAAGTAAAATTAAATAAAATTTAAAATTCTTGGCAGCCCCGGTGGCCCAGCAGTTTGGCGCTGCCTTCGGCCTGGGGTGTGATCCTGGAGACCCAGGATCGAGTCCCACTTCGGGCTCCCTGCATGGAGCCTGTTTCTCTTCCTCTCCCTCTGCCTCTCTCTCTCTCTCTCTCTCTCTCTGTCATGAATAAATAAATAAAATCTTTTTTAAAAAATTTAAAATTCTACTTCTACTTTTTAGTTACATCAGATAATTTCAAATGCTCAGTAGTTACATGTGACTAATATCTACCATATTGGACAGCACAGATATAGACCATTTTCATCATTGCTGTAATATCCATTGGACAGTGCTGGTCTAGATTACGCTTTGGGAGGAATTGGCCTTCCTATAAAATTGCCCATTACTTACAATATTTCTTGTTTAATGTATCTTGTCCTTTGAAAATATGTTACTAGAATATGCTGCTTAAGCAAAGTGAAAGCATTTTAGACATCTACGAAGAACAGAGGCAAGTAAAAATATCCCCTTTTTGAAAAAGTACAACAAAGACACTAATCGAATCATGCTGATTCCATTTGGATTAAGGATAAAGTCCTAGACTGAGCATATGTAAACATCCTAAATTCCTTTTATGGCACATGAAACTTCACCTATTTATATATTAAAGATTATTAAGAAGGTAACAGTTATCTTCTACATTATGCCAAAATGTTGTCAATTTCAGAGGAAATATCAGTTATCTTGATACATATTGACAGAAACAAAAGAAAACATTTAGTAACAATAGTAATTCCATAAATTTTTCCTGCTTTTATTAGTTTCTTGCTCTTTGAAAAAAGCAGTTAAAAAGAGAAAGGAGAATGACACACACATGTGAAGTGTCTGTCTTGTCAGTAATCTGGCCTTGGATAGACTGAGAGCAGTAATTAGGCTCCTCGGGGATTTGGATACTGAAGTAAAGTCACCATAAGGCTATATCTACATTTCAACAAGATTATTTTGGCAGTGTATATAGCAGAAGGCTGTAATTTGATAGCATGTATGTAAGGTTTTTGTAGGAAATAAAGAAATATAAGAGAATGTGAGTCCAGGTGTGTTAATTTTAAACACACACCATCCTATTTTTTATGGCCATTTCTTACTCATGTAGACAGAAGCAAAACTATAGCCCTAGTTCCAACTTATTTTTCCCCAGACAATCCACTTCCAGGCCAAATTCTCAACATACTAGAATCACCTTCTGCCTAATTTGTAAATAAATATCGTCTTTCTTTTTTGCTTAAAAGAAAGAAAGAAAGAAAGAAAGAAAGAAAGAAAGAAAGAAAGAAAGAAAGAAATCTGCCTTGTGAAAAGATATAATTGGAGAAGATATTTTGAAATAAATATCATAAGCAGATCATAATGGCAAATTCAATCTGAAAGGATGATCAGATATATTTGAAAATTTCTACCTATCCTGATTAAGATTTCATTTTACTTACCACCTTTAGAGATAGACGCTTAACTCTTTTATGTTCACTCTCACTTAGGACTTCAGAAGCTATAATTCTGTTTCCAAGCCTGTATAGCAAATCATACCATGCAAATCCATTCTCCTATTAAATAAACATTTCTGTGGTTCCTCTGTTCAGTGTAGTGGACAATCCAAAAATGACATAGCAGGTAAATTGATACAGCTGATAAATTCTGGTCCATTTGATGTCCAAGCATGAACTCCCAGTCCCTAAGCCATACCACCTCATTTGTGGTTGTGATTATGATGCTGAAGGGTTAGAGAAACCTGGGTTTCAGAAGCCCCTGCTGCTTCCTAGGCTTGGAAACCTTAGCCAACTTAACTTACTTTACTAAGACTGATTCCTCATCTGTAAAGTGGTAATAATCATAGTAACTACCTCACACCATTATTGTTTTGAATAAGTTAATTCATTGTTAGCTTGTGACCTACCTGAATATTGTTTTCCAGAAAGTAGCTTCTCCTGTTTTCTTCTGATTAGTGTTACTTATCAAATATAAGTATATGCTATTGCATTTCTGTCATTTGCTTACCTTAAATTTCTAACAGATATTGGGTGCCTGGTTGGCTCAGTGGTTGAATGTCTGCCTTTGGCTCAGGTAATGATTCTGGGATCCCGGGATCAAGTCCCACATCAAGGTCCCCGCAGGGAGATTGCTTCTCCCTCTGCCTCTGTCTCTGCCTCTCTCTGTGTCTCTCATCAATAAATTAATAAAATCTTTTTAAAAAAATTCTAACATATATGGATGGTAAGGCATTCACATGTAAAAAATGAACCACCATAACAAAAAAGGATATAAAATAGATGGAAGTGCAACATGATGTTATAGACTTTCAGATCCTAGTGGCTAGAATTGAATAAGGGACAAATAGGGCTAGGCAGGGAAAGACAAGAGGAAGGCCACAGAGTCAGGCTCCCATAAATCCCAAGGACACTGAGATTCAATAGAAACAGAGATAAGGAAGTAGATCTGGTCACCTAGCCCCAAATGTTAGGCAGTATCTTCCTTTGACAGGTACAAAGTAATCACAGAGACTCCCCAAACCAAAAGATATATGTCATTCACTCAAAATGGCACAAGAAATCTCAAGGCCATAAACTCCTTAGTTAGGTTCTCAGTAAAAGGCCAGCCAAAAACCCTTCAAATTGCAACCTTGTTGGGACCCCTCTCTCTTCTGAGAGCCTTCTTGAATTGAGCCTTCCTCAATTAATAAATTTCTTTTAAAAAAAAAGATTTTACTTACTTATTCATGAGAGACACACACACAGAGAGGCTGAGATACAGGCAGAGGGAGAAGCAGGCTCTATGCAGGGAGCCTGCCATGGGACTCAATCCCGGGACCCCAGAGATCATGCCCTGAGCCAAGGGCAGAAGCTCAACCGCTGAACCACCCAGGCATCCTTCACTTAATAAATTTCTATTGCTTTACTCACTCTCTTTTGTCTGAGAGATTCATTCTTCCACTCTGTGTGGAACGAGAACCTACCTCTCCTGCATCAGAATGCTGCAGGAAGCATCAAGGAGGATGCCAGACTTAAGCTTGGCTGGGGAAGTTTTGATAAGGAGAGTAGAGTGTGAGGACATTCTGTTCGAAGGATTCAAAAAGAGAAGAGACCCCGAGATTCTCTATGTTCAGTGATAAGGCCTTGATGACTTCTACTCTCTTCAGTAAAGACTTAATTGATTTCCTATTTCAAAGTCTCCAAGGGAAAACTAAGAGGAAATAAACTATCACATCTAACCAGGCAACCTCAAATAATTCGGCCCTTTGTATGCGCAAATGGCAGGTCCATTTATGCCAGTTCACACCTAGCACTCATTTTCAAAAGATGAGTGTTTGAGAAGAATTCATGGCACATTCACTTCATCTCCGTTCTGTAGTTGTTAATATGCCACACTTCCTTTAATGCGTGAGCTACAAAGGCACCCAGCCTATGGAGTGACACTAAAGAATGCAGAAGTAACCTGTCCTGGAATAGAGCAATATCATGAAACTCAGTGGTGTGGACTGACCCCTTTAAAGATAGTGGTACCTGGCATTTCATCAGGCTCTTTCTAGTTTATAAAGCATTTTCCAAAAAGAGTTCAATTTTAACCTCTCTACACAATCCCGCAATTAGAAATAGTGGTCTTTGGGTTTCTGTTACTAATTTCACATACCTTCTTGTGTACAATAAGCACTCCATAAAACTACAAATCCATAAATGGGAACTTGGTCATGAGTTCAGAACCTCGAAGTTTGGCAGGATTGGGGGTAAAAGAGAGAAAATGGTAATTAAGCATGATACCCCTGAATGGCTGATGTGGAAGGTCTCCTTCCTTTACAACCTGCCTTTGTGTAAATAGCCTATGTGTTCTCCATACAGGGAGGCTCCAGGGAAGACAATAGAGCAACTGTGAGACCCAGTGAAGATGGTATCTCCTGAATACTTAGTTTGGCAGAAGATGAGCTGTACAGTTGGGTTTGTGATTCAAGTCTACTGCTGCATATGTATTTAAATTTGGCTGTTGCCTTTTCTCAGTTAAAAAGAGTGATGTGTCAGTTTAGGGAGAGTACACTAGAAGTAGGAATTTTTACAGTGTTCCAAAATAAACCTAATTTATGCTCAGCCATTTCAGGTTTTGAGTATACGTGACTGTTGACAAAAGTTTCCTATGGGAAATAGAGAGGAAAAAAGAAAAAGTTGAAGCAATTGCACTGTTGGTGGACTTCATATCATGCCCCAAATCAGAAAAACTTCTTAGAGCACACAGTGATTAGGCTTACCATTCACTTATTTTTTTTGGAGGGGGGAGGAATATTTTACTTATTTATTCAAGAGAGAGAGCAAGTGGGAGGGAGAGGCAGAGCGATAGGGAGAAGCAGACTCCCTGTTGAGTAGGGAGCCCAATCCAAGGACCCTGAGATCTGAAGGCAGACATGCAACTAACTGAGCCACCCAGGCACCCCTGTGCTTGCCATTTATTGAGCAATACATGCCAGGCACTGTGTGTGCTACACAGTGAGATCTTATGAGATAGATATTTTTAATATTCATTTTAGATTAAATGGAATTGAGGCATAAAGTTTAATGCAAGTACCCAAGTTCATACAATTGATAAACACAGAATCAGAGACAAACTCCTTTCCCCCTTGGATTCAAATGGGATTGAAGATATATTTTGAAAGTAGAATTAAAAGGATTGGCAAATGAAACAGTTTTGGGGTATGAAGGAATGAGAAAAGTGAAAAATGACAAAAGATTTTTTGGTTGAGCCATTGAACACTGGAGTTACTGTCTTCTGAGATGGGGAAGATTGGAAAGGTGCACCTGAAAAGAAAATGAACAATTCACATTACATATTACATTTCAGGTGCTTATTAAATACTAAGTAGAGATGTCATGTAGGAATTTGGCTTTAGGACTTCTGAATTTGAGGGAAGGTTCAAGGCTGAGCTTATAAATTTGAGTGTCATCAATTTAAAAAATTCACTTCTATCCAGGGGACTTTTTTCAGTGAGAGAAGAGTAAATGGTAATAGAGAAGGGTCAGAGGACTGAGTATACGTAATACTCCATCTTTTTAAGCTCATGAAATATTATGGATTAAATTGCATCCACCCACCAAATTGGTGAAGTCTTAACCTCCTCAAGTGACTGTATTTGGAGATTAGGTGTTAAAGGAAAATAATGAAGGAGAAACGAGGTCATCAGAGTGGGACTCTAGGGGCGGCCCCGGTGGCGCGGCGGTTTAGCGCCGCCTGCAGGCCACGGCGTGATCCTGGAGTCCCGGGATCGAGTCCCGCGTCGGGCTCCCTGCGTGGAGCCTGCTTCTCCCTCTGCCTGTGTCTCTGCCTCTCTCTCGCTCTGTATCTCTCATGAGTAAATAAAACAAAATCTTAAAAAAAAAAAAAAAAAAGAGTGGGACTCTAGTCCAATAGTACTGCTATGTACTGCTATCCTAATAAGAGGGAGAGACACCAGGAGGGTCGCAGGGAGAAAAGTCCATAAAAGGACACAGTGAAAAGATGGCCATCTACAAGCCAGGAGGGGGTCAGGAGAAGCCAAACTGGTGACACCTTGATGTTGTATTTCCCATCTCTGTAACTGTGAGAAATAGATTCTGTCCTGTAAGCCACCTAGTTTGTGGTATTTTGTTATGGCTGCCCCAGAACACTAAAACATGAAGAGAACTCTCAGTCCCACAAGAATGACACAGAAGCAGCCTTCAATAAGATGGAGGGAAAACTGGCCATGGGTTGGTGTCCCTTAAACCAAGTCAAAACTGTCTGGAGGGGTTGTGTCAAATGCTGCAATCAAGAGGATCTTAAAGTTGCTCTCAGCTTGGCTGAAGTTCAGACAGGCTTTTTCCTGACTCCCAAACTTAAAGCATTTATTTTAGAAAACTTGCAATTGTAAATTCTTTTCTGTCTCTTTGAGATGTGTATCTTTTGAAAAATCATCACAACCCAGGAATGTCTTCCTCAAGGACCTGGGAGCCATCCCTTTGAAGTGTCATTATTAAAGAAGATGGTGCTTCTGTCTCCCAGTTGCTTTGGGAGGATAGGAGCATGACTTCCATTAGGACACTTCCAATTAGCAAGTATGGATGGTCTACTCACAGAGAGAAAATATCTGTGAACTCAGGAATAACTCAGCATGCTCAGCACATCCCATTGATCAACCTCAAGGCTAACTTCCTCCACTATTTTTCCACTAGCTCACCTCAGTGATTAAAATTTTCCCCACCTTTTGTCTCAATAGAGTTGAGAATTTAGTTTTCACCTTTTTCTTCTATTGCAATATTCTATTTTTCTGTTTTTTTCTTTCAATATTCTTGAATAAAGTCTTCCTTGCTTGTTCAAATTTTCCTAGTACACTTTTTGCTTAGGACCAAGAAGTTGAAGATTGAGATCTGATCACTTCACTCTCAATGTGGATGTCATTGGCAGTCTATAGCTTCAGGTTTAGAAATTTAATGAATAAAGTGTTTCCAGAATACCAGTAGATGATTGATATGAAGAAATTAGTTCACTGGTTTCAATGACAATATCTCTTTAGTTTGTGATTAATGATTTGTGCTGCAAATATTCACTTCTTTTTGATACTCATAGATTTTAACTCTTTGGAAATACTAACAAATAACATAAGCTATTTAAATATTTAAGTATACAGTTAGTTATTCAAACACAAATGGCTATATTTTATTTTTTAAAGTTAAAGGTGAAAAAAAAAAAAAAAAAAAAGGGATCCCTGGGTGGCGCAGCGGTTTGGCGCCTGCCTTTGGCCCAGGGCGCGATCCTGGAGACCCGGGATCGAATCCCACGTCAGGCTCCCGGTGCATGGAGCCTGCTTCTCCCTCTGCCTGTGTCTCTGCCTCTCTCTCTCTCTGTATGACTATCATAAATAAACAAAAATAAATTAAAAAAAAAAATAAAGTTAAAGGTGGAAACCTACTTGAGGTGAAATGAATGTTATAGACTATGAAATCTGTCCCACGGAGGGAGTTGTCTTTATGACACTTGATTAGCATCCTCTGAAGTATTTTTTTTTTTTTTTGACTCTGAGGAAAATTCCTATTCTTTTTCTTGTTAATGCTTTTTTCATCATATGGTTCTTTTATGCACAAATGCCTGGTTTTGGTTTTGGTGAACAATTTAGGTCAGACCAACACATTAGTGTCAGAGGTGGAGGTTTTTAAAACTCAATGCTCAGCTTTTGGATTTGCAAACAATTCATCAAGTAGTATCTACAATTACTTTTGCTATTTGGAAAATGACTGTTAACTTGTATTGTACTCAGAAGTGATAATTGCTAATGATATGGAAATATTTTAACTTAATGAAGTAAGAAGATGTAGTTGGCTTCCTTATCTTAATATCCTAATATCCCTTCCTGCTAATTTGATGTCCTAACCTACTTGACAATTTTGTCTGTTTCTAGCCTTAAATCATCCAAGGGATATTTGTTAGAAAATTTACCATATCTATATAAATTAAACATTTGCAAATTACTTTTCCTTTTCAAATCCTAAATTTTTCCTTTTTTTTTTGTGTCAAAAGATGTGCACAATTATTGAAGAAAAGCCTGAAATACATAAAAGAAAAAAAAAAAAAAAAAAGGAAAACAAGCACAATGCCCTGAGCCACAGATTAAATTATTGAATAGGTGCTACTGCATTCAAGCCAAGATAGTAATGGAATTCCATATTGTGGATCTCTTCCTGCTCCAAATGTATAATGATGGCAGAAATTTAAAAGAGAACATGCAAGAAGACATTTATATACAATTAGATCAATACAGACAACTTTGTGTAACAGAAATTAAAAAAAAATGGAGTGCCTGGGTGGCTCAGTTGGTTAAGCATCTGCCTTCAGCTCAGATTATGATCCTGGGGTCCTGGAATCAAGCCTAGCATTGGGCTCCCCACTTGACGTGGAGCCTGCTCTCTCTTCCTTGGCTGCCCCCTCTCCTTGTGTGCTCTCCCTCTCTGTCAAATAAATAAATAAAATCTTTTTAAAAATTAAATTAAACTGAAAAAGAAATAAAGAATTCTTATTTGGAATACATTGTGCTTGGCTCATGCTGTGAGGAGAGCACTGAGTTTGGCCTTCTTGGGAAAATAAGAATAAGAAGTCCATTTGATCAAGTCTCAATGCTTGGAACCACTTGCTGGAGCAGAGCTCTCCTCAGCCCTAGGGTGACATAGTTTGTGACCATAGAGTAAAAGGAAGTAACACAAAAGTATATGTTTAAGTAAAGGTGCTCTCTGACTTATAGCTTGATGCCTATCTGCTCAATAACACCAGAGTACAAGAGGCCTCAGCTATCCAAAATAGATTTCGTTCTGAACAGGGGCCCTGGGGAATAGAGAGAAAAAGAGAGGAAGAGAGAGGGATTGGAGAGAGAAAGAGAGATCTTTTGTCACCCAACATGAATCTTATGTTCATAAAAATTATCAGTAATATATAAGGCATAATAAAGCAGAGACATACAAGATCCTAGGTGAATACAAAAATGACCAACAAGAAATATTAGAATGGCAAATCTATTCATTTAAGTCACATTTAATCGATTGATAAACTTCAAGCTGGATAAAACCAATGATAGAATAGATGAATGAAATCATATTTAAGAATTAAATAAGAATAAAAATATTTAGTAAAAGAAAAAAATCACACACACAAGTGCAGACACATATTTAGAAAGCTAATATAAGGCAGCAGAAAAAACAGAAATTGAAAAGTTTCAATATGTATATAATTGGAATTCCTAAAAAGAGAAGAAATGACAGTCAGTATTCATTCAAACTGCAGAATTGTTTAAAATTAAAAAAGAAATAAACAATCAGCTAAGAAGTGCATTTCAAATTTCATGTAGTTAAAAAAAATTCTCCACCTAGATAAATTGAATTAAAACTTCAAACAGCCAAAAAAAAAAAAAAAATCCCAACAAAATGCTTCAAACATCCAGATTAAGTCCTACTATGCTAAAAAAAAAAAATACAGATATTCTCTAATTATCCTGACAAAACTTTCACCACCACCAAAAAAAAAAAAAAAAAAAAAAAAAAAAAACAAGATTGTAGAAGACAGTAACATAATGTCTCCAAAGTACTCAAAGGATATTAGACATTTACAAAAGTAAGTAGCATTCAATGGAAGGGCACACCAGAGGCATTGCAGAAGCTAGAAGATGAAGACAGTTTGTCATTCACAAACTCTTAGATTTATTGCTCTTTCTAAAACAGAATCATTGCCCATTTATCACTATATTAGAATATGTTTATCATACTACCATACCATAGTACACCATGCTATTTTTTTCACCTGCTTTTCCCACTAGAATACAAGACCCGCAAATACAGAGACTTTACATATTTAATTTGTTGCTGGATTTCTGTCCTTTGACAGTTAGGCACTCAAAAATATTTGAATTGTTGGGATGCCTGGGTAGCTCAGCAGTCTCTCAGCTCAGGGCATGATCCTGGGGTTGTGGGATTGAATCCCACATCCCGGCTTCCTGCATGGAGCCTGCTTGTCTCTCTGCCTATGTCTCGCCTCTCACTCTCTTTCTATGTCTCTCATGAATAAATAAATACAATCTTTTTTTAAAAAGAAAATATTTGAATTGTTAAAATGGAACTACTTTATGAGATAGCTCTGTTTAGATCGATTCTGAGAAAAAAAAATGAGATTTCAACTACCTAAATCCTTCATTACTTGTATTTCTGTAATTTTATTTTAATTTATTATCTTCTGCTTGCTTAATTAATACAATAAGATTTTATATCTCTTTCTATTGCCAATGCCTTACAATGCTACTCTATTATTGACTTTGCATTGGGTTACATGGTAATCTAGACTTAACAACTCATGTGATTGTTAAATTTCTGCATGATAAAGTTTTTAAACTACAGTTTATTATAATCAGTGGAATTTATGTCCAGATAAGTATAATTTATATTCTAGGAGTGGCTATCACTTGGAACACATTAATTTGAAATCTTCATCTCGGGAAATAGCATTAGGGGTTGAATATTCAGAGTTATCCATGAACTCTAAAAAGATGAGGATTAAAAATACTTTTTAACTAGAGAATTGACTGCTGTTGTGGCAAGTGATGAAAATGGCTAGAGAGATGCTGTGGGCACCTCTGCCCTTTTATGAGCAAATGGAGAGTATCTACAAGGACAAGTCAGTATACTTTAGGTCTAAATAGTTTCTAGTTTCCTAAAGACACTGTCACCTGGCTCCATTAGAAACCTAAATGATTCCACATGAAAATATTGTTTCATCCATCTTAGAATGAATCTTTTAATCCTGGGAATTGTTGGAGTGTCTGAGATAAAAAATAGTCTTTGGTGATTAAAAAAAATGGTTTGTAATATTGCTGTTGTGTCTTCTTGCTAAACCAAAATAGTTTATTTTGTCTAAAATACATTTTCACTATAGCAAATCACCTAGTAACCTGATAACCAGGTCGTAGAAGATGAGGCTTAAAGCCTTCATTTAACTTTAATTGCTGAAAGCAGTTGGTATTTATCAAAAAAATCTGACCTTGCCTGACAGTTAATCCACAGTCAGATGCAAAAGTTGTAGAATAGCAGGCTATATCAGTATTTTCCAGAAATACAAAACCAGTAAGATTCTCTACAAATTTAAAATAAAGTCATTATGGAAGTCCTTATTCTGTCTGCTAAATTATTCCTATTCGCCTCCCCAGGTAACATGCTATGAGTGAACTTTATGTCTTCCTATGGTTTGTGCCATGTAAGTAGCTCTGACCAATGATGTGTCCTTCCAGGACATGTATTTCATTGCAAACACATGATCATTCAGGGAAAAAAGTGATCTTTTTTATGTAGCGGTGAATTATTTGGTGAAAATGTTGCCTGAATAAACTTGGAATGTATATAATGTACCTAATGAACAGGAAGCATTAGTGGCAGAGTCTGGAGAGCAGATTGTTATTAGATAAGTTTGTCATTCCATTTGAAAAGGCACTAAAAGAAAGAGAATGTAATTGGTTGGTTTGCCAGCAGAAATAAAGAAAATAAAGAGTATAGATATCCAGCCACTTGTAGATTTGGAACAAGTAACTGCTTCTTAACCCCAAACAATAAAAGACAGATAAAAAAATTCTTTGAGCAACAAAATCAGATGAAACCACTGTCTAAATGCAAGAATCAAATTAAGGATGCAGCTTTCAAATCCATTGTTTGACCTTTGAATGGCTTAGGTGCACCTCATTAAGCCTTTTCCTTGGACAAAATGACTTAGAAAAAGAGACCAGAGTGTGCCTCTCTCCTGGAAACCTATTAGGCCCCAGATAGCAGCGATTCTACCCAGAAAGAGGGGGAGTAAAAGTCTTGGAAAGAAACTATGGGTGTGGCTATAGGAACACATTGCTAGCTAGAATAAAAGAGGTAAGAGCGGCAAAGAAAAGACCTGGCTTACATTTTACTGTTTCAGACATTGAACAATCTTGAACTCTCACATTTATATGAGAGGAAAACAATCTGAGAGGGTGTTCAATCCCAAAAGAGAGTGAGGTGGCCATGAGGATGTGCTACTCAGATCACCAGCTGCAGGAAGCATGATGAACAGTGGCTCCAGGGGGGCCCCTCCCAAACCACCACCATGTGTATGCTGAGGCTACACCACCCATGGATTCCTCCCTTCTAATAACTGAACATAGGCAGGCTCATTCCTGGGAGATGTGGGACCCCTCTGATGGGCAACTTTGGCTCAAGGACTCACTGATGGCCTTGTCAAAAGTTCCTTGGATTGCCCTGCATTTTAAGATACATCAGCTCTCCTTCCTTCCATCTCTCCTCATTTCCTGCTCTTTTTCCTTTCCTTGGGGTCAGACCTGCATCTGATGTGAAGCTTCCCAAGCCTCCCCTAGCACCTTCTCCATTTTCTCCTACAGGCATTTCCCCAAATAAAGTTTTGCATGTTTAAACTCTTGGCATCTGCTTATCATAGGACTCAGGTGGTCACAAAGGGAATGTTTTCCCACACCCTCTTCAGAGTGGCCTAAGAGGATAACAAAGGACCTTCCAGAGGTTGGAAGTAAAGGAACAAATAAGGGACTGGAGAGATCCTCCCAGGGAGCAAAACCAGGGCATAATCATGAATATTTTCCTTCCCTTAGAAATTTTTACCCAGCTCCAAGAACTGGACTGCTTAGTATCTCATGTTCTTTCTGCTTTCTAAATAAGAGACTTTATTGCAGATACCTTATTCCTAAACCACAATTGTTTATAGGGTGGGTTGTTGACAAATGGCTTATCTTTTGCGTACATAATATCCTGGGTCAAGAGGAGCCAAATCCAACCTGTAATATACACTGTATTAGTCAGGAATCCAGTCAGGAGGCAAAAAACACACCAGCTTTTTAACAGATAATTAAATAAGAAACACTGTAGATGAAAAGGCAGAAGGGAGCACTAAAGGTATCACAAAGAAAGTATCAAATGGAAGCAGCTACCACTTCCAGGGGTTGGAAACTGAAGGGAAAAGTTAGGATTATTACAGAGCTGGATTCTGAGCTAAGATTCAGCCCTCTGACTGGTACATTTGGAGGAAGTGCTCTCTGTGCAAACCTCAGTGGTATGGCACTCAACTGTTCACTGGTTCTGTTGCCCTCAGGGGACAAAGTGAGTGCTTTCTTTAGAGAGTTTTGAAAAATTGCAAACCATTATTGGCTACTGTTACTGGAATATCTACCACTGATGTACTGTAGTACTATTACTGGAGTGATTTCACAGCATCAAAATGCAAGTATCATGTATATTTTTCTTCTTCTAGTCTCCAGTCTTCTTAAGAACCCCCAATTGCAAAGCCTAACTGGGAGTCAGCTGGTATAAGAGAAAGGATGGTTGTAGAATCTCAGTGTCATGAAATGGAGTTCAGAAAGTTAGAATTCAAGCTGGATGATAGTAGCTTAATGATCAGCATACCTCCTGATATAAATATTACTCAGATATCTCAACATCTAAGCCTTTACACTTCGTGGCATGACTGGATTAACATCTTTTAAATTTTCTCATTCAGAGAAGTTATATGTGCTTTTTGATTGTAAAATGAATGGTGAAGCAAATAGTCGTTGATTAGAAGGGTAGACCGTGCTGGTCTTTAAGATTTTTTCCATTGCATGTCTTTTTCTGCCCTAGTTTTGGGGCCTAAGGTTGATTCATTCTCTGACTTTTGGTGATAGAGCCACAAATCCATTTCTGACCAAATAAGTGGTCATTGGGAATGCTGTGTATTATTTCTGGGGTCTGCATTTAAATTTTCATCCAAAGCTCTTGAGAGCACCTTCTTTCCCTCTGCACTCAGAATGATCCCCAGAGTTCAAGATAGTGGCTGCCTCATTAGCCTAGATCCAGAGGGACTAAGACGAGCAAAGTCTCTAGTTAATTACAACAGTGAAACATGAGGAAGAAAAGAACCATGTTTGTGCTTAAGCCACTGAAATCTGGGGGCTATTTATTACTGCAGGATACCTAGCCCATTCCAACTGACATTATCTATGTTTGTCACAAAACAACTTCTTATTGATGTACTCTTTCTCTGGTGATATCGCAGATGAACTAAATCTTCTAAAGTTTATTTTGAAAATTGTTTATTTCTATGCCATTTCTTTTTCAAAGAGGATTTGGGATAGCTTATGGGGATACTAAATACTAAATGATGGAGAAGGTCATTGAGAGGATGTGACCATAGTTTGACCAGCGAGCTGGGTCATGGCAATCAGAGGCTCCTCACCCTCTCCCTGTTCTTGGAATGTACATTCTGCCCATGGCTCCTCCAGTGGGAGTTGTTTTCAAGGACATGGCCTTGAGAGATTAATGTGTCATTAAGACCATCTGGACCATGTACATGACTGAACCCCATTAAGGCCTCTGTATAAACTCAAGATTCTTCACCAGTGAATGTGGAGATCTACTCATCTTGCAGCCAGTAAGACAAGCCTCATAAGTAAGTTCCCTTGCTTGTTAAACCTCCCACCTACCCACCCTTCTGAAGTGATCTGCCCCTTTCTACATCTTTCCCTGTCTTCCATGTATGGGGGGTCAGTTTCAGATTTTACTTGGGAAATTCCCAAGGTTTCAAACCATCAGTGATGCTTTTTACATGGACAAAATTAATTTGAATAGCAGAGCACTATGAATATCAGGGGCTTTCCTCCAGTTTGAATTTTAAGGAAATTAAAATATTTTTTATTTGGCCCAAAAGATACATTTTAAATAAAAACTTCAAGAAATAGGAAGGTATTTAGTATTTATAGTCAGAGTTCAAACACAATGTAACTGTTAGTGGTTGATTGTTAATATGGTTGACAAGCAAAACCTTGTCAAAATATGAAAGATTTAGTGGTGCTAAGCATAAATAACTGAATAATTCATCATTGAAAATAAAATGAATTTCTCTTTAAAAATTTAAAGTTCATGCATTTGAAACATAACGATGGCTATAATTTCAAAAATGTATTTGTAAAACAGTGGAGAAAGTAGAATAAAAACTTTATTGTAAGTGATCCTATAAACTATCAAATGAGTGGTCTGAGACAATATTTTTACATGTTATACTGGGCATTTTTTAGAGTAAATATCATTGTGGGGCACCTGGTGGCTCAGTCGGTTAAGCATCTGTTTGGCTCAGGTCATGATCAGAGGGTTCCTGGAAAAAGCCAAGAGTTGGGCACCCTGATCAGTGGGGAGTCTGCTTCTCCCATTTCCGCTTGTGTTCTCTGTCTCTCAAATAAAAAATAAAATAAAAAAACTTAAAAAATAAATACTGTAACCTCTAAAAAGCAAGATTTTTAATTACTGGGAAAAATTTTATTTTATTTTATAGATTTATTTATTTATTCATGAGAGACACACAGAGAGGCAGAGACAGAGGCAGAGGGAGAAGGAGGCTCCTTGCAGAGAGCCCGATGTGGGACTTGATCCCGGATCCTGGGGTCAGGCCCTGAGCCAAAGGCAGATGCTCAACAGCAGAGCCACCCAGGTGTCCCTAGGATAAATTTTAGACATTATTTCTTTATATTGCTTTATATTTCCTAAGTCTCATAATCCATTTGAATTGATGTAGAGGTCAGTTAACAAAGAAAATCCTTTTGTTATTTATTTATTTATTTATTTATTTATTTATTTATTTATTTTCTCTCCCCCACTTTATTGAAATATAATTGACATATAACATTGTATATACTTAAGGTTCACTGTCTGTTGATGATACTCGTGTGTACTGTAAAATGATTAACACTATAGTGTAAGCTAGTACCTCCATCCTGCCAAGTAATTACCAGTTTTTTCTTCATGTTTTAATCACTGTCTCTACTTACCTAGACTCCATATAGCCCCAAAGTAATTAATTGTAAATGCCTGGTTTTGCCCTGAAGTTCACCCTGATGGCATGCCCCAGGTGTGAAGTTTCAAATGTGATTCTATTGAAATGTCAAGGTTTCCAGAACAAACCTGGCATGCCAGCCATACTGCCTTTACCAGACCCAAGTTCTCTCCAGTGGAACTTGGATTCCATCTAGCAAAGCCGGGCAGCAAACCTCCATCAGCTAGAAGTAGGGATCTGAGTCAATCTCTTTCTGCTTTTCCAAAGAATATGTAGCAAGTGATTATTTTGCCTAAGTCTATCCCTCAGGGGATGTCCTAGAGAATTAAGTGACAGAGCCCTTCTCAGTCTTGCTTTGTTGAGGTCTGAAATAGGGGAACTATTCCCAGGGAGCAGCCCCCTCAGCAAAGTGCTTAGCCTCCACAAGCTTGAGTGTCTGATTTAAGGTTTCACGATTTCCAGGTGCAGAAACACTGAGGTAGATCAATTTAAGATAAAGTATTGATGACAATTAGATATAGGGCAATTTGTGGCAAGAGTCAGTCTTTTGAAGACAAGGATTCAGTTGCTAATGATGTAATTTTACCTTTGTAAAGGTCTGTTAGATTTTCAGACATTTTGAGGAGATTATAATTTTGTTTTCTTTTCCAGAACACAGGAAAGAGTTTACTAATTACCATTTCACAAGATTTGTAAGTAGAAAGCAAGGGGAAAAAAGAATGAAAACACCTTGGTCTTCTAACCTAGAGGCCGGTGTCTGTCCCACTACACTATGCTCATTAGCTTCTAAATGTTGCCTCTGTTAGGTACATAGGTGGCATCTTGTGGGCATGTGGATACAATCCATTATAATGAAATGATGTATAATTTTTAGCTAATCTTGTAAATATCCATAATTCAGACCAAGGTACAAAATATTTCTGTACTTGATTTGATCAGAGTCAATCCTTTTTAAAATTAAAGTAGGCTCCATGCCCAGCGAGGAGCCCAATGTGGGGCTTGAACTCACAATCCTGAGATCAAGACCTAAGCTGAGATCAAGAGTTGGATGCTTAATGGACTGAGCCACCCAGGCGCCCTGTCATTTTCTAGCCTTGTATCCATTTTTTAGTGAATATTTTATCTCCTCATATTGGATTTACTAGAAACTTTTCTTCCTCTTTGCCTTACCCTCCCTTGATGGCTTAGGTTTCCTCCCAGTGAGAAAACAGGGTACCTGTGGTCTCCTCCATTCTTTTGGGAAGATAGGGACAAGGGGTGTTTTTGTCTCCTCAAAGCTTTCAGTCACTCATATTTTTTTCACCCTGGTGGGACACGGGTAGTGACTGTGATGTCCACTCAGGTAGCATAAAGTTGATGTGCTAAGACATTGTCTTTTTTAAAGTCCCTTCCCTCTATGGAATGGAAGAAAAAGAAAATCCTGCTTTGCTATAACCACCTTCCAACCACCTGTCTTACATCCTATTCCCATGCCAACCCCATCTCCACTCTGAAAAAAAAAAAAAAAGATATTTGCAAGTGGTTAGTGATGAAATTTTGGAATATAGGTGAGGTCTGGAGCCGATTACCAAGAAAGAATTCTTGAGACATCTTTGGTGCAAAATGGTGGTTTTATTAAAGCCCGGGGACAGGATCCATGGGCAGGAAGAGCTCCTGCCCTGGGCCTGTGAGGGGTGGCTGTTTATATACCTGGGAGTTAGGAGGGGTCTGGGGATAGCGTACTCTCTAAGGAATTTTGGAAGCAAGGTTTCCAGGACCTTGAGGTGGCTGGCTGTTATTGGGAAAAAGTCACTTATTACCATCTAATAAAACCTGAGTCATGAGACCCTTCACATGTGTATTGGTGGACCATGTGCTTGGGGGATGATTGCCAACATGTATCATGGGGTTTTAGAGATAAAAGGAAATTTCTAAAGGAATTTTCATATGTTAAAGTAGACTTACAGGATCCTGGGGGCCGGGCTAAGATTGCCTTCTGCCCTTAGCGAAGTAGGAACATTTATGCAGTTGAGTCTCTAGAGGAATGTTACTCTTCCTGCTTCAAGGATTTGTCAATGTGCTGGCCCAAGCTAGTGCCTTGTCCTCAGCTAGCCCTGTGTCCCCCCATCAGTTAGGACTTGATGTGGTTTGGAGTGGTGTTGGAGTATGAAGCTCAAGGCCAAGAAAGAATCCTTGAGACTTCCTTGGCGCAAAATGGTGATTTTATTAAAACAAGAGGACGGGACCCTGTGGGCAGGAAGAGTTGCTGTGGGGATGTGAGGAGCAACTGATTATATACTTTGGGGTTGGGGCAAGTCAAGACAAAGAAGTTCCAAAAGGATTTTCACATGCTAAAGAAGACTCACAGGATACTGGAGGTCTGGCTATTGTCAAGCTAAGATTGTTTTGCCTTCTAGGAAAGCATTAAGCTTAAAACAGTTGGGAATATCCTGGAGGAACATTATACTCTGCCTGCCTCAAGCATTTGTCAGTGGTCTGCAGGTTATAAGGACCTTTAATTTTATCTACATTTTCTTTTGCCTTTGTTGCCCACATCAGGACTTAACAGCAACAAGGCTCATAAAAGTAGCATTGAATGCTATGGCTTCATAGTCAGCTGTGTGTCCAACAGCAAGGAGAAAATAGAGAGGTGATTTGATCAGATTCTATCAAATTTGAAAATCAGAATAATCAAAACTCTCCTATATATCTAAAAGCCACAGAGGTTGTGAGTTTACTAACAAGTAGTCTCATCTCCACACAGAATGTAGAACATATTATCCAATCATACAGCCAATGTGTTTAACATTAACATATTAGGTATTTTGGGTTAAAAGTCATTATGAGTAATCCCCTTCTGGCTGCATATCATACATCAGTCAGAAAAACAGCCCTAGAGTAGATTGAGTGGCTATAAAACCAGAATAAATAAAGGCCCTGTACTTTGTCCAACAGTCTGAAAATCAGGTCTATGAACAGCGTGATGACAGCATACATAAGCCTCCAGAGAATAGGAATACAATTTGAGCAACTACCAGTATTAGCATTTTAGTGACAAATGATATGCAGAGCAGGCTGGTTTCAAAAGATATGCTTAGGGCTTCAGAGGACTCTTACTGTGAGCGCCATTGGGATGATCTTCCTTTCAAATGCCACCCTAGCCTTTGATTGCCAACTTGGCTTTGACTGGAGCAGTATCAGTCTATAAAAGCGCAAAGGTTAGCTTTCCATTGGAGGAGTGTGTAAAGGAAGTGCAAGAGGGAAGCTGAAATCATAAAAGAGAAGCATTCCAATATGTCACGGGATTGCTGAAACTCGATGGCACAGAATTCATCAGAGCTCTGTCCCCTTCCTCCATGAAGGTTGCAACAAATGGAGACAAAGGAGGGCCGTTCACTTTCCCTATTGCTGGCCCTTTACTAGTGCGGGGTCAGAGTTCTCCAAATGCTGTGTGGAAGGTTTGGAGGCCTCTAATTAAAATGCAAAATAGCTCTCACCTGGGACTTATCTTGTGGTGAGAAACCAGGCTGTGAAGAAGTTAATCTTAAAAATCTTTCAACAGAAGGTAAGCCTCTCTGTATCAAGGAATAACATAATTTAATTATAGAATTCTAAAAGTGTCATTTGTTTTCAGGATTTATGGCTTGATCTTTGAGGAGTCCATGCCATGAGGTGGGATCTGGCGAGGGCAGCTCGATCGTAGTATCGCATTTTCCACTCAGCCAAGGGTAAAGTATAATGACATAATAATAAAACTTTATTTTTAAATATAGCCTTAAACCAATTTAGCACATGTTAGTATTTTCTGTCATCCTTAATTACACCAAATAATAAGTCAATTTAATTTTAACTAACATTAAGAGAGCTCTTTAAGAATGGAGCTTGCAATTATAAAAGAATAATAATAGCTTATATTTACTTTGCTTTGACTCACTTCCTACGTGTGAACTCCATGAGTTTTGCTCATCTGAATTCCCTTCAGCCACATTAAGTGCCCTTTGAGCTTGGTCCTATTATTAAATGCCTCCTTCATAGATAACAAGATTGAAGCAGAAAATTAAGTAACTTGCCTAGGGACACAGGTCTAAACTGGTAGAGGTGATGTGAAGCCAGGCAGGTGACTACAGAGTTCAACCCCCTGCCCACTCCATTCCGGTAGCATTTTGTACCATGAGATGGTGTTTGTCAAAGTAGCTCCCATGGACTAGATGCCCAGGGGATGTTCAGTTTCTTCTTCTGAAGAACTTTGTGAGAGAAGCATTCCCACTAAATCTGATGGTTTTTAGATTTCATCCTTAAATAGAAATAATAAGCTAAGAAGTCAATTCAAATTTGTAGTTAAGTGCAGATATAATGAAGTATATTGTCCAAGATTCTCTTTTAAATAAAACAAAATTTCGTGTGCTTTGAAACACAGGGGGACGGAAGTCAATTTTCATCTCAGATGTTTTGATGTACTTACTAAGGGCCTAGATAAGTAGTGACTATCCTTTGTGGCTAGTTACACCATTAAGTATGTAGTGGCCTGGAAAAAACTTCACCTTCACCCAGTTTACACAAATAGTGTTGAGTCATCTAGGATAGGAAGTGTTGTCGGAATCACCAGGGAAAAGCGCCTGGCTGGTTTGGAGCATGCGTTTCTTGGTCTTGGGGTCATGAGTTGGAGTCCCATGTGTGGTATAGAGATTACTTAAAAAGAAATTCTTAAAAAAAAAAAAAATAATCACCAGGGAAACTCACTAGATTTCAGACTTCCTGGCCTACATTCTTAGACTCTTGGGCAGAGGTGAGCTGACAAGTTAATCTTTAACAAATATCCTACTCACATTAACAAATAATGTTTGTGATTCATAATAAATGCAAGCACGAAAGTCTCTGCCTCAGCCTCAAACCTCCCTAAATCCACCCCAGAACTTTCCCACTTTGGGATGGCCAACATGGGGCTGACTTTCTTCAGGGTTCTTCAGTCTACGGAGGTTTGACTGAGATGTCATACTGGAAACTGTGGGCAAAGAGATGCCAAAAAGCGCATGGACAGGCAACAGAAGAATTGCAGCTAGAAAAAGTAATGAAATATAAAACAAACATGTGGCAGTATTAAGAAAATTGTAAATCACCGAGAAAATGTAAACATTATCATTATGGCTGCTATTGTTGTAGTAAGTACAATTTAGTAGAGAAAGAACATTTTCTCATCATGTATAGATGCAACAGGAATTTATATTTCCTCTTTGTATGGCTCATTTCACACAGCAGTTTTTGAGTCATAAAAAGGAGAAAGCAATCTTCATGATGAAAATTTTAATAATGGGGAAAGCATGTGCATTATAACTGGAGATACTTTCAGGACTCCTGCCACACCTGACTGCTGTCTCACAATGTGTCCTCTTTGTTGGGGCCAGGCGGGAAGGGAAACTCCTCAAGATGGCGGATACGCCAAAATGGCTGAAGTTCCTGTCACCACCTCCACTTGGGATGACAGCTTGAGCAGACCCTTACACCTCTCCTTTGGACTTCCTCAACCGAACCCAATGCCCTTCAAACCCCAGAGGAGGAAGTCACCTTTGACTGGTCGAATTGCAATCCTTCCTTTGCATAGTGAGGGTCACTCTGACTGGTTGGATTGCAATCCTTCCTTTGCATATGAGCCAACCAATAGGAAACCGTTCTGCCTTACAACGTTATGTAAACCCCCTACCACCTTGTCTTGGGGCGACTTCCTCGACTCACTCTCTTTCCCCCGTGAGTCGTGGAACCTCGCCCGAGGGTGCCTGCAATAAAATCTGTTCTTGGACCCTCGCTTGCCTTGGCGGTCTCATTTCCATCTAGTTACTAAAAAAACTTAACACTCTTACCACCCTGCTCAGGACAACTCCTCCAAGTTCTTCTCTGCTCCATCAAGGCTACTGAGTAGCAGAGGGGCACGTGGGATCGAGGGGAAGGGAAGTACATTTTATTGATGAAGAGAGGGTAGTCATGATCTTAGCAGGAAGGCAAGATTTGGAGAGTTGATCAAGCCTTTGGCTACCTGAGAACAAAGCCCACGGTCCAGTATCTGGCATACAGACCCTGACCTTCCTGAGGCCAGTGGCTCACTTCTTCCCAGGCTCCCACTAATGTAAACTCCTATATCTTGATGTTCTGGTCATGATCTCTGTTCCTTGCAATCAGAAGGACCTACGGTTTGAACCACCTATAATGGAAATGATTATCTTGAAGGCATGAGTTGTGGACAGTGAAAAGACATGCACAGCGTCCTTTTATGGTGACTTGGGTGTGGAAAAGGCACACAGGGCAGACTGAATGAACTAAGGGCTTCTGCCCACTTTTCCTTCTCTGACATCTCAAGTTGCTTCTCATCTCACTAAAGAAATGGAGACCAGTTTCCCACCTCTTATATCTGGGCTGGCCTCGTACATTGTTTGGCTAAGTAGCGGATGATTGAAGGGATCAAAGCTCCAAATCAAGGCTCCAAGAACGCTCTTGCACTTCTCTTGCCATGAGAAGTTGCCGTGGTTATCCTGCTGGAGGGTGATGTAGCACTTGGGGCAGACTGAGTCACCTAGGAGCCAGCCAACTGTCAGTGAGTAAACCCAGCCAAGATGAGTGGAACTACTTGACCTTGCAGCTGACACTATACCCATTAGTAATGAACCACCATTGTGTAAGCCAGTGATGTTTTGTATTGTTGGTTCTCTACCATTATTGTGACAATAAATAACTGACACAGCATAAGATGGATGTGGATTAAATGAAGACAGGAGTGAAAGTATTTGGCATGAGGCAGAGGATGGTATAGATTTATACTTGAAAATTAATTGAGTCATTGTTCTGGTATGAATATACACAATTAGTTTAACAATATCAGTTAAAGTAGATTATATCTAACTTTAATTTAGTGTTCTTGGAGCTTCAAATCTTAAAGTCTTTTTAAGAAGAGATTACATATTATCTGTTAATTGCATCTGTTGGGATTTATCACTTGCTTAGGTTCTTGCTTCAGTATCAACAAAACATTTTTACTGGGAACTTTTTATTCATTTTCTTGGTCACTTGAAAAGAACCCCTTGATGTCCATTTTTTTCACTTTCATTAAAATCCACCACCCCTATTTTTCCCATATGTATGTCACCTAGAAGTCCTGCAGAAAAAAAGATGGCACACACAAATTAGGATATTTTGAAGACAGTTTAATAAATGCACCATCGACATAGATTTGAGTGAGCTAACCCACAAGATCATGAACCCAACAAAGTACTAGGAATACAGGGGCTGTTGCTACTCAAGGCAGAAAGAGTGAGATGATTGGTTTCTATGACCTGAAAGGAGAGAGTTCTTTATGGAACCTACATGTGGGGAGCTGGGAGGATAAAAATTCCAAGCTTATTCTCCTTCTCTGATTTTGTCTTGGGATCCCTTTTAGCCAAAGCCAATTTCAGGGCAAAGGAATGCATTGAGACAGTTGATGTAGGGAGGCTTCAGAAACCAAGAATGCCAAATGTGAGCATGATAGTACATATGCCTCTCAAATTTTACCCACAAATCCCCTTTCTAAATAGCAAAGCAGGACTTCTGGAAGCCCTGGATACTAGATTTACTGGGTTTTGAATGACCAAAATGATCATTTGAATGATCACTGCCCAGATTATTTCAGTTTATTAACATTATGCCTTCTATTGTCAAAACACTTTTATCTCTCAAAGAATCTCAGGCACAACTACTGCTCCCTGACCTATGTAACCTGCCAACAACAGAGACCAAGGCTGAAACCCTGCCATCATACTACCAGCCACTGGAGGTAAATTGATTACACTGTGTTGTTATGCTTCTTCTATCCTGGAAGCAGCAGCCTTTAATCTTTACTAGAATCAACACGTTTCCAGCTATCAGCTTGCCTTTTCTGTCCATGCCACTGTACAAGGGCTTATAAAGGGTGATCCATTGGCACAGGATAGTGGGTAATATTGCCTTAAACCAAGAGGTGCACTAAACTTCACAGAGGATGGGCAATGGACACAGGGCCATAGAATCCACTGGTTATACTATACCATCCAAAAACTGCTAGAAATACAGTACGTTTTTGAAGGCATTGTTGAGGTAAAAAGTTGAAGGAGATAACCTTACATGGCAGGTTGCCATCTTCCAAGATGCAGTACAAGTCCTATATCAAAAACTATTATATCAAGCTGGGTCCATTAAAGATAGAATATGTGGGTCTGAACACCTAGGTATAGAATTAGGAGTGGCATAATTTCCCATCACTCTCAGCGATCCACTTAGGAAATTTCAACCTCCTATCTTCAAAATTGAGTTACCTGCTAGGTGGCTGTGAAGTGAGGGGAGGAATATACTCCCCCAATTTTTGAGGTACTTAAAATTGACTTTATATTGGTTCTGTTCCTAAAGTGTCCACAGTGGTCAGCCAGTTGGGCTAGAGGTATAGAGGGCCAAGTATATAATAGACTGTTTTTTGAGATTCACCTTACGGTGGGCAAATTTGATCCCTGAACACCTCCAATGGTTATTTTTCTAGTTCCTTAGTGCATAGTTTAGTATGAACACACCCAGCAAAAAGCAGAAGTCTCATGTTGGTTCTCTGACAAGTAGAGTCAGAACTATTATAGTGGAACCAGTTTAATGAAAACTGGTAGATCGGTCTCTACCTAGAAAACTAGTTAACCAAGAGCAATACTGCATTCCTAGAGGGTCTGCAGAGATTAGTGTCACTTTCAAGGACCTGAAGGATGCAGGGAGAGTGATTTGTGACACATTATTATTCTAATAACCCATCTGGTCTGTGCAAAAAAGATATGGACCTTAGAGTGACAGTAGGTTATCACCAACTTTATCATTCAGGGAATTCAATCGCAAATGCTGTAGATGTGTTTTCTCTACTAGAGCAAGTCAACAAAAAGTAACTAGTTCTTGTTACCTAGGATGCAATTATTGATCTGGAGAACTCTTTTTTTTTTTCCTTTATACCTTTTAGTAAAGCCCACCAACAAGAGCGGGCTTTCAATTTTCTGGCCATTTACTTTTCTACCTTGTAGCTATTCCAACTTCTAGCCTTCTGTCATTAGCTAGTCTGCAAGGACCCCTATTGTCTCATAAAATATTGTGCTAATCCACTATGTTGATTATATCATGCAATTGCACCTGCTGGTCAGGAAAAAGTTATTTTAACTGCTTTTATATGACATTTGTTCCAGAGGATAGGAAACACATCCCTTGAAAATTCAGAGTCCTGTTCCTTAATTAAATTTTGAAAGTTCCAGTGGTTCAAGTATGTTGACCAAATCATTGTATCGGATTCAGAGGCAAGATGAAAGATAAGTCATTGTATCTTGTCTGTCCTAAAAGCAGGAAAGATGTACATTACATAAATAGGGCTCTAGAAGTTATAGGCAGTATATTCCTCATGTGGTATGCTGCTTTGATCTGTTTGCTAAACAATGTAAAAAGCTGACAATTTTTGTGAGTTCCAGTGCAAGAGAAGGATCTGCAGTTGTCCTAACCTGTCATGCAAGTTGCTCTGCCACTTTGACCACAGGACCCAGATTAAATGGAGTTTGAAATATATGTGCCAGGTAGGGATGTTCTATGGAGATTTGGGGACATTCAGGATTTTACAGTAAAGTTATACTATTCTTTTGCAAATAATATTCTCCTTTTGAGGAAGAGCTCTCGGTTGCTTTGTGCTGTGTTTTGCAAACAGAGGATAGTTCTCTGATGCAGGAGGCCTGGTCTTGACCCAGAGCTAGAAGCATCTGTGCTGCATCTCTACTGTCCGGGCTTTCCGGAGGTTATATAAAGCTGCTTTATCCTTGACTGATGCATCTAGCAACATCAGATCCATGCAGTCTTATAGAATAGGTTGCCAGGCAGCTTGTACTTCAGCCTGTTCCTATTGCAAAGCCCTTTCTTTCTCTCTCTCTCTTGCTCTTTTTTTTTCTTTTTAAAGAGTTTATCTATATTAGAGAGAGAGAGAGAGAGAGAGAGCATGAGCTGGGGGAGGGACAGAGGCAGAGGGAGAAGCAGGTGCTGTGCTGAGCAGGGAGCAATGCGGGGCTCCATCCCAGGACCCTGGGACCATGACCAGAGCCAAAGGTAGATGCTTAACTGGCTGAGCCACCCAGGTGCCCCCAAAAGCCCTTTCTTGATCTCTTTTTTGAAAGTCTATCCTTCTGTGTCTTTTGGTAAAAGGGTTGGAGCAGTATTCCTAAATTCTTTCAATTCTTAGGATTTGGGCATGTGGTCCTTAAAGGACCATGACATTCCATTTCAGTGAATGATATCAGCCGAATGCTTCTTAGCTTTTGATTGTTTTTTTTTTTTAATTATAAAGTCAAGAAACATCATGTTTTGCTGTTATGCTCCTAGAATAATCATGATATATATTCCAACAACAGAAGTTGTATGCTATGATTATATTTACTTTCTTGTTCAATATTTTCATTTTTTGACAAAATTTCTTTTTAATTTTTTTTAGTTTTCTATGTATCTATTTTTATTTATTTCATATAAAATTTGTCATAGGCCTATTTATGTATTTATGTTTTTTTTCACACATATATTCAAACATAGCAGATTTTCCCTCTGGAGACCTTCTTCTGGGAACTCTCTGCCCTCCTATTTACATCTAGACTGGGTTCTTTTTAGGAATGCTCTAAAGTTGTTGTCCTGAATGTCTTCTATGCCACTTTGCTTTGTTAGATCTCTTGTTTGCTAGATTATCAATATTTAATTTTCTTGATTTGCCTCTCTTCAACTGATGTGTACCATGACATGCATGGAATGTAAGTATTTTGCATTTTTTATTTATTTAATCTTTATTAGTTTTCTCAATTTTTCAAACAGCAATTTCTAGATAAGGACTGGTAAGTCTAATTTCTCTGTTAGAAAATTTTCTATCAGTTCTCCTGTCTTCAGACTCATAACATCTATACTTTGCTTGGAACTGAAAGCTTTCAAAAGGCAAATTAGCTTACCTCACTTCAGTTCTGGCCTCTGAATGTACTTTAGAATTCTTATCTCTGAAAAATTTACCATTTTATCAGTAAATTTCAAATATTTGCTGAAATCTTTTGTCCACTGGTATTTTTGCTGCCATTCTTTCTATTTTTGAGGATATACGTACTGTAACTTCTTGACTATCATTTTAGAAAAGTTTTGAGAGTAAGAATATAAATATCTATGGCATATCTGCTGTGTGTAACTAGAATTTTTAATTTTTATAGATTTTCTTCTAAACTTAATACATTTATCGAAATATGCATTTTCCCATCTCTAAAGCGGTATGCTTCACACAGAATTGTAATCATGAATAATGGTTATAAGCTCATGGAATGTTCTTGGTAAAAGAGATCTTACAGATTTCTGGTGCAATCCACTCAGTTTTTAAAGGGCAAACAGGCCAGTTTCATGTAAGTAATTAGTCACAAAGCTGGAAGGAAAACACATCTTCTGGCCTGTTCTTTCTAGTCTTTATTTTTATTTTTAAAGATTTTATTTATTTATTCATGGGGGACACAGGGAGATAGAGAGGCAGAGACACAGGCAGAGGGAGAAGCAGGCTCCATGCAGGGAGCCTGATGTGGGACTCGATCCCAGGTCTCCATGATCACACCCTGAGCCGAAGGCAGATGCTTAACTGCTGAGCCACCCAGGTGTCCCATAATCTTATTTACTTACTTGGATCAAACATTTTTGAGGACCAGGTATTACACTATGTGCTGAAGGTAAGAGTTTGGATAGGAAATTATATGTCTAAAGAGCTCAATGTTTATTGGGCAGTAGGTCAGTGGTGAAGAAGGACATTTTAAATTTCTGAAAGCATGTTAAATATAACTTTGTATTTGGAAAACCTAGAAGTAATAATTTTAATAGTATAAACAATGGAAAATAAGGCTCTACAGAAATTCTTGTCTGACTGGAAGACACAAAGTAGTAAGTTGTAACTGCAGTCTTCATTAGAGTTATCAGAATATCCAGGCATTGCTGGAGGAGGGCTGAGATGTCTAATTTATCACAAAGAAGGCAAATAAAAGTGCTGAGAAACAATGCTATGTATAATGTTCAGCTTTTAAAAAAATGTCTCCCCTGTTTGTCTCCTTAAATAGCTTGTGCTGACAATCATTTTGGCTAGGTAAAGAGATCTTGGTCTGAAATAAAGTTGGCTTTCCAGTGCCGAATATACTCGTGGGTGTGCTACATTGTTCTGTCTCAGATTTCTATAATATGATGCCAGGTTCTAGCCCCAGGATTCTCATTACTAATCACAGACTCTTAATTTCTGGTTAACTCCAGAACAACTTCCAGACATAGTCACCTTGTGTTTCAATAAATTGGCGAGTTTTATTCTCATTCTGTTTGGGAACTGTGTTCCTTCCACTGAATTAGTGTTCTCTATAGGCTGTAGAAATGAAATGAACCTTTTAAAATGTCTTCATAAGTAAAGACTCTTTATGCTGGAATACACACTTTTTGAACCCTCAGTATAAAGGACCATACTTCTTTCTCTTCAACATCATTGGATATTCCCCAGAGAAAAGTATCCTAGGCTACTGTGATCTAGTATATATAGGTATGTACTCATGCCCAATGTCAGGTAAGGTACTTTGGGAACTTTTTAATAAATTTAGCATCCAGAATATGATCTTTGCTTAAGAGTGAGCAAAGAAGCTGATATAGATAGAAGTGTTTTTATTATGATTGGACAGAGATTCATGTTTACTTGTCATTTATTGTTTGTATTGGAAAATAAAAAGAAATGATAAGCAATTCATCAGTTATTAAAGTGATTTGTGCTTTTATTTGCGACTTCTGTGGGTAGGCTTAAACAATTCAGATTGTCTTAGGTCTCAGTAAATCAAATTATATCTATCTACATCTATATATAATTTGCTTAATATATAATTTGCTTTGATAAAACACTTTATGTGGTTTTTCAAATGCTATTGCATATTTTTGTTAAGTTACTTATACTTCTGATAAAGTTAACTAAAGAGGTATCTAAACTTTATTATATACATTGATAAGGAAATAATCAAATTAGTTGATTTCTGATACAGCTATTGTTACATAGCTTATTTACCAATTTGAGATGGCCTATAATCCAAAAATTTGAGACAACTGTGGGAATGATGGGAAATTATTTAGAACTAACCCTAAACTCCTATTTTAATGACTCTTGTCGAACATTTATTGTGGTTTATAATTCCTATACTTATGTGAGGTCTCTTTTCTTATTTACAAAGTCAGGTGAGGCATGGTTTGTAGCACTTCTCTAATTATTGATTTTCATAATTTGTTAAAATTTGATTTTAGGAGGTCAATCCAAAAATTAACGACAGCTAGGGACACCTGGGTAACTCAGTCAGTAAAGTGTCTGACTTTTGGTTTCAGCTCAGGTCATGATCTCAGGATTGTGGGATTGAGGCCTGTGTTGGCCTCCCGACTCAGCAGGGAGTCTGCTTGGGATTCTCTTTCTCCTGTCCTTCTGTCCTTCTTCCCCTCCCCCATGCATGTGTAAATAAAATATTTTTAAAAAATCAGTGGCACCTAAAAGTGCAAATGTTCATCTGCATGTGTCTGAACAACAATATATATTGTCAATCATAACACAAAAATTTCTAAAATTTATAAATGTGATTAAGAAATGAAATGATTCATGTGCACCTTTATTTTTTTAATATAATGCCGTGTCATTAAATGAAAAAACTTTACTAGGTAGTTTTGAAAACTATCTTCTGATTAACTTGATTAATTTTTGGAGTCTCTACTTTAAAAAAGCATTAGATAATACTGAAATTAATGTTGAAATAAAAAATGATACAATAATATTCTCCATGCTCTTAGGTCAAAATGTCTGCATCCTGGGAGACCAAACAATGAAGTGGCATTCATCCTGGCATTTTGTAATATCAGAGCCTGCCAGAAATACCACCAGAGGCTCAGCTCTGACAGCATCCTGGTGGGTCTAGTTGGTGGTGACTCCTTAATATACATGACAGGGTGATTAAGGAACTTCTTTTTATTTCAGCAGAGATTAGGTTTTTTGTCAGGATAACTGCAGATGATCAGAGTGGTACTTTTATACTTTTTATATCTGATAAGATAATTCCTATACATTGTCAGTGATATCTGGAATTTTCACAATATCACAAACTTAGCTTTTGCTAAAAAGCAATATTTAAAAATAATAATCAAACATCAAAACACACAAGAAGACCTATTCTTTTTTTATGTATATATTTCCTGTAAGGATGGGGAAAGTTAGTTAAAATGAAGGACTGTTATCAGTGGAATCTTTTTCACAGTATTAAATTAGCTTTGTCCTCCCAGGTATATATGGCCCAGTATTTCTCTGCCTGCCCCTTTTTTTACTGCTTTGAATGGGAAAATTATAGGAAATCTATGCATATGGAACAGAGTGAGATTAGTGGAAATCCAATTCTCTTTCATATCGTGAGATATGTGGAATTTATACCATCTTAGAGTTAATGTTTCTATAATGCACAAGCTTTAACTACAGGCTGTCAGTTGAAGGATTTTATTATTTTATTTATTTTTTAAATATTTTATTTATTTGTTCATGAGAGAGAGAGAGGGCAGACACATAGGCAGAGGGAGACACAGGCTCCCTGTGGGGAACCCAATGTGGGACTCAATCCTAGGACCTTGGGATCAAGACCTGAGACAAAGGCAGATGCTCAACCACTGAGCTACCCAGGTGTCCCAGTTGAAGGATTTTAAAGAGAAAATTCCTAAAACATTTTACATACACAGAGCAAACTGAAATACCAAACTTCTCAGAAGGTAAGGATAGGCAAAATTTTAGACTTTTTAAGACTAAACAATAACTAAACAATAGTTTTACTAGTCTAAAATTGAGGTGTTGGCTGAACTGAGTCCTTTCTGGGTGCATTAGTGGAGAAAGGGATTTTCTTCCCTTTTCTGGCTTCTTGAGGCCACATGCCCTCCTTGGGTTGTGGCCTTTCCCTCTATCCTCAAAACCAGCAGCCGAGCATATTTTTTTTTTTTCTTTCTGGGCTCTTTTCTCCCTTTTATAAGCATTGCTGGGGTCACATTGGGCCACCAGATAATCCAGGATGATCTCCCTTCTCAGGATTCTTGCTTATTCACATATCCAATATCTCTTTTGCCACATAAAGTAACATATTCACAGAATCCAGGGATTAGAATGTGGATAAGGTTTTCTGTTATATGTTCTCTAAAATATAATCTGGTGACCAAAAATTAAACCAAATGATAAAAACATTTATAAAGTACTAAATTTTCAGGTCCCAGGTAACAACTGATTATTTGCTTTTGTTTAAACTTCTCCACATTTTATAGTTTTATATGTAAAATATGATATGTTACTTAGTGATTTGTGATTTTTAAGGGAAATTATGTGTATCCTGGGTCACTTCCTGTGGCAATGCATGTTCGTTCAGTTCCTTTATACCTAGGGGAAAGTCGGTCTGTAGATCAACACAGTTGTAATCCTAGGAATTCATTTTAAGGCAACACCTCTTGGATTATAAGCAGAATTCTTACTAAAAACCAAACCAAAACAAACAAAAACCACTGTCTTAATTCTATATTTATATACTTTCTTAGTATATAGTTTATACTATGGTAACAAGCGTCACAATAATCTGTATAGATATAGTAGAATTTATTCCTTACTCATATCAAGTCCATTAGTGGCCTAAAGAAATTATCTATAGCCATAGACATAGTGATACCCAATGTTATAGATTGTTTGTGACTCCCTCCAAATTTAAATGTGGAAGCTCTAACCCACAACATAGTGGTATTTGGAAGAATGGGCTTTGTGAATAGCTGGGTTTAGATGAAGTCATGAGGAACAGACCCCTACTGATGGGATTAACGCCCTTGTAAGAAGAGGAAGAGAGACCAGAGTTTCCTTTCTATGTCATGTTAGGACATAGCAAGATAGTAACTGTCATCAAAGCAGGAAGAACATCCTCACCAAGAATGTGATCATGCTGGCACTCTGATCTTGGACTTTCCAGCTGCCAAAACTGTGAGAAATAAATATTTGTTTGAGCCAGCCAGTCTAGTGTTCTGTTATAATAGCCCAAGCTGATCAAGAATCTTGGTCATCAGAACAATAAAAATGAACATGGGGAATCATATCCTGCCTGGTACCTCCCTTCTGTCCTATTTCTTTCAGTAGATCCAGCCAAATGGATGTGCTTTGCTGAAAGTAGACAGGGAAGTGAGATACTCTGTGGTAAGGATTCAAGGAAAACAGATGTAGGGAACACTGGTCATGTTGCCATATTTACTCAAACTGAAAAGGTCAAAGCCAGCATCACAGTAACCACCTTCCATAGCTTTCAAGGGATATGGAAATGGAAAATCCTGTCAAAAGGTCACTTGTGAAACTGAAAATAGCTTTTTATAGGAAAGATAATGCCTGTGCTCATTTCCTGTGGCTACCCTAACAAATGACCACAAACTTGGTAGTTTAACACAACAAAAATTTATTCCCTCAGGATTCTGGAGACCAGAAGTCTGAAATCAAGGGATTGGAAGGGTTACACTTCCTCCAAGGCTCTGGGGATGAATCTTTCCTTGTCCTTCTTAGCTTTGGTAGTTCAGTGTTCCTTGGCTTGTGGCTACATAACTCTGCCTCTGTCTTTACATGGACTTTTCCTCTGTGTGTTTCTCTTCTCTTTTCTCTTATGAGGACACTTGCTATTGTAGATAATCCAAATGATTTTATCTGGGGTTTTAAAATTTAATATCTATAAAGATCCTTTTTGCACATTCATGGATTCTGAGTGGACATATTTTTGGGGGGAGAGAGGGTAGTGATAACATCATTTAACTTGCTATAGTAACAAAATCAAGGGCTTTTATTCATTTTGTATTAATTTTTTTAAACCAAAGGCTTTTAAAGAATGTTACAAGGACGCTGATCAGCAGTAGGACAAGACATGGTCATCAGGTACAGTTATTTGATACACTGGACAGATGTGTTAGCTTGCCAGCCCCTGTTCTATATGAGAGTTATGTAACGGATTTCCCCTTCCTCAGTTATACATGTACAAGTGATTACTGGGCTCCCAGAGATGAGACATTGCTGTCAGTCATGCCTTTGTACCAGAGACTATACAAGATATGAACTTTAGAGAGTTCAAACTGAGAAAAATGTTGAAATATTAACATTATTTTAATAAACATTTTTGAGTTCCATTCATAAGGCACTAGGTTAGGTACTCAGGACATGGACAAAAATGAGAATCTTTCACTTCATTCATTGAAAAGAATTGTTAGAGAGATGACTTTGTTATGTAACTATATTTAAAGAAAGAAAAAATAACGGTGACATTCAAAACAAAACAAGATAGAGTTTGTCATTTATTTCCCTTTTTAAAAAGATTTTATTTATTTATTCATGAGAGACATAGAAAGAGGCAAAGACACAGGCAGAGGGAGAAGCAGGCTTCCTGCAGGGAGCCCGATGTGGGACTCGATCCCAGGACCCTGGGATCATGCCGTGAGCCATCCACGCACCCCTATCCTTTATTTCCTATTTTCAAAAAAGGACCAAATATAATTTATCCTGAAGACTCTAAGAGATTTGAGAAAATAATTGAAAATATTTACTTTATCCTAAATATATAAGAAAATATTTTTCCTACTGACAACAAAATTACTAATGAACTTGAATTTTTTTTTTTCATTTTCAGATTAGCAGGAACATTTTTTCCTCTCTTAATGACTAAATGAACTTTACAATTTAGGGAAGTAAAAGTGACATTTCTAATTAGTGTGCCAGGTTTTTATCCAGGTTAGGTAAATTTGAAACAAATGCATATTTATATCCCAGTATGTTTTCATCAACAAATTATCAAGAAATAAAGGTGTGTAGCACTGATAATATATCTGGCAAATTTGTGAATCATTCAAACAACTCTTATTTTCTCTTCTACATTGGTCATAATAGTTCTTTTTTTTTTATCTTAATTACTATTCAGATCTCTCCATTCCTATTTGTGGAAAGGTAAAGGTAAATATTAAGATATATATATATATATATATATATATATATATATATATATAAATCACAGGACTGTGAAAGGTAGAGAACATGTTAGCCAATCTTGGTGTCTCCGATTTATAGGAACCACCCTGCAGTTTCTTCAGGACACAGAGTTCTTAGGGTTCTGGGCTGTGAACACTTTGCTTTAGACTTTTCCTGCTAATATAATTGAGCAGGTAACAGCTGGGCTTTACCTGTATCCCCACACTTTGTGACTGCTACTTTCTGACTTCCCTTACCTGCTTCTTTTTGTCTGAAGACTTTCTGTGGCTGTGGAAGAACACTTTGGCTTGCCTGCATCTGGGTGGATGTACCATAAGCACAGCCTTCAAGCAATGATGCACAAGAGATGGGGCATGACTGTCCTAGCTCTCTCACTATCCACATGGGATGGCTCTGGTCTCCTATAGTTTCTTCAGTGGGATTAAGTTCCAGTAAACCACAGAGCTGGCTTTAAAAGATCTACTCTGTTGGCTCTCTCCTTTGTCTGATTTTGCTTTTTCCCCCTTTGGTGTTTTCTTTATGTCCCAAATAACTGACATATTCTAAAAACCTTATCTCAGAGACTACTTTTGGGTGAATCCAAAATGAGCCAGAAGGGGGGCCTGATTCTTCTCTTCCTGTGAATAAAGGCTCAATTTTACCTGGAATTTTAAATCACAAGTTTGACAGATAATTCGGGTTGGAGTGCTGGGACATTACTTCAATTAAATACAGGATTTTCTCTCTGGGTTTAAAGTTTGGTCTGAGAGGGACACCCGGGTGGCTCAGCTGTTGAGCATCTGCCTTTGGCTCAAGGCATGATCCTGAAGTCCAGGGATGGAGTCCCCCATCGGGCTCCCTGCATGGAGCCTGCTTCTCCCTCCCTCCCTCTCTCTCTCTCTGTATCATAAATAAATAAATAAATAAATAAATAAATAAATAAATAAATAAATAAAATCTTTAAAAAAATTTGGTCTGAGAATCAAACACTTAGAATTTTAGAGCTGGAAGATGTATCCAAATCTTTTTATTTTACACTCATGGAAATTGTATTCTAGGGAAATCCAGGGGGCATAAAGTAGTGACAAGTTAGTAACAAGAATAAGAACTAAGAAAAATTAACTTAAAACATATAAATTGGTATATACAGTAGCACCCTAATAGATACAATTCATATAGCTTTCTCCCCAGTTTTGTTTCCAGTGCCTTCAAGGTGGTACATTTGTGTGTGTGTGTGTGTGTGTGTGCAACCTATCAATATTTAAAGATCAGACCTCATAGGCCAAATAATTCAAATTCTAAACCAATTTTACCCCAGATACCCACATCTAGCAACTATAGTTGGAAGTTTGTCAGATGTCCAAATTTAATATGTTCAACAGGCTGAACCAATCATCTGGCAGAGTCCCACACCCTGTTGTGCTTATTACTCTCTATATCTGTCTAATGTCTGTCCTCACTGCCATTGTCTAGATACAGCCAGTATTAAGCCCCTAATAAATCTTCTCGCATCCCATCTCACCTCTCAGCAGTGCTTCACACAGTAGCCGGGATGATATTTTCAATGGGTTAAATTCATATTTAGTTGCTTACTACCCTTCTCTGGTTGTCCAGACTCGGGATAAAACATCCAATTCCCTAGCATGGAAGTCAAAAGAAGTTTTCTTTTTCTTCTCATTTTTCCTTTTAAGAATTAATATATGGTGGGTATAATGGATTAAAGGATTCTAAAGAGAGAAGCAAATAGATGAAACAAGAAGGGCTAATTGCAAGTGAGAAGTCCTCAAGAAGTCTAGATGAAGAAGGGTACAGAGATTACTAATGGCCAAAGCTAGGGGAGGGGGGGGTGTTTTAACAGGGGTGAAGGCAGGGAATATAGATAGATATCTGGGGAAAAGTCATAACAGGATGAGTCCTGGAATATGACAATTCTTGCTCATCTTCAGCATTTTACAACTGCTGTTCCAAATGCCTGAGAGGAGATCCACCCTTGCTTCACCCAGATAATTCTAACTCATTGATTTCTGGTCTCAGAGTTGAATGTATTCTTCCCAGGCAACCCTTTCTGACATTCAAAATGTGTATGTGCCCTCATCCTTGCAGATGCCATGTCATATGTGCTTATACATTGTAGTTTTATGCTGACTTCTCCGTCTCTCCCACTGTGAGCTCTCTATTCTATCTGTAAGGACCACACTCCTCTCACCATTGTATGACTAGTATGTGGCACATGGTAAATACAAAGTAAGTGTAGTTGTTTTTTTTTTTTTTTTTAAGTAAGTGTAGTTGTTGATTAAATTCATTTACCAGGTGCTATAGGAAAGATGTGTGTGCTTTGTGATAATAATGGTGGTAAGGAGTGACTGTCATAATTTCACTTATAAGGTAAAGATTGGCAATAAATGGTAGGATAGAGAGGGAGGAAGACACATTAAAAACAACAAAAACAACAATAGATTTTCCAATTTAACTTCCTTTCCAACATGGCTCCAGATCATATTGCTGATACTCTGTCTCTGTTCCAAGAAAATCCCATATAAGACATTTTGACTGTAGCAGAAAGGGCCATAGGAAGTGTGGCAGTTCGTCTTCGAATTATACTGTTCAAAGCTTAATTATGAAAACCAATTGTCCTCGGGAAAGGCAGCTGAGCTAGTTCAGCTGTCCTAACATGGTCTTTTGACCTCAGCCTCTGTGCAACTGCTTGGAACGTGTTGGTTTTTAATTACTAGGCATAGAAACATGTATTAGATGTCGATGAGAGTTGCCAAGAATTGCTGTACACAACAGAAACCCAGATCCTTCCCCAGTGGTCAGTGCAGAGCAGCTGGGCTCAATTTTTCTATTTCAAGTTAGTAATGCCTGTAATTGCTCTGTGATTCTACGTGTGATTCCTCTTCCTTGTCAGAATCTCCACTTACAGCTCCCATCAGAGCTCTCAAGCTAGTAAATTCATGGGGATTGTTCCGCGGTTTGTTTTGAAATGGCAGGAGTTATGAAAGCAATTCAAACTCTCTTTCTGGTTATTTTTCCTTCCTAGTGCTTAGTCTTTCTACCTGGGGCAACAGTTTAACATGATTGTGCAAGTCATGAAACCTCTATCAGGCTCCAATATTCTTGAAATAGATGATGTCTATTGTCACAGACACATCCAGCTTTCATATTTTACTCTATATATTGAGTGGCCAGTTATTACCCTCTCTATACCAAAATGGCTGCCTGTTAAACTGCCTAATACTCGCAAGAAAGCAAACAACCAACGTTCAATGTTTTACCATAAAAGCAAGAAATGGAAATGACCTTTCCGGTCACTTTCTCTACTCCCTTGTCAAGTCCCCAGAGGAAGGATGCACTAAATGTGTCATAGTTTCTCGCACAATGATGAATTAGAAGGTCTCAAACATGAGACCAGTAACTTCCCACAGGGCGCCGACAGGTGGAGTTCATCTTACACACAGTAGGTTATAGGGCATTTGCTGCAAAGATAAGGAAGGAGAAACCAGAAAGACCATATGAGTTTGATGGAATTTTAATAGAACATCTACGGTATGGTGTGAATTTCTTAAACTACACTTCTTTTTCATTGGGATAAAATTCCTTAGCCTTCCTTTGCTTAAATCTATTTTTCTTCATAAAATATATTTAGACTTTGAGCTAGTGACAGGATTCTCTATGACTCAGTTCTTTGAAAAGCAGTTCTGATGGTGCCACAAAAGAACTGTTGAGTGATTCTCCCCTTGGGGCATTTCACCTGAAAGACTGCAGATTCATCTACTTGCCAGTTTGTTTGTTTCTAGGCCCTCCTGGTTAGAAAACCTAAACCAAATAATCAGGAATAGTGTTTATAACAGAAATAAAAAACAAGTGATATCATAAGGTAAAAGTTTTACAGGAGACTGTGAGGATTGAAATGTGGTTAATTATTACGTAGGAAGAACTAAGATGTGAGGTGGGACAGGACAGCTTTCTATTAGCAAGAGAGGCAGAGACTGTATGCCACCTACAGGCACTTTAAACAATAATACATATCAATTTTGACTCAGTTATCTAAATATTTCAGTGAGAAGAATTATACTTTGGGACCCATATAATTTGAATAATGAAAATAGTTTTGTTTCATCCTGCCAGCATGGATTTATCTTGGTGCAGTAGTACAGTCTGTAGAAAGCTTTCTCTTTTTCTAAATATGATTTTTGATGTATTGCTCATGTTTGAGGGTGACAGTGGTGGTCAAAAGGGCAGGTTTTTTAGTTGCACTAGAAAGGAAAGGAGAAAATGAACACACTAACTACAGTTCTCTGAATCCCTAGTTCTTCTTTTTTTTTAAGATTTTATTTATTTATTCATGAGAGACACAGAGAGAGAGGGGGAGGCAGGCAGAGACACAGGCAGAGGGAGAAGCAGGCTCCATGCCGGGAGCCCAATGTGGGACTCGATCCCAGGTCTCCAGGATCAGGCCCTGGGCTGAAGGCGGCACTAAACCGCTGAGCCACCCGGGCTGCCCTGAATCCCTAGTTCTGATAGAAGTGACATATCCTGTCTATTCAGAAAGTTCAAGTGTAGCATAATATATATATATATTTTTATTTTTTAACTGAGAGGATTTATATTATGGTGACTCAAAATAACTTTGGATTAACTGGAATCAGAAAGAATTTTTGTAAGACAGAAGAATAGGAGCCTCTAGTTATCACAGAGGTGGTTAGCTTAAAAATATGTTTACAACTAAATAGAACTTCACAATTTTAAGTAAGAAGTGGGCATTTTTATTTTTGCTCATTGGATGAGAATTGGTATATGGTTTAGATATGTGTTGAGTAATAACTGTAATTTTACATTTGTTTTATTTTATAAATCTCCCTTCAAATTTCTAAATTAGGAAAGTAAAATGAAAAGTTCTCTGTTTCTCTTTCCCCTATAACTCCCTAGTTTATTGGATTTCCTTTAAAATTTATTTCTAGCATGTGAAAAATACAGTTGATCCTTGAACAATGCAGGGATTAGGGGAGCTGACCCCCCAACCCTACAGTTGAAGATCCCCACAAGCTTATTGGTAATAGTCTACTGTTGACCAAGAGCCTTACCAATCACATAAACAATTAACACTTTGTGTACGCTAGATGTATTATATACTACAGTCTCACAATGAAGTAAGCTAGAGAAAAGAAAATGTTATTAGGAAAATCATAAGAAAGGGAAAATGCATTTATAGTACTGCTCTGTTGAAAACCCATGTGTAAGTGGACCTGCAGAGATCAAAGCTATTTGTTCAAGGGTCAACTGTATATACTTAATATTATCTTTATTAATGGATTGTACAATCTATATTGTTTTTTATCACATATGCACACAAATTGCTTTATGATAATCTATTTTGGGAGCAATAGAAAGCTACCACGAACACATTGGTTTTCTGCTATAGAAAGAATCAATTATCGTACATCCAATAGGCCACCAATTTTGTTCTCTTTCTCCTCTCTATTTTAGAAATATTGTTTCAGGTTATTCTAGAGGTTAACTTTAAAGATTTAATATATATGAACTTTATTTTATGAATAATCAGATTTAGCATTTATCTACTCACTATGCACTATAAAAGAGTACGTTAATATATACGTTTTTTATTTCATTTCTTTTCCCCTCTACCTTTTTGCATGGCTTAATTATTATAAAATGTATATAGCATTGTGATTCATAACATAATTAATTTCCTCTGTCCTTTGGCTATTGGTGACTTCAAAATTTGAAAAGCTTTAACATTTGTTGAGTGATTTATAACAAGGAGGCACTTAACTAGGTTCTTGGCATATATTATCTCATTTAGCCTTCAGAAAAATATTTGTCAAATATTTAAGGGCTGAAATACATTGACACCTGGGTGTTTAGGGGCATCTCAAAATTAGCATATGTAAAACTCAACTCCTAATTCCTGTTTTGATAATCTCTTGACATACAGCAAACTGTTCCTCAACTTAGTGTCTGAAAATGGCCATTTTATTTTGCTCAGGAACTTGTGGATTGGAAATTTGGGAAGGGATCAGATAGGCAGTTCATCTCTGATTCACATATAATTAGCTTGGATGTCTGTGGCTGACGGATCCTCCTCCAAGATAGCTTCTTCTCTTACATATGTGCCTTGCACCTTGGTTCTCTCTGTCTCTGTCTCTCCCTCCAATTCCATGGTGATTCATGTTCCATGGTCTTTCCACATGGCTTGAGCCTCCTTGCAGCATGGTAGCCTAGAGTCATACTTCTACAGGCCTTCAGAATCTAAAGAGTGTGTGTTCCAAGAGACAAAGTAGAAGCTGCCAAGCTTTGAAGTGTGGGCCCAGACACTGGCACAGCATCACGTGTGATATTCCAAGGGGTAAAATAGCCACAGAGCCCACCCAGGTCAAGGGGAAGGGTATAGACCCACCTCTCAAAGGCAAAAATGTCAGAGGATTTTGGCACTATTAAAATTTTGCTATTAATTTTGTATTTTACAAATCACCTTCCACAGTTTTTCCTATCCCAGAAAAAGAGTTCTTTTAATCACCTTGGCCCTAAACATTGGAAATAACTTTCACTGTTCTCATTCTCTCTCAAAGTGCATCTCAGAAAACTCCTGTTGGCTAAACCTTCAAAATATATTCATGCTCTGTCTACTGATTACTACCCCACAGCCATGATCCTGGTATAAGATGTCAACATCTGTGTTCTTGACAATTGAAGAAATCTCCTATTCCCTACCTGTGGCTCTAGGTGTTTGTGTGTTAAGAAAAGGATAATTTCTGTCAATACTACGGATCAGTGCATGCCATCAGAAGAGGTAGATTTAGGACTCAAGTCATAGGAAGAGGAATTCACATTTATTATATTTTATTTTATAGTATCAAAAGTTATAAATGTACATAGCTAAAAAGTTTAGTGTTCAAGTGAGTTTGAATGTTCTTTTACTTTTCCTTTTTTACCCTCTTGCCCCATTCCCAAACTGAATCCTTTAAACTTTAAAAAAATTGTTTTAATTGAATTTTTTTGCTGATTATATCCATTACTAAATAATGTGTACATCCAGCAATTTATCAACTCGTCTTTTGTGGGAGTAATCATGCTAGATAATTCCACTTTCTAGTTTTCTATTTGGAATTTTTGAAATATTACATTTTATTTGCAGAATGTTTTTTAGGTATATAAATGAGCTGTGAAAAATGCAGGTCTAAAATTTTCATTTTCATTATGCCTCAAATGTGTTAAATATATTCAGAAGATGGTAACAAGTTATGCATGAAATATACACTCTCCCCTTTGTATTTTAACATACACTCTTTTGTATGTGGGTAATAGATGAATCATTAAAAAAAAACAGTATTTTTCAGGATTTATAGAGACCACATTTTGGGGGGTTGGTTCTTTTTTCCTAGAAAAGCTATAGGTCTATCAATACAAAATTGATGTTCTAAATGGCTTTAAAAATCACAAACTCTGCATATCCTCCTGGGGCACATTCTTATTTAATGTGGGTTGTAATCAGGATAATTAAAAACATCACTATTTTTGTTTGGTCTTTGGAGACTCAATAATGAGAGAGAGTTGTAAGTAGGTTCAGGTGTTTTAACAAGGGAGCCATAGCATTTGTATGCCATTAAAATTAGTGTAGTGCTTGTTTACACATGATTATCATTAAGTTATTATTGTTTTTCTTAACAAATTCTATTGCCTTACACATACAGCTTACGTAATGGTCATGATCAAATTACTTTTGATATTACTCCTAAATTAGGAAGGCTGCCAGGTGACTCCATCAAACTTTAGAGGAATTTATTTAACATCTCCTGCAGGTGGTGAAATGTTTAATGTATGTAGCACGTACCTAACTACCCAGCATCTTGCTAATAAATACCATAAATACATATATAATAGAAAAAGTCTATGAAGGTTATTACATATTTATCTTATTTTGATAAATAACATGTGAAAGTGAATTTAAAAAAAGTCTTTCATCCAAAACTTGAAATGTTGATTGATCCGAGGTTGTCAAGGCAACTCAACAGCATTGTGACAGGGAAGTGTAGTCTCTTGTTTTCAGAATAATTGTATCTGTATTCTTCATCTAGCAGATGAGTGACCCACAAAGTGGGGAAAATGTTAATCTCCTAGTGTTGCTGTTAGAACATTTGGTTTCCTCTCTCGCCTAATTTTGAGGTCAACTGGTAATGAGTTGCTATTTCCCAGCTTTCACTCTGTTGCTCAGTTTCTTGATTCTTCTTTTATATAATAGATTTCTTCTCATTCTGAGTCCTCCAGCTAGCCTTCCTACAGTGTCACCCATCATTCAATGTACACTGAATATGAGGTCCTATTGAAAAATTCATACAGATATACACATACTGCATCTGAATATTGGCATATTGTTTTACATTTTCATCATTAGGAGAACTATGAATATTGATTTTAATAACTCTTCCACTAATTTGATGTGTGATTTGAGATAAAAAATGTTCCACCTAAATATCACTTTCAGCTGTGAAATGAAAGCAATACTTATGGGGTTCTCATAGTGCTATTGTGAGAATTAATAAACATATGTAATGTGCTCAAATGTTTTCTATTACTGCTGTACTTAGTATTATTATTTATATGTGTAAGTTCTATCAATACCCTGAGGCAATATACTATTTGGGTCTAGACACAGTGAGTCTTCACATTGGTTCATGGTCTCAAGGAGGTAAGGATAGAATCTGGGATGGTTGTGAACTTGTGGTGTCTGTGTTTTCACTAATTTGTAAGGTTACTTTCCTTAAGGGAAATATAGCATTGTTTTCCAATGTAGGCAAAATATGGACAAATACTCTTAGTATTGAGCATTAGCTATGGTACTGGTATCGGTTGAAACTATTGATATTTTTTGACACATTAGACCTATGCTTATGTATATAAAATAAAGGATAGAGTGTGTATATGTATACACACATATATAAAATTAATGCTTATAGCTATAACCAAATACAAATAGCAATTATTTTATGTGATCTGAGTCTTACAGTTTCCAACTGGCCAACTCTGGTAATGCTTTGCCTGGTGGTCATTTAGCCACCAAATGATGATGTCATGTGTTCACACAGGGATGTTTAATTCAAAATATCTTACAAAATTCTGATGTTCTTTGAGAGTAGTTAGTCCCCATCTTAATGAGATGAGCCATGAAAGCTTTAATTGCATTTGTAACAATAAATCCTTGGGAATGGATATTTTCAAGCCTTATAACTTTCAAACAAAATATTGAAAATTTTGGTCCTCCAATGTGACATACATGTTGCCTTGTCAAAATCCACTCAAATTTCATGTTCTTATTTAGGATAAGCACCTATAGTTTTTTTATTGCTCTCTTTAAAAAGATAAAATTGGGGATCCCTGGGTAGCTCAGCGGTTTAGTGACTGCCTTCAGCCCAGGGTGTGATCCTGGGGTCCCAGGATCGAGTCCCGCATCAGGCTCCCTGCATGGAGCCTGCTTCTCCCTCTGCTCCCTCTCCCTCTGCCTCTCTCTCTCTCTCTCTGTGTCTCTCATGAATAAATAAATAAAAATCTCTAAAAAAAATTAAGGTGATGAAATAAACATTTCAACTGTAAACTTTCAATTAAAAAAATAAAATAAAAAGATAAAATTTAACTGTGCCTTGCACATATAATAATTTGCATTTATAATACTGTGTTAAAAAGAAGCACGTCACTATGTCATGAATATATTTTTAAAATATTTGATGACATGTCTATAATTTTCTCTGTAATCTTTGTATTTTACTATACTAAATTTAAAATATTATTCTAAAAAAGGGATCCCTAGGCTTTACTAGACCTCACAAAAAGTTTCAGGATTCTTGATCCAGAGAATTGAATTTATTAATATTTGCAGATACTGTTAATGTAGTGCAGATACTTCATCTACTTTGGAGCTTCCTAATAATATCCTATTTATATATTTTTTCCTTGAGTTATTTTTAAGAGACAAATGCAAATTCAAAACCTAATATTTTTCTTCTTTATTATTATTTACATTAAATCAGTGAGCCTAGGAAGAATAACTTGCTTTATGCTTTGTACTTTCTCATGCTACCATTTAATATTCTCTTTAATATTTGTTTTCTCCCTTCCATTGTCCTATCTCTACTAACTTATGTTAATTGACATCTGTATGAAGAATCTTCTTTTAGGTACTTATAACTTTCCCAGTTGCAAGGCCTTGATTTCTATGATGACATTAGTTTCTTCTACCTCTAATTCACTTTTTCCTTTTGGATTTATTTAGACATTTCATATAGTTCTCCTTATTATTCACTAGAACTGTGAAACTATTTCAAAGGTAAAAAAGAATACTACTTTACTACTGGTAGAACTTTTAATATGCCATTCATTCATTTAACAAAGCTCTCTGAAAGTTATTCATTATATATTTTGTGAGCACCTACCACACTTTACTTGTGACAAGTCTTCCTCAGTTATAAACAGGTAAGATGATCTCTACTTACAAAGTGAGTATTGATGGGAAGTATATGCATGTGACATGTTAAGTAGCCATGAAAATTCACAGTGATAAGGAGTATAGGCAAAGAATAAAAGTGCAATGGTGTAGACAAAAAAAGCCTATTTTTTTCTTCTTAATTTTTTAGAGAAGAGTTTTTTATTTGAACAAATTATAACATATTGAATTAACATATATAGAAAATAATATGAAAATTGCTGCACAGAAAATAAGGGAGTAGGAGAGAGGCCCTCTTTACATAAAAATATAAACTGATAAATAAAGAAGAAATACTAGGAAAGATAATCTCATAACCACTGTGGTAATAATTGATCTTGGCTGGAATCATTAATGGTTGTTAACAATTACTGGAGAAAAAATTTAAGAAACAAGATTGTTATGTAGTGTCAATGCATATACTAATTTGTATACAAATAATAAAAGCAATCTTTACAGGGTAAAATATTAACAACCAAGTTCAAAATAAAACAAGAACCTGTCATTTATTTGGAATGACTTAATACCACAAAGATATAATTTCTCCCCAGTCAATATATAAATGTAATAAACTTTCAACCAAATTTTGAGAGGGATTTTAAAAAGTAAAAATAATGTATTTTTCTACTATATGTACTCTTTTTCTTGTATCCAACCTAAAAGGGTCTTTAGGTATTTTTTTCCCATTAGTATTGGACATATATTTTTGGAATATAACTGTTACTGGTTAAGGAAGTTCTCTGTTTGCTGAGACATTTTTAAATCACAAATTGACATTTATGCCCTAAAATATATTGTCCTGCATCTACTGAGAACGTTGTTATAATAAAGTACATTTGCTTATTCCAAACCATTATTGAATTCCTAGTTTATACTCTAATAATTTAATAGGATTTTTAAAATATATTACTGAATCTTGGTATTTTATTTGCATCTATATTTATGCATCATTTTTTGACATTACTTTTATTTGGTCTTGATACTAACGTTCTATTAGCCTACAAAATGTGCTGGGTAGCAGGTTTTATGAGACAACTTGCATAAGATTAGCTATTTCTCTAATATTTGATAAACATCTGTAAAACAGATGAAGTTCAGTATTTTTTAATTCTTTCTCTTCAAAAATCATTGCTCTCTTTAACAAATGGAGTTGAGAGAATTCTTGGTTTCTTTGAATCACTGAAATTGTACTTTAATTTGGAATGAAAGATCTCAAAAATCTTGTTGACTTTTTAAATAATTTATTAAGTGAGGTCTATCTATTTCTTGCTCATAGTGTTCAGTAGCTCATTAGCAACAGAATTATGCAAATTGAAAGAAGTGTAAGCAGTGTTTTTGAAGTACTCCATTGCTGTAGGGAACTTGTTGAATGAGTTAGACAGAAATTACAAACTTTTAGCTCTTTAAATGTCAAAGCTGTTCTTAAAGGGGACATTACTTATGAAAAAGCAATACTGAGTTGAAGTGGATAATTATAAACAATTGTTATGACTGTTCCTTGAAATCGGCTTCATTCCTTGAAGAATCGAATTCTTTTATGTTGGTGTAACTAATTACTCTTCTAAGATGGGGACCAGTAGTGTCATCCTGTGTAGCACTGAGAAGGGATTAAAAATTGACATTAATGTTTTTTGTTTGTTTTTTCAATGGAGAAATTTAAAAAATTTGTTGGTCAAGAGATTCAAGGGGGTTTTAAAAAAAATGAAAAAAACAAGGTATGTCATGAAAGATAACTTTCATGTCATGAAAGACGGCATTATGTATTTCAACAAATCAAACTAGAAAAACAGTTCTTAGACTTTATGCCACTACATGTTCAGTCAGCATACCAGCTCATAATGTTAATGTTGAGTGGTTTTTCATTAATGAATGTTCAATGAGCAAAAACATGGAATAAGTTGTATGTGGCCACTGTATGATGTACATGGAATATAGACTATAACTGAAAGGACTTTAAAGAAATAAGAAGCAAGAAATAGAGCCTTACTAGGGAATACAACAAAGCGTATAGTTGAAAAGGTATGTAATTTAGATATTTACACTGTAGGGGGACAGATGGTTTTGACTTACACTATTTTTGTCTAATCTCCATGGATTTCCAGGAAAATTCTAGGAAAAGGGGATTCAAACAAACCTAGGATAGCCATTTTACTTACAAAAAAAGTATGAGACATGGAGATTGAGAAAATTCCCTTCTTTTGTTACCAATGTAGTAGGATATAGCAGGAGTAGGGTTCACAGGTCTTCTTGGATTGCCTGTTGTGGCCATATCAGAGTCCTGGGATATTGGGAAACTGGCAAAAAGCCAAAAAATCTGGGATAGTAAATCCCTTCTATCTATATTATTTCTACTTTTCATAGCTGGGAGCTATTTATATCTCTGTAAGCTGTGTAAAACTGGTAATAATATAAATGATTCTTGTCCATGGGACACCTGGATGGCTCAATAGTTCAAAAGGACCTCTGCCTTGGGCTCAGGTTGTGATCCTCAGGGTCTCGGGATCGAGTTCCACACCAGGCTCCTTGCAGGGAGCCTGCTTCTCCCTCTACCTATGTCTCTGCCTCTCTCTATGTGTCTCTTATGAATAAATAAATAAAATATTTTAAAAAATGATTCTTGTCCATAAATATGGAAATTATGGCTAGCAGAATGCAATAGGTAATTACCCTAAGGATAGACTCATTTGCCTCTATCTGTAAATTCATTTTAGCATTTCTTGTTTCCTTATGTATGTGTTGTACTTTGGATTCTCCCTGGAAAGAGGTGAAACATTTGCTGGTTTCCTCATTAGTTAATGAGTTAAATAAACCTGTGGCAATGCTTGTTTTGTATATGTGTAGAAGTCATGATTATGATGTCTTTCAAAAATAATTATGTATCATGTTTGAAAGTTGTTTCCTGAGATGTGAAGTAGATTCACCTGACAGCCAGGTTATGTGTTGCCAGAAAAATGCATCTCCTGGGCAGCATAAGCCCAGGCATGTCTTTCTATCACCTGCAGAGGTGAACATGGGTGACAATAAAAGTTTAATTTTGCTCAAACTCTATTTCTCTAGATTTTCCTCCTCTCAACTAATTTTGGATTTTGTTTCTACTATTGCTTTGTTTATAGATGAAAAGTTATTCTCAACTTGTGGCAGCAAGGATCAGAAATTTGGTTTTATAATCTAAATATTTGATGATCTTTGTAAATGGATTCATGGATTTTAGAGATCTATTTTTGGTTGGGAGGGAGATGACAAAATCTGGATTGTTCATCATTTATCATTAGAATTAGAGTTCAATTCAATTAAGAACTTTGTGGCCATTATGAAGGAACAGAGCTCATTGAGATATTGTGAAAAACAAGTATGTCTCCTCCTTTTATACTTGTTTGATGCTTGAAAACAAGTATCAAAATTCATTTAGGAGAATTACCTCTATTCTTTAGTTTCTGTTTAGGTGTAGGTGGAGTCATCTTCTACCCCTACCCTTAGTCTAAGGGTGGGCATGGGACGTAGACCCAGCCAATAAAAAAAAGAAAAAAGCATCCTATCCCCAGTGACTGGTTTAGGGAAGAGCATGTAGCCCAACTAGAGCCAATAAAGAACAGTAAAGCTCTTATAGCAACTCTTGTGAAGTAGAAACTGTCCTGGTGGCTCAGCGGTTAGTGCTGCTTTCAGCCCAGGGCATGATCCTGGACACCTGGAATCGAGTCCCATGTCAGGCTCCCTGCATGGAGCCTGCTTCTCCCTCTGCCTGTGTCTCTGCCTCTCTCTCTCTCTCTCTCTCTCTCTCTCTCCCTCCCTCTCTGTCTCTCATGAATAAATAAAACCTTAAAAAAAAAAAAGAAAGAAAGAAAGAAAGAAAGAAAGAAAGAAAGAAAGAAACTGTGTTGTCAGCTGTACTACAACCTGAAAGGATTTCATTTTGAACTTGCTGCCAGGCATGTTTCTACCACATGAAGTCTGAGATTGAGGAAGTATGAAAGAATAGAGCCAAGAGATCAAGAGAAACTGAATCCTGAGGACATCAGTTGGACCCTTGCAATAATCCTGGTGTCTGAATGCAGCCTTAATGTCAGACTTACCCTTTCCATGAGTCAGTACTTTCCCTTGTGTTAGTTAAAACAATCACCTTATATTTTTTGTCACTTTATTTTAACTTATTCCTTACAATCACAGAGGGTTCTCCAGATCCTTCTTTTACGCTAGTCCACTAAGTATGCATTAACTTCTCTGTGCCTCTATTTCTTCTTCTGTAAAAAAAAAAAAAAAAAAAAAAAAAATGATATCTGCTGCTTTGAAGAGTTGTAATATTAAAAATATAATAATAGAAAATCAAGAACATATTTCACAACTGGTTAGGTGAAAGATATATCTCATCACTTAATTTTTCAAAATTAAATTTTATCAGATTTGAAGTCAGTCTTTACTAGGTAAAAGACATCCAATACTAGCTAATATTGAGAGCAAGTTTCCCCTTAATCATGGTGTCCACCTCAATAAAATGCTTAATAAAGACCTTGTTTTTGGTCCTTCATTGTTGCTATTGGAAGTTCTTAGTGCAAGCCTATATGGTCCACTAAAATGTGAGGGCCCCATAGCCTCTGGGCTAAGTATGGACACCAGCATGTTTTGTGCAGTTCCTAAACTATGGTGATTATTATTCAGTCCCTCCATTAAACACATTGGTTCATCTCAGCAGAAGTATGTCTGAATCCACAGGCATAGGAAAGGGATACCAATTGACATATCACCACATTCTTTCCCTCAATTACCCTGCTAACTTTGGCCAACTCTTCCTTTTTTAACCCAGCATCCATCTTAGCCCCTGTCTGCTCTATCTCTGGCGAAATTTCCTCCCAGGTGAGAGCCTAGGTAGGAATGTATAATAGGTATCTAAACATTCATGCATTTTGGTTACCCTGATATTAGGTGCATGGTATAGGCCTGAGTATCATATAACTCCAGGAAGTCCCATTCCCATTGCATTCAGTATCAGTGGCACCCCATGAAACACAGCCCTGTACAGGGTGAATGGTGGTTCACCCTAATTGTGTGTTCTGATTGTGAGCACTACCACTCAAAATGTTTTTTTTTTAATATTTTATTTATTTATTTCGGGGGGGGGAGGCAGATGGAGAGGAGATGGAGAGGATCTCAAGCAGATTCCACACTTAGTGCAGAGCCTAAGACCCTGCACTTAGTGCAGGACCCTGAGACCATGACTTGAGCCAAGATCAAGGGCAGACACTTACGCTTAACTGACTGAGCCATTTGGGCACCCTCAAATGTTTTTAACCAAACATTTCCTACCTTTTCCTGAATTCTCCACCTCCAGGGATCACCAGAGCACTACCCTGAACCTCCAACACATGGCTTCACCTAAAGCAGACCCCACCCTATGTTCACTGTGCATTGGTTATATTTGCTAGAATACAAAAATGGAATTGTTTTGAGGAAAAAGTCCCTGTCCCTGAGCCCCTTCAAGCAGCTGTTTTCCAGTTGTCATGGGTGGAGGTTGGGCAAGCTGGCTCAGGCCAGGAGGTGATTTTAACATGTCGCTGGCTTTGAATTCTGTATGCATCCAGAGGCAGGAGAATAACCTGAGTGCTACTTGGAAATACATAAGGATTTCTTGGCCAAGCCTGAAAATAGAATGTCTTCCTTCTCCTCCCCACTTAGCCAAGCCCTTTTCTCTGCCCTCCTTACCCTCTGGCCTCCTTCTATTGGGAAAGCAAAAGAAAGGAGAATGTTCTACCCATTAACAACCCCGAAGTGCACAGGACTCACCAGAAAATAGCCAAGGTGACAACACACATGCTAATGTTCCCATATTACTCACTCAGACATGCTTACAGACTCACTTTATCTCCGGTGTTGAGATGGAAAGGAAGGTAGGTTTTTGGTGAAGAACTGGCTAAGCCAGGCCCTAGGCTTTGGTCTTTACTTGCTTTTTTTTTTTTTTTTTTTTTCACTTTCATAAGCCATTCAATGGATGAATGAATGAATATTTTTATACTAGTTTTTGTTTTTTCCCCAAATGAAAGTTACACAGGATAATTATATATTTCAAAATTAGGGTATCTTAGCAGATTGAAAGGACTCCGGATGATAGTGGATGTGCAACCCTCCCTCTCTTTACCTCCCTCCATGCGCCTGCCACTCTTTAGAAGCATAAAAATGCAGAGTGTTAAAGCCAAAGCTGACACCTTCCTTCTCAAGTTCCTGGATGCCTCAAACCTCCACGCAAACCAAGACACAGATGGAGGAAACCACTTTTGTATTTGAAGGAAGACACGTATTTGTGAAGGATAAACCTCACTGATTACAAAAAAGCAGAACTCTTAAGGAGATGTGCTCCTATGAGAATTAATGAAGTTCCTTACTGGAGTGAAATTTTCTTCCACAAAAGACTTGGAGGAGCATTTTCTGTTTGGCGATGAAACACATATTCATGAAGATAGTGGCAATGGCCTGATATTCCTGGGAGCAATAGTGCAATCTTGTGGAGTTCTGGCGGTGCACACAGGCTTCCTGGAGAACATGTAGAGAGGATGCCCTGGACACCATTATCAATCCTGGGATTTCAGAAATTTCCTGGGAAGACTATCTCTGTGTCTGATTTTTTCTGTCTAGAAAACACACCGTTAGAGGCTGTAGGAAAGGAGTCTAAGGGATCTTCTAGGACCTGGACTTTGCTAAGCTACAACCCAAGCATCAAATTGATGCTGATCCTGATATGATGTGTGCAGGGGGTAACCTCAATACCACATTTCTATTCAAGACTTTATACTTGGAGCAGCCTCTGGGAGTGAGGAAGGCAAGAGAAGCACATCCCAAGGACAGGAGATGGGATGGGGAATCTCCAATTGCCTGTATCCAGCTTGCATGTCTTCTTGCTTACTCCTTCTAATAGTGGGCAGGGCAGGAAATCTGCCATGTATCCTATATTCCCTTCCTATAAAGCTCCCTGCTGTGGGCTTCATTTGAAAGACTTGTATTAGCAACTTATGTCCTCTGAGACTGTGGGCATAGAAACTCATGCAAGGAAAGATCATAGGTAACCCTTGGAAAGCTCAGGGTTAAACAAGTCAAAACCAACTTGTCAGTGGTCCCTTTTCCCCTCTACCTATCTCTGTCTTAATTCTGAAAGACAAGGAAAGAATAAGTGTTTCAGATCCAACTCTGTCTCCTCTCTTTGGGGAAGGTACAAACATCAGTAGTCATGATTTTCTACATTGGAATACTAGAGTTCTGTGTCCCTTTTCTGTTTTATTTTTATGAGGGCATAACAGTATCTTTTTATAGTATTTTTTCTTTGGAAAACTCAAAGAATTTCTTTCTCTACACAATCTTCAATTGATGTTTCACTCAGTATTCCTCTGCTTAAGAAGAACATAGCATTGCAATCCTACAGGGCAGAGTTGGGGGCTCTCATCTCAGATCTGTGGTCTCAGGGGCTCCACAGTGCTCCCTTCATCAGCCTGAACTCAAAGGATTGGCTGCCTCACCTGGTATGGGAAGGACACTGATGGTCAAGGATTGGGGCACTCTGTTCTCTAGCAAGTATCTGGAATCCTCTGAATAATCAAATCCAGGGTCACTGAGTTTATACCATGCAGCCATCTATCACACGCACAAGAATTTGTCTTTTCTTCTGGAATGATGATGTTCTAATTCATCCTGAGAGCTCCTGTCTTTCTCTTTGCCAGTGTAGCTGCTTTGGAGAAGTGGGAAGAGGAAAGGAGGGACCAGAGTCCAGTTGTTCTGTGGTCTGGGCCAAGCATTTCCTCACCAGATCATTGTCACTACTTCCCCAAATACTGATGAAGATGAATGCCTCTTTAGAAGATGGAAAATTACAACCAGGAGCCACATACCACACAACCAGGCAGAAATAAAAACAAAATTTCAAAATGACAGCAAATTCTTTATCATCTGAAAATCCCCGTGGCTTGGGGTAAGTGGGATTTGGACATGAATCCCAGATGCATATCACAAAGTTATGACACAGAGTCACGCAGAGTTTCTGAGGATAGTGGTGGTGCAGAAAGGGGAAGATAGTCACTCAGTCTCTCCCCGACCCTAGAAGACACCTCTACCCATCCTGGGCTTATGACATCACTCCTCTCTTCTAGCATCATTCCTGTTTTCTATCTCCCTTGTTTTATCATATGATTTCACCTACTATAACTTCTATTCATTCCCACATAACCTAGTGTGTGTTGCATTAATGAGTCTGTTACTGCTGTTGGAAATCAAAACTCTGCATAAAGTAATCCTTAGAATTGTCTCTCCAGAGGAGTGAGAAACTATTTTGTTTGCCCACCACCTCCTGTTTGTCATTGTTTGTAGGCTGCTTCAGAGCCCTTAAGTCTCTTCTACTTCTGAGGCATCCTGCAGAGAGACTGAGGCAGCTCCTGCCATCAGAGAGAGCCCACCATGGGAATGGTTATTATGGGACCTGCAGAGGTACAAACTGGTCACAGGCAGCATTGCCTACAGTTTTCCAGCATGTTTCTCTTAAATCTGCCTCCTGATCCAGATTTGTGAGAAAGAAACATAAGAGTCAGTGGTTTACCCTCCTAGGATTTAAAAACACATATATATTCTGTTCTAAGCTTCCCATAAAATATTAACCAGTTTGCAAAACTAACTTGTGGCATCTTGAGCTGCGTTTTTACATCTGTATTTCATGTTTCCACTTTCTCATTGCCCAATTTGCACACTGGGTGGGCAAGGCTGAGGAGAGCATCTGTTACTGGAAGACAGTGCCAAGGAGTGCCATCTTAATCACAAGACCCAGCTGATAAATTATTTCTGGGTTTTCCAGAAACCTTACTCCACTGGCCAGGAGCCTCACTGATCAATTGCCTCACATCCATTATTCTTTTCTTAAATCTGCTATCACTCTAGTGTCAATCAGGATAGCTTCCTATGAAGATCATCCTGCAGGAAGACATCATTTTGAATAGAAAAGAATGACTTTAGGATACAGTGTTTCTAAGAAAGCAGCTCCCCAAGGAGCAACAGGTTTCCTTTTCTATGTATGGCTTTTCTGAAAATTTTGCTTTCAAAATTATCACTTTTTCCTCCTCAGCCTCAGAACTATGGCCAAAATTATTATATTTAATAGTCTGATACTTTCGCTTTAATTCAAACACTAGCTTTGCAGAAGAAAAGTTTATATGATAATTCATTGGCCCTTAAGTCCTTTCCTACTATGTATGTATTACAGCAACCTAAGTGACTATGTATTAGCCTATGTAGGCCACAAACTAGGGATGCTATTAGCAAAGACCTTTTTTTATGGCTCTGTCTACATTTTAGTGGCCTCCTCTTCACCCTGAAGCCCCCAAATGACTGTGTCCCACTTATTTTCAAGGTCTGGAGCTAATGTGGGCACTCATTACTCCTAAAAGACTGAAGAGGAATTAAGGCAGAAAATTTGTCTAAAGTTGCTTAGTAACCTTTAAGTATAGGTATAGTTTTGAACAGCACTTTGTTTCTACTCTCTTCCTGCAGAATTTTCATAGGATATATGAGACCGAGCTAATCTCCCCATATTAGCATGGTGACTCATCAATATAAACATGCATATAAGCTGGTGAACATAACGTAAATGCAAAATAATCATGCAACGTCCTCCCACTCATCCTCACACTGCCATGTTTTGAGGTATCTGGGGGATTTTTTTCTTTATTTCAGAAAGTACTGTTAAGATTTCTCAGGTTCTCTTCTCCTCCAGAGAGACGTGCCCCAGAGTTCCCAGTATTTCAACCAGAGACACATTTGTCAAAGAAAGTCACTCAGATGTCATCACTACTGTTTCTCAGAAGCAAATAGTGGGTAAGTCCTCTGAGTAATGAGCCACCCTTCTCCCTTGAGTCATTAGCAGAAGACATTGTTGCTTTCTCCATCTCTGATGGTTTTATGGAACAGATGGTCAATGAAAAGTTTCTTCAGCTGTGTATTCTCATATTCAAGCCTGAGGCTATAACATTTTTGACTGCTACAATCCAGCTGCTTTTTCCAGTGTGCTCCCACTAATAACTCTATTATAATATTTATAATACTGTCTATTAAAGTGAGAGGTTCTTTTCCCCACAGACACTATCAAATTATCCTCCATCTTTAGTTTATGCTCATGCCTTACTTCTTTTCTGAGAGGGGGCAGACCTGTTGACAGAGAAGATTGCTACTGAAGATCTTTGCCAACATTACACCCACTGTAGCTAAAAAGATTGTCCCATCTGCTTTTGCTTGGCCTAGAGCCACCAGTGCTATCAATTCCAAGGGCTGTCAGATGTGCAGCTGGAGTCTTACCACATCAACCAGGGTGGATCTTGGGAATACTCCTGGACTAGAGAATTTGCATTCTGGGGGGGCTTGTTTTGTTTTGGATGCTGAATTTATTCCTATTTATGAGGCAGGTGAATTTCTGGCCACAGGGTTTGTAAGGCATCATATTCTGAGATTAAGTAAACCTATTCAGCCTAATAAAAATGTAAACCTATTCAGCCTAATAAAAATATAAGAGATAAAATTATGTTTCAGAGACACATCAGGTGCCATTAACAGGATGATGGCAGAGATGAAATGAGTTCAAGATGGGTCAATATGTGAGATGGGTTCTTCTAGACTGGTTCTTGCCAAGATAATTGCTCTAAGCATTTTTATAATTGAAATGGATAGATGCCATGCTAAAGACACAATGACTATTGTGGAGGCCACTTATGTCATATTGTGAGGAAGACGAAAGCAAGTTGGCAGGAATTCCTGAGAACCCAGAAGGCTGATGTCCTGTTTACGGTGTTGGTATAGAGAGAGTTTTCTAGGAAGAGCAGTGACCAGATACTCCTTTATACTAGAAGAATATGACAAGTGTTTTTGTTATTAAAGCAAAATAGCAAATGTAGGAAATCAACCAAGATGAAATCCTCTGGCAAATCATAGAAGCCCAGGCATCTGAGCATACACTCAACAGCATTAAGAAGAAAATTTTAAAAATAGCCTCAATTGTGAGTCATAAACTACATTAATACAACATTTAATCAGATCCCAGGAGAAAAAAAGCTTCTCTTTTAAAGTATGTGTGTGTGTGTGTGTGTGTGTGTGTGTCTGCTATTTTATGATCCTATAAAATAAATGGGTGTTATAGGAGTTACAATTCAAAAAGAAAACTTGTAAGGTTTTAGAGCAAAACTACAGTGCAAATCTAGTCACACTGAAGTGTTGTTTTCTCCCAATTAAGCCAGGAAAATAAGCATGGTTCTGTGTCTTTTCAGATTTTACAGCTGAGTTTCATTCAGTTAACAAGTGAAAACTGATAAAGCAACTGATGAAAATGATTGGAGAAAAATTGTCAGAATTATATAACCAGATAGAAGGAAATTCCATGCCAGGGTGAAGGTCGGAATAATGGAAATAGACACATATGAAAATGAAGTTGCTCCAGAAGTTTGAGGAATATCATGATTAACTTGTTCCATTCATATTTTCTTTTTTGTTCACTGTGCAAGGTCAAAATGCATGTGTAAATAAACTCTTTAGTCATGGTTTATTGAACATGTAATGAAACAATTCTAAGTGATAAGAGAAGCTTAGAAGTATTTTCCTTTCATAGACAATAAATGGTGTTCTAGATTTTCTGAAAAGTACATTTTATCTTGTTTACCTATCCATCTACTTTAGTACAGAACTTGTCCTAAAATTTACGGCAAGCTTAATGGAGAAAAGGAAAAAAATGGAAGAAAAAGCAGGAAAATAGAAGCAAAACACTATAGTGCTTGCATTTCACTTTGTATCTTGGCTTTTATTCCCTGCTTGTTGGCTCAATGTGTGTAGAAATTTTACCATCTAAATTTTATTTTTTTTTACTACTTACAGCTGATAACAAATAGCAAACTGAACACATTTATGGTATGTATTTCATAAGAGGCTAACAAACTAAACAAAATATTACAAAAGACAGCCTTAAAAAAGAAGTGAGCTGCCATTTGGCATATAAAGGGAAACAAATCATAATATGCTGATTCATCAGGACAAATACATATTGTATCCTTTTAAAAGAAAATATGGAACTGCTGAATATATTTTGGAACTGTTTCCTTCAAAAATAGTTATTTTTCATGACAATATTATAAGAAGGTAAATCTCAGGTATTCTGAAACCTCCTTCAGAACCTTCCTCCATGGAGACAAACAAGTTCATTTTTATTATGTTGAGTCTGTTTTAAACAACTGGTTGTTTAAAATTCTGGTTGTACAGAATCATATTCAAGAGTACCAGCAGTTAGTTGTGCTGCAAGATTTAGTAAGATGTTAAAGCTGACAGTCTGAAAGGAACGTAAGTTGGGCAGGCAAGCCAACGGTGGAATTAATGACGAGGTCAGGCAATGCAAGTTGCCAATGTCTATACCAATCACAGTACCACTATCACTTTCTAGACAACTAAATGTCTACATGAAAGAACAGAAGATGGCCTGGTCCAGATTTCTCACTAACAGCAATAATAACCATCACAGCTTTTACACACTTGTGTGGAAATAGTGCCCTTGCTTATTCTTGTAATAATCGAACTGCAGGGAAAGCTTCTGTTTCCACTTCTGTTTCTATGCTGCTATAAAGAAAATACAGTGAAGTAATCTTTTTGGATTACTTTTTTATGGGATAGAAATATTGTTGGTTTTGTTTTTAAGGAGACAGTCTTTGTCTTCATAGGTAGACATTTCTTCCTTCTTGAACTGTAATTATATAGATCTCTATAAAACCAAACTTGTACTCACAGCAAGGTTGAATAGAGCAAGAATTTGAGCCATTTCCCAGAGTTTTCTTAAAGTACAGCTAGTGTCTCCTTTATTTGATAGGCATAATTTATGAGGGCTGACCTGAGGCTAACTTTACATAAAGGGGTCTCCAGTCATCTATTTGCTTATCACTCAGCAAGTTTTTGAATATATACTCACACCAGGCCATGCTTCTTCTAGGAAGTTTCAAAAAGGGGGATGAGAGAAATTTGAATAAAACACCTGCCCTCACCTCAAGGAATTTTTGGTTATACTCAGGGTAATACAACTGTCAAAAGTTAATTACAGTACAATATTGTTATGTATCCATTTGTTCTTTCATTTTTTTGTTCCTCTATCCATTCATCCATCCAGTAATTTACTTAGCAAACAACTCATGAACACTATTGTGTTTCAGGCCCTGTACTAGGTGTTAGAGATGCAAAGACACATTTATTCAAAGAGGAAAATATCCTAGAGATAATATTTTCAAAGTAATTTAGTTAAGAAGGTAAAAGGAGTCACTTTCATTGTTGTTCCCAAATACATTCAATCTATTATTGCCATTATAAATGCAGTGCCTCCTACTGATGTTGGGTTGGTCCATGGGGCTTGCTTTGTCCACAGTGACTTTGCTTTGTTCACATGTGCATACTGCTAGACATGATGAGTGCTGAAGCCAAGACACAATTTTAAAAGCTATTGATACCTGGGGGGCTCAGTGGTTTAGAGCCTGCCATTGGCTCAGGGCGTGATCCCAGGGTCCTGGGATCGAGTACTGCATCAGGCTCCCTGAATGGAGGCTACTTCTCCCTCTGCCTTGTCTCTGCCTCTCTCTCTCTCTGTGTCTCTCATGAATAAATAAACAAATAAATAAAATATTTAAAAAATAATAAAAGCTATTGATGTGTTTCTGCCAGGTTTTTAGTTCTTTTTCTCTGATCAGGAAAAAGGTGAGTTCAAATAGGGATTTGCCCTTCAATGAAGTCCCAGAATGAATAAGAAAATACACAGAAAGGCATTTAGCAGCCAATGCTGAGCTGCTTACAGAAAAGACTTGAGAAGTGAAGTTGTTGTGAGTCATTAAGATTTTGGGGGGAATTGTATCAGTGTAAGATTGATCAACATGGTAGTATTCAACTTTACCCATCAAATTCTGAAAATTGTTTATTGGAAAAATTCAGAGAAATCCAGTTTGAAATTTTTCCACCCATAGATAGGATATATAGTTCCTACCATGCAAAACAGCATGAGAAAATCCAAGAAAGTACTGATAAGAATGATATGTAAAAAAAAGAGAGAGATTGTGGTGAAATCTAAGTCAAAGGAAATGTTTAATGAGAAATTATCCTGAAGAGAGAAACAAGAATTATGCCTTGTATGCCATTCTAAAACATTAGTATATTTATCCTCAAGCAAATAGGGAACTAACAAAGTTCAAAGAACAAAGGTGAATAATTTTGTATTTTTGAAAGTCTTCTGTGGTGCCACTACTCAAAATCCTGTGAGACACACACGTACGTACACAAGGAAAAAGAGACAGAAGGGTAGGGGCAAGAAATGGTTCTCACTGGACCCGTGGTTCATCAAGGAAGTGCTATTTGAAACCATTTTAAAAGATGACTGTCTTAGTTCATGTGGCCTGCTGTAACAATATCACAGACGGGCCAGCTTATGAACAACAGAAATTTATTTCTTACAGTTTTGAATGCTGGACGTCCAAGATCAGGTAATGAGCAGGGTTGAGTTCTGGTGAAAGCTATTTCCTGGTTTAGAGATTGCTGACTTCTCACTGCGTCCTCACATGGTGGAAGGGGTAAAGGAGCTCTCTATTGGGGTCTCTTTTATAAGAACATATTCATGATCTAAGCACCTTCTTAAGACCTTAACTCCATGTGCCATTACACCAGCATTAGGTTTCAACATATGAATTTTTGGTGAAGATTGGAAAGTGGAGATGAGCATTGTGATCATAGAAATGAGCAAAATTTCATTTAGAGAGCTAAAGATTGAGGCTATTCTAGGGAAGGGGGATACCATTACAGATAGATAAGGTGATCATTTCTAAGTCGGGTTCATCTGGGCCAGTGGGAAATAAAATTAAAAAGCAAGTAGATGACTGGTCATCAAAAGATTTCTTTATGCTATGCAGGGATGCCTGGCTTTCATTCATGGGTCAAGTTTGGGTGACAACAAAATAAGTAAAACAGGGGAATAACATGACTCAATTTGCATTTTGGAAAGAGATATCCACAGAGAATAGACTGGAAGTAACAAAAGAAAGAATTGTTATTAAGAAGACTAATTAGGGTGTTAGAGTAATGGTCCAAGTGAGCTACGGTGAGAATCTGAAGGGGGCAGTAGCAATGGTGATAGAGACAAAGAATTGCCTCTGAGAACTTTTTAGGAGCTTGAGTTGACGCGGTGTATTGATTACCTGGTGGAGAGGGCTTGGAATTAAAGTTGATTGGGGCTTCATACCACAAACCTATGTGGATGATCTCATCCCACAAAGCTGGGAAGCGAGATGTTGAAGATGCCGTTACAGGGAGAAGATGATGTGAGGAAAAATCAGGCTTACTCAGAAGTCAGTATCTGACTCCACATCTGGCTCCAGGGAGCAGCAGGGGTTCTTAGAAAGGCATCTGCCTGAGATTCCAGGGTCACATACTTTCCTTTCCACTCTTAGTTTAGGGATCTTAATCTCTTGTATTTTCAGTACCTCATTTAGATAAATACAGATAAATACAATCAGATTAGTGAGCAAGCATCTCTGTCAGATAAGTACAATGTAAATTTTGGGGGGTTTCAGAGATGCAGTGTATGTGGGATTATTTAAAGCTACCTCCACCTTTCCCTACCCCTACCAGAAATATAACTGGTTATTTCTTACTTTACTTTTTATACTATTTGAAATTTCATTTTCTTCTGCAATCTGTAAGTTGGGTATCAGCAGGTAAGAGATGGGCCCAGAAATATCTGTAAGAGCATATTAGGGAAAAAAAAATCCTCTTACTTCTGGCTTAAGTGATGCTGCTTAAGAGTTGGGATGATTTGCTTCAAAGTTACCTTCATGGTGTGTATCATGGAAGATAATCTGCTGAGTTATTTTGATACGGTTTGAAGTTATGCACATAAACTGAAATATCCTGATCTTGTTGAAAATGCAAAGACTAGGCAACCACTTAAATATCTAAATATAATTTTCCTCAAATGGAGCATTCTATTGGTGCCCTATGGATCCTGAAAATTAAGGTGGATTTGAAGCATATAATTAGTGCTCAAGGGGCAGCCCGGATAGCTCAGTGGTTTAGCCCCGCCTTCAACCCAGGGCCTGATCCTGCGGTCCCAGGATCTAGTCCCACCTTGGGCTCCCTGTGTGGAGCCTGCTTCTCCCTCTGCTTGTGTCTCTGCCTGTGTCTCTCTCTGTGTGTCTCTCATGAATAAATAAATAAAATATTAAAAAAAATTAGTGCTTGAATTTACCTTTAGGGAATACTAAATATAAAAAAACACTGAGTTTCGTGTGGGCGGACACATGCATGCATTTATGTAAAATTATCATGTTTTATCAATGACTTTTGAATTAAATATATCAAATAGAGGCCCAGCAATTTGGGAAATTTACTTTCTGTGCTTTACAAAAAGCTGTATACATGTTGCTTTTTTTTAGTTCCTTTATTTCTAGTAAATCATAGTAGCATCTTTTATGACTATAGCCTATTTATCTTAGCAGGACACATTAGTAAAATGCATCTGCATCCCATGGATGCTCATCTGATAAGTGCTTCTCTGTGCACGGAATGTTTTAACTTTCATAAATAGAGAGAACAATTTTTCCCCTGGGTAAAATCTATTTCATAGATTAATATACACCCTTTCATCATCTAAATGGGCTGCAGTTAGAGATCTATGTTTATGATGCTGCTTTGGTGCACTGATAGGTAGATAATACATATTCGGTTCTTTCAAAAGCAACACAGTTGTATTATTCACACCATTGCCTTTAATGAGCTGGCTCTGAGCCATCATCATCAATCCTGACATTTACGCTCCCTTCATGTTGTACCAGAGCCTTGTGATGACATAATTGTTGCTTGTATAATAAGTGCCAATGTGAAGTACATTAGCCATGAAAAACCTAATTTATAACCCAAATGGCCAGTTTGACCATTATCTGGAAAAAAAATTAGATCTCACAGTTTCAAAATCAATGCTACTTCAGAGCAGATAAAATATATGTTTAAAATCTTACAGCTTGGTGAAGATTGCAAGGTTGATTGAAATGCCTCAAAAATAGGGATGAGGGCCATGCAGCTGAGCAACATAGGACTTGTAACTTATTTCTTTAATACAGCAGCAGTTTGTCAGGAATGTCACAAAAATGTGGATTTGGCTTTATTATTGTTTGCACATTGCTCAGTACAAATGAATAATTCATTCCAAGGCAGAGAAAACCGAAGAAATATTAACAATTATTTAACCTGATCATTATTGTATTTCAAAAAACCACATTGTCACCAGGGTTCACAGACAAAATTCAAAACACTCATTTAAAGTTTAGGTAAATAACAAGTGATGGTTTAGAAACGTTATGTCTCAGATAGGGCAACATCGAGGGCCACTGGATTGTTGGTCCGGTTGCACGCCACTGCCACTGGGTAAGGGTGGGGTAAAGAAGATGAGATAGTGATTGCATCTGCTTGGGTTCCTTTCAGTAGTTTGGTGTCATTTATATGAAAATGCAGTGCTAAGCATTCTCGATGAATATCTGGTCAGGTACCCAGAAACAACGGAGAGATTAAACTAGGCACCGCATTTAAATCATACTTTAAATCATTCTAGTTCACTTTGATCTAAGAAAGGTGCTTATTTTTAATAGATAGGGCCAAATTTAATAATGGATTTCTCAAAAACGTTCTAGAAAATAAACATGCCTGCGTTGTAAGGTAAGGAAAGCCATAATAAGGTGCTACACTTTAAATCTGTTTTGTGAGTAGTTCAAATGAATTATGAGTTTGGAATATTTTCCACACCGTCAATTAAGGGAGGTACTTATGGTGTCAAAGCAGCTGGTAAATTTGGTCCACTCAGTCACTACTCAGTGAAAAGGTTTATCAACCTAATTATCTGCCAGCCAACTATTTGACCAAATGACTGATAAATTTTGTCAGAACTCATCTGAAGATTGTAGTGAACCCAATCTCTGATTTTATTCCAAGACTCAGTGTGTTCTAGCCTAGAATGATTTTGCTGCAGATGTTATATGAAGAAACTAATTTAGGTATCATGAGATCATTCCAGCTGGAACTCTAGTTTGGAATGTGTTTACACACATTATACACATAAACCGAACTGGTGCAGATTGAAGATAATCTATATAACAGTGTGATTGAAAAGACCCAAATTTCTATTATCACTTGTGCTATGCTGTTTTGATATTAAGCATCACAAATATAATAAAAGCTATAGGATATTAACATTTATGTGATATTCAATATTGACATAATCACCAATATGGAAACTCACTGAATTTTGCCTGTGAACATATTGTACTTATGACCTCTGTCACAAAGAATCTTCAAACAAAGCTACCAAGATTGAGACGTCGTTTTTTGACCAAGACCTAACCCAGTCTATCAGGACCACTATGAGCATCTATAAAGTGTAGAGGAAAACATATACATCCAAGTCACTCACACTAGTCTAACGAGCACACGACACTAGTTAATTACAACAAAAAACAAAATAAAAAATAAAACCCTGAATTATCCACAATCTTAAAGAGGTTTTATTTTCAGGAAATTATTTCTGGCAACCTGGCTATTATTTAATGTATTATGATCCCAAACTCGTTGTGAGTAATGGTCTATTTTTTTGCTCTGGTTGGGGTATATAACACCACCTATATTAGGAAATCTGTACTTGAATCTAGTTTAGAATCTCAATCAGCCTCATTCCTCTCCCAAAGATAGGTTATCCCTTGTTTTGTGGATGCATGTAGCATAATGTTTTAATATTATTGTAATTACCAATATTTAATTTTTAATTCAAAGTCTTTGGTGACTCATATGGTTATATGAAAGGGAAGAACTAAAATGTCTCCACTGTCTATTTCGTGCCTAATACTGTAGTAGATTATGTAATAATCAGAAAACCTGTACTTGGGAGAAGACAACGTCTAAAATCTTATAGGTGGGGAGTGGAAGAGTAAAGTCAGAATCACAACATACCATCTTCAAATAAATCTCAGTCACCTAAAACCTATGCTTTTTTTTTTTTTTTAAGATTTTTTATTTATCTATTCATGAGAGACACAGAGAGAGAAGCAGAGACACAGGTAGAGGGAGAAGCAGGCTCCATGCAGGGAGCCCGATGTGGGACTCGATCCCGGGACTCTAGGATCACGCTCTGAGCCAACCAAACACAGGTGCTTAACCACTGAGCCACCCAGGTGTCCCGAACCCATGCTTTACTCCGGCCCCTGCAGTCTGTGACTTTGCCAGCTTTGCATGTTGACACTCTGCGTGTATCAAGCAGGGTAGGTAGAACAGACTTTGTAACAAAAAAGCCAAGATTCTTAGTGGCTTAAAATAATAACATTTATTTCTTATTTGTGCTTCACATCAACCTGGGTTTGTTGGAGGATGTCTTCCCCACTGTTCCTTCATTCCAGGACCCAGTTCTTCTATCTGTTATCTCTATTATTTATCTGTTACTAATACAGAATGGAAAAGATAAAATTAAAGCACAGTAAAGCTCACACACTGTCTCTTAAATTTCTATCCACAAAGCACTTAAGTCATAGGTATGTCATTTGTCACATTTTGTTGGCTCACATAAGTCTCATGGGCACACCTAATTTCATATTATTTGGGAACTGTAATCTTTACTTTTTGGAAGTAGAGGGAGTAAGAATATGTATGAGATCAGCCTGATGGCCATCATAGCATGCTAACTCAATTATTACTTTTTAAAATTTTTTTCAGAGAGATGCATGTTTTGATTTGGAAAAGGCTACTTCCACTTTGTTCTTTTAGAGTATTTATGTGGAACTTACATTTCTTCTGATGAGGCAGGACAGTTTTATAAGTGAAAAATAGGAAGCTGACGTTGAATTAGTATCAGTGTTTTTGCTTGGTTCTACTGTCAAAGGATTCAAAAAAATCCTACACATATTAATTGTATAAACCTGAAGTTCTTAAACATTTTTTAACCTGTAAAATTGCTTATCTCTCTCTCCATTTTTCTATTCTTTTCATTCTCCAATACATTTAATTTTTTCTATCTTCAGTTCCCTTATCCATTTCATTTCAGGCATGATACATCTTATTGATCTTCATGTCAAATACAATGACTACACTTTTGATCAAATATGCTGTATAGTTAGGACAAAAGACACTTGAAAGACCTGCTCAAAATCTCAACTCCACTTTAAAGCACACCGCTAGATTTCTCAAGGCATTCTCAGTTTCGCTAACTGAATAAAGGCCCAGAATTTGGCTTAAAATGCTGACCTTGGCCTCACACTGGTATGGCAACAAAGTTGATCCTTCCTGGTTCAGGCAAGATGTTTAGACATTATTTATAGGAATCTAGTACAATAGATACTTGATTGGCTTCTTGGTAAACTAGACTTTTTTTTCTAAAATTGCCCTTTTCTTTAATTAAAATATCTCATTTTTCTCCTCTTGAACCATCTTTATCATACCTATGCCTGGACAATTGTCTAAATTCCTGGGTTATGGACATTTGACTCTGGAGAATAGGTGTCATACTCTGGTGGCTTATAAGTGTTCTTGTTCTTTTAAAGACTTCTGAAGCATAAACCATAATAGCAAAAAGTAATGAACATATTCCTATTTGTATTTAATATTCAAAAAATCACTCATCATTAGCATATCACTAATTAGCATGTTGAAACATATTTATCAAAGTGAGACTCTTTTATTAATATGCATATATTCTTAGCATCATATGCAAAGAAACAAACTAGTTTCCAGTAATTCAGTTACTTTTATTTATATTGCACCAGGCCTTATTCTACATCATGGCATTTTAACAAAGAATGTACCTGGTATCATCGGTGTGAAATTCTGGACATCTGAGCTTCCAAGACTGTGGTAGTTATGCTGGGTTAGAAGGAAATATTTCAAGCTGGAGCTACTGCTCAGAGTGGATATGCTCACATGAGTGTGGTCAGAAGGGGCATTGAGCAGAGTGAAGGCAATGATGTTACCCTAGATGTAGGAGAGGCGCTCAGGAAGAGAATGAGCAGAATGCTGCATGCAATTTTTATTTGTTCCAAAATTTAATTTTAGACAAGATTTTTTTTTGGTGGTGGGTTCCACAGGTAATGGAAACAAGTTTTGTTTGTTTGTTTATAAATATTTTCGTTTTGTGTGGTTTTGCTGTAGTGGTCATATGTTTCTATGGACCACAAGAACTCCTATCACTTCCTTTGCATTATTCTGGTGGAATTTGGGGCACAGTTTCTTACAAATAGCCCAGAGCACCCTGATGAACAAGCATCTGCAACTCAAGGCAGCCACCACAAGGTGGCAGGTTGAGCTTGTTAGGAAGAAAATTCTAGCAATCTCTTGCCCTTGAAGCGGGCAGTTTACCGGTCCTTCCTTAAAATAGGTCATTGTAGAGTGATTTTCCCCTTTTGTTACTGTAAGATTACCAGTTTTACCAGAAAATATGTCAAGTTGATTTGTTACTCAGAAGTTTGGGAGCAGTCATATTTCTAGACTAGTCTTTCTGATAAAATTCCCTAGTTTTGTTTCTATTTATTCTCTTCTAGTATTTGCATACTTCATTGTGTGCGCCCCACCCCCCCAAGTCTTTAGTAGACTGCTTTATCATAAGCTATCCTTAACTAAACTCCCAGAATGTAATGGTGTTTTTTTTTTCTTTCTTCCTCTTCCTTCCCCTTCTTCTCCTCTTCTACCCCCTCTTATCTTCCTTTTCCTCCTTCCAATTAGAAAATTTTGATCTTTCCTATTCAAGTCCAAACAGAAAGCTCAAATTGATTTATTCATTCAGACAAACACTTATGTAATGTTTGCTGTGTACCAATGAAGCTTTGTGCGCAGCACTAGGGACCCACATAAATAGCCTACATCTCATAGTCTACTGATGATGACAGCCAGACTCACAACTGGATGCCAGGGGGTCCTCAAGGAAGGCTTAAGAAATGTTCTTTTGATTAGGTATTATTTATACAATGGTCAAATTACTTTGTTCACCAATTTCTTCTTGTTTTTGATTCTTCATGCTTTAAAAAAAAAAAAACCTAAGTATCAAAAAGAGATCTTGGCATAAAAGATCGTGTGTGTGTGTGTGTGTGTGTGTGTGTGTCTGTGTATATGATGGTCAAGTTAAGTCAATTACAGATCTTATATTAAACTATACTGTTCTCTAATTAAATGATTGAAGTGGTGTAATAATGAAATTCTAGAATGATTGTGATAGGAATAACAGCTTTACAATTGTTGAGGCATAAGTACTTTGACATTTCTTGAAAATTGTACTGTATTCTATGCCTCCTATAACATTGCCTCCCCCATGATCTATGTCAAAATCACTCATCATGTTATTATTTCTTGCATTTATTTTTACCACATTCAGGGTTATAACATTTGGATGAATGCCAAAGTCTATACAGAGTTATGGTTTAATACTTAGATCATCTCGATTTTAAATTTGCAACTCTATCTTTGAAAACAAATAACTGAGTGAAGACCAAGGTAGAGAGTGGAAAGTTAAATCCTCTTTTTCCTTTAATTTTTATACAAGATTTTATTTATTTATTTTAAAAAGAGAAAGCATGCAAGCAGGTGGAAGAGAAGAAGGGAAGGGAGAGGAAGAGAGAATCTTCAGCAGACTCCACACTCAGTGTGGATCCTGATGTGGGGCTTGATCTCATGACCTGAGCCAAAAATCAAGAGTTGAAGAGTTGAACACCTAACTGACTGAGCCACTCCATCACCCCTAAATCCCTCTTAAGTTGTATAGACATAAATGCTAATAAATGATAAGTATGAGAATAATGAAGCCTTTTCTCTGGTGCTGAAATATATACTTAGATGTTGCTTACATGTAGTTTTGTGATGATCAATATAACAGGAAAAATGTTAACTATTAGATGGGACTATTTTTAAATGTGAAATGGATTTTGAACATCGCTCTATTTCTGCCACTGTTCTGTAATGTCAGTAAAGCCTCAAAGTAGCTATAGGACCAGTGGGACTTCATTCTCACTGTGGTGTCTGTTTCTTCATAAATTAAACCAAACGTCAGTCTTGTGTGTGCAGAGCAAAGGATGCCAGGTGGCTTTGGCCTCAGGATACAGTTGTGAGCTAGAACGCATAGGCAATAAGAGCATTCCACTTTCCCCTCTTAGATCTGCCAGTTCCCATCTATTGTGGGATGACAAATATCTTTTTGTCCTAGGGCAGTTGATTTCATATATTCTCACTGAGTCCAAATTGTTGTCAAGGAGAGAGTTTCATTTTTCTCTTTTCATTATTTGATGAGGTGAAGTGAAGTCTATTATGAGGAGTAGTAAGGTTCCAAAGGTGTCTGTTTATCTGAAAGTTATAAGTGATTTGGGACTTTGTAACTGATTTTTTTTCTTTTTTTTTTTTTCAGGGTTAATAATGCTTTATTAGGATTCAGGTTCCAAACAAGGTACAAAGCGTGGCAAGAGGGTGTAGGGAGTGTAGCTCTGCTTTTCTACAACTGCTGCAGTAATAGACCTGTTGGTAGAGGGGGAGTGGGGGAAGGACAGGCTTCCCAAGTATTGAAGATTTTACTGAAATGTCCACAGTCTTGGAGTCTGCTTGCAGAGTTTCTTAGATTAAATAAAGAGAATGGCAAATGAACATCAAAGCAGTTAATCTTCTGTGCTCTTTGTTGGCTAAAGATAGTACAGTAAGATGTTGAGGGTACTTTCAGCTGCTTCTGGTGATGATGATTCTTCTATAGCCCACTGTGAGGTCTTCATTATAAACCGATCTTCCTAATTGTTTCCTTGATCTTTATTCTACTCCACTAAGCCAGCTTTTAGACATTCCTTATTATGTAATATGCTTTTGCATAGTGACCAACATATAGTGGATGCTTAATAAGCTCCCCATACCATACTCCCATACTCAGTTGTTTTTATGATTCTACAACAGAGGTTTTAAAAGAGTGAAAAGTAGTACAGAATGGGAAGATACAGGGTGTTGTAATGATTGTTGTGTAATGGCCCTTCTCAAGATTCCTCTGGTGCAAGACAAGTTCTTTTTTTTTGTTTTGTTTTGTTTTGTTTTTTGTCTTAATCCATTACAGATGAGAAATGAAATTAAAAAAAAAAACTGATCTGTATTTTTCTCTTTAGATTCAACAGATATAAAATTAATCTTCAAAGTACCATAAGTGTTTTCAAACACTTATCTTCAATTCCCATACTTAATTCATTGCAAACAAGTAACACTTGGTGGATCAGCTTTGGTCCACGGACCACATTTTGAGCCCTACTGGATTAGATCACACATGACTAGTTTTTATTTGTTACCCATAAAGTGAGTTATAATTTCACTGGCTTTATATGTGTATCTTGCTCAACTATAAATATGTAATTTTTGAGAAGGCACTTTCTAAAAATGTAATAATTTTATGTATATACAGTAGTGACAGGAACTTGGGTTATATTTTAATTTCTGAAGTTGAAGGATTTTCTTATTTTCTTTTTTGACTTGAATTATTTCACATATGCATATGAGCAAGGCATATGGAATGGAAATGTTGTAAATGACCACAAAGTAGTTTCTTGCTGCTCATCAGGTAAATGAAAACCATAAGATCCTATTTTTGAAGTACAAATGCATTCTTCTACATGTGTCTTTACTATAAACATTATTATGTATACATGGAGAGCAATGTGGGGAATCCATAAATGGCAGCTAGTGCTGAGCAGTGGAAATGAGAAAAAGGAGTTAATGCTAGAGGCCTAAAGAGGCCACAGTGAACTGGAAAATATGCAAACCATCAAAGTGGAAGACTTGGGTAGGGGTCCAACTGTCAACCTTTGACAGTCCAGGACTTAATGGTCTGTGGAATGGTCACCTGATTGTGGAGACCACATTCACGGATCCTGAATGCACAGACATGTGTTGGTGGTTGGAATTCAGGTTGAGCACCAAGAAAGATGAAAGAGAATGTATTCCCCCAGAGAAGAGGATCTCTAATGGATACCTACATCAGCCCTTCCTGGGTCAAGCCAGTGGACCTCTTCCTCCAGACCATGACTGTCTTTCCTCACTTTGCATAATAATCAGCCTTTCTGGTATGGACAGAAGAGGCTTATAGGAAGCTGCTGTCTTCCTCAAATACTGACAGGCTTGAATATTGGCTGAAGACTGCAAGGGACAAGTGACTGAGTCCTTTGAAGATCCCTCAAGGATATTTTCAGTGCTTTGGACTCCATGGTGCAGAATTACCCTTTGTTGGATTGAAGTATGATGTCGCTTTTTGAAGTACCAGCTATTCTATCTCCTCTTCCATCTGCCATGAAGTTGGTGTCTTCTCCATGTGGATAATCATGGAAAGTACTGTGCCGCAGAAAGTGAAAACCAAAGAAAGCACAGCAGCGGCCTTCAGTTGTATATTTTCCTCATACACATAGACTGTGATCCACTCTGTGAAATTCAGTGGGAAAATCTGGGCAATTACCTAGATAATCTAACCTAAAATAAAACAAACAAAGTTTGAAAAAGACCCATTTTAGCTTGTGTTGATAATATTCAGATTTTTCTAGTATGTCACCAATTTCTCTTTAAGTTTTTAAATTTAAAGGCAGCACACAAAGTTGTAATCATACTGCATGAAAGACACGGTTAAGACAATGCCCTAGTGGGGAAGCTTACCACTCCACTGATGGTAGGTCCAACCTAGGCTCTGGTAGAATAGGTTCACCTGCTTTTCATTTTCAAAAACAATATACTTGATTATTAAGAATTTTAATCGTAGCATGATCTCAGAAGTTACAACATTCTCAAATTAATAATTCATCTATAGTACTTTTGTCAGGCATATAAAGTATTAGATATTTGTGTGATAAACAGGACAATAAATATGTGAGTGGAGCTCCCCTGATCACTTTCATCTATTTAACTGGTCAGGCATAGTTTTTCAGTCTTATAAACTGTCATCTCTCTTCTTTGTACATGCTAACAAGAAACATTAAATTTTCCGACTCCTGTTTATATTCATTTTATTTAAAACAGAATTCAGAATTCAGATATATCTACTCACAGACAGTAAAATCATGATTCTCCACTAGCTTAACTGAATTTATTTCCCTCATGACAGTTTAAATAGAGTTAAAATACTAGAGGACTCTGTTTCCATTTTATCGAATATCTAGACCAGGAGTTGGCAAACAATACCCTTAGGACAAACCTGGTTTGCTTCTTGTTGTTGTTAATAAAGTTGCATGGGATCATGACCATGCCTGCTTTTTAAGTGTCACCTATGGATGCTTTCACATTACAGTGACAGACTTGAATAGCTATGTCAGAAACTTATGGCCTTCAAAGGCTAAGATATTAACTACCTGGCCCTCTGCAAAAAAAGTGTGTCAACTTCTGATCTAGATGATTAACAAAACTTTAGCAAAAGCTTTGGATTTTTAAAGTAGTATGAATAACACATTCAGTCTTTTAACCGAATAAACATTGAAGATATAGTTTTATCTTTAACTAGAATAGAAGGTATAAATAGAAAAAAAATCTGTGAGTCATTGATTAATTTTATCTAGACTATCGTGATATTTCTACAGTATAGACATTTAACTAAAAAGCTGACCTGTGTAGAGAATTGACTGCATGCCAGACACTGCTTTACATCCTTTATCTATACAAACATCACCAATCCTATCAGGTGGGTATTAATATTATGTTCACTTTATAGATGAGGAGACAGAGGCTGGTAATACTAAAGAACTTAATGATGTTTGCATAGGTGGCATTGGTATAGCTGGATTTGAACTCAGTAAATCTTGGTTTAGAATTTACATTCTTAAACATCACACTCTTATTTGTCAACAACAATGAAAAGTTTCCTAATGAATTTTAATGCTTAACTTCATTATTATTGCCAGTTATATGTGTTAATGGTAATACGTAAGGCTATATTTGCATTTGTTGCCATATAGCATATTATTTCTGATTACTAGTAGAATCTTCTTATTAATTTTACTTGTATGTAGCCCATGATTAATACTTTCATTGGTAATGTTTTATGGTCTTGGTACCTGTACCTATGGAAAAGACTTACTAGAGTGAGTTTTAACTTCTCAGCTAATTGTTTGAAATACTATAATCTTAGATACAAATTAAGAATAGTTAACTATGTAAATATCCTTGAACATTTTGTTTTCAACGTAGTTTCAATGTCTTCTTTTTGAGACAAGTGTGGAAAAAGAAAGGGATCTAGCTTGAGAAAATGAAGTAAAAAGGTACAATTAAGTAAGATTGCGGGTAAGACTTTATATAATCATCTCCCTGAAAATTATAGGGTTTCTCTATCTTTTGTAAAGAAATGTTTTACCCAAAGTGTTTCTCCAACTTCTTTTTGGTCATATATTAACAGTTCTACAGCAGCAATGTGATCCAGAATGGAAGTAATTATGGTGTAAATTTAGGCTAAAAATATGCATTCATCTCAGGTATTTGGTGAGGCAAAAAGAAATATTCCTAATATATAACTTTTTTTTTTTTCACCTGGTGCCTGGCTTTAGATTTGGAAACTCATTCATGATCTTTTTGCAGGTTAGAATCATGATGTCATGCTTTCTAGAGCCTAGGGATCCTGTCACAGTGAGCATGCCTTGGAACTTCTACAAATTTCAAACTGAAATGTTTTAAATCATGGAGATTATTAAATAACTAGGTGTTTGTCAGTAGTAAAACAATTTTTAGACATTTTCTGGCAAAGTAGTGACTTAAAAAATATTTTCTATATGTAGTCTGAGTGAATAGAGGATCAGAATAACACATTCATCTCTCCTTTCCTTTTTGTAACTTCATCACCCAAAATTTCTATTAGTGAGCACTCTTCTGTATTTAGTACCACATAAATACTTGAACAATTATTTATAGATCAAAGTCTGTAAACAACATGGAAAATATGATATTTTACTATTAGAAGAAGTGACTGAGGCTCTTCCTGTTGAATCCTTTTATGTCTTCTCAAAGACTTGCACATCCTTCTCACATTTTGGTAGTTTTGGCCTTGTCAGTCCCATCATGAAAATACCAAGTATTACAATTTGCTTTCCAGATCTGTAGGGCAAACATGAAGCTTAGTTACCACCAGTGAAATGTACAAATAGTGTGCTTTGAATGAAAAATGGGCTCCCTAAGGAAACAGGTAGTAGTGTGAGGTACCTCCAAGTTGGGGAACCAGACCTTGGAGTTGCTGGCAGTGGCCTGACTGTGGCTTCAGTTGGGGTTTTATAGCGTGACAGTATCTTTGACTTTCCCAGGACATTGTGGTGTGATTCTGAGTTGTTCCTCAAAGTTCAACCTAGAACATTTCAGTTCTGGGAGCTCTCAGAATCTTGTTACTACTATTACTACTACTGTCATCTCTGTTACTTTTAGAGCTGGAGTGAATTCTGTGCATGCATATATAGGATGGGCTAAAACCCACAAGGAACCAACAAGGAATGAAGCCAACATTTCTAAAACCAACAAGGAATGAATTAGAAGCTGAAAATCAGATTCTTGGGCCAGAGTCCAAAGCTGAGAGTAAATTCAAAATGAGATCACAGTTAGGACTAAATGGAGCCTGAATTCATATTCAACTCCACTTTCTAACCGTCAGCCATATAATTCCTCCCCACTTGCTCCAACACTGCCATGCAAATAGTATTCTATCGCATTGAGATCTTCACTCTATTGATCCACAAATGTATCTATGTTTTTTTAGTAAATTTACTAACTCACTTTGTATCGTGACTATCATATCCATTTTTCCCTCTTCTAAAATTCCAACTATCTCTCCTATTGTGTCCATCTTACAACTGTTTACTTAAATCATATTTCACTGAGAATTCAGCTGTTACCAGAAAATAACTCTCTCTTTTTCACCTGGTCAGATCAGAATATACATGTTTGTGTTACCTGTTCACTCATCACTTTTTCTTTTCAAACCAAGTACTTTCTCCTACCAGAGGGAAGTCCTTCCCAGAAGGACTAAGATTACATGCCTTCTGGCTTTCTCGAAGACTTTAATCCCTTGGCTATTACCATTGCCTGCATTATTAGCCTCCCTCTTTGTCATGGATTTTTCATATCACATACAATCATCTTCCTCACTTTTACAAAAGTCCCCTGACCTTCATTTGTTCCTTCAGCTACTGTGCCATTGATTTGCTACACTCAGAGTCATTTTTCCCAAATGAATTATCAAATCACTGAATTTCTACTTCCCCATAAAACAGGCTACATGAGCATTTCATGGAACCCAAAGATAGTGAATAAAGCCAGCCCACATGGTGAGCTGGTTCTGACAACTGGGAAACCATCAGAGACCATGATTTTTTTCTCTATATATCTTGTTTTGCATGGTCTTTTGTGTCTGTTTCTTTCTTTACATGTGCATAATTTCTTCTTTCTGCAAAACACAGTAAGGTATAGAGAAGATTTCTGGAAATAATTTTTGTCTGATGAAATATGTAAGACCTTTGGCCTGGACTTTTTGAGATAACCCACATTGTAGATGAACAATATGTCTTAAGGTTTCTGGAATAAATCTGTGCATCCTTTGAATGTGTCTCTAGGCAGAGATTGGTGAGATGGGGGCTCAGGTTTTTTTTTATATATAGATTTTATTTATTTATTCACAAGATACACAGAGAGACAGAGGCAGAGACACAGGCAGAGGGAGAATCAGGCTCCATGCGAGGAGCCCAATGCAGGACTCGTTCCCAGGACTCCAGGATCACACCTTGAGCCAAAGGCAGGCTCTAAACTGCTGAGCCACCCAGGGATCCCCAGGCTCAGATTTTATTAAACTTATTTATGTCTTCAAAAGACTAGCTTTTACTTAAAAATTTCAGAGCTCTCTTTTCATAAATTTTCATGTATAAGTAGGAATCTTAAAGGCTCAGTGGGAAATATATAGTATATTTTGTTGAAACATAAAACATAGTGTTCAGTTACCATGATTTTTATCAGCAAGATGGTATGCATGTTAGATAGAAACATTCAACAAAGATTGTCTGATCATTCTGCATTTAATGATGCTTTGTCTCCAAGTTAATTTTTCTTATTCTTGATAAATATTCTTTAATAGATCCTCTAGCTTTATGTTAAGTATATAGACTCCATATCTGGAAAATATGTGGTTTCAAATTATTGTCTTGCCACTTGCCATTTAATAGGTTCATAGCTTGCCACTTAACAGCTATAATGCCTTGGGAAAGTTACTTTAACTCATTTGTGTTTCAATTTATTAATCAATAAAGTGGAACTATATGGGAAGTATATATGTCCAGAAGAGCATTCATTGATAACTACTAATGGTATTTGTCACTGAGTATCTGGAAATACCTATTATGTCCTCACTATTAAATAATAGTTTTTCTGGGTATAAAATTCTAGGTTACCAGGATATTTCCTAAGGAATTTTGAAGATAATATCATATCCTTTTCTGGCATTTTTGTTATAAACCAAAAGTCTGCCAATAGTCAGCAGGAAATAAGTTCTTTGTTTTTGGTGAATTTTATGATTTTTTTCTCTCCTTTTAGAACATGTGTTTTATTACTTAATATTGTGGTAAGGTTAATTACATATATATTTTTTGTCCTTTTTTTCTTGTGGTAAAAATCCTTAACATGAGTTCTACCCTCTTAATAAATTTTTAAGTGCAAAACACCATATGTTAACTATAGGCACTATGTCATATAACAGACCTGTAGAAATCATTCATTTTTGTAAATAATAACTCCTCATTTTCCCCTCCACCACAACCCCTAATAGCCACCATTCCACTCGCTGCTTCTGTGTGTTTGACTATTTAGATTTCTCCTATGAGTGAGATCAGGCAAGTGTTGTCCTGTGACTAATCTATTTCTCTTAGCTTATTGTACTTCAGATTTTCCCATGTTGTTGCAAAATGGTAAAAATCCTTTTTTAAATAAGACTGAATGATATTCCATACTATGTACATTACACATTTTTAATCCATTCATCTACTGATGGAAATTTGAGTTTGTTTCCATATCTTGGCTCTTCTCAATAATGCTGCAATGAAGATGAGAATGCAGATACCTCTTTGAGACCTTCATTTCAGTACTTTGGGAAATGTGCAGAAGTGAAATTGCTAGGTCATATGGTAGTTCTATTTTAAGTTCTTTATGAACACCATCATGCTATTTTACATAGAGACTGAACTATTTTACATTCCTACTAAGAATGTATACGCTCTCCAATTTCTCCACTTGTTTGCCAATGGTTATCTTTTTTTCTTTTGATAATAGTCATCTTATCAAGTGAGAGGTAATATCTTATTGAGATCTTGATTTGAATTTTGCCAGTCATTAGTGACAGTGAGCATCTTTTTATATATTTTGGTTATTGAGTGTAGGAGCTTCTTTTATGTTTTAGATAATAACCACGAATCAGATAAATGGTACAAATATTTTCTCCCATTCTGTAGATTACCTTTTCACTCTCCTGATTGATTCTTTTGGTATGTTGAAGCTTTTTTGCTTGATGTAGTTCTGGCTGTCTCTTTTTGCTTTTTTGCTTTTTATTTATTTATTTATTTTTAAAAATATTTTTTTAATTTATTCATGAGAGATACACACACACACACACACACACAGAGAGAGGCAGAGACACAGGCAGAAGGAGAAGCAAGCTCCATGCAGGGAGCCTGATGTGGGACTCAATCCCGGGTCTCCAGGATCAGGCCCTGGACTAGAGGCAGCGCTAAACTGCTGAGCCACCTGGGCTGCCCTTCTTTTTGCTTTTGTTGTTTGTACTGTTGGTGTCATATCCAACACATTATTTCTAAGACTAATGTCAAGGAGGTTTGTCCCTATGTTCTCTTCTAAGAGTTTTACAGTTTCAGGTCTTATGTTTATGTCTTTGATGTATTTTGAGTTATTTTTTGTGAGTTATGTAAGATATAGGTCTAATTCAATATTTTTTACTGTAGATACTCAGTTTTCCCACCATTTGTGGAGACTGACAGTGTGAACAGACGGTCCCACACACATTATGGGACAAGAATAACATACTGGGAAAGAAGATATAGTTCCTTACCCTCAGTCCAAGCATAGATCTAAAGTGGTTGGGAGAATCACCTAAAATTACATAGTATTCAATACAGGTGTTACAGAAAGCATAATATGTTTTTTTCCCATTTCTAAAGTCCTACTCTCTGTCAGAGGGTTTGCTAAGACCTATAGACAAAAGGATTTCCTCTGTGCCAATTCAAACATCTAAAACTTTGGAAAAATCAGCATTTTATGAGGAAGGTACACACATATAATTACTGTACTCTATATACATAGTGGATTATATCATAGAAGGCTGAACATTGTGCAATAGAAAATAAAATGGAAAAATAAAGAAGGTAGTGAAAAATGTTGCCTGTGGCAGTTGAGGAAGATCTCACATGGCATGGTTTTAAATTTTATTATATCTTCCCTATTAAGTACCTGTACTTTTAAGATTCTGGAAAATTAAATGTAAAGGACACATAAAACACTTCTGCCCTTCCTGAGGTGCAATGGTTGTTTCCAAAAGAAGCACATGTGTGATTGTCTGAGTTGTGAATTCATCTGACAGCTTTTTCATGAAACAACTTTTTCACCTGAGAAAACAACTTTTTCACCTGAGAAAACAACTGAGAAACTGGTTTTCAGATCTAAGAACCTGCAGACATTTTCTCATAAATGAACAAGATGAGACTATCACTTCAAGGAAAGTAACTGATAGTATTTAAAACCAGTGTTAAAAGATGAATGCTTAAGGAATAACTAGAATATGGGAAAATGTATATTTACCACTGTTAGTCTCCTAAAACTTAAGGATTTTTATGATGAAATATGAGGTTGCCAGTGATGTTGATGAATGTGCTTTTTGACACTGTGTCATGAGATATGTTAACATTTAGATGATCTGCATAACTGAGGGAACCAATATTTTCTTAATTACCAATGCATGGTGTTAGCAAAATCTTGCAATGAGCAAAAAATCTATTCAAAGTACAAAAACAAAACCAAACTACCTTGAAGTCACTAACAGATTATACTGTAGCAGAGTACAAAGAGTTAATTGATATGATTTCAGATTTCATATTACAATGAATCAGAGTTTTAATGTGTTAACAAAACAGAATGTCCACAATTCTGTGAAAAGATTATTAACCTAATTCTCCCTTTGCCAACTAGATATCTACCTGCTTTTTTCATTTGCTTTAACCAAAGCCATGTATTGCAACAGAGAGGTAGCCAGACATTTAAAAGATTTGCAAAACTGCAAAAATATACTATTGTTCCCATTATATTCTTTGTTTGGAATATATAGTTTTGTTGTTATTTTTGTTAACATGTAGAAGATTGTTTTCATTTTTAAATGAATAAAATACTTAAGCATTTTCAGTTTTAGTAATTAATGCAGCAAATATTGATACATATATCATCAAGAGTTCTTTGTGGTCCTCATTAATTTTTAAAATTACTGTACAAGATCTTCTATACAAAATAGAGATCTACTGTTTTCTAAGATATTACATATAAGGTTTTGTTGGAAAGACTGCTAGTCCCTCTGTTCCCATTAACAATGCAAAAATCACTGAAACTGGAAGTCATCCAATAACATTAAAAATGATTCTTAGAAACTAATACAATCTGGGATTATAACTACTTTTTTGGCTCCCTTACAGATGGCCATAGTTTAAACTTAAATTTCTAATATACTGCTATATCTTGTTATATTCTGGATAATGTCAAATTCTGTGGTTTTGTCCCAATACATTGATTGCCAAGTTTCAGCTTCACTGTTTTGTGAGTTACTTATTAATGTGATGTTATATGTAAGCAAAACCACTTGTATATTCAAGTCACTAAACATAAGCACTAGTATTAGTTTAAGTTAATACTTCAATATATGTTAGAAATGTAATAATGGTTTGTTTATAGGTCAACAAATCTTAGGAATATAGAAATTCAAAAAGGAAGCAAATTTGTTAGCCATGAAAAATAGTATTTTTCCCCCCTGAATCTTGTTTGACATTCACATAGAGGAGTAACAATTTATAAAATGTGTGTAATGAATCAAGTTGGATATTATATTGATAAATCCAGAAGCAAACAAAAATGATGAAAGAAGAAATATGTAAATTGATCAATTGGTTCAGCATAAAAATCACATAAATTATTAGAGTCTGGTATAGCAATATGCAGAATTACTCTTTCAATCCAAAAATATTTTTGCTAGTGAAATGAAGAAATAAATCATTCAGTATTAAAGAATATACTATAATTTTCTTCTGCTCTCAAGGAAAAATAACAAAAATACATATTGCAAGCATGACAATAAAGTTTCCACAGTAAGGGATCATTTTTCAGACTAAAACTGTAATTGATTTTTGAAAAATCTACAGGCATACTGAGGGTAAAAGTGTAGAAGGAGGCAATCGTGATGGATGGCTATGGATGTGTCTCCCATTAGATCTGTATTTGAAATAACCGAAATAAAGGTGGACATTTCTCTCCCTAATATTATTTAGTTTTATATTTTCATTTTATCTCTTGCTTGTACAGCATATGCCAATTTGTGTGTTCAAGGGAAAGTTTGTGCCCAGGTTTCAATATGAAAGGACTATGCATTTACTACTTTTAGCAGATTAGAAGTAGCAGCATGTCATCTAGCATGCAAAGAACACACAGTGATAAGTTGGATAGATGATGTGTTAATGCCCTCCAGCTAAAAGACCCCTGGAACACACCTGTAGTTGAACCCTTCGGTTTCTTACAAATTGAAATAAGGGAAAACACGCATGAGGACTGTGAGGCATCTCAGTAAGAAGGTATTAGAAGGATTTGAGCTTAAGGTAGGTGATTTGGGGAGGGCTTAAGGAAATGGGCTTTGCTATGGATTGATTACTGTCATGAAGTAAGGATGTTACTATGATTAGATATCTTTATAAACTTTATCTAGAAGAAAGGAAGACCAGATAGGGAAAAACCACAATTAATAAAGAAATATCAGCCAGCATAGGGAGATGCTTGGTCACATCTGTGGTTTGAACAACATTCATGTTTCTTTTGTGTTCAGATATTATTATGGATGGATCATGTTTTTTTTTTCTTGATCCATAATAATCACAAAGTGACCTTGTCTGATATTGATGTTCTTGCAATTGTGATATTTAAGAGGGTAATACCAACACTGGGTCCTAGACCAGCTTGTGGCAACACCAAGACCTGGTTGAAATATACATCCAACTTTTTTGCATAACCATAGGTGTGATTCACATTCCACCTTAATTCAGTTTCTTTCTTTTATTTTATTTCTACTATACTGGACATTCTTAACTTATAATTTTCATCTTTATCTTACTCACATAAAGCTAGATTTTTAGGTAGCATGGGTTTGGAATAACAAAGAGATGACTCAGTGGAGACTAGTGGAGACTACTTACACATTCCATTAGGCAATGAGTAATCAGGATTTAAGGTTAGTGGGTTAAAGATTTCACAGAGGTGTTGCCCAGTGAGTACTTATTAAATTCTTGTCTGACATATGGTTAACAGTGGATAGTGGTTTTGTATAGACAATGATTCCAAGAAAGAGGTGCCAAGTTACTAGAGGTGGTAGAAACTGGCTAGAGCTGAGAATTCAAAGAAAGGAGCAGAGGATATGGGAGGGGGGAACTTGATCATTCTCTAGCCCAGCTCTTTCTACCCATGGCCCATCTACCATCATTGTATGCTTTGTGAGGAAATGATTTATGATTTAAAAGGAAAATCTGCATTCCCAAACAACTATCATCTCAGTTGTTGAAAACTTCTGGAAAAGAGGTTATCAAGAGAATGAATATTCTCCATATTCCCATCCTTCAAGAAGGTATCATCATAGAACATTGACGATATTTTTATAAAAACTAGGTAGGTCTTAAGAACATTAATCTTTGTAATTTTGCTAAAAATATGAAATATAACTTTATTTTGTTCTTTGTTCTAGGCACCAAATTTTTTTAATCATCTTTTAATAATAATCAAGTTTATGTATTTGTTCATTAGGCAAAGTTTTGGACTGCCTGTTGGGCCCGCTCTAAGTAATGGGGAGAAAGGGATGACTTGATAGAGAAGACTTTTCTAGAGAATCTTGATTCAGAATGAAGTTCCTTTTTGGTAAAAAAACTTCAGAATGAAGTTTCTTTTTGGTAAAAAAAGAACAGTGAAAATCATCTTCCTCCTAACATGTAGATTTCTGTAAAGTATATGTAAGGCAAAACTGTGGATCTGACGTTAGATCTCCCATTAGATTATATTGGAATAAGCTTTCCTCAGAACTCTTCAAGACTGAATGGATATAAGGAGGGATGAACAAAGCATCCAATTAAAAATTAATGAGACTTATGTTTTGTTTGTCTTTTTAACTTAGCTCTTGTATTATAGTTAACATTTTAAGTCATAATTATTAGAAAACTTATGTTACATTCAAACTAGATCTGAGGTCTCAATTTGTGATTTGCTAAGTATAATCAGAACATCCAAATGAAGGCAATGGATTACTTGTCAAATTTTGGATTAGTTTAAGAAGGCTTGCTAATTTGGAGACTTTTTAAAACAGTCACATTATGAAAGTTATAATCAAGATACATAATCTAAAGTCAAGGATAATCATCTTTTACTACTGAAATGTCAGACATGAGCCCAGTGATTTCAGTGCTGACTACCTTTCTTACTTGACATTTAACCTTGAATAAACACTTATACATATGTTTAAAAGCTTTCTCTGGTATTGAAGTACTCTCAGTGAAATTACAATATGAGCTTTGCTGTATTTCTCTGCTGGAATGGCTGCTCAGACATTTTCTCTCAGGTTCAGGATTATAATGGAATCTCTGGGTTTCAGTAAGTTAGAAGAGAAAAACATGGCTAGGAGCTTTTGGATATGAGTAAATTTGGTTAGAAGGCCAAAAGTAACAGAAGCCAATTCAATTCATTTTATGTCTGCTTTTGTTACTTTGAAAAATATACCTTTTTATTATATTTTCCAATATGTTTTATTTAGGAGAGGAAATATATGTAATCTATAGGTTGGTTTTAAATTACCAACATATGGTGTATACTCATGAACCCTTCACTTATCCCAAGAACTAAAAGATGTCTGATGTTTGAAGGAGGTTTTGATTATTCAGGCAAAAGATGATTGAATTTATTAAATAATAGGGCACTCAATAAAGGTTCAGGAAAAAAAGAAAAGTGCTGACTGACGTTGAGGTAACATTAATACTACTAAGGTCAACTGATAATAAGAATACATGCCTATATTTGCCATTTTAAGGGCTCTAGTCCTGATAACAACATTTTAGGAATGTCATGAATATCAATATTTTTCATGGATATCTTTTATCCTTAGTAAATCACAATATATTGTTTGTAGCATGTATAATCTGTGCTCTGCTACACTAATAAATATTTGTGGAGATAGAATGTAACAATTAGCCAATAAGCAAATGAAATCCAACATAATCCATTCATTATCCATCCTTGAATATGAATTTTTCAGACTTGGACTTGCCTAAGATTTCTCTGGTCATAGTTTTTCTTTGTGGTTTCAGAGCTCATATATTGCCATCTTTGGGGGTAGAGTCAAAAGTTCATTTTCTATTGAACTGTAGGCTGTGTTGTGTTTTTCCCTTCCTGTTAAACAAATCAATCCTTCCTTGGATGTAGGGTATTGGTTTTCTGATTTACCTATTGTCAGTGATCTATATTTCAGGTAGCTGGTATCTATGTCCTTTGTAAACTGCCACACATTTATCAGTAGAGACAAATCAAACAAATATATGCAGAAATATTAAAGATAATAGTTTCTTTTTTGCCCAGGAAGAAGCATTATTTTCCCATTACCCCCTTCTGGGTTCTTTTCTAGGCATATATTTTTTTCAATTTCTGGTGTTGATTGCAGCCTTCATGAACTGTTTATCCATATGCCTGTGTGATCAGCTTTATTAGCTGTTGCACCCATAGTTCTGTGAGCATCTATATCTGTAACTATTATCCAGAAATATCTCTGGTGAGTGTTGATAATATCTATGAAGTATGTCACAAAAGACTTCTAAGTTCAAACAAATTAGACTACCCTGCCCCCCAAATCTGCCCAATTTTTTACTTCTACATTTTCTATATAGTACCTACTTTCCTGTCCCACTTAATATAGCTAGTTTTATATATTTTTTCCTAGCTTTCCCAGTTAATTGCAAACTTAGACTCAAGGGTCATGTGTTGTTTATTTCTGCATCACCTAAATTGTCTAGACAATGACTGGTATTTGGGCATTAGTCAACACAGTTTGACTGAATAAATTAATGTTCTCCTTCTATTTAATGAGACTTGTTTGTGTGTAATGAGGTCTGTTAAAGAAAAGACTATAGTGTTGTCATGTGGTGTCTGTCTCCCCATAGTATCCTATGAACTGTGGACAATAAGTAAATATTTATTCACTCAAATTGGGAAATTTTTCTGTGATCTGGTCTCCTAAACAAGCAGTCACTAACTGCTAATAATTTGGAAAGTAAGATATTTTCTCCAGAGTATTTTTTTCCCTTGTCTGCCATAAATCTTGTGCATGAAACTGAAGGTTCATGAGACCGTCCTTGAAACACAAAACTGCAAGAACAGAAACTCCTTAATTCTGTAATCAGCTAATATGTGCTAGTGGAGCTAAATAAGGGACTAAATATGACATTTCTTTTACATCCTGTTTATCAGTTTTGTCAAGAGCAGACAGGAGGGGATCAACAAAGAGCTTGTACTTCATTATGGCAGGATAGCTTTGGGGCGAATGAATGATATGGGTTATAGATAAAAGTCTTTAAGTGGGCTGAATGAGCTTAACCATTAGCCAAATCACTAACTTATGCCAAATTTAGAGGAATATTCCTGTAATTTAGCTGAGGACTTTATCCTGATATGTGGTTTCCTTCAGGGACCAGGTATTCAATCTCACAGCTGCTGATGGTCTCCATTACTGCCCATATCACTCAGTTCCTCTCCAAAACTGTCTTTCACTGAAGGAAACTGCCTTGTTCAAGTTTATGACTGCTCTCTGGGGGCAACCTGTAGCCAAAGATTTGATATAAGAAGAAAGAGGCATGGCTTCCTTGCCTCCATTGCAATAAGCCAAGGGCCTTCCTAGTCTCAGAGCTCCCCACAATGTCCACTGGAAACCTCTGTTGAAATATCATCACAGTTCATCTTTCTATCTACCCAAACCTGTTCCCTTCAGCCTTTCATTTTTTATAAACCACTTGCATGCTAATTTCAGAGTCAACATATTTCTTGGGATTCATAATGAAGACAGTTACTATGAGCTACTGATATAGGAAGCTGACTCTAAAATAGGGTTCTCAAACTGGATTTTACTCAGGGATTGGCTGGCAGTAAAAATCTTGTGGAAGATAGAGCATTTCTCATGGCATATAGTTGTGGTATATTCAGCTTTCACTGATGGGGAACTGAAATGGAACACTGTGGAAGGGAATGTGCTGGTGTGTACTTTATATCAGGTATTTGATGGGCTTGGAGGAATTAGTAATTATGTTAAATAGAATGGCTACTCCTGGGGATTATCAATGAATTAAAGAAAGACAATCAAAGGCTGAAAGTGAATAACTCCTAAACAAGGGAAAGCATAAAAAACAGGATGTCATTATTGCAACAAACAGACTCTTAAATGCTACAGTGAGAGGGCAGAAAAAGATGAGGATCCAGCTCAGTTCTTATTTATAAGAGTGAGAGAGCTCCAGAGATGATTGAACCTCCAACATTCACCAATTCGTTATGCCAAAGTCAGGACCCTGATTGTGAAGGAGTGTCCTTATAAGAAGAGACAGCAAGGTGGCCATCTATCTGCAAGCCAGGAAAAGGACTCTCACTAGAAACCTAACCATGTTAGAAGTTTGATTTTGCACTTTCCAACCTCCAGAATTGTGAGAATATAAATTATTTTGTTTAAGCCATCTAGTCTATGGTATTCTGTTATGGTAGTGCATCAGACTAATACATGCCTCAAGGACTAATATTCCCAATGACACACTTAGAAATTCGTCCTTCTATTCATAAGACTCTTAACTTCTGCAGATCTGATTTTATTTTTTTTAAATGCTTTTTATTTATTTATTTTATTATTTATGATAGTCACACAGAGAGAGAGAGAGAGGCAGAGACACAGGCAGAGGGAGAAGCAGGCTCCATGCACCGGGAGCCCGACGTGGGACTCGATCCCGGGCCTCCAGGATCGCGCCCTGGGCCAAAGGCAGGCGCCAAACCGCTGCGCCACCCAGGGATCCCCAGATCTGATTTTATTACAGGGAATATCCACCTGGGGATGCAATGGCAGTTCTGCTAAACTTAAAGCTACCTGGATACCTTTGGTTCTTTGTTTCAAGGGACTAGCAAATAAGGAAAAGAGGCCCCTTCCTGGGTAATTGAGGAAAAGCTTCTATGATGCAATGGGGGCAGGGAAGAGCAGAGATAACTCTCTGAGGTGTCTTTTAGTACTTTTCTGTTCAATCTTTACTGTAAATGGACAAGACATCAGCCGCAACCTGGGAAGGACAAGGTGGACAGGAACACAGAGCCACTGGAGGTGAGGGTCTGGTTCACCACATTAAGTAGGTCCTTAATGTTGTGCCCAAGATTGCGAATCCGAGAAACCACCAAGGAGCTGACACCGATGCAAGCGCATGAGGGTTTATTTGCAAGCTCGAGCTTGGGTCCAAGTGTATCCGACACAGCGAACAGGGACTTGGACCCCGAAGTGGGTTACAGCTGGTTTTTTTATACGCTGGTCTAGGGGATTTTCAGAAGGGGTGGAGAAATTTCTCAAGTTCTGTTTACACTCTGATGTGGGGCTTTCAAGGACATTGAGCTCTGTTCTCATTCTAATATGGAACTTTCTATGGCGGGCCTGGGCTCTGTTGTCTTTCTGATATGGGATTACCTGCCGAGGACATTGAAGACATTCTGCAGTTTTTCCCATAAAGTTCAGCTCTTATTCACAGGGGCCTAAGATGGCTGTACTTGTGCTAATGCTAAACTTGAGGTGGAGTGGCCTTGATTTTTCTCAGCCTCCACACTTAAGGCCAATCAAGGCCCTAGAGAAGGATGTGGGAAATACAACATTGGTAGTAGAGAGGAGGTGATGAGTACCTCCTGTGGCTTTGAGATCAGTTGCAGTGGCAGTGGCTCTAGTTAACCCACTAACTTTCCTCATGTAAGTTTTCTTAGGAAAAGAGACCAAGAAGAATCCTAGGGAAGCTCTTTTCAGACAGGTAGAATTCTTTATGGCTGTCTAGAGAGGATTCTGTGGGATGCTGGCTAAAGTTCCTGTTAGAATGGTGTAGCCATTATCCCCAGTGCAGGAAGTGTTAGCTCTGATTGTTCATGGTTAAGTTCCTGTCTAGGAATTGATCTTGGCCGAAGAAGAGGCCTTACTTAAGAGGGAAGCCTATATCCAATGGCAGATCAATGGAAGGGGCATACCAAAACCCAGCCCTCTTGCTTAAATTGGGGGAATTCTGAAAGGCCTTTCCAATCCAGATCAGTACATGGATTACATGAAGACTTCACCACAAATGTGTCATGGCCCAACTTCTCCATCTGCCCAATCCTGCTTTATTTACCTGTTGCAAGTGCTCTTCCATAGATTACTTCCCAATAAATGTCCTCCACACAAATCTCAGTGCCTTGGGATTTTTTTCTTTTGTGGAATGTAACTTATGACAACACGAATGTAACAGGAACTTAAACCTTAGGGGCTGAAGAGAGCAGGTATAGAATTTAGGAAAAGAGACAGAGATCCAAGTCTGGCTTTTTGGATCTATTCTATTGCAGCTCAACATTGTTTTTGCTCTACACATTCTTATTCTGGGAGCTAGGCTGATGAAATTCTTTATGAGATTTGACCATCGTGTGGAGAAAAGATTTAATAGGAAACTAGTCCTGGGTCTTCTAGATCCTCCCCCAAAAGAACGAATGTTACTCAAATATTATTTTCCAAAACTGGTCATATGACCATGCTGCTTGAGTTCAACACCATTCGAGGAATGGTGATATAGGGTAGTGTAATGGAGATTTATGAGCAGCAATTCAGCCTGCCACAGGGACTGAAACAGGAGAGACAATTCAGAGTCTGTGCAAGAGAATTTGAGCACAAAGCAGAGATGAAATTTCAGGGAAAATATAGAAACTATGGGCAGTGTGAGGTCGTTGGGCTCCAGGTCAGAGATTATATTTTTAAATCATGTAGTAGGCAGTATATTTGTTGTCTAAGAGCTAAAACTATAAATTTAAATTTGTAGCCTTGGACAAATTCCTTAATATCTCTCAGCCTCAGAAAGTGGTCATAATAAAACTTAATATGCAGTGTTTCTGGAAAGATTGAATGAGATAAGGCTTGTACAGTGATTAAGAATATGCATGGCATCTAGAATATGGTTGTTAGCTATTATTAGGCATGAACAGTAAAGGTGAATTTTTGATAAGTCCCAGAGTACTGGGTTAAAGCGGATTTGATCATTTTTATCTAAAATCATATTTGTTGCTGAATTGATCATATTAGATTTAATGATTGAAAAAAAGGATATAAAGGCAGGAATGTATGGGGCTGATAAGACTGTCAAAGCATTTTGGTCCTTTTTTATAGGAGTTAGCCTTTTCTGTCTTATAGTATAGATATTTTTTTTCATAATTTTATCTTGTATGCATGTGTATTTTTCCCACTTGAAGCCAGGCACTACAATTTATTATTCCTTATTTTCTATGCAGTACCACTCCCAATGTAGATGATTATGACATATTGACTGTGGTTAATATTGTCGGTGTTGTTTCATTGGTGTGAGTCAGTTCTCTGCTTAAAAATCCTCCATGGGGGGAGCCCGGGTGGCTCAGCAGTTTAGCGCTGCCTGCAGCCCAGGGCCTGATCCTGGAGACCCAGGGTTGAGTCCCACATCGGGCTCCCTGCGTGGAGTCTGCTTCTCCCTCTGCCCGTGTCTCTGCCTCTCTCTGTGTCTCTCATGAATAAATAAATAAATAATCTTTAAAAAAATCCTCCATGGTGTCATGCATAGTTTGAGTTTTGGTTTCCTTAGTGTGGTAATCAATGCCATCTATAATCTGGTCTCAATCTGAATTTCCAGATTTATTTTCTATTCACCACTTCTTGAAATACTAACGCAGCCAAACTGAGCTACTTGTTCTTTGCACATGTTTATTGATGACCTTGAGGCCTCGTGTTAATGTACCTCTTAGTTTTGCTCTGATTCCCGGTTGTAAGCACTTCTTCCCACATCCTTCCCAATAGCCACCCAGGCAACCACTCTGCTCCACCAAAAGGAGTCTAGTGGCTCAAATTGTTTGACTCTCACTAGGTAGAAACTGATTTTCACTTGTGCATAGGCTTCTTAACTATTTGTGTGCATCTGAGCACAGAGATGGATGGTCACCTATGCAAAGAATGGTAGCATGCTATAGATAGATCACTGTGCTCCTATTGTGGTTCTGGGTATGAGCTCAGGAACAGAAGTATAATTTTCTCTTCTTTTTAGCTTGCATTATCCTGGAGAGGCATAAGACAGATAATTGTATGAACAAAATTAGTATTTTGAACTGTTATGAGAGAATGTCCAAAGTATTTTAGGTAGATAATGTTGTGTCATATAAATATAATTTCATTCATACTATTTGATTTGGGTCAGAGGATATATTCTACAACTGCATAGCAGGAGAAAGAAAAGAACAGAATGAGTTAAGAGTCAAAATGTTTGTTCTTTTCAAACTTTAACAAATGAAATTCTTTAGTCTATCTAGGTAGAAGGAAATATGAAAAAGGTTATTAAAATATTTAGAATTGGATGCAATAATAAATGTTTATGGTGTTCTTTGCAATGTGCTATCTTTTTAGTTTTAGTACTTTGAGTCTGTATTGATTGCTATCAAGGTCTTCTACCAAGTTTTCTGCATTTACATATGCCTAGGAGATCTTGTAAATGTTGTTGGGAAAGCTACTCTAATATATTCAAAACAAAAGAACATAACATTGTGATACTAAATTTTTAATGAGAGATAACCTTCTGTAGAGATATAAAAGACAGGTGTTCCATGCACATGGATTAGAAAAAAAAAGCCTATTCCAACCTAATTTTGATTTAATGAATGTTATTTGGAAAGATCCCAGAATAAAAGAAATTAAGGCTGGTGCTTCATGAATGGGAGAAACTAAAAGATGAGTTTGAAAGGCTACCATGCCAATTTACTTTAATCCATTTAGATGAAAACTAAAAAATTCTATAAAGATCTATGTATGCTCTTCACATGTAATAAAATATCTATTAGGAAATAATTGGCTAAATGAATGTTACAGTTTTCATGGAAGTGGCTGTTTTCATGGCAGGATCTCAAAAATTGAGGGATTAAAAACATTGATGGATATCATCTAGTTCAGTATCCTCAACTCACCAATGAAAAAACTAAAATGTTACTTGCTTGTCTCAACCTATGATAGAGCTGAAATGGAGTTCAAGTCACCTGACTGTTATTTAAAATACACTCTCTGTTTTTCCAGTTCAATGTCTATTACATACTTTTTATTGAGTATTTTGAATTAGCAAAATATTTTTGGTGACATAATCATAGGAAACCAAAGGCCAACTTGTTACTATCCAAGAGAGACTCATGGAAACTAAGGCTGTGAAGTGAACCAGCTTTTCAAGGTTATTAGAGAGAAGCAGGACTAGAAAAAGGTCATGGGGAAGTTTCTCCATCCTTAACTCTTGACTTTCTTCCTTTTGGCATTTGTTCTATCTGTCTCTCTCCACAGACCAGCTTTCTCTGCTCCTCAGAGCCATCATGCTTGACAGTTCCACCACGTGCAGCTGTGGCAATGTGTGCTATCTCACCTTGCAATTCACCTTATCCACCAACTTCAGCTGCTGTAATGCACTCCAGTGCCCCCAACTAATATTTCAACCTGAATAAGGGAGCAATCTGACTGGCTAGTTTAGATTTGGTGTATCCTATTGGTCCAATCAGTTATGGAAAAAATGGGAGGGGCATCACTGCCTACAGGGTTCACCTTTGGTTAGGGAGGAGGTATTCTCAGAAACAAAGGAATATGGGCTGGGAAGACATCCCATAAATTAGATAGATAGAACTATCTGATAGAACTTCCTTCATTCATTCAATAAACATTTCCAAAGGCTAATATCGTATATCAGGTTATAAAGGTGAACAAAAGAGCTAATGTCTCTGGCTTCAGTGAGCTTGTATTCTAACTTAGAGGAAAATAAGATGAATGCTCAGGGTTACATGTGTTGTAGGATGCATATTCTTATTTCTAGGAGTTTGGTATTTACAGTTTAATAATTTATATACCAGTAAGAACTCAAGTCTAGAAAGCTTAACAGTTGAAGAGATTAAATATTCTGTATAATTTCCCTTTTATGACATTACTAAATCAAATCTATCAACATTTTCAAGTACCTACTGAGTAGTATCCTAGTCACTCATGGAATACAGAGGAAGAATAATATAGGTCTTACTGACAAGGAGATTAAGCACTGCTGGGGAAATAATTTACACAGAGAATAACTACAGAATTTAAATATATGTGATTAAGTTTATACTGGGAGCCATAAATGCAAAAGGCACTTGGGGAAAAAGAAAAAGAATCTCTATAGGTTGAGTTTTACCAAGGAAAACTGTCACAGAACATCAGGGATTTGTATTTGGGCACAATTTGAATATGACAATCATTTTAGGTCCTATGATTTATTATCTTCCCTAGTGAACCATTAGGAAATGATATGTTTCTTTTCTATTAATACTGATAGAAATATCATAATCATGAATAAATGTGAACTATAAAGACCAAGATGAGGGACACCTGGGTGGCTGAGCAGTTGAGCGTCTGCCTTTGGCTCAGGATGTGGTCCCAGAGTCCCCAAATCGAGTTCCACATCAGGCTTCCCGCATGGAGCCTGCTTCTCCCTCTGCCTATGTCTCTGCCATTCTCTCTCTCTCTCTCTCTCTCTCTCTCTCTCAACCTTCCTCTGTGTGTGTGTGTGTCTCATGAATAAATAAATAAAATGTTTAAAAAAATAAAGACCAAGATGAGACATGGATAAGAAACATAGACATAAAATTGCTGGCATTTGTGACATTCTGGTTCCAAAAAGATTTGTCACAAAGAAATTTATTGATGGATGCAGGTGGTTTAGAAATGACAGATGAAGGAGAATGCTGTCACTGGTCAGTGTTGAATTATCACTTATAGAGAAGAGGTAAACATGATTTTTCCCATTGGAATCCTTGACTGTGTGTGGGCATTGGACATTTGCAGGTAAGATCTAGGCTGCCTGGCAGTGTTTGAAGACCTTGGAATCAAATGTGCTGAAATCAAAGGCGCAAATAAAGAAGGAAAATAGGAACACTAGGAATCCAGAATTTTCATTTGAAAACAACTCATGTGATGATTCATTGAAAATAAAGGTCACAAGAACTTTGTTGGTCTTCATAAAACTTTGTTTAGAAAAATGTCAAATTTGCAATGCAGAAAGTTAAGCACAGATGTCATCAAGGGGGAAGCAAGCTTTCTGATAATTAATATGACCATTTGGAACAGAAGTAGTATCTCCATAAGAACAGGTTTCATTTATGCCAAACTACTCGAGGAAAATGTTTTATTTTTATTTGTTCTTACATAAGGATCAGAAGAAAAGTGAAAAGTGATTTTCTTGTGGTTGTGAAAGGTTATCCTACCTGTACCTCACCCTCTCTTCTCTCACCTGCAATACTCAACACTGTCTGCAAGTCATGCATTGTATTCTCTTTCACATTATGTTTTATAATTATCATTTTGAGGACATTTATATTACCACAAGACCAAACTTTAGAGCCAGAAGTTTCCTGTTGTCATAGTAATGTGTAATGTTTAGAACAGATTTTGGTTGAAGAATTCTTTATCAGCTACTTTTTCTTTTGCCTGGAAGTATTACTGGTCTCTTTCCCAAAGGAATGTACAAGTGGCATCTCTAAGCAGGGAGAGCCATAGCATTCTTTATTCTTCTTTGTAGGCCTAAAATACTTTCTGGAAAAGTTTATATACCTGCTTGTAATAAGAAAGGATATTTCTGTGGGAGTATAAGATTCAGAGCCAATGGAATATGGATCACAGAATTAACTGTCAAACACAGTTAATATACAGAGAAATTTTGCAAAAATATCAGAAACTTACTGATGTATTTAAAGTCCTGCCTTGAGTTTTGAGAGAATTTCCATTTGGCTGTATTGTTGGTTTCTGCAGAGAACCAATCCAGCCAGACTAAAGTGCAGAATAACACCCCAAGGCAGTCTAAGGCAACTCCTTTGTCTTCTCTATACAGCCTGAGTAAAGCTGTTGGTGTACTGTAAAAAACACAAACTATGCATCAGATTTTAATAAGAAAGGTTTGCAACAAAAAAAGCTTCATGATCTTTGAATCAGGTCACATTTTATTAGTTTTATTGCCCACCTAGAAACTTAGTGAAATGTTTTCATTGAAGATTTCTTAGGTAGATGTCTAGCTCAGTGGTCTACTGTACCTTTCCCAAAGACACACACACACATGTATGCACACACAAATCACATGCTACACACACACATACAAACACACATACTGTACACACAAATGTACACACACACACACCCAACAGTTATACCCACATGGATACACATTCTGCAGTCATATCGATTTATATTTCAAAACTGAAGTCTTACTGTTGTAAAAGTCAGCATCTTTTATGCATTAGGAAACCAGATCAAGCTCAAATCCCACAGTATCTCATAACAACCAGCACAGAATATTACTGAAAATCCTAGGGAAAGCTACACTTTATACAGAAGCCTAGCACATCTCTTCTTGCCCTTGACACATGTTGCAATGTAAGTGCAGTACTTTCTGTAGGCTTGGGTCCTGTATGGAGGAGAGTATAAATACAGTCCTGCCCAATGATTTTTGTCAGCAGAAGTTCTTCCCATGCCTACATTTTGGTCCTGGATCACCAAGGATCTTCTTATTGCCATTTTTAACAGACTTTGTTTGTTTAGATAATTACCTAAATTCTCTGTAGTACTTGACACAGTTGGTTATATCCTCCTCAAAATGTCTCTACTTCTCTCTTTCTAGATTTTCTGCTTGTTTTATAATCCTGCAAGACTTACCCTTGACCAAGAATTGTATCAGCTAAAAGTATAGACAGTCTTCAAAGGTCTAAAGCTTGCTCTACCACTTCCTAGCACTGTCACATTATAGATAACTTACTAAAACTGCCTCAATTTCCTCAAAAGTAAAACATGGAACATGATAGTACTTATGATGTAACTATGATGTTGTAATGATTAAATGAATTAATATATCTAAAGGACTTAGAAACATGTCTGGAACATATATATTTCTCCATAGTATTAGTTAATTATGTTTTCAAATTATGTTTAGCATATAGCAAGTACACTGCAATTGGCAGTAACCAATTATACCAATAAACAACACTGGTTTTCAGATTTTTAAAAAATTATTTTAAAAGATTTTTAAAATGTATTTGAGAGAGAGAAAGAGCACAAGCAGGAGGGGGAGAAGCAGAGAGAGAGAGAGAGAAGCAGACTCCTTCCTGAGCAGGGAGCCCAATGTTGGGCTTGATCCCAGGACCTTGAGATCATGACTTGAGCTGAAGACAGACACTTCAGGTACCCTAGTGTTCATATTTTTAATTATTCTCTTTTTTCTTTCTAGACCCCTTACCCATATATTCCCAACTTCAGTGACTTCAACTGTGAAATCCTTGCTGGTGACTCACAAAGATCCCTGTCCCAACCATTGTGCCAAGTTTTATATTAATATAACTAATTATGGACATGATATTTTCAACTCAATTTCAAATTTTATAGAACAGCCTCCTCATGAGTATTTTGATAAATATATTTATTTATTTTTGATAAATACATTTCTTTTCCTGCATCTTCTACCATGATAAATATAACTAAGGAGAAACAAAGGCAGAAACATAGGTAGTCCTAAACAAATTGAGACCAATCCCTTAAATTCAAGTAGAAGATGTTGACACCTCTAATGGCTACCGTTTTCTCCTTCTCCTCACAGATTCTGCCTTGGTTCAGGTCTTCATCCTATCTGAACCTTTAAGATGATTTCCTAAATAGTCTCCCTACTTCTAAAACTTAATTCCTCCATTTTATCCTACTCCTCAATACTCAAGTGTTCTCTTAAATGAGATGTTCATGTCTTTCTCTTCCCTAAAAGACTTTCATTATTTCCCTTTTGTCTGGAGAATAAACTTCTCCAACTAAAATGTCTCCAATAATCTGGTATTTTTCACCTTTCCAGATTCATTTCACAATCCCCTCTGCTGACTACTTCGCTATTTCCTGTCTTGGGTGAAGAGTAGTGTCAATGGCCTCTGAAGAGTATGGCCAATTGTTGAAAAGAACTTACAAAGATAGTCATGGTGGCCCAACTTTTGGGTCTTGGAATAACTTATGCTGCACATTAGACAGTTAAGTCATTCTGTTTTTTAAACCTATAGTCTCTATTCTCTAGTCAAATGCAATGAAGAAATAGCATTATCAAAAATAGTTCAAAATTAATCAATACTACACCATCTTTTGATATCAGACTCATAAGTTGCCATAATTACATTTGAGAAAGCTTGTCATTGATTTTCTTGGGAACATGATCAACTGGAAATCCCTGAACAGGTGTCTTGATCAGTGAGCACCCATTTTGGAAACAGGACTTAGAAAACCCAAACTTCTAAAGGGCAGTCAGGCAGAGAGCCGTAATGGAGAGGAACTTCTGGAATATTATGAGACCCAAAGGTGACAAACTGAAAAATAACTGAAAATCTGAGGTGAATAGAGAAAGGCCACTAAAATAGATGAAGCTAAACATAACTGCTAGGACATGATCTGTGAGTTAGAGGCACAGAGAAATTTGGAGGATATGAGCTGGGAGTCAACTAAGGGGATTATGAACAACCTCAAAACCCATGCAGTTAGCTACATTTCTTTCTTATCACTTTCCTTTTTTTTCATCTTTTATTTGATTTGCCTTATGAATGCATTCTTTTTAAAAAATATTTAATTATTTATTTGAGAGAAAGAGAGAGAGCATGTATGCAAGCGAGAGGGAAAGAGAGAATCCTGAAGCAGACTCTCTGCTGATCATCACATAGCCAATGAGGAGCTCCATCACAGGACCCTGAGATCATGACCTGAGCTGAAATCAAGAGTTGGACACCTAACCAACAGAGCTACCCAGGTGCCCCGAATGCATTATGATTACATAATTGATAGTACTGCAACTTGGATGTATAAAATAAACTCTGCTTTTTCTCAGTCATCCATCTGATAGGTGGTGGAGGGAAAATAAACATTGTCCATTCCAACAAACTTGAAAACTTAAGAGGATATTTTAATCACCCTAGTTAAGTAAATCATTAGTTTCTATAGATTTAACATCTATCTCTTTTAAGATTATTTTCTTTGCTTTTTTTCTTCAAAATGGGACCTGGGATTTTGGGGAGAGGAGGTGCCCCAAGGGACTTTGTAACAATTGGAGGGAGATGGGTCTTTGAATCCTTAGGGAATTTTCTAGATTTATGTTAGTATTTGGAAAATTGGTTTAATTTTTGGACTCTTCTAGATTCTGGGGCTAACGTCTACCATTGGTAAAAGACAGGTCTGTTGTCAAAGACACAGCTTATCCATAAGGGAACATAGTTGTGAAGTTTTAAAAAATAGCCAATAATATAAATTTTATACACACATATACACACTTATAATTATAATTATATATATATATGACTCCATGATATTTATGTATCTTTTTTAAAGATTTTATTTATTTATTCATGAAAGACAGAGAGAGAGAGAGAGAGAGAGAGGGAGAGAGACAGGCAGAGGGAGAAGCAGGCTCCATGCAGGGATCCTGATGCAGGACTCGATCCTGGGACTCTAGGATCACAGGGCCAAAGACAGGCACTAAACTACTGAGCCATGCAGGCATCTTGATGATACTTATGTGTCTTGATTCTCTTACTGGTCACCTATTATCCTAAGATTACAAAGTTAAATAGTGTGGGATAGAAGTTATATATTAAAATAAAAATAAATAGATTTATCCAGATGTACATTTTTCTTAACAAGGAAGAAACATGATGTATATATTTCATTTAATACATATAACATTATTGTCACTTGCCTTTTTTCCTGAGTTTGTGTCCTTTCCATTGAATAAAACCCATGCATTGCTAAATTTAATTATGGTTTCCTTATAAGAATTAGAAATCATTTTACTCTCCAGTTTCTTATGCTGTTTATGATTTTGTAAGGTAGACTCAGTGAGAAGATTGTCTTCCAGATATCTTTCTGGAAATCAGAGTTCTCAGGGGCCTACTCTGGGGACAAAGGAAGAGGAAACGCAACTGCCATTAGATTGTGGGGACTCATGAGGATCCAGGATGCTAAAGATATGAGAGATCCCATGTTTCTAAGGCAGACATGAATTGAGCAAGGACTGACTGCCATCTGGCAAATAGATCCTAAATCCAGCATCTTGTCTTGCTTATTTACTCTTCCAAATGATGCAGTTTGTAAGTAACAATTTCTGATCATTAATTACTTTGACTCCAGTGTGAATTTTATGACTAATTATGGCCTTAAAAGGAAAGCTCAGCATTCTGTGCCTTCCTGGTACGACCAGTGCCATGCTCAGGCTGTTGGAAATGTTCTGATTGGTTGGATAGTGAATAAAATCATTTGCCTTCCAGTGAGACACTCTTCTGTTAAATTCATCCACAGGGATTCTTGCCAACACTACACATTCAGACAAATGCTTTTATAAATTAACTTCCCAGCCAGCTATTCAGTAAAATAATAAATGATTTAAAACTATTAGTTTGAAATAACCTCTGCAGCTGTTTGCCCTTGCAGTATGCCTTCAAAGAAATTTATTCTTTATTTAAGGTGGCATGATTTAGGTTATTTAAGGGAAAATATCCTATTGGTTTTTATAATTCTGATTTTCTTATATTTCCACCTACTTGTTTCTATTAACCCTAGTATGGTAGTAAACGTTCCTTTTTTAATTTCAATCTGCTGTCGGAATTGTACCTATCTTAGCTCCCTTCTCCCATACCTCTTTTTAAGTTTTTATTTTAATTCCAGTTTGTTAACATACAGTATTATATTAGTTTCAGGTGTACAGTATAGTGATTCAACAATTTCATATATCACCTGGTGCTCACCACAAGCGCACTCCTTAATCTCCATCACCTATTTAACCCATCCCCCACCTACCTCCCCTCTGGTAACCATCAGTTTGGTCTCTATAATTAAGAGACCCCTATATCTGTTATCTAATGAAACTTATCACTAATCTTTTCATCAACTCATTATTTGACCTCAAATTTTTCCCTTTTCTCAAGAACATCATTTTTAAAATTTCTCACAAATTCCCACAGAACAGGAATAGTAGCAGTTGTAGGAAATAAACAAATATTTTGAACCAATTAACAAAATTATAATAAGTACTTCTACTTATTATAGAAGTACTTCTATGTTCAACACAATTAACCTGGTGGGTTATGACTTTGTATTTATTTGTGTTCATTTATTTCATTCAGTTTATTTCAGTGTAAATTTGAGCACTTCAATACACTTTATAAAAAAAGAATTCCAATAAAATACCAAATCCAATGTCTTTATTATAAGGGTATAGATATAAAATGTGAAATGATTGTGAAGTTATCTTTAAATTTTTTGAATGCTAATGAAATTCTATAGTGAATTTTGCCTGTAGTTGAAGTGAGGTAGAAAATTAATGCTGCTTAGAAACTTTTGCTCATTCTTAACGTTTAACCCCATCCATGCAGCTCTTACAAATGTTGAAAGATGATGTAAACTGTATGTATAATATGACCCAGAGGACTAAATGATAACATATGTGAAAAGTGATTAATATTAAATTCAGATCAGCATTCAATCTCCAAGTAAATAATAACCTTAAGAGATTGAGAGTATTTATACCATTGACATGATAGAAGAGTAAGCAATTCTGATAGAAACTGAAACTTAACATTATCCTGTACCCAAGTAGATTTTGGGAATACTTTTGATTTTGACTAAAAAGGTAGTAAAGCTATCATACAAAGCAATGAAGTAAGATCTAAATAAAACTTCACTTTATGAAACAATATTTTATCATTTATGACTCTAATGAGAAGCTTCCCTTTATTCTTTTTACTGTTCTGGAAAGTAACACTCACGTGACCCTTGAGTATGTGTCTTTTAAAAATTCTATGTAACAACATGGAAGTATGAATTAAGCACATTTGTTGCAAGATGAAATATGATGTTTATCTTGAGTAGAAGTATTCATGGAATTGTTTGAGATGTGAGATACACTAGCTGCTTTTTCCATGGACCACCATTTTTATTTTAAACAATTATTGACTTGGAATACCTATCATTTTTATTTTAAATGATTCACAATCACACCAATTATTTGGATTTGGGCTTTTGAAAGATATTTTCTTGAAATTATCAATGGAATGAGATTGAACAACTGACAGTATTTGTTACCAATGATTATATTGAACATTTCAAGTGAAAATTAGAACTTTTGAAAACTTGTAGCCGTCACCATGATCTTGAGAGCGTCCTGATTCTTAAAGACTTTTCTGATTGGATCACTGGTGATATTAACAAACGGGCTGTCTTAATATCATAATTAGTCAGCATTTTGATTATCTGCATAAATCTGTGTACCAATGTTTGCCAAATGATCCTTAAATTATGTTACAAAATCATACATGGGTAAATGATCCATTCAGAGTTCAGGAAAATGGATTTTAATGTACCAGAGTACAAAAAGTACACGAATCAAATTCACATTCTACATTGGACTTAACCTTTAAGAAAACACAACTTGTCACACTGTGGTAGAAGAAAAGATTACTTAAAATTATCTGAAAATTGTTTGTAAATAATCCTGCCTTGGGATGCCTGGGTGGCTCAGTGGTTGGGCGTCTGCCTTTGGCTCAGGTCACGATTCTGGGGTCCTGAGATTGAGTCCTGCATCAGGATTCCTGAAGGGAGCCTGCTTCTCCCTCTACCTATGTCTGCTTCTCTCTCTCTGTGTCTCTCATGAATAAATAAATACAATCTTAAAAATAAATAAATAAATAAATAAATAAATAAATAAATACTCCTACCTTTTCCAGCTACATACACATTAGAGGCAACAGGTGGAATGTATTAGGAGATGATAAACTTCCTGTGGTCTAAGCTAGACAGTAGAGTAATGTGCAAAACTGTAACATGATTCTCTTCTTCTTTCTTTTTTAATTAAAGCTTTTATTTATTTTATTATTTTAAAAAGATTTTATTTATTTATTCATGAGAGACACAGAGAGAGAGAGAGATGCAGACAGGCAGAGGGAGAAGCAGGCTCCATGCAGGGAGCCCGACGTGGGACTCGATTCCCGGTCTCCAGGATCACGCCCTGGGCTGAAGGCGGCGCTAAACCACTGAGCCACCAAGGTTGCCCTTTCTTCTCTTTTCTTAAGAAGAGTATAGTTGTATATAGTATTTTTTTTTTACTAAAAATTTGTATTACTTACATTAACATGAAATACACTTATTATTGTTATTTAAAAAGAATTAACGAACATATTTTTAAAATATCTCCATTCTCATTTTTAATATGGTAGATATCAATATATATAACCCACCTAAATAAAAGCCCTTTTGGTTTCTCAATTTCAATATGTTTTAATTGTATGGTGCTCCTGAGATGAAACAAAAATCTGTTTTAGAACAGATGATCTAAGCACATAAGTGACATAGATTATTTTTAAATTAATGTTTTAATTAACATGTAATATATAAAAGTTTTAGCAAAAATAGGCCAAAAAATGTAAACGTTTGTTTCGTCAAATATCTGCTTTTAAGTGTGATTTCTGTTTTGGGGATGAGTGGTGTTCCGGAGAAGAAATAAACAAATCTATGTTAGTATCAACATAAATGAATTTGTCTCAAAGAGCATTAAATATTATCTTTTTGTTCCATATAAAATGTCTTTAAAATGAAAAAAAAATTAATAATGGTCTATGTAGAAAGTGTATTTCTAAGACCTTTTTTTCCAGGCCCACGAACTACTAAATGCTTTCCAGTGTCAAGGAAGCTGTAGAAATGGGATCCTGTAGGACCAGACATAATTAAAACTCTGCATCAAAATCATAGTATCTTCTGATATAATGTCAAACTGAGTAATTTCTTTTACTCAATTAAAAGTACTTTTTAACTTCATAAAGAAGCAATTTATCAAACAGAATTTCGTGAAAAAAATTTGTAATGTTAATTTTGGTACCTAAAATGTAAACTCTACAGGTGCTCCCATCTTATTTTCTGTTCCACTTTGTGGTCTGTAATGCAAAACTCTCCCACTCAAATTTCAGAACACTAGTGTCAAAAGTAAAATCAGTGATTGTTACGATGTGTCCGCAGCTGGCAGAAAGATACAATGCATGCAGGTTACTAATTGGTAGATACCCACAAAAAAGAAATTAATAGGAAAGATTTAGTAAAGAAAGAGCATTTTTTTTTTTTTTCAGAACAAAAAGGTCAACCTATTGATGGATGGTGTTTGGGAACCATGCAAAGAAGCTTTGGGGGTCATCCTAGTAGATGATGAGAGTTACCATACAAATAAGAGGTAGCTTGAATTTATCTAAAAAGGTTTCCTCTTAGAACATAGCCAAATTACGCTCAAAATATCCTAATTAAGGACTTCAGTTTTAAAATTTTCTGGAATAGATATTTTTTTAGTTTTTGTTTTGTTTTGTTTTGTTTTTTTTAGAATCTATTCATTTGAGAAAGAAAGAATGTGAAGGGAGGGAGGGGCAGAAGGACAAGCAAACTCCCACTTGAGTGCACAGCCCAACCTGGGGCGATGTGAGGCTGGACTGGATCCCAGGACTCTGAGTCAAGGTCAGACACTTAACTGACTGAGCCACCCAGGTGCCCCTGGAATAGACATTTGTTTCACATAGTTCAAATCTGAATAATTTCAATGCCATGTAGCATAATACTTCCCTGTCATTTGTGTGTTTCTACAGACATCCCACCTCTCCCTCATTTAGCACATAAAGATAACACTTTTCATAAAATTATTGTACATTATTTTTAATTGAAATTTGTAAAAATTATTAGAACTAACTGTAGAATCGTTATGGATAAAAGTCACATATAACTATGTGCTCCAGTTTTCTCTTTAATTACAATGGTAATATATCATGCATATTATTATTTATCTTGATCTTTTTTTCTTTCAAACATATCTTGAAGATCATTCCCAACTAGTAAGTGTGGTGCTTCCTGCTGAGGTGAGATCAGACTTTTATTTAAAGACTTTGTTTAAAGTGCAGTGCTTGCAAATTATTCATCATTAACACTGTCTTCTTAGATCTCTTCACCCATTTGTTCATTCATTTACTTATTTACCAAATGTTTATGGATGCTTGTGGTTATTGCAGCATTGTTCTAAGTGTTGGCCATACACTGTGGAGCTGAGAGGAACTCTAGGAGTCGAGCCAGAGAGACAGGCAGCCTCAGGAGAGACTGCTAAAAGTTGGATGGATTACATGTTTTGCTTTAGGAAAATGGATACTAGTGGAATATGGATTCCACTGTGTATGTAGAATATGCTTCAAAGCTTGCGGATCTTCTCTAATTTGATGGGCTTTGTACCATGGGTTTATGAACTATAGAACTTATTTTGGCCAGGTTTTGTAAATAGGGCATTATTTCAAAATGAGTCATAGGAAAGAATTTTGTTTTTGCTTCTGAGTTGTGACTTGTGCTAAAAGGAAGTAAATCATTTCCGGAATATCTGTCGGCTCTAAAACAAAATGTCCTTTAGTCACCAGAAAGATGTGAGATTTCAAGCAAATATTTTTATCATCAGGGCTCTACTCTAGCTGGATTCTGCCAAGATGCAATTGCTGTTATAGGGGGAAAAAAGCCACATTTCTATTCACTTGACTGCTCAAGGTTAACATTTTTATAGAATTTTCGTAGCTTTTACTTTGTTTCCTGTATCCATAACACTTACGATGATGAAATATAATTGGATGACATTTTCCTTGCAAGTAAGGATTACACTGATTCTCCTTTGCAAAAAGATCATAATGTCTGAGAAAGTGAAGACAGTTTTCTAAGAGCAGAACAAGGCAATTGGTTGGAGATTTATCCCTGTATTAGGCATTTTCAACAGTGGAAAGAACACTATTATTTTAAGTGTTATAAGGCAATAATACCCTTGTACTCCTGAGGATTAGAAACTAAAAGTTCTTGTGATCCCTAGTGTTAATGTGAACAGCACTGACGGGCGATTTCAGGAACTTGGGTTATAATTTCTGGATAGGCATTCACTAGCCATGTATTTTGAGGTGCAATTTGACTTCTCCAGGTCAAGTTTTTACGTGTCTTTAAAGAAGAGCCTCAGTTTCATGATGGTGAAGGTCTCTTCCAGGCCACATAGAAATTTTAATGACTTCTTGTTCTTTCATCCTTCCTACAAGAATATAGCCTTTCTGTATTTTTTGGGAAAAAGTGTGCAAATAGTTTAAATCAAATGAGAATTTCAATCCAGCAAATATTTTTTGAGCCTGTAATTTTACATAAATAATTCAAAGGTGAGTAAAACACACACTCTTGCTTTCTGCAAGTCTAATTAATACATGAGATCAGTCAAGCAGCATATGTTACAGTACGCGTGTATATAAATTTTGTTGGAGAAGTAAAGTTTAGTTCCAAAAATAATTTCCTCTGGGTGGCCTTCTATGACTGTTATGTAAGTCTAAGGTATTATATTATGATAATACATACAACAATGATACCTGTTATTTACTGAATACTAGAAATCATTCGAAGTGTTTTATAACTATTAATTCATTTAGTTTTCAGAAAAGCCCTATGAAATCTTCTTATCATTATCATTAGCAAAAGATGGACAATGTGAGGTTCAAAGAATTTAAGTTTTTTTTCCAAAATCCACACAGCTACTAAGAGTCAGAGTCAGGATTTAAACCTTGAGAGCTTGATTCTCACACATTCTTCTCCAAAGCACATTTCACTGTGATTAAAAAAATATATATATATATATATTTTTTTTAATTATGAAACCAAGAGCGATATAGATATAGATATATAGATATAGATAGATATAGATATCTTTAGATCTTATAGATCTTTATATATATATATACTGCTCTTGGTTTCCTAATTCAATGGAACACTAATATAAATAAATGAGAGTTTTTATTCTTTCCATGACTATTGCCTCTGATTTTTAGAATCTTATTTGTAAAATCTTAAATATATAGAAATGTAGGAGATACTATAAAATAACTTTTACTTTTATGAAACTCACCCATTATAGTTTTGCTACTCAAATCTAAATTATTGTAATTCAGTATCTTCTATTTAAATATTTTTAATGAAAATAAATCCTTCCTGAACAAAAGATCCAATATTTTATTTTAAAATATTTTCTTCTTTGGTTAATTCATTTTCATTGTACACTGTTATTGCAAACCAAGGATGAATATGTCTATCTACATCTTTCATTTTCTGTTTCCCTCTACTTCCCGGCCCTCAAAAGGCAACTTTCTCTTCCTTAGAATGTAGCACTGAGATTTTTTTTAAATCGTTACTTCAACACATTCTAACATTTGAGAACACAGCTCTAGTTTACACTATCTCTATTATGGGATTTTTTTTTTAATTTTTATTTATTTATGATAGTCACACAGAGAGAGAGAGAGGCAGAGACACAGGCAGAGGGAGGAGCAGGCTCCATGCACCGGGAGCCCGATGTGGGACTCGATCCCGTGTCTCCAGGATCGCGCCCTGGGCCAAAGGCAGGCGCTAAACCGGGGCGCCACCCAGGGATCCCTCTATTATGAGATTTTTAAATGAATGTTGTTATTTCTTTGTTAGAATAGTTAAATTATCATTTGAATTAAATGACCTTTTTAAAATAAAAAATTCGGGCAACCCAGGTGGCTCAGTGGTTTAGCGCGGCCTTCAGCCCAGGCCCTGATCCCAGAGACCCGAGATAGAGTCCCAGGTCGGGCTCCCAGCAGGGAGCCTGCTTCTCCCTTAGCCTGTGTCTCTGCCTCTCTCTCTGCGTGTCTCTCATGAATAAATAAATAGTTTGAAAAAATCATAAATTCTTGGGATTTTTTTAGATGAAAAGGCAAACAGATGTAGATATTGTATGATGACAATTATCATTTAATAATGTATTAGTGATGACAGTCATGAAAATCAATTATATTAAAAAGTTAATTCTTTTGTTATAGTGAATTTTAAAGAAGATAAGTTCATTAATGGCCTAAATAATTTTCCTTTTTTTAAAATTTTTGTTTTATTATCTTGAGACAAGACACAACTGTATCAAATTACTCTACCACTACCCTTCTCTTACAAACCTCTCTTCTCTTTCAATTTTCTTTCTTTGGGAATGTCTGCAGGAATTTTTTTTAACTTTTTAACAAAATACTATTCTGGATTGCTTACTTCTTACTTGATGGAGAAATCTAAATTGCAATGAAGACTAACTCCAGAAACATGACAATGTTCTGAGAAGAAAGTTAAAGCCAATAAGAATATTCTTAAAAAAGCCTTTTCCACTAAGTATTGCAAAGAAATATCATTTATTTTTGTTTAGGTAGTGGTTATAATATTAAGTATTTGATACTATATCTCAACTAGACAATGGTAATTTTCTATATATGAACAAATAAATCAAACAACATTTATGACAGAATTAAGCCTAATTGATAAATTTGAGCTCAGATTTGACATTTTGTCTTACAGAGCCAATATTACTAAAAAATTCCTTTAAGGAATTGAGGAATTTCAGTAGCTTAAGCATATGTAATATATTAATAATAATGTAATGTGTTATACATAATTAAGTTTGTAGTTACATTATCTGGGTATTTTCTATTATGTTTATAGAATACTCTTCACAGTTGATTATGGTGTCGAAATTTTCACTATATGTATATGTATGTATGTATTTATTGAATTGAGGAATAAACATATTTGAAAAAATCTTTACAAATTTTTCTGGACAAATCAAAGGTAGTGCATCCTGAGAAAACATTTTTTATCCCTCAGAAAATAACTCAATAACCTATAGGTAACTGAATGAAATTCAGGGGGGAAAGTTGCAAAGTGGTTAAGATGGTATTTCCTTTTCTTTATGTTGCATATGGATGAATCAAACAACTTGAAAATAATATCAAATGGCAGATGCTTTGATAATACTTAAAGATTTACGAGTTGAGACGCCTGGGTGGTTCAGCGGTTGAGCGTCTGCCTTTGGTTCAGGGTGTGATCCTGGAGTCCTAGGATTGAGTCCCGCATCAGGCTCCCTGCAGGGAGCCTGCTTCTCTCTCTGCCTGTGTCTCTGCCTCTCTCTCTCTCTCTCTCTCTCATGAATAAATACATAAAATCTAAAAAAAGAGAGAGAGAGAGAGAGATTCATGAGGCAAGGCTTTATTCTGTCTTCAGGTAATGTATTAAGACTATCTAGAATCTTGAAACATAAGCACATTGAAATAATTTTCATGGGAATTTGCTGCTTTGTAGCAGCTATAAAACAGTGCCACATTAGTTCCACTGTTTACCAGTTTATATTTATCTTCTAAGTTTGTGTTTCAAAATATTTTGTTTTCTCCAAGTCATAGCTATTATTAATTAACTACGTGAATCCGACACCTGCATTCTTAATTCTCATAGTGTGAACAGAAACCACTAATTAAGATGGCAGGGAGAGATTTGGGGCTATGTACAAAAAAAGTCCATGAATAATGATTGTCAAGGAAAGATGTTGCTGGAAAGCTGTCAAAAAGACAAATGAGCTCAGCTATTTCCCATGTTGAAACAGAAGATCTTATTCTATAACTTGAATTCTAATATTGAACAACCATTTATGCACATTGGTCACTACATAAAAAGGATGAGATATATAGACCATTAACTTTAGGTTCTAGTTGATTGGGTATTAAGTAAGGAGCGTCACAGAAAACAGGACAATATCCACTCAAGTAGGCTACAACATAGCTAATAAGATCACTATTGTTCATGCTGATACACGCTTCCAAGAAGGTCAATGCTTATAGCAAGAAAAGCAGAGATTCAGTGGAAATGAAGCCCCATTGCATAGCTGATTAGGTCTATATTGCTCATGCTGATAAACACTTCTAAAAAGACAAAACAGAGTGATACCCAGAAGAGCAGCTAGTTCAAAGCAATGCAGTCTTTGGAATGATAACAAGGTCTCTGGCAATAATCATGCTCTTCACAGTTGATTATGGTGTTGACACATCCACTATATGTATATGTATTTATTTACTGAATTGAGGCATAAACATATTTGGAGAAATCTTTACAAATTTATCTGGAGAAATCAAAAGACCTTTGGGAGGAGCAATGTTAACTGTCAAATTTGGTGGATGTTAGTCTAAGAGAATGAAAACTTGGGTAAAGATAGATTCTCTCTTGTGGCAAAATAAGCTGGTAAAATTCACCATCTGGTGCGTTGGGTGATGCCATGGGATAAGCACTATATATGAGGAGATTTTACCAACTATAACAGAATGTGGATCTAAGTAGTTGAAGAAAATGGAAGAGGAATATAAAATTTAAACATACATATTACTCTACTTATATGAAATACACACAATAAGCAAATTCATAAAGATAGAAATTACATTAGAGATTACCAGGGGTTCCAGGAAGGGAAAATGGGGAACTATTGCCTAGTGGGTACAAGATTTTTATTTGCTAAAAATTTTGGAAATAGTGATAATGGCGGCACCACAGTGTGAATTTAACCAATGCCACTGAATTTTACACTTAAAAGTGTATAAAATGGTATAAATTATGTTACATGTATCTTGCCATGATCAAAGAAAAATAGAGGTAGCAGAAGCATTAAAGACAATTTATGTGTCCTTCATAATTTGGCCTAGGGTCAGTCTGAGCTGATCTCATCTTGGGGTTCTATTCTAAATGCCCATAACAACAGGTTTTGATTAAACCCTTTTTTCTTTCTTTCTTTTCTTTTTTTAAGATTTTATTTATTTATTTGACAGAGAGAGAGAGAGAGAGAGAGAGCGCACAAGCAGGAGGAGCAGCAGAGGAGAGGGAGAAGCAGGTTCCCAGTGAGCAGGGATCCAGTGAGCAGGGCTCTTGATGCGGGGCTCCTTCCCAGGACCCTAGTATCATACCCTGAGCTAAGGCAGATGCTTAAAAGGCAGATGCTTAATGGACTGAGCCACCCAGGCACCCCCTCTCTTTTCTTTCTAGGCATGGGAAATCAGGTGCAACCTGTTTTTGCTTTATTTTTTTTAGAGATTTTATTTATTTTTTCATGAGAGACACACACACAGACACAGAGAGAGAGGCAGAGACACAGGTAGAGGGAGAAGCAGGCTCCATGCAGGGAGCCCGATGAGGGTCTCGATCCAGGGTCCCCAGGATCACACCCTGGGCCGAAGGCGGTGCTAAACCCCTGAGCCACCTGGGCTGCCCCGTTTTTGCTTTTAAGATCTCATAGTCATGGAGACTATAAAGGTATATAAAACAAACATAACCCTGTCATTTGATGTTTGAAATACTGCCTTAGGCTGCAATATCTACACATTATTCAACTTAATAGACAATAGAATATATTTTAAACAAATCCATGCCAGCGTAAATTAAATATTCATATCCATTTTCACTATTATTAAAATACTATTTTTATAATTTATTAAGTATTTATTAATTTGTTCACATAATCTGAGGAATCATTTGTCTGTAATACTTCTTTCAGTATTTGGTTACTGAAAAAACTCAATTTCCACCCTCCTAGATACAGATACCGATTTTGCATACCCATGCCAGAATATATACTTCATGTAAACAATTACAGCTTAGAATAATTTTAATTTGCATGTTACCTACATGTGGAAACTGAAACAGAAGCTACTGTCTGAATAATTTAATATTCACTAAAAATACACAGATATTTGATTTTAAAGTTAAGGCTTGTATTTTAAAGTTAAGCTTTGTTTTAATAAATTTATCATTATTTGGGAAAACCACTGCATTCTTGAAACATATTTATATCTGATATATTTCAAATTTATCAGTATCCTGACATATCCAGTTATTTTGAATATTTTGTAAATTATAATGAAAAATGAGAAATGAATCAGAATATATTTTTTCTTGCCCTCAATATACTGAGTGACATCTATCAGGTAATTTAGCTATGGTTCCAAATTTAATTATTATATATAATATATATAATTTATATGTATATATAAAACCTATAAGATAATCAGTATTTCTTATTGTTATTGAAAAATTAAATTAGAAAAGTTCAATTCTGTTTGCTTTTGAGATGTGAATTCTTTGACATGTTTAAGTTGTAGAGAAGAGGAACTGGTAGTAAGAACCTATTGAGCTAATTATTCAAATAATTCAGTCTCTTCAACATTTTTTTTTAAAAATACATTGATAATTGAGGCAAAGAAGATCAGGATCTATATGCTTGCCTCATTTCTATCCTACTGAAAGCTATAGTTTTACCCAATGTTTTTAAATCTTCCCCTGAACACCGTGTAGACACTAAAACACACGAAACAAAGTAAACCACTCGTGAAGCAAGAGGGCAGGTCTCCATACTTATGGGAATGATGGATTCTTATTCCAATTCAACATTGTACTCCTGAATCCCCTGAGACCCATCATGTCTGCATCATTACTCTGCCGCTGAGGAACAGGTTGCCATGCCCCTTCCTTAGTTCACAGTAGATTAGTGCATCTGTGAATAAAGAGAGGCTTTTTCCTGTGGCTCAGAGTGCGATGACCTCGGGTGGAAAAGGGGAAAGTCCATGTGACCTCTTTATACCTGAGAGCCTCTTTACACCTGAGCAAGCCTTTTCCTTCTGGCATTCATAGCTGTATTTTTAGAAGCAAGCTCCATGACATATATATCCACATTATAAGGGCTCCAGTGAGATGAATTAGACAGTTTACTTTTCTCTGCACTGTTGTTTCTTAAAATTTCAGCTTCAGCATGATCTCTTGAGGATCAACCTCAAATAATTATATTTAGATTATTTAGATTAAAATATCCAAAAACCTCAGAGACCCCTCTCAACAGTGAACTACATGCACACAGACTCCTGTATTTACCTTTAAACAATGTTCTAATTCATCTTAATTTAGCTGTTTTTTTGTGTCAACTTGACTGACGTAAGTGATGCCCTGATAGCTGGCAAAATATTTCTGGATGAGTCTATGAGCGTGTCTCAGGTAGAGATTAGCTTCTGAGTCAGTAGACCAAGTAAAATAGATTACTCTCACCAATGCTGGTGCGTGTCATCCTATTCCATGAAGACTTGAATAGAACGATAAGGTGAAGGAAGGGTGAAATCACTTTCTCTGTTTGAGCTGAGACATTTAACTTCTCCTGCTCTCAGACATAAGTGCTTCTAGTTCTTGACTTTTCAGAATGAGACCAAGACTTACACTCTTGGCCTCCAGATTCTCAGGAATTTGGATTCAGATTGAATCATACCATTGGCTTTTCTGGTTCTCCAACTTGCAGATGGGGACTTCTTGGCTTCCACAATGGCATGAGCCCATTCTTAAAATATATCTCCTGTTATATATGTCTGTTTATATATCCTATTGGTTTGGTTTCTCTAGAGAACACTGACTACTGTAGCATCAAATAACATAGGAAGGAATTTAATTTTTTTAGGCTAATAATAGCAGCAAGAATACCAACAGGGCCTATCTTAGTCAGCCTGGGCTGTTATAACAAAATGCCATAAACTGGTGGCTTAAACAGTTCATATTTTGAAGACTGGAAAACCCAAGGTCAAGGTGTTGGAGGATTCAGCTCTTGATGAAGGCCCTCATCCTGGTTTATGGATGACCACGTTCTCATTGTGCACTTGCAGGGCCTTTTCTTGGTCTGTCTCTCTTCCTTTCTCTATAAGGGCACTAATGCCATCATCCTCATATACCTAATCTAAACCTAATTACCTCCCAGAAGCCCCACATCCAAAGACCATCATATTAGAGGTTAAGACTCAACACGTGAATTTTGGAGGTACACAAACTTTCAGACCATAACAGGGCACAAACCTACCTTTAATGCCCCCTCCCTCCCTCCATCCCTTCTTCTTTTCCTACCTTCTTTCCTCCCTCCTTCCTTCCCTCTCTCCTTCTCTCCCTTTCTCCCTTGTCCCCCCTTCCTTCTTTTTCTTTTGTGATAAGAACTACTAGGCTCTCACCAATAACATACCTGGAGGAGATTTTAAGAATCACTGAAAAATAATGGAACAAACTTTGAGAATCACTAATGTAAACAAATTAAATTACAGAATTACAGCTTGACGATGATCCTAAGCATGCCACCCTCATTTCTTAAAATTGCACTACAGTTTTGAGACATGAGAAGTTTAGACTTTACTTCAGACTGTTGTGTTTCAATTTATAAGTGCCATTATTGTAGTACCATTGAGGCTATCAGTAGATAGACCATGTTGTAGACCATGTCGATGATAATTCAGTGATGTGCACACATGGTGATTGTCATCTAAACTGAAATCACTATCTCGTTTCTTAAAAGAAATATAAATATGGGTTAATGTGTTGTACTCATTAACTATCCTCACACCAGAGTTATGTCTAGGTTTCTGAACCAAGAAATCATCAAAATAATTATACTTTGCAGTTTAGTGCTACAGTAAGGTCAATTGGCTGGTTTTTGAAAAAGAAAAGACAGTCTTTCACTTTTAAGAACAGTATCATGATTATATGTAGGGACTAGAAGCTTTCAGTATAAACTTAGCAAATCTTATTGTATTTACCAACATGGAAAAATCCTTATAAATGTTGTAAAATTCTCATGAAGCCGAAGGCATAGACCAAAAAATATTTTCCTGTATTTAGTAGTCCATTTTTCTTTGAATTGATATTAAAATATAATATATCTTTGGAATTACCATTCCATAGAAATAAAGAAAACTAATCAAAGCAAATTTGCATTCTGTTTGAAAAAATGGATTTAGCTTTGTTTAAAGCTTTTGAATATTCTATGCAAGTAAAAGTGGCACTTTTGTTTAGTTTTTATGCTTATATTTTCCAAGACCTCAATATGGCTTTTTTTTTTCATTTCTCAAAGCAAAGAGAAGACAGCAAATGCAAAATATTGTATTTAAATGCAAATGTTAGATTGAATATAACAGAAGGGATTTGGAGGAATGACTTGCCACAGATTCTTTGAATAAGGTCATTAACACTGAAAAAGTACTGGTCCCATTGTTTATGAATTCATTTTAAGAAATTACAACAAATGGGAACGTTCAGGTAGTTCATTAAATTCGATCTTACATATCTATTTATAGTCAAAGTATAGGCATAATGCCTTTACAAAAATGTAGCACCAGGCAGAGTGAGTATTTCATTGTTACGTTTATATTCCAATTGCACAATATAAAGCTCAGAAGATTGAAAATAAAGATAGGAAAATTTGCATCATTCTATAATTCCAGAAGCTAATATTTAATTTTATTAAAATCTTTCCAGAAATGGGCTGCTAGTGTTGTATACCTAGAGAATTGTACTGACCCTTGGTTGGAGTTTTCTTTGCTTTTAGGACTAATACTGTTTTTTCCAAGTAAGAGATTAAGTTAATTGCTATATCCTTATATATTTGTATTTCTCAGTCTTATTTATACAAAAAATTCCTAGGATTCCCAGAATTTCACTGTAATGGGAACTGAATTCCCAATTCTACCTGGCCACGGGCCTCATACAGCAGCAGGTCTATGATTCAGAAATTGATCTTCAGAAACCCAGTGATGAATGTTCCCTGTAATGTTCTGAAAGTTAGGAGGGAAGAATTCTTTTATTTGTTTTACCCAAAGCCTCCATATATTCTTTGAAACTCTCCCAATTATTCCAGTACACAATAGTCTCATAAATCAAAACCCCAGAGTAGTCCAAGATATTCCATTTAATCTGACACACAATCCCCCCAAGACAATGAGATGGGGCAGCTTTTTGTATCTACTTAGAACAAAGTTTCTCACTGTCATTTCACAAGTATAATCCTTCTAAACATTTTCAATAGCTTCTGGCCCTGATAACAAATCATGGCAGTGTTTTGCCTTTATGGCTGCTTTGTAAAAGTCAGACTCAATAACCTTGGGAGTCACTCTCTTTTGCCCATTTTCTTCTAGTTGTCTCTGCTACATCCTTCATCCAGCCATGAAGGTAAGAGAAGGTGATTACTGCAGTTGTGGAGGGCAGGTAGGTAATCTGGGCACAAATTACATCACATGAATATTTATATCAGGTTGAGTTTAATGATGACAGTTTTTTTTTTTTTTCTATAGCTCTGTGGCTTCAACTGACATCAAAGTTCTCAAGACTACAGAGACTTGAAACATTCATTAATCAGATATCAAGGAGTCTTGCACACAAAACAGGCTGCTTCTGTGATGTCAAATATTAAGGTCTTTTTAAAACTACTCCAAGATGTTTTTGTGGTGTCATTTTCTTCTCTAACAATTGTATTCAAGTCACTGAGAGAGAGGAACATGAAGAACAGTTTTCCTAAGATCGCCATGTTGTAACGAATCATGACTGCATATGCTGTAGTCACCAATTACGGGGAAAGCAATGCGGAATCTGGTGGGAAGACTTCACTTTCTACATGCTGTCTACCCTTCAAATGGAAGCACTTGTTCAGCCAGGATGCCCCCGGTGCCTACTATTCCACAGCTCTAAAGGGTGACAGTCCATAACTGTATTTGTGCTACCAAATGAATTTTTCCTTTCCTTGGGTCTGAATACATAGTGAATGAAATGAACAAGGGGGCAAATAGCAGTGATGTGATCTGAAGGATGAATGTTCTAATTAAATTTTAGATATCCATGGCATAAGTCTCAAGAATGAACTGGCGTAAAATGACACTTTCTAAAATAAAGCACAAGCTACTTCTCTCTCTCTAATTAGCAAAGAAGAAGATGCAGTCATTTGCTCCTGGAGAGATAAAACTAAGAGTGGAGCAGAGATTTGCATGAAACTGCATATGATTGAGAATGACCTTTAAATGAGGAGCAGTGGTTCCAATCAGTCTTATTCGAAGGCACTGCATAAGAGTCCCAGGTCCTGAACGACGTTCAAAAATCACAATACATTTGATTTCCATTCCTTTCTGGTATCCTCTCAGATTTCAGAAATCATCTTGAAGCATTATCTTCCCTTAAAAATCCTCAGAAGAGGAAAAAAACCTTTCTAGTGAATCACTGTAATTTATTATTTTAAGTTATTTGACAAAAATATAAAATCACTGTTTTTCTCAAGTTACTGTTTTGTGACAATTATAAATTTCATCTTGGCTTAACACTGGGCAAATATACCATATAATCTTCAAAAAAATAAATATATGGATATATTGGTATAGAAATAGAAATTCAGAACTAAAATTTATGCCTGTGATCATCTAGTATATCTCCATTTTACTGTAGGAAAAAAGAATTCAGTGTCTTGTCCCATTTAGCTGTTACAGTCAGAGGACTTCAGATTTCAAGTCAGGAGACTGCAGAAGCCTCTGATTTAAGATAGAAATGCTCATAATTTAATCCTCCTAGTTGTACTACTAACATTTAAAAATAATGAACATATAACCTGTAAACATTTCTGAATGGCAGTTGTTATTTCTTCTATGCTACAATGCTCTTATATTCAGAAGTCTACCTTCTAGAAACTTTATCATTGTCTTTAGTATTGTTATTGTCATTGATATCGATGCTATTTTGTATGCATTAGTCAAAGTGTGTACTTTCTTGTCTACAATTGTGTGTGAAAATTTTGGGTTATGCTTCAAAGTACTTTTCATGTAAGCTGTTCAACTTCTATAGAAACTGCTCCTTCCTTTTCTTCATAATGGGGTTTCATCTTAACTATCACAGAATTATATAAGTGGAATCATCATACTCAATTTTTTACTCAGCATTAAGTTTTTATAATTCATTCAAGTTGTTTCCTGTAGCTATAATCCATTTAATATTGTGGCTACATTATATTTCATCGTATGGGTACACTACAAATATCCATTTTATATTTTATGGATATCTTTTTTTTTTTTTTTTTTTATTTATGATAGTCACACACACAGATAGACAGAGAGGCAGAGACACGGGCAGAGGGAGAAGCAGGCTCCATGCACCGAGAGCCCGACGTGGGATTCGATCCCGGGTCTCCAGGATCGCGCCCTGGGCCAAAGGCAGGCGCCAAACCGCTGCGCCACCCAGGGATCCCCCTATTTTATGGATATCTTGATCAGTTCTTCTTAGTGTTACAGTTAAAATGATGCCCTGAGATTGTTAGTACATGTTTCCTTGTGCACATTTTTATACTTTGCAGCCATAAAGTGTGATTGCAGTAATATTTTATTGAACAAAGATTCCACAATATAACCAATCTTTTGGTTGTTTCCAGTTTTGGCTGTTACAATTAGTGATGCTTGAACATTCTTATATATTACTTTTGTTGAACAAATATATTAATTTTTGTGGAATTTGTACATAAAAGCGCTGGGACATGGGATATATGTGTTTCTGGCTTGGTAGATAATACCAATGATATTTTTCTGAAATGATTGTACCTGTTTGCCCTCTCATCTGCAGAGTATGTGATTCTTGTGCAGTGTTCCCATTGACACTGGGTATTGTTTGTCATGATTATTTCAGTCATTCTAGTCGGTGTGCATTTGTATCCTCCCATGCTTTTTAGTGTACATTTCCTTGATTGTTAATGAGAGGAATTGCTTTTGGATAGATGTACTCGTCATTTTGAATTATCTGTATTTTAAAGTGTCTATTTTTTTTAACAACTTGTCTTTTCTGTTGTCTTTCTTTTACTTAATGGTTCATACAATATTACATTGTATTTTAGATAGGAACTTTTTGTTACTTATGTGTGTTGCAAATAACTCTTCTATGACTTGAAATTCTCTCTTTATTAATGATCTCTTTTGGCAAACTTTTCATAAACTTTACATTTTAATTTTAAATGTAATGTAGTCTTTTATTTATGGCCAATATTTTGTCCTTAAAGCTGCCTACTCCAAAGGCATAAACATATTCTGTTTTATCTTCCAGAAGCTTTAATATTTTGCCTTTTATATTAAAATGTTATTGCACTTTATATCGAGCAGTCTCTTGTAAATATTAATAATTTTTGTTAGATAATTTTGTATTTTGAATATGCAATGTTAGATCTGTTCCTAATAAGACATTTCCCCCAAATCTACCTGCATGTGTATGTGTGTGTTTCTTGTCTTTATTCAATATTGAATAACAAGATAAGAAACATCCTTGAATAATTTCTAGATCTTTAAGGAAAATATCTCAGTGGAACACACTTGACTTGATATTCACTGTAATATTTTTGAGGATACCCTTTATTAGATTATATTAGTTTCCTTATATTCCTACTTTTTAAAAAGTTTCTTGGTGCGGCATCTGGGTGGCTCAGTGGTTGAACATCTGCCTTTGGCTCAGGTTGTGATTTCAGGGTCCTAGGATCAAGTCCCACATCAGGCTCCCTGCAAGGAACCTGCTTCTCTCTCTGCCTGTGTCTCTGCCTCTCTCTCTGTCCCTCATGAATAAATAAATAAAATCTTAAAGCATTTCTTTGTTAAACTGTTATTAATTTTGGATATTGAATATTAAGTTCTTTTCTGCATCTACAGATGTGATATAATTTTTCCCTGTTATCTGTGCATGTGATGAGTTGGAGTCTCTCAGAAAACAGATGACATGTTCACTAAGGGTAATTGAAGAGTTTGCTATTTATTTATTTATTTATTTATTTATTTATTTATTTATTTTAATTGAAGAGTTTAAAGTAGAGATTATTGACAACAGAATGAGGACAGTTAGAGAACCCTATAAGAGAGACTGAATCACTGCAGAATAGCAACAGTTAGGATCTATTAACACTCTTTGTTCTAAAGGGAGGGTAAAAGGGACAACAAAATTATCAGAATTCGAAAGAAGGCTGATAATGAATGTGACAGCCAACAAACCTAAGCTCCAAGTTGCAGTAACTTAAAACAGCCCCTACCAAAGCATACCAAGGAAGAAAGGGAATATAATATATACTCCCACATCATGTTTTTCTAGTCATATAATTGCCTACTCTTGTGCTACCTCTGGCTATCTTTCTATAAAAGTTAGCCTCACAGGATACTTAATTGGGTGAAGGAAAGTGGAGAGTGGATCTAGAGAGACAAAGGAGTGTATATATGGATACTTAGATGGATCCCTCCCCTCCAGCAATCCTCAATTTGTTTATTTTATTTATTTTTTTATTGGATACTGGAAACTGTGGATGACACATTTATAGACATTTGTTACCTTTTAAGAGTTCTTGAGTTTTGTTTTAGAAGGCAGTTCAACTACAGATGATTATTTTGATTTTGTATGGCTTAGGCTTTAGGTTTTATTAAAATGAGTTTACTCATTATGATATTATGATCTTTTATTTTGGACAAATCCGTTAGAGTGTGTATGTGGTCCTTACTCCTGAGTCATGGTCCTTTTCGAACTTGAATAGAAAGCACAAAATATTTACAGAGCCCATTTTACTTGGCAGAATTAAACTCCAAAATCTGTTCATTAAGTCACAAATGGCTTCCTAAATCTTTAGTCATATATTTCAGACTTACAGCTATTGTTTTCCCCTCATTTTGTTTTATTTATTTTTTTATTTTTATTTTTATTTTTATCTTTTTTTTTTGAGAATTAGAGTTAAAGCCCCAGCTAAATATTTCAGGTAGTTTATATTTATACTTTTGCAATCACGTCCATATGGCACTCTCCTTTCTAGTAGATCCTCCCTCAACTTCCAGCTTTTCTGACAACTCTAAATGATACTTCATGAAGTTATGGGGTCATGACTAATACATTTGTTACTTTCTCCTTGCATCATGCAAGTGGATTATTTTAAACCACTAAGTTTTGCAGTGTTTTGTTCACCAATGCATAGATAACCATTTCAGGGAAATTATTTTACTGTGGCAGGAAATATTAGACATTTATATTTTAAAATTTTCTTATATGGTTTGTGTATGTACAACTTTATGTTCATTCGCATTCTAATCAAATATTAATGACTAAAGTTAGGAATTGCCCTAAAATAGATTTGGTGTTATGTTTCAGATGTGTTACAGAATTTGTTTACTTATTTTTAAAAAATGATTTATTTATTTATCTGAGAGAGAGGGAGAGAGAGAAAGCATGGAGGAAGGGAGAGAGAAAACTTAAGCAGACTCCCTTCTGAGCACGGAGCCCCATGCAGGGCTCGATCACAGGACCCTGAGATTATGACCTGGGCCAAAATCAAGAGGGGGGACACTTAACTGACTGAGCCACCCACGTGCCCCTACAGTATTTATTTTTAACTCAGTAACCTTTATTCCTCTAAATTTTTTTCATGAAGTAATGGAATCAGATAAAACAAGTGATATAACATGGAACTATAAATACTTATTAAGTAGCAAATCACATGGAATCAGAGAGAAATAAGTTACACAGTTCCCAGAAAATTTCAGAGCACAGAAATCAAATTGAGTTTACAAAATATTCAAATTCTTCTTTCTACCCCCCACTATCTTATTCTTTGTTCATTGCAAAAACCCATTCTGAAATATTTTACAGATATGCCTCCAAATATGCATCTTTATGTGCTCTTTAATGTGGACTTTCTAATTTTAAAAACATCAAAATAAAAAGACTTATTTTGCAATTGGAATGCAAATCAGTGCAGCCAATGTGGAAAACAGTATGGAAATTCCTCAAAAAAATAAAAATAGAATTACTATATGAACCAGTAATTCCATTGCTGAGTATTCACCCAAAGAAAATGAAAACATTAATTCAAAAAGATATATGCACTTCTATGTTTATTGCAGTATTATTTACAACAGCCAAGATGTGGAAGTTACCCAAGGGTCCACTGATAGATGAATGGATAAAGAAGATGTAGTTTATATGTAAAATGAAAGAATATGTGGAATATTACTCAGTCATAAAAAATGAGAACTTCCCATTTGCAACAGTATAGATGGACCTAAAGTTTATAATGTTAAGTGAAGTAAGTCAGTTAGAGAAAGGCAAATATGATTTCACCGATATGTGGAATTTAAGAAACAAAACAAACAAAGAAAAAAAAGGCAAACAAAAAATAGCCTCTTAAATACAGAGAACAAGTTGGTGGTTGCCAAAGGGGAGGTGGGTGGGGAAGCATGAAATAGATAAAAGGGATGAAGAGTACACTTAGCGTGATAATCACTGAAAATTGTAGTGAGTTGTTGAATCATTATATTGCACACCTGAAACAATTACAACAGTATATGTTAACTATATTTCAACTAATAGAAGACTTATAGCAAGCAGGATGAACTGTGTGCACATCTATTTTAAGTGGATTCTTACCATATCTGATTAAATTCTAGCTTTGATCCCAACTCAACTGTTGTGTTCACAAGTAAAAAACTATTCTGAAGATTTTCTGTCTCATTTTGGTTTCTCTACAAAGTATTTCTGAGAGTGTACTTCTCTCTGAGTTTACTAAATTAACATATTTTACTTAAAACCAAATAGCTTCAATATCCTTCAATCCTACATTCTAACAATCAGTAATACCCATTCAACATTTACTTTCTGCTTTCTTTTTCTTTTTCCTTTTCCTTTTTTTTTTTTTTAAAGATTTTAGTTATTTATATTTGAAAGAGAGAGAGAGTGAACATGAATGGTCAGGGGGAGGTGCAGAGGAGAGGGAAAGAAATTAAGATTCCCTGCTGAGCACAGAGTTCCACATGGGCTTGACATGGATCCAGGACCCTGAGATCATGACCTGAGCTGAAGTCAGAGACTTAAACCAACTGAGCCACCCAGGTGTCTCTATATTTTCTATTCATAAGCCTAGAATAGTGTCAATAAAAAACGCTTTCTTTTTTTATCCCAAAGATTTCTGGATTTGGTTCATGACCTTCCATAATAACTTTGTGACCATGTTCAGTTCCTTGGCTAGAGTTTTTGTAGCTCTGGAACCTTTTCTCTTTCTTCCTTCATCTCCATTTTGTTCTCCTGTAAAATTTACAAATCATATATTTTTAGCTAGTTTGTGTCATTTCTACTCTTTAGTGTAGGTTAGCTTCTTGACCTGGGCTTATAATAGACTTTGTTAGGAATGAAAATAATGAAAAGATTACTTATTATAACAAATAGAATAGTCAACTGTCCTTTACCCCAAGTTGTTACAAATATATGCATACATCTATAATGACTATGTAGTCTGAATGTGAAACTTCATCTTTACTGTAAACTTCTCCACGCCATGTCATTTTCTTCCCATTTACAATAGGTCTCTTCCAAATTGTTATATCAAATTGGATGTAGCATTTTGATCCTCTAGTAAAGTGAATAGGGAAAAATACATGCTTTGTATATAATTTTATGATTTGGTTAGTTCTAGAGAATATTGTGCTTGGTTGAACAAATGCCTAATACTTTGATTTTTATCAGAAACATACTTTGCTCCGGGGGAATTTTTTAATCATTAGTCTACATACTCCTAAATATTAGAGCTAGAGAGAAAATGTGTTATATTGAAGGCATGGATTTTTACCAAAAAATAAATTTAAATAGTGTCTTTATGTTCTGAATGTTTGAAAATACCAACAGAAAATATGATAAAATTAAAACTTGAATATTGTTATAAAAGTAAGTGCATATATTGGGTTTATGACACAAAAAGTAAAATGAAAATAATGATGATGGTGATGATACAATGTAACAGTAACCTTGAGGCAGATTTGAGTCAAGATGAATTCATTCTTCAGAAAGCAACTTGTATTTAAGAGCATTTCAGGAAAATTGAAATAACTATTTTGCCTTTTTTTTTGGAGAAAGTTTATTTTCAGACTGCAATATAGTTGGTAAAGAATCAAACTTTCATCACTTCCTTTTTTCCCCAAGACATCATCATGGCAAGTAAATAGAAGAATCCCAGTGATGTCTAGTACTAGACCAAAGGCCACATAGTGAAGTCTAGAATTTAAGAATTCTAATCTCTGATGAATGATTGCTTTTATGATCTTAGACTTGTCACTTCTGTCTTTTTTATCTTTTATCCTCACACTGAGCTATTCACCATTCTAATCACACTTGCCTATTTCATTGTAGCACCAGAAGATTAATTGCTAAATGTCTGCCTAGAACTCAGGGGAGGAAAAAAAGTTAATAAAAAGAAGCTGCCAAAAATGTTGTACTGTCAATTTTTTAAAATATCAGAATATCTAGTAGGTTTTTCCCACACATTTTTATCTGTCAAAATCTTACTCATTTTCCAAGACTATGGAAGATGTAATTTTACCTTTTTGTGTGTGTGAACTTTTCCCTTGTCTTCAGTCAGAATAAATCAATATCTTTTTAATATCCCAAAAGTTTGTTTTCAACTTTGTTACAAAACTGTACCACAGTTGTATAGGTGTCTCTACACAAGCACTTTCTTTTTTAAAGATTTTATTTATTTATTTGAGAAAGAGACAGGGATAGTGAGAGAGAGAGAAAGAGAGCATAAGCTGAGAGGAGAGGGAGAAGCAGATTCTCCACTGAGCAGGGAGCCCCACATGGGAGCCCAAGGCTGGGATCATGACCTATGCCGAAGGCAGATGCTTAACCAAATGAGCCACCCAAGTGTCCCACACAAAAGTTTTCTTTCCATTTAAAATATACTTTCAAGGTTTGCTATTGAACAAAGAAGAAATAACATTCTAGGTCATATGTAGAAGAACTCTAGTTTTACTTATTGCTATATAAACCCCATAAACTAAATTAATTTAGGTTTTCTTATTACAACATTATCAAAGATACATCTCTTACCTAACTGTGCATCAGAGTGGAGTGAGTTAGTTGAGGAAAACGGCTGACAGGAAACAAAAAAAATTCAAAAACAGAGAAGAAATAAGAACAACCTCCACTTGCGAATGAGCTGACAAAGATGGCCTTTTGTAGACATTACCAGGGAGTGATGACTTTCTATCAAATCCATTATTTATTTCATCACTTACCCTAGGAGGATTGTTTAGCAAAAGGAAAATTAGATTTTTATAATATAAAAAAATAAGCATGTATGAATGGCTATTTAAAGTCATATCCAGGACTTATTTGACACTGTTATTCTAAACATACTTTATGAGAGAGATAGTTTTTATCTTCTCTAATGCTAACATATATTGCCCCACGAAAACTCTGCCTGAGACTGTGGACATTCCTTTTCTCCAAATAAGTCTTTTCCAAATTTACATAAACCTTTTACCTTCTTCAGAGATCCTTCCTGACATAGCAAGAGATTAGTGAATGCTGGATGGTGATAAGAATATTATTTGTACTAAAATATAGATTTCCTTCCTAACTCCTGTAGTATAAGGAAATTAAAAGTAGAAAAATTAATATTCTCTATGGTGCATTTTTAAATTCCTAGATTTAAATACCACAGCTTTTTCCGTGTCTTATCTTTTGTTCAACATCAGTATCCTAACATTGCAAGTCACGTCAAATTAATAAGTTTATTCTGCATAAGAATAAAAGCAACCCAATGTAAGATACAGACGTTACATTATATACTAATAGCAGTATGCTAGGAGATTAAGAATGCTAAGTATGAATTAAAGAGCAAGGAAAGCATAAAGAGAAAGAAGGCATAAAATTAATATTCAAATATTTTCATATGCAATTATTGGCACAGAATACCCTCCTTTCATGAAAAAATACTATGATGCATTAATTTTGTCTGATTTGCTTTGATTGATCACCTAAGTTGATATGATTGACTTTGTTTTTATACGGAAGAAAATGCAGCATTTAGTATTCATGAAAAGTCATTTCTTCAGTAAGACAGAAACAGCTTAAGAGAATTTTATTCAGGCGGGAATTATTAGCCAAAATTAAATACATTTATTAAATTCCATTAAGGCCAAATAGAATATAATTACATATCTGTATATTTACAATAACTAAAGTGGAAAATTTAAGACCACAAATATAAATTCTTATCAAATAAACGAATACTGAAGTGTATAGAAAAGTGATACCATAAAGTTTGATTTACATATTGGGAGGAAACATGCTAATTGTGTTGTTGTTTGTTTATTTCACATAATATTCTACCAGTAGCATTTTCTTAGTTTATTTGACAAAATTTTAAAGTGGTTATCATAGGAATTTATAAGACTTTATAAAGCATGAGTTTTGAGTGACTTAGTTCATACTTGTTTAAATAAAGCATATGGAGAATTTACCTTTATTCATATAATTCAAGGAAAATCCTAGAATCGATAGAATTAACATTTTTTTGTTTTATACAGATTCATTGCTATTTATATCTATCCAGTATTCCACTTTATAATCAGGAGATACATAGTCCTATTTGTTTTACATAATATTCTCCCCATGAATATTTCTCCTTTACTTGTGTTGGTTACATGTGAAACATGTATAACATGAATTTTAACTAACTGGGTTTATATTTGCCTTTATACAGCAAATGAAGAATTAATGGTTATTCATACAACTCAAGGAAAGTCCTCTAATAATAAATAATTAGTAAAGGTAAAATCTATTACAAGTCTGTTTTCATGTTTACAGTCTGCCTTGATCATTCTTATTTTTTTGAAGCTAGCCAGTTGACATTTAAAAAGAAGAATTGGTGTTCATTCAGCAATTATTATTTTATGTAAGTAAAAAAAAAATTACTCAAGAGCACAGGTTTGCTCTGGATTATGTGTGTATGGTGGGAGTATTTTGAGAATATTTTAAGTCCCTTATTGCCCCTGTCACACTTTCCTACCTTAAGCCACCCTTCCCTCCATGAGTCCTCACACCTCTCCATTTAGATGTTTGGGTATAAGCCCTGTCTTCAATATTATCTCACCCACCATGTTCCTTGTACATAGAATACTCATATATTATGCTCTGTTACATTTTCTCCTAATGCTACTGCTCTCATATTATCTCCAGAGTCACCACTCTTCTAATACATACAAGCTTCCCAATTACCCAAGTCCGCCTCTTTTCCTTATAAATGATATAATCTTTACCCTTTCTCTTGGAAATTGAACATTCTTTTCTGTCCTTATCCATAGTGAAGGCAGTGGTCAGCTCTCTGCTTGTCACTCACAAAGTGAAGGAATTGTGCAAAGATGGGCAATGCAATCACAAGCTAATTTTGACTCGCCACCATAGAAATCAGATTTTGTTTATTTTTACAGTGTATGCGGGGGTGTGCATGCCCATGGTAATGTTGGTAAAATCTTACCTGAGAATCACACAACAATATTTATATTCTACTGAATATATACACATTTGAGTATATGTGTGTATCAAGAATGATTAGGGGAAGAATGTATTCTAGTAAATTTAGAAATACAATAATCATAAAAGAAATTTTTAACACAAATCGGTTTAAATTGTTTTGAAAAATTCAAGGCAATTGTTTGCCAACATACATTCTCCAGAAATTAAGTCATTGCATTAAGGATCTATCTAAAGAATGAGTTTGTAAAAACTAAGTCAAACAAATTATGCAAAAGATATTCAGATATCATTCAGTTGAATTTCTTAAAACTTTTAGTATACTAATTAGGATGACTAATTCTCCAAGGCAAGATACAAAATTGTGTATTTACAAAGTTTATTTGCTCATAGAATCCTAGTCTCTGGAAAATATTCCATAAAATTTGTGTCCCTTAATATAAACATTTTGGATTAATTAGTTTCAAGAGATACTTGTTTAAATCTGAGCAGCCATTATAAATGCTGAGTTTCATTCTTAAAAATGTGACCAGTCATTACAACATAACTTCAGTACAGGAGTCCTAGTCTCCTTTCCCTTAGTTTTAGTCAGTCTACTACCTTTTAGAGAAAAATAAAGGAATATAATGAAAAGATAGGTTGAGAATATTGATTTGGAAAAAAATATTTATTGGATTAGAATAAAAATTATATACATATCAGCCATGTGAAATACTGGACAGAAATGACACATCAGGGTCTGAATTTATAGCTAAAATAGAAAGTGTAAAATTCACCATAAATCCTGCAATCTAACTTTGATCTCAAGCATATTGACCTCTCCTGTGTTTATGTAAAAGGTTTTACTGTAAATCTAAGGAAAAGTCATTTTACTTTAAACACTTATTCATGTAAAATTCACTTCATTGTCAATGTCATCCTTATTCAATTTAAACACTTTTTCCAGTTAAATAGCTTATTTCATACATCAATAGTGACAGAGGCAAATAACAGAAAATAAGTCTGGAGAGAGAGGTGTTTCATGTGAATATAAATGAATACATATAAAGCAAAAGCATACTGTATGACTTTTATAGGTGAAATGGACATGAAATACTGGGAATTCAAACTAAAAGAATTTGCAGAAAATAAAATAAAATGAAATTGGAGCAAATATATTCATGGTAATTTGTTCATGTTACTAAGAAATTTTTTATTAACATTAAAATCAACTTTATCAAATTCCATATTTATTCAATTTTACAGTTTTAAATAAATGATACTTTGCACACTATATATAACGTCTTTCACTTGTTTGCCTTTATACGTAATGTTTCATAAATAATAACACAGTGGCACATATTGTGAGATATAGTTTCATTAAATGATGAGGATATATGTTTATATTTATAACTTGATTTTATTATGACTACTATTATGGATTTTCATATTGATGAATTAGTTTTCAATATTGAAACTGTTAGTGTTAATGGGTCCTCATAGACACCTAACCCCTAAGATTGGTCTTGTTAGAATGATGCTTTCTATATACTAATAATTTACATTTATTTATTTAATTATGATTCAATCATCCACCCACACTTGCTAAATACCTACTATATGCCAGTCAATGAAGAGAGACAAGGCTTCCTCTCAAATGTAGATTGCTTTTGATTGGGTGTGAAAGTCTTTAGTTATAAACAAATAAAAAATTAAATATGAAGTATTGCTTAGTAGAGAATGAAAATAAGACATTGACTGAGTGGCTACTTTAGACTGAGAAGCCAAGTAAGCATCTCTGAGGAAGATTCAAATGTGGGAAGGTGTCAACCCATGAGGAAATCAGGGGGAAAAGCCTATGGGCAGATGGAAGAGCTAAGGAAGGATTGAGCTTATATTTTTAAAAAATAATCTCTTAAAGCTGTAGTTTGGGGGGAATAATAAGGGGCAAGATTAGGGAGGTAGGTGGGATCAATTTAGATAAGATTGATAGGTTAGTGTAAAAATTTATAAATTATTCTAAGTCCTATGGGAAACTGCTGCAAGTTTTTACTCAGAGATACAGCATGGCTTGGTATCAATTCTATAATATTTTTCAAAGATAAAAAGTCATTGAATTTTTTTTTCATCATAATATCCCCATAGATATTTCTCAGAGTCACCCTTATATCTTTTGATATTTTTCTCCTCTACTTAGGAATGACAATGATTATGTATGCATAGCATTTTATATTTCATAGATATTTTCACGTATGTTGCTGCATAAAATCTTCATAATATCCTTACACAGTATGTTAAGAGGTAATAAATATGGCACTGTCTGGCAGTGGGAACTCTGGGCCAAATTACAGCCAGGTTCTACCACTTAATATCTGTGTAACCTTGAACAAATTACTTAACCTTTCTGTGTTTTTTTATGCTTCATCCATATAAAACTGTTTTTTTGAGTACTCATTGAGTTAATTTACTGACAGATCCTAGGAGTGTGCTTTGTACCTTCTAATCATACTAGTTATTATTATGCCATAACTCCACATGGTATTGTGAGTTTAGTGACTTCCTAAAATACGTTTCTAACAGGGTAATTGTGGTTCCTGGTCGATAAGTTTGGTTACTCCCTTTCTCCTGCTCAAATGGCAAAGCTATATTTAGATTCTCAAATTTTGTCTCAGGAACAAATAAGAGGTAAGTTCAGCAGCACTTTTAACTTGACTTTGCTGGTTCTCTTAGCTGACAGGGAATATCACAATGTCAGTATGTTGTTGTGCATTAGTACAGCAATGGAGCACAGCTTTGAAACAAAGACTAAGCTGAATAAATTAGGCTATTCCCTGTTAACATTGGTTGCTATTTTAGGATTTTTCCTATTTCTTACCCTGTTCAAGGTAAAAAATACATCAAAAACATGTCTGCTGATTGTTGTTGTCTACCTTTATTAGCAGGCACACAAATACATAATTATCAACCAGGTTCTCGGATGTTCTATAGTAAGACTGTCTCAAATCATCAACAAATAGTTCTCTTTTTTCTTTTTATAATATTTAGCTGTACCTGGATTTCTGAGGGACATTTAATTTTGCTTTCAAGTTAAATAAGGAGTTGACATAATCATAATCAAGTTATTTTTTTCCCCCCAATTGAATCATTTAGTTCCTTCTACCCTTATTGTGGTGACCTTTGTCCATTTGCTCTCAGTTCCAGCTTTTTTTTTTCTCTTAACCAACTATTTTCGTCTCACTGACAGGCACTGGGGAAAAAATTACAGGGTCAGAAGATGGGAAGACCCTATCTCTTTTTCTGCTCCAGGAGGTATTTCTAGAAGTAGCTGGATCTACTTCTGTGGGTCTTCTTCCCACCAGAAACTTTGGCTCCAAGGCTTGGGCAATGCTATCTCCTCTCTATAGCTGATAGCAATCTGGTGGTACTGTTGATTACAGATTGCCTCATCACTTGCTCTTTATTCTTTTTCTTCCTGACTCCTTAGAAATTATTTCATTCTATTGAAATACCTGACTAGGGCTCTGTTATTTGTTTTTTTGTTTTCTGACAGATACACTGACTTATGACCCAATATGCAGAATTACTATAGTATAACATCTTTGCATTTAGCATGATACAAATCTAAAGCCTTATTGACTTGGAATATTTATAGTTCAGACAGAAATGTACTATTCCAATTATTTAACAAAAACTCACAGTTTAAACTCACAGTACAAAATTATCAAGTTAAAATAAACATAAATGTCTGAGCTTTTAAGGAGAGCAGGAAATTAGTTTCTTTACTTTGTTCTGCAAGAATCTAAACCCACTTGAATTTGCATTGTTTTTTAAGTTGAGAATGTTGTTTTAACTAATTTCTTTCAAGTGCTTCATCTGGCATTCTTAAACAGACAAAGGATGTTGAATTCAGTGTCCTCAGGAGAGTAGAAATATGTCTATTGCATGTGAAGGAACAGGATTACCTTCTAGAAAATCAATGCAATCTGAATCTCTTTCCTGTAGAGGAAAACAACCTATGTATCAATAAATTATGGGCCTATTGTTCATCTAAGGGCTTTAGAATTGATGACCATGAAGAGAACCCTAACCTAAACCTTCAGGACAGACTGAACTGCAGTCACTTATTTTCATCAATAAGTTAGGAAGTTATGCAGAAAATATCTTTAAATTACAGTACAAAATCTTTTCATGTTCTAAGTATTAACCTTTCGGTTTTTAAGAAAATCATCTGAAAAATATATTTTCTTAGAAAAAATTAATAGTTTGCATTTATTATATTGGGGACAATGTTATAACTGTGGCAATATATTTTTTTAATCTCAACATCCCTAAAAGGTAAGTACAATTATTATCCATGTTACTGATGAGAAACTAAAGATCACAGTTAAGTGGCTTGTTTATATTTACTTAGATGGCAGGAGGCAGGCTACCCCAGAGATCATGGTTGTAACATGGCTAATGTGTTCCCTTTTAATGTCCTGGTGGGTTGTTTAGAGGCATAGCTAAAGCTGGACAAATTTAGCTCATGCTAAATACCAGAAAAGAAAGTGTTCAAGACTAATTTAGGGATAGCATCCAACCTCTAATGCCTTTATTTTCATGAGTAAACAATCTTGGCATATATAATTGGCTCCATTGTTATTGGCTTGTCTATTTATTCCTACATATAAATGATTATCAGATTCACTTAGAATAATTTTCCTATATAGTTTCCTATATACCTCCCTCGATTTATGGGAACCCTTGGCTTTTTGGATTTAAAATCCTTAAGGAAAGCCAAGGAATCTGTATTTTTTGAAGCATTCATTGCATGTTGTCAAAATTTAGAACCACCGCAGTGCACTTTGAGATCCTTTAAGGCAGATGTACTGTCTAACAGTGATCCTGGTATATTAAGCATTCAGTAAATGCTTGTTGAATACAAGAAGTGAGCAGATCATTAGGATATATTCAAAAATTTGGCATCATAATAGATGAGACAAGAGAAATAATTCCAGAACTGTTGTCTTTGGAATCCATATCAGCTCTAGAAAAGGAGATCCATTCAAAGGTCCCATGGGAGGATACTGGTAATATCTGGTAAAATTTATCAGCACTTCTAAGAACATAAAGGAGAAACCATCAGGGCAGGAGTAAATTTCATGACCTAAGAGTGAATTAGAGTAAACAATGGAGGTACATCAGTGGATAAGAAAATGAGTACATGTTACCACAGGGAGTGGGGAAATAAAGAAGGTGACCAAAGGCCAAGGCCAGGAGGGACTACATGTCTAGTGAAACAGGGAACCAAGGCCACCCAGCTGGCCATGCACCTCTTTCATACTTGTGAATAGTAAGTTCTGCTTCTGAATTAATCTAAGATCTGAAGATATGGTAAGGTCCTCTTCTGGAATCACTCATTAAGTTCTAGAGGTGCATGAGAGCAGATGGACAATAGCTCCTACTAAGGGGAGAGAAAAGACAATGTAGGAAAATTGGGAATCTTTATACTTAGACCAAGGGCAGATGTGTCCTCCATGACCTTTGTCAAACAATGTTCTGAAATTGTCAATAATCTTTCAAACACAAAACAGATACTTGTTTTGTTCTAATTCTGCCCCTGAATTACATATAATAAATTTGTTTAAAGAAGGTGCCAGCTATGGGTCGTAGGGTTAGAAAAAGTTACATTTTTTTGACATTCCTTTTGTGAACTTTAATAATAGAGGTTTGTTGAATTATTGTGAAGCTTCAACATAATTATTTATATGTTACACACATTAGTAGCTCAGATTGTAAGTTTAGCTTTCTATTTCATGGTGAGAGTAGATGCTTTTACAGAGAAAATTGTGAATGGATTAGAAAAATATCAGTTTCAAAACTGGCAAATAGTGCTTTTCTACTCTCTCAATGTACATTATTCTACAGATTAATCTAAATTTTTTGCATTTTCAAAATTATGACATAAAACTCAGTTAAATTTCTGGAAAGGACAGCATAGTTACCAATGATCCAACTATAGTTTATTTTACAGGAGAAAGATTTTGATATATTATTTATTTATTTATTTATTTATTTATTTTTATTTTTTTATTTTTTAGATTTTATTTATTTATTCATGAGAGACAGAGAGAGAGAGAGAGAGAGAGAGAGGCAGAGATACAGGCAGAGGGAGAAGCAGGCTCCCTGCAGGGAGCCGGACGTGGGACTTGATCCCGGGTCTCCAGGATCAGGCCCTGGGCTGAAGGCGGGGCCTAAACCGCTGAGCCACCCGGGCTGCCCTGATATATTTTTTAAAAGTCCTCCCATGATACTGGTTATCTTAAATATAACTGCAGTAAGATAAAGTGCTTTCTAACTGAGAGATTGCTATATTTTCTTTTTGTTCTTAGAAATGGAAAATTCATTCATTGGTTCTTGTGTTTGGGCAAATTCATTTAGGATACCACCACAAGAAGATTCAGTCTGAATTCACTGATACCATCAATTTGACCTTCATTATTAGAGTCCTAAAGGCCGCTCTTTGTCTTTTTGTACCTATCTCCTGATTCATGTCAACTTTTAATCTTTGAATTAAAAGCTAGAACAATTATGAGTAATAATGAGTAATAATGAAGTAGGTTTCAAAATATAGGAAAATGTTACTGATAATCCAAAATGAATTGAAAATTTATAAAAATAAGTTTAATGAATTTGTATTGTAATTTCAAGGTCAAATGACTTTTACTTTTAAAAACAAGCAATTTCTTTTCATTCTTCTTTTAATTAATTCTGACAAAGAATGAAAGTGGTAGAATATCTATATGCATAAATAGTAGGAACTACTCAAATGAGGTCACCAGGAGCTTCCTTCTTCAACATTACCTTCAGGTTTCCAAGACTTTTTGATGCTACTTTTGATTAGAGTTGAAATAGGGTTTTTTTCTTGCAAATTGTGACTTAAAACTATCTATTTCCCCTGCAATGTATAAAAGACCTATTGTTGAATAATTGTATGCCAGCAATTAAATGCAAATTTTGTCACAATATGGAATTTTGAAGACTTTTTCTTCCTGTTCTACAGAAGAATCAAGAGAAAAAGCAGGGCTCTTAGCCTTTCATATAAGAGGTTTCCTAAAGAAGATGACAACACTAAGGGAAAATAGTAAAATGGATCCATTCATTCTCTGTTTCCTCATGCAATGATTCCTAAGGAATTTTGTCCTGAGAGAAGAAGAAAAAGAAAATAGCACACACTCACAAATGGTATTTGCAGGTTCTGCATCACAAATTCATACAATTTAGTTAAAATGAAACAGCTGAGAGCCAAAATTTTAAAGTGTGCCAAATAATGCTTTCTAAATGACTGACAGCAAAACAAACATTCTCTGGCGAAATTCAGTTTCAAACCAGACCTCAAATAATTCCCATGGAAAAATTCCACAAACATAAACTCACAATCACAAATCACAAAACACAAAGGAGATAAAGTAGTGTTATTCAGGACTAGCGGATAAAGTAGAAACCAGAATAAGATCCATAATGATATTAGATATTAGAATTACCAAATGAAATATAAAATAACCACCTAAAATATTTAAAGAGATATGCTATTGCAAGTATATTCATAATAAAAGCTACATAAAGAGAAATAGATTTGAAAGGAAACTAAAGAGAAAAATAAATAATTGAAATCAATAGTAAGTAGACAGTTTTGATTGCCTATTAGGAGCATCTGAAGACAACATTAGTAAGTTTATTTTTTTTTATTTTTTATTTTTAAAGATTTTATTTATTTATTCACAAGACACACACACACAGAGAGAGAGAGAGAGAGAGACAGAGGCACAGGCAGAGGGAGAAGCAGGCTCCACGCAGGGAGCCCGCTGGGGGACTTGATCCTGGGACTCCAGGATCACACCCTGGGCTGAAGGTGGCTCTAAACCGCTGAGCCACCTGGGCTGCCCAACATTAGTAAGTTTAAAGATAAATCTAAGGAAAGTATATAGGATGCAACACAGAGAGATAAAGATATTTTTTTTAAAAAATGGTTTCAAGAAAATAGAAAGTCAACGGGAGAAGAAATTTCACATATCTAATCAATGGTCTTGAAGAAATGGAGAGAGGAGAAGAGATAAGGTGACAGAATTTTCCAGAACTGATTATATGAAACAGTGTATATATTTTTGAAAGCTCAGAATAACAAGCAGGATAAGTAAAGAGAATATTTTTCCTAAATATATTGTGGCAAATGTCCAAATCATCGAGAGAATTATGTTTTCAAAAGCTTCTAGAGCAAAAAAAAAAAAAAAAAAATAGATTATGTTCAAAGGCATGAGAATTATCCTGACAGCTGACTACTTCTCAACCACAAAAATAGAATCCAGTAGACGGTGAAAAAAAAAGTCATAATGTTCTTAGGGGAGGAAAAAAAACAACTGAGAGTTGTTTATCAGCTGAAAATATCTGTCACAAAAGAAAGCAATATAAAGACATTTTCAGACAAAAAAGTGTTTACCACCACAGACCTTCTCCAAAGCAAATAATAAAGTATTTTCTTAAGGCAGAAATGAAAATGATCCTACATGGTGCCTGAAAAAAGAAAATGAAAAGACAAAAGAATAAAATAGTAAATATGTTGGTAAATCTAAATGGATAAATTGAAAAATATATCTGGCAAATACTAATCAGTAACACACCAAAAGAAAGTTGATGAAATTATATTAAAGTGATACAAAAAATGACTTTGGGGACAAAAAAGCATAATTAGAGACAAAAGAAGTCACTGCACAATAATAAGTTTCACCTCATCACAAATATGTAACAAGCTGATGCACCTAACAACATAGCTCACGACAAATATGTAGCAAACTCTTAGAAGGTTGAGTAGAAGTAGACCATCCACCATCATGTTGGGGGATTTTTGACTTACTGTCTTAATAATTGGTTGAACAAAGGAGACCAAAACTATTAGTAGATTCATAGAACATTTGAGCAAACACTAAACAAACTAGAGCAAACACTAAACATACAACATGACATATGTCTGACTCTCGAACTTAACCTAGGACATGAGGCAAATCTCAAATATTTTCAAAGGAACAAAATGCTCGGTGATTACATGCATCTATGTTAAAAAGCAAACAATAAAAATGACTAAAAAAATTAACACGTTTTGAAATTTAGAAAAAAAAATAAGCCAAAGATCAATAACTCCTCAAACAAATAAATTATATTGTTAGTTAGAAAATGTTGAGACATCAATGACAAAATTCCCCTTGTGAAAAATCTGTCGGATGTATCTAAGATGGTTCTTCAGTAGAAATATATAGTCTTTAATGATTAAACTAGAGAAGAAAAATTGAAGATTGATAACCAAACACCTAACTTGAGATGTTATTAAAAACAGTAGTAAAATAAATCCAAGTAAATTAGAAGAGAATAAATAATAATGAAATACATATGTAGGCCTAGGGCCTGTGTATATCTTAAGTATTTAAGACTTAAACATTGCTGTAGGGTGGTCTCTATTCTCCATGCTTGTGAATGTGAAAAGACTAGCTCCAGAAACCCTGATTTAGCTACTTCTATACCCTCTCTTTGGCAATGGAGATTTAAGCAAAACTTTAATGCAAAGCAAGATGAAAATTGAATCACGTTTAACACGGAATATTCTAAGTTCAGGCTTATATTCTGCTTCACAGGGTTTAATACACAAGTTTAGCCAAGAGATTCTAGAATGACAGAATGGTCTATACCTTGAAGAACCACATGGTGTGGACTCTCAGATAACAGGATCTAAGAGAAAAGACATATCAGACTGCTATATCCATCTGTAAAACTGGGATAATGTAACAAAAACTACCTTATTTTGCTATTTTGGGGATTAAATGGGACAAACTATATAGAATTCCTAATAATGACCTGAAAGTTAATATATGTTGATGATATCATTTCAACTGGCAATCATGTGCTTGCCACATATGAGTTATTGCATGAACAAGAGCTATTGGTGCTTTGACATTCTAATTACTTTTCTTTGTTTCTTTTCAATTATTCCATTTTAATTTTAAATATTTCTTTGATTCTAGTTGTAATCAAAATTATTAGATTTTTATCTAATAAATGAATTCATTCTCTAAGAGGTTGGACTGATAAAATTATTAACCTCTTAGGGCCAAAATTTAACTTCACTTTTCTCATACCTGAGTTTATATTCCTTTAAAGCAAATCCGGTAACCTAATGAGCTCTACAAGACTCCTGACACTTTAAACTGCTTTTGAATTTTAAATAATAGTCTGAGCTCATTCTTCCTTTTGACTGATGGGATTGTAATTCTATTTCTCATGCAATTTTGAATTGCATAAATTAGTCCATTATTAAATATTTCATACCTTGATTGTGTGTCTTTATTTTCAAGGGCTTAAATATCTCTGATGTGTTTTTAAAACCAACAACTGTCATTTATTCTTTTGCTCATACTAGGAAAATATTTCATAAAAGCTTGCAAAAAAATTGTAATATATTTTTGGGTTGGGGCAATATTCTTGTAGATTTTAATAGAGTATATTGAGAGGACCTATTCATTTTTCTAGCAAAAGTGAGTTTATACAGGAAGTTGAATAGGGACACTTCATCCTTTACATGAACAATAGTATTATTTTGTGAATAGTCATGAAAAGTGGTATAAGTCACTGTTCCATTATAGCCTCTTGGCTTTTCATGACACCTCCTCATTCTTAATCCTCTTCTCTAGTGCTTTGTCTGCAGCACTGTTGAAAAAGTGTGGTCAGACAAAAATCCCTTCAAGTGGTCTCACAAGCATATTCTTATCATTAATTCGGTAAATAAATTATAGCATTCACTGAGGGAGTTTGCCCAACACATGCTGATTCCCTGTTTTTTAGGATTTGATGACTCCAAGTGGAAATCCTTCCCAAAATTTGCCCTGGTCTACACTTGTTATGGCTACTCACTGTTAAGTTTCCCTAAAGATTTGACTAATACTACTTCAGACTTTCCACGTTATTATTCAAGAAGTGATTATGCATGTCATAATACTTACGGTGACACATTATGTTGTGACTCATATTTTTTGGTTTTTTATTGATATAGTTTATATATGGTAAAATTCTTCCTTAGGAGTGAATCTTCTTATGAGTTTTTTTTAATGTATTAGTTATATAAGCACTGCTACAATCAAAATATAGAACTGCTCAAATGACCAAAAAAATTTTCCTACCCCGATTTGTAAAATTCTCCTTCCCTGCCTCCTCCACTAATCTGTTTTTTTTTCTTTTGTCCTGATAAATTGGTCTTTTCAAGAATGATAAATAAATGGGAACACCTTAGGTAGCCTTTATAATCTGTCTTCTTTCTGTAAATATAATGCATGGGAACTTCATCCATGTTGTTGATTTGTAGGTAACCATTTCTTGTGATTGGTGGGTACTATTTCAATATAGGAATTACCACTTTGTCAGTTTCCAAGTTCAAGTCCCATTCGAATTCTTTCAAGTGTGTGACAATTACAAATAAAGCCACTCTAAGTTTTTTCATATAAATTATTTTGTGTAGATGTAGATTGTCATTATTCTTGAGAAATGATATGTGTTTATAATTTTAATCAGTTTTAGGCTAATAAAAAGATTGTGAAGATAGTAGACAGAGTTCCCACATACCTCAAACTCAGTTTCTCCTGGTATTAACATCTTACTTTAGAATGGCATATTTGTTACAATTAATAAACTTACATTGACATATTATTAACTAAAATTTATAATTTATTTAGATTTCTTAGGTTTTATTTGATGTACTTTTTAAAAATTTAATGTACTTTTTTATATGACAGGATCTCTTACATTGACATATTATTAACTAAAATTTATAATTTATTTAGATTTCTTAGGTTTTATTTGATGTACTTTTTAAAAATTTAATGTACTTTTTTATATGACAGGATCTCACTACGGTATGCTGCATTACATTTAGTTTATATGGCTTTTTAAACTCCACTTAGCCGTGACAGTTTCTCAGGTTTTCCTTGTTGTTAATGATCTTGACAACTTTGGGGGGTAATGGACAGTATTATCTATCTATACTGTCTCTCAATTCTGGTAGATTTAATGTCTTTCTCATGATTAGACTAGGCTTATCTCTTTTTTGGAAGGAAGATCCCAGAGGTCAGGTGCCATTTTTATCATATCATATAAAGGATACCTATTGTCAGGAAAACCTATCACGAATGCATTAGATGATGAAATGTACTTTCTAATACATTTCTTTCTTTTTTTTTTTTTTCAGAAAACCATGACATTCCACAATTTTTTAGAACAATAAGTAGTTTAAAACCACTTTTGCTCACATGGAATTATGTTTGGTCTTAAGTTGCAACTCTTGTAAGTTTTAATCTTTACATACTAACCAACAATGGAATTTCTTTCATGTTCTGTTTTCCTGTTTATAGACACTCTACCATTGTGAAATGAGCTAAGATCATTTGGTTCTTAGCTCTTGAAAGTATTAGAAACCCAAACGTGCATTAGTACCTCAACCTTTCTGAGATTTAGCCTTTAATTTGCAAAATTTAGCTAATTTAGTTAGAAAATGAAAGCCATCACTTTACTATGTAATCGTTTTGAAAGTTTAGTGAAGACAATGGTGGGGAAGATGCTGTGTAAAATGTGTCATATTAGAAAAAATATTGGCTATAATTATTTTCACCAAAACTTTTTGGAACTTTTGACTTCAATACTTGTCATGACTGTCATAATATTTGATGGGTTAAAATCCTTATGAAATATGTTTGGGTCTACACATCTCTTCAAGTTACTTTGCTAGCCATAATGCTAATTTGACAGAGAAATGAGATGCACTAGGTTCTTGCCATTCACATCAGAAATGAATGGGAAAGCCTAAATTCACAAAGGATGCTGAAAAGCTGCAGCCTACAGGTAGGAGGGGCTCCAAAAATGTTTGTTGTCACAGAGGCTAGGAGATGGGTGTGTCAGTTAGAGGTAATCAGTCAACAGTGTCAAAGCAGGGAGAGAGAGGTCAGGTGAGAAGTATGGGTACCATGATGCAAGTTAGTCAATTTCCTTTGAAGCTTGGGATAGATATCCTACAGCAGCAAAAAGAGAAAGGAGTTAATGGAAAGTGAAAAATTGAAGACTGCATTTTTCAGTATAGGCACGTATACTCTGCAGGTAGTACTTACCGCATATTTTACTATTATTATTATATTACTGAAATGCAATAACCACATTTTCTCAAGCTTTTTGATAAGTTCATCCAATAGTAACTCTTCTAGTAAAATGTTGCTCACCCTCCAAAAGCTGGACATTTGCTTGAAGGAAATGAAAACTGTCCAGGAAAGTAGGAATATCCAGCTGAAAGGACCAGAGGGTATATGTTCATTCAATCCGTGGTTTAAGTATTTACTCTTACATCTCTGACTGCCCGCTTCTCTGAAAACTCACTTGATCTGACAATTGTTGTCTCTTCAAAATGGATTTCTAGCATGTTAGCCAATATTCTGAAGAGTGTAAACACCTTTGAATAAGCCGTTAAACTCTGTTGAATCTTACATGCTGAGCTATTGGATTTATCCTTTAAGCTCAATTAGGAAATGCATGTAGAAGTAAAACTGTCTGCAGGATGAGCAGGGTCTTATTCAGTCAAGGAATCCAAAGTTGGAACTAGAAAGTGAAATGTGAAATTGCTGAAACAAGCTGAAATTGCATGATCCTAAAATGAGACACATTTATTCATCACATTCAAAGATAAGCCAGCATTCCCTATTCTTTGTATAGGCACAGTTAACATGCTTCTTGCCATGTCCATTTTGATGCACATTTCTATTATTTTTAAATGGACTAAAAGAAGATTCTCTACTCTCAAACATGCTATTAAAATCCTTGATATTTCAGTCTAAGAATGAAAAAAATTATATTGTTACTGAAAGCAGCTAGTTGGCTGGAAAATAAAAGAAAACAAAACCAAACCAAAACAGAAAGTCAAAACCTAACCTCCAGAAGAAATGCTATTTCTGACAACTTTCTTTTGCTTTATTGATATCAGTGTGAGACTGTTTAAGAATAGGATATGAGCAGATAAATAAATATTGACTGGTAGTTCAGTATGATTGTAATGAGGTCAGGTGGTAGGCAGACTCTGGGAGGGCACAAAAGTTGCTTTGGTGCACATTTCCCCTTTAAAGAACCCTCAGGTTCATGTTTAGAAAAATATTCTTTGAAAATATTTGTAATATTTATTATATTACACAATAATTAAAGTAAAATTTAAGAAAGATGATATTTTGTGTGACATAGGGGTTCTAGGTATTGCTTTTAATATTTAAGGAATTTTGGTTAGATGAGAGAGATTCCGGGGCACTAGCTCACTTGCTTGCTTTAAGCTTCCATAATTTCTGAACATGCAGAGAGACTTGTAAATTATTTTTGTGTCTACTGTCAGAAGGACTGCTGTTTTTCTCAGTTTAAGATTAAAATCACAATAGCAAAAGCATAAAAAAAAATCACATATTTTGCCTCATTGTAGTTATAACATTTTAGTTTTTGTGGGACAATACAAATCAGCATGCATCGAGGAACAATGGAGGAAAGTAGAATGAGTTGTCAAAAACTCAAGAGGAACTCTCAAAATCTGGAGCCAGTGAGCATTTCAAATTTTCTCCTAGGATAATCCTCTAAATCTTCATGAGTCATTTACTAATATCTTAAATGGTTCACAAGTAAGAGATTTGTAAGTTTCTTTTTTTCTTTTTTTTAAGATTTCATTTATTTATTCATGAGAGACACACAGAGAGAGAGAGAGAGAGAGAGAGAGAGAGAGAGAGGCAGTGACACAGGCAGAGGGAGAAGCAGGCCCCATGTAGGGAGCCAACATGGGACTCAATCCCAGGTCTCCAGGATCAGGTCCTGGGCCGAAGGCGGCACTAAACCGCTGAGCCATCTGGGCTGCCCAGATTTGTAAGTTTCTTTTTTTTTTTTTTTTTTTTTTTTAATTTTATTTATTTATGATAGTCACATAGAGAGAGAGAGAGAGAGGCAGAGACACAGGCAGAGGGAGAAGCAGGCTCCATGCACCGGGAGCCTGACGTGGGATTCGATCCGGGGTCTCCAGGATCGCGCCCTGGGCCAAAGGCAGGCGCCAAACCGCTGCGCCACCCAGGGATCCCGATTTGTAAGTTTCTGAAACAAAATTGTTGCTCAGTTGATAATTTTTTTCCAGACATTTATCTGAGAAGTTAGGTTTGTTTCTAATGTTTGATTAAGTTTACCTAATGACTGAATTTTTCTAATAACTTTGGCTAGAAATAGAAATAGTTATTTCGCTTTTCTTAGTAACCTTTATATTTTTTTTTCCCAGTTCTAAAATATGATAGTCACATTGATGGTGGAATAGAGGACTAGCTGAGGACAAAGCACATTGACAAATCCTTGAAGCAGGGAGAGTAACATTCCTCTAGAGACTTAACTGCATAGATGTTCACACTTCACTAAGGGCAGAAGCCAATCTTAGCCCGACCCCCAGGATCCTGTAAGTCTACTTTAGAATATGAGAATTCCTTTAGAAATTTCCTTTTATCTCTAAACCCCCATGATACACGTTGGCAATCATCCCTCAAGCACATGGTCCACCGATACACATGTGAAGGGTCTCATGACTCAGGTTTTATTAGATGGTAGTAAATGACCTTTTCCCAACAACGGCCAGCCCCCTCAAGATCCTGGAAACCTTGCTTCCAAGATTCCTTAGAGAGTAAGCTCTCCTCAAACCCCTTCCACCTCCCAGGTGTATAATCAGCCACCCCTCACAGGCCCAGGGCAGCAGCTCTTCCTGCCCATGGGTCCTGTCTCCAGGCTTTAATAAAACCACCATTTAACATCAAAGATGTCTCAAGAATTCTTTCTTGGTGGTTGGCTCTGGACCTCCCCCCACCAAACCTCACCTATATTCCAAAACTTCATCAACATATACAGAGGATTAACTTTCCTCTTCTAATGATGCAGTGTGCAAAATTGTCCCTTTCACTAGTCATCCCTAAAACAACAACAATACAAAACTAAACCAAAAACAAAGACATTGAATGGAAGAGAAAATTAGCTGGTCTTTTCACAAAAGAAGTTCAGGTCCTCCAATCGTGCTGAACAATTGGACTCCCAGGGTAACATTGACTTTGTTTTCATAGACATCTTATCATGGGAAACTGCTTTTCATTGGCTGTCTGTCTTTCCCCACATTTTCTATTCTAAGCTCTGAAGATTTTGCAATCTATTACCATGTTCTTTACCTTCTAAGACTGGATCTGACTTCCTATAATGTATTTATATCCACATATAATGGAGTATTGTCTATTAAATGTTTCATCTCCTGCATTTTACAAATATGAAAAGAATTTAAGAATTTCAATTTAAGAATTCAAATTTATTTATTTATTTATTTATTTATTTATTTATGTATTTATTTATTTATTCATGATAGTCATAGAGAGAGGAGAGAGAGGCAGACACAGGCAGAGGGAGAAGCGGGCGAGCCCGATGTGGGACTCGATCCCGGGACTCCAGGATCGCGCCCTGGGCCAAAGGCAGGCGCTAAACCGCTGAGCCACCCAGGGATCCCCTCAAATTTATTTTTATGTGAAAATCCTGCCTCTAATTTTTAAACTGTTACACGGGCTGTGAGTGTTAAAAATGTGAGTTCATTTAAGAATTTGAACACAAACTATATAAGAAAACAAAGGTCTTCTAAAAATAAATCTTGGTCAGGCTGTTATGAAAATAGAACCGCCTTGGAAATCTGAATATTGAGGGAGTAGTATTTCTTTCAATTTTTTGTTCTTCCTAGCATGCCAGCATGGCCTTTGAATGAATCTGAGGCTTCTGTCTGCATTACACTTAACATACTCAGCCCCAGAAAGGAAGAGAGGAAATTTGCATTAACTAGTTTAGCACTGTAATGGTCAAAATAAATCTCAACAAGGAGTGGAAGTATAAGCTATAGATAGATTTGGTGATGTGAGCACAGAGATGGTTTGTCACTCTTCAATATCTAGGGTTCTAAACTTTATCACACCACAGTGAAATGTTAGGAGAAATTTGTTCATGTAATGTATATAGGCTAATCGTAATGTTCATCAGAGTATGATTTTCATGAGACCAGTCTCAACCAGTAAGTGTTCTGACATCTATCATTATGTGAAAATCCTGCCTCTAATTTTTAAACTGTAACATGGACTGTGAGTGACATAAATATTTTATGTGTTTATGGGGATTTATGTTCTTAGATTCTTTTTTTTAAATATTTGTGCTAGAATCTCTGTACTATGTAATTTGCACCTGTGACAACTATCTTCAATAGGGTAGCAAAACTACTTTTTTCCCCTAATATAGTCACTTTTTAAGCTTTTTTTGGGATATTTAAAAAGGGCCAGATTATAAGAACTCGGAAATCAAATTATTTTGATACACATACATAACATTTATGCCTTCTATATTGTCATATAGGAAGTGTTGTCAGAGATCCAAATGAAGAAATAAAAGCATCAATGAAAGATGTTAACAATTTATTAATTCCTTTCACTATATGTGGGAATGTTATATAGGCCATTGATAATGAAACCACAGGAAATACACTTTTTTTTTTAAAGGCAGCTTTCCCACTGACAAGCATATAAAAATACTTTTAGATGTCTCCTTATTTCTTTAATTGTAACTTTAATGTTATTTACTCTGATGTCTATGGAAATATAATTAAAATGTCAGCCAAAATTTGTATATTTCTTTTTTTTTTTAAACTGTCTTCTACACCTGTGACCAGACTGCTATGCTTGTCAGAAACAATAAAAAGAAACTCTCCTAACCACTGGGAACAGATCTATCCACAGGACCATCGGGAATCCCACTCAGGCCGCAGCTGCTCTGCTTAAATCTATTTGGCACCACAGGCCATATGCAAGAAGTTCTCTTGAAAGTTGTGTTTAACTCATTTATTTTCAAACATTTTTTTTTCTGTTGGGCTATAAAATTGCAGTGCAATATTTCCAATTCAAAATTTTCCATCGAAGTTATAGAAACTATGAATTTGCAACCACAAGCTCCAAGCATTAAGAGAGAAGCTGTGATGTCGGTTGTACATTCATTCTCTCCCAGATATGAATATTTCCCCTTACACTGAAAAATAGACGTTCATCAAAAGACAAGAAAGTGAAGATCTTATCTCTTTTTGTCAGGAGGTTTCATCCTGACACAAGTACCAGTTGATATTAAAATAAATTCAAATTTTTTGTGAGTGTATATTCCAAATATCATTTGAAATTCAAGTGCTCTTCACTCTAGGTAGATTTTGAATATGTTCAAATTGACATGATTGGTTAATTTTAGCATTTGAATAGAAAGTGGAGAAACAGCAAAATTGATCAATTGTTTTCCCTGATAAAGGTGAGGAGATGTTGGAAGACCACTTATCAAGAAGGTCACTGATATATTACTTTTACAATTATCATTTCATGTAATTTGGGTGCAAAGGAAAGGGAAGTAAATTCAAATTTGAATGTTGCTGGTATGTCTTTTCAGTTTTTATTCTAAATATTTACAAATTTGGATTTTACATATATTTGCATTCATAGTCAAAAAAAAAAGAAAAGAAAAAAGAGAATAGAAAGCTAAAAGGAAATTAATCTTGTGTTTTATTTTAATATACATCCTGGGTATTGAACTAAAGAGAATTTGTGTATGCAGGATGATATTATAAAAAAATGCATACTTACGTATCTCTTAGTGGTAATCTATACTAGTAAGATCTAATCATTGTTAATTGTCATATATAAATTTATCTGAAACATGTACAGAATGTTTCATGATGTTATATGCTCTTTAAATTCCAGTGTTGGGACGCCTGGGTGGCTCAGTGGTTAACAACGTCTGCCTTGGGCTCAGGGCATGAATCCTGGAGTCCCGAGATCAAGTCCCACAAGCAGGCCCCTTGCATAGAGACTGCTCCTCCCTCTACCTATGTCTCTGCCTCTCTCTCTGTGTTTCTCTCATGAATAAATAAAATCTTTAAAAATAAATAAATACATACATAATTACATAAATAAGTCCCAGTATTAAGATAAAGAAAAATAAAACTAGATCACTTGGAAAAATACACAACTAAAAATATGACACTATTAAGAATGTGTAATTAGTGATTGAAATTTCTAAGTGGTTACTTCTATAGTCTTATTCATTTATAGTCCTTCAGGTTTATTCATTAATGATAATCAAATGCTTTGCAAATGCTATCAGATGGGTTGAAAGCAGTCTTTGATTATATGCCTTTATGTAAGTTAGTAAGTTTTTAAGAGTTGAAATAAAATTTTATGGCTTATGACTTTGCTTACTTAGTTTACATGTATTAGATAATGGAAAAAAATTGCTAAGGAAGTTAATAAATTAATTATGCTTTTAACGTCAAATTTATTTGGAAAATATATTTTAAAATAAAGTTATATTTATTAAATTAAAAATAAATCTATAAAAGCACTATCTTTTTAAAAGCATATATGCTAAAATGTAGTAAAGCTAAACTCATTTTTAGCTTTAGAAATAGAAAAAACAAAAAACAACAACAAAAAAAAGAAATAGAAGATTTATTTTCCAATGAAAATCATACTAGAATTAGGCTTGTTAATTAAGTCAGTTAAAATTGTGATGATTCAAAAAATAGTTAACACGCATTTAGAGATTTTTATGTGCTGTAAGCACTTTTCACATAGTTTTTTCTTTTATTTTGCACAACTCCAAGACACCTGTACTATTTTTAACCTATTTTTACAAATGAGGACCTGAGTTATAGGTAAGTTAAATAACTTGGTCAAAATCACACAACAGAAAGAAGATTCAACCCCGTACAATATTTGCTACTCTTTAAAAGTGATATGTATGTAAGTTAAACATTTTATCTTAATTTAAATAATTTTCACTTATACCTATAAGATCAAGGCCTTTTCTTTTAATATGAGTCTATTTGAGTCTGATTATGAAAGCCTTTTTTCATGCAACTTGCAGAAATAACTATAATACATCCATTAGGATTATGTGCTTTTTAAAAAAGTTTAATGAGAAGTTAAAATCACTCACAAAGAATCCTTTTAAGTCCTTTTAGTGCCTTTTCCTTATTTTTATTTATTTATTTTTTTCATAAATTCTACTGACACTTAATTGGGTATTATGCTTCTGAAATCAGTCTTCATCAAAGATGTTCCAAAGAGGTCATGTTATATTAAGCTGTACTTCCATTTTTTAAGTATTCTTTAATATATTTCTTAAAATTTGATCAAATTACACAATGACAACAGAAGAAACAGGTAATGCTCACCAAATATCCATGTATTCTGCACATCACAAGCTACCCTGCAGTTTGTTTGATTCTATGTGACTAGCTCTGGACAATGAGTTGTAGGAGACAGTGTATACAAACTCCTGCACAGAGCATAGAAAATCCATTTGTTCTCCATGTTTTCTCTTTCCTTGCCCCAAGAAATCAAACACATACATTGAAAGACAACACAAACAACATGATGTCTGTATATGGTATCTTGAAATCAGTCCAGGTGTTTGATGGAGGCTGGCTGACTCAAGGGTCATACAACATACAGCAGACTTTGCGTAAGGAAGCAATCGACTTTTGTGGTAAGCCAAGAGACTTTGGGGTTGATTTGTTTCCACAAAAACCCCCAGTTTACTCTGATGTGAAAGGATTAAGAGCTAATGCAGTTGCTCTTGGTAACCACAACTCTTGGTAACCACAATAATTCACCAGGTGAGAATAGGCATACATTGTTGTACTTCAGCCTGGCCAATCAGCAGAAAGTTCTTAGCCTACCCTGGACATTGGTCAGCAAGCTTTGTGGGAGGAATAAACTACATTGATTAAGAAAGTTCTATTGTATGCCTGAGTATATATATCATTAACTAAAATGGCTTTCCCAGCACTGTAAATTTATAAGATTTAATCTTTATAATAGAGAATATTTTAAACAGATTCAATTGAGCTTCCTAGCATAAACCTCCCACATATTTTGCAAATGAATTTTCCTCATTCATTTGATACATTTTTATTTTATTTTTTCATTTGTTTTTATCGAAGTTCGATTTGCCAATACAATAAATTTTTAAATTATGGTTTGAGAAAAAAATAATTATTTTAAGCAACAAGAGGTGAAAGGGAGGATCTTACTATTTAAAATCTAACTCAGCTGTGTGAGGTTTTGATGATTTGGATAATCCTAATGGTTTTATTATATCCCCTACAGCAATGAATTAAGTAATGAGAATGAATAAAGGCAACAATAACACATTTTAATAAAGTACATTAATTAACATATGTTAACTAATCTTTTATTCTGGCAGCAAGTTTTACCAGCCAGAGGGCAGTAGAATATAAAGTGAGCCCACCCTACCTCCTTTACAAAGGAATTTGGAGAAGACTGGAAGTGACTCACAGGCCATGTTAACACACTCATTTCTAAATTGAAATTATTCAAGCAGAGTAAGCTTTCATTTATTTATTTTAGGGGTGTTTCTCACTTTAATACACTTTAATGTATGATCAGTAAGAGTGGAGTTATAACTGCCATATATCAACAATCTCTGGAGAGTTCTACTTTATTAATGTGCATCATAATTCAGCACAATTTAGCTCATGGTATTCAGGCACCCTAGTATAATACCTGCTGATTAATATTTGCTATGGAAATGGTAATGTGCTAGTTATGACTTGGGTAAGGAATGAGCATTGCTGATTGACTGCACAAGTCGAGTAAATAACAATTCCACCCAGTAACTCATCAAAATGATGAGTGATTCCATGGAGATTTTGCCAGTGAAAATTAATCGCTATCGAATGAAGGAGGATTTGCAAAGTTCTAAAGACACAGATGTTAAAATTATGAGAGTTCTGTATTCTTTTCTAATTTTATTATCCTTGAGAAATTTTTACTCTGTTTTGAATTTGTTCCTCCTGTGTTCTTATACTTTCACTGCATTATGCAGTAATCAGCAATGCAAATAACTAATTGGTTAATGTAAATAAACAGTTTATGAATTGCTTCCTATTTTCTAGGTATTGTGTTAAAAGTGGAGAAAGGAAGGGTAATAAAATCTGATATCATATTTCAGATGTTTCATAATATAGTAGGAGGTGAACTTGTAAATATATAATTTTGACATACCAAAAGGTTTGATAAATGCTTGTTTTGGTACATATAGATGGTAGTACAGCTGCAAAGACAAGAAAAGTTTCAAATATACCCTTTGAAGTTAATAATTATCATAAAACACACCAGCAAAGATTAAGCAATTGTTAGTACAATTCTAGTTGTTGGATACTGAAAAAAATATGTATCTTTTTACTCTCCTAAAATACTATTTCTGCATCAAATTCTATTGTTCTCACATTCATTGTAGGAACACTCTATTTAAGAGATGAAGAGAATAATTCATTTCCTGGGTAAGTTTTTTATGACAACTAAACTTAGGGTCTTCATGATATATGACCCTATATTCTCCTATGGGAGTATTTATCACAGTAATTTAATTTTTATTACAATTATTTGTCTAATATCTCTGTCAGCACTATGACTTAATTTAAGCTCTAATGAAATGAAGAGTATTCATTTTATGGATTCTTCTGGATTCCGTGTGAAATGATATAAATTCTAATTGACTGTCTAATTCTATCCTTTTATGAGCCATGTTAGTCTCGTGTTTCTAAGTCTCAGGCTAGGTCTACTCCTATGTGCAGCATAACAGTTTATATACATAGATATGCTTAATCCTATAGCTTAAAACTATTTTCTAAACAACAGATATTAATAAAAATCTTTGGAGACTGGGAAAATAAAGGCCCAGAACATCAGATGTGAAAGACAATTCAATATTACTCACGGAATAGGTAGAGAATGTACAAAAGGGTAGGTATACAATAAGTAAGTATGGATTGCGGGATGCATAAAAAAATAAATTAGACCCAAGAAGATTCACGAAAATATTTTCTCCTCTATAATCCTACTACAACTTGGGATCTCCACTTAACACTACTTTGAAGGTCCTTCTGGGTCTGTAGAAAAGTATACTTTTAGTAGGAGTATTTTCAACGTAGATTATTGGATACAATGCTTTTCACTCAACATACTTATACCAAGCTTTTTCTCATTTCAGTTCTTCAAGTCAAACATTAAATGGGATTTATATTTGTTTTTTTTTAAATGGAATTCCTGAACAGATACATAATTTTAATTCTTTATTATAATTTATATGATTTAAAGCAATTTCAAGATGAAAACCCTAAGGCAGCTACAACTAGTCTAAAAAATACAATTCAAAACAGCTTTTTCTTCATATTTTATTAATCAAGTGACTGATTCTGAGACACTAATTTCCCATGTAGATGACCAATGTATGCTTATCCCTACACATATTATCAAAAGATATCAATAATGTATTTCAACTCTTGCTTCTATCTTCCTCCATTGTAGGTTATATGTCATCTTAAAAGTAGAGCTTTACTTCTAAGGCAGATGCAAATTTAAAAAGAACTATGTTAACTTTGTGAAGCTATGCAACAACTAGTAGTTAATTGTTTGTATCAAGATCCTAGGCATTAAAAAAAAAAAAAAAAAAAAGGATCCTAGGCATGCTAATGAGTTAGTGACAGATAGGGCTAGGCAGGGAAAGAGAAGGGAAAGGCCCAAGGTCAGGCTCCCATCCCAAGGACACTGAGATGCAACAAAAACAGAGATAAGGAAGTAAATCTGGCCCCTGGCTCCACACTGCTAGGGAGTATCTTCCCTTGAGGGCTATCAAGTAATCATCAAGACTCAAAACAGTCCTATGTCATCCACTCAAGACAGCACAAGAAATCTCAAGTCCGTCAACTCCCTAGTCAGGTTTTCAATTAAAGGCCAGCCAAATAAAAGCCCCCAGGGGCAACCCTCTCATCTCTGAGACCTTTCTCTGAATCCTTGCTTAATAAACTTCTATCACTTTACTCACTCTCCTTTGTCCAAGAGATTTGTTCTTCAACTCCATGACATAAGAATCAAGCTCTCTTGCATCACCATGTACCTGTAACCTGTTACATGGACTCTAATCTCTTCAACCCTAAAAAATACTAGAGTATACTTTGGCTAGGGTGATTTGGATAGAGATTTTGAAAGTTGATTTGGATGGATCACATCAAGGAGAGTGTGTAGACATCAACCGTACTAAAAACTGACATCAATAGTATCGTAGTCAATTTGTACTTCTTAAGATCTATGGTCACTCTCTGGCATTAGGCTGTATACATGGTGAGGGATGTTGGGTTTGGGATTGAACACAGTAGTAAGAGCATCTGGAATTCTAATAATGGTGTCCCTAAGAAATGACCCAGTGGAATCACTTGGATAATATGGCCAGTCGGTTTATTATATTAAAGGCAGAAAAAAAATATTAGTTTTTTTTTTAATTCTACATGTGGAAAGTCACATGACTTCCCTTTTAGAGTTAGCTTAGTTCTTAAAATCTCTTGAAATAGTTCACACAGTTCTATATTCTGCAGGTAGAAAAAATAAATGCTCAAGAAAATGAAAACAAATGGGAAATAGATATAGGAACTCATGATCAAGCCTGGGATAAGATTGACTTGGGATATAGTTCTTCCTTATTTCTTAGAAGTTGACCACAATTTATCGATGAAGATTTCTAGGGTCCAAATTAAAAAAAAAAAAAAAAAAAAAAAAGGTAGAACCTATGGCATTTAGAAGGAATATAAACCAGTTAGTTCTGACAGGTTTTTTTCCCCCCTGGGGATACCACTCAGCATGCACTGAGTGGTTGGAAACAACATTCAAGTCATGCATAAGTAATGACTATAAATATGGAAATATATTTTCTTATGGTCATTTCTTAGGTTTTAGACCTGTGTTGAGGTAGTGTAATAACAAAATGCAATTCAGTAAAAGCCATTCTTAGAAGGACTAAAATAACAAAATCAAAATATGATAGGGCATGAAAGAAGATTTAAAAAATCTATTATCTGGAAAATTGGTGCATTTTGCTTGTGTTTAGTCATATGTGTCACTGTATTTCAGACCGCGTGTCCAAGGGAAAATGACCCACTGAGGAAACTTGAGAAGAGGGTTAGTCAAAAAGGAAGGACCCCAAGCAGATTCTTAAAAGCAAAAAGGCATGGAAGAGGCTGTCAGTAAGGAACTGAGAGAAAATAAGAATATTAGCTGGAAATTGGAGAAAAGAAGACCTATGTTATTTAGTGGTGGTAATTTGGACACGCTGTAACCTGCAAGCCATGAAAAACATGATATGTACCTAATGAACTTGGAAATGGAATTCAGAAGATCTCCAGACAGAAATGAGCTAAATATAAAAAAGGCAGGGCCTCCTCGACTAAAAAAGAAAACTCTTTCTCACTCTCATTCTCTCCAGATGGCACATAATTCTCAAATAATAGCTTCCAAAACAAAGATATCATCCAAGTTGCTATCAGGCAAATTAAATAGACATAAAACCAAGAGTGTGATGTAAAACTCTTTGTAAAAACTTCAGAAAGATCTAAGCCACTCGTCTGAAATCATCAGCTACCTTCATGGAAAGGAAAGATGACTCAGAGGGCAGAGCCAAATTGGCAGAAAGAACAGGTACCAGGAAGAAAGTCTGAGCCCTAACTGAGGAGCTAGAAACGTATTTCTGGTTTGATTTAAGGTTGTTTGTTAGCATTTGAAAACATACATACAATTTAAAAAAATGTTATTTTGCTTTAAATCTTATGCAGATGTTGGCTATGCATTGAATTCTGGGTTGATTGTTATTTTCTATTTTTCTCAAGTATGTACTACTCTTGAAATCCACATCCTAAATCTTGGATCGCTCTACTCTGTGGATAGCATGAACCTGTTAAATATTTCTCTACAGTTTTTCCCCTCTCCCCAACTACAGGTTTGCTTTCCTTGACTAACAACACAGTTTTCCTAGACCTATCACAAACAGGAAAGATTTTCTACGGAATACCCTAAATTTGGATTTGAATCTCGGCTTCAACGAGTTGGGCAACTTACATAAACCTTCTGTGTATTTTTATTTGTAAAATATTGACTTTTAAAATTTATTTTTCATTTTTTTTACTTTTAAAACTTAAATGAATATATGTTTAGAGAAGTGAATACAATTCATTATCATTGATTTATTTATTATTTATTATAGTGCCAGTATTACTTATTACATTGCCAGTTTGAAGTGATCTGCTAAATACCTACACTTACCAAGCTAACGTGACTTCAGAGTAGATTGGTTCCTTACAAAGGGCGTGGCATAAGATGCCAATGATGAATTCTTTTTTTTTTTTTAATTTTTTTTTTTATTTATTTATGATAGTCACAGAGAGAGAAAGAGAGAGGCAGAGACATAGGAAGGGAGAGAAGCAGGCTCCAAGCACCAGGAGCCCGATGTGGGATTCGACCCCGGGTCTCCAGGATCGCGCCCTGGGCCAAAGGCAGGCGCCAAACCGCTGCGCCACCCAGGGATCCCCCCAATGATGAATTCTTAATAGCAGTTATCCTAGAGTCCAAGGCACTGGCTGACAGAGTTACTTTTGTAAACTCTCTATGTGGTAGGTGAGGTCTTCAGTTTTCCTAAAATGTTTTTCACTTATGAATGTTATGAAAGAGAGAACTTTGACAAACTTCATTATTTTTCTCATTTAACATTTCTATGGCATCAGTTTTGTCAGTTAACATCTAAATGTCTACATGGAAAAATGATCCTATTTAATAAAATGATCCTAATATTTAATAAAAATATTGAGTTAAGGTTTAAAAACGTTTCATGTTGTTATTTATTGGCATACTTCATTCTTCTGAGAATTGTTTTAGAAAGAGAGAAGGCAGGCAAGGAAATGGATCACTGACATATTTTTATGCTTTCTTCATAAATAGTCTCTGAAGTAATGACAATCTGCTCTGGTGGCATTGCATGGTTCACTTTTAAGAATTTAACTCCTAAATTGAAATGAAAGATAGATAGAGAGAGAGAGAGAGAGAGAGAGAGAGAGAGAAATGGCTTAAAAAGAAGTCCAGAAATACCAGACATTCAGGAAGAAAAATAAATTAGGTATGATACAATACAATATTTTATTTGGTACTACTCTATTAGTACAATAGTTTTTAACCACTACTCAGTAAATAGAATCAAGAAGTAAGTGCTCTAATGTCTTGACGTAGTCTCTTTAATCAGGTTAGGAGCAAGGGGGATTTAATATGATACTGGAAATTTTCTACATGTTAAGACTGTGATGAGATGCGTCACTGTGAATCCATTCTATGTGTGGGGAGAGGTGTGTACTTAGAAACAAAGGGTATTCATCTTCTTGTGGATGCTTAACTATGCTTTATTCATGCTGTTGCTTAACCTTGTGGTAATAACTCAATTTTTAAAGGAAGAAGGCATGAGCTAAATGTCATGTAGTCATTTGAAATAACCTAGAAGTATCACTGATTAAAGTTGTATAACAGTTCTACTACTCTCACTAAAATACATGTCATTAAAATACACAAATTATCAGAAGATCATGTTTAAAAAACAGAAAAGCACATATAGGTGTTAGCAAATCCAGAAAATATGAGAACACAATATGTTTATAAGGAATTAAATGAATTGTCATTGTGAGAGCCGAATGACTAGATGTCATTATGATGAAATTTGAGGAAATTCTGCCTCAATAATTCTCATTGGGAATTTGCTGATATAATGTATGGACAAGAGGAAGAAAAGATGCTCATTATTGTGGTAGGCTCTTGAGGATGCTCTGAGAGCCCTTCTGAAGGGTCTTTGCCAGTCCATGCTCCATTCACTGGATATTGTTGAGAGTTGATTGCTAAGCATTTCCAGCTGTCTTTCTCCCTGATTGGTGCCCAGGCCAGATGGGATCCACTCCTCCAGTGGGGAAAGGCTGTGTACATCTCTCATACTCATCCTCCACAGAACTCAGCCAAAGACATGGGGTTAAGGGTACAGGAACTTGATTCAAGGGAGAGACCTATTCTGTGGTGCAATTCAAGTTCTAGAGCTTTCTCTGGATCACTCTAGCCACTTCCTTACTAACTCTCAATGCAGCAGTGAAAGATTGGCTGTCCATCATATCAGCCATCCTTTTAACTAATTGTCCAATTCCAGTAGATGTGAATATAGTGCCAGAATTTTTCAACAGTACCCCATGGTAAACAGCCTTATTCAACTGATACGAGTTTATTTTCCCTTTATTACAGACTTCATTCATTTCCAAACTTACCTAGGTCAGCACATTTTTCCCTAACCCACTTTGATAAGTTTGTTTCATGCATTTGCAAAATGCTTTGATTGTTTTGCCACGTACTGGATTCCATCCTGGAAGTTCTATGGATTCTGATAAAAGCATAGTGTTGTGTAGGCAAAATCATAGCATAGTACAAAATAGTTTCACTGCTCTCAAAAAATGTCCTCTGCTTTGCCCCTTCAATTCTTCACTTCTCCAGAATTCCTGGCAACCACTGATTATTTATTATGTCTATAATTTTGCCTTTTCAAGAATGCAATATAATTGGAGTCATATAGTATGGAGTATTTTCAGATTAGCTTCTTTTACGTCGATATATGCTTTTAGGATTCATTTATGTGACTCCATAGCTCATTTGTCTTACTGCTGACTAGCATTACATTGTATGAATGGATCACAGTTCACTTTATCCTATTAATGGAAGTCAGATTGCTACCAATACTTAACAGCTATGAATAAAATATCCATGAACGTTAGCATACAGATTTTCATGGCAACTTAAATTTTAAATTAGCTGAGCAGATACCTAGAAGCAAGAGTTTTGGATTGCACGGCAGTACATTAGCTCTGCCAAAAAAACAAACAAACAAACAAACAAAAAAAACAAAGCAAAACAAAACAAAACAGCCGAACTGTTTGGCAAAGTGTCTGCGCCATTATGGATCTCCACCATAGTTCCTGTTGCTCTGCAATTAATGGTTTAGTTGCTGAATTTTAGCTTTTCTAAGTGTGTAGTTATTCTAAATTATCTCCTTATTTTAATCAAATTTGATGTTTTTTGTCATTTGTATATATATTTTTTGTGATGTTTCTCTGCTTAGACTACTTGCTCATTGCTTAATTGGGTTGTTTGCTTTCTTATTACATTTTAAGAGTTCTGTGTGTATTTTGAAGGCAATTTCTTTACCATATCTGTAAATATTTTTCTAATCTGTATCTTTTCAGCCTTCTAATAATGTTTTTCTCAAAAAATTTTTAAATTTTAATTAAGTCCAATTTATCCACTTTTCCTTACATTTGTTGACCTTTTGATGTATTTTTTACAAACTCATCACCAAACCCATAGGATTCTCTCCAATGCTCTCTTTCAGAAGTTGTATATTTCTGCATTTTACATCATTAGTCCATTTGAATTTTTCTTTATAAATTATGTAATATCTCTGTCTAGGTCTGTGTTTATGTATATGAAAGTCCAATTTTTGCAAGTCCAGTTGTTCTAAAACTTTCTTCTATAAATTGATTATATTTGTTCAGTCTCTTTCTGGACCCTCCCTGCTGTTTGATCGACTTTATGTCTATTCTTTCAACAATATCACCTGCCTTGATTACTGCAGTTTTTAGGAAGTCTTGAAATTGGGTAGCGTGAGTTCTCTAACTTTGTTCTTTTCCCTCAGGATTTTGTTAGCTCATCTGAATCTTTTGCCTTTCCATATACACTTTAGGACCAGATCGTACTGACAATCTGTCCGGATGAGCTTTTGGGAATTCTGATTGCAGTTGTGTTGGCTCTATAGATCAAGTTGTGAGAAATTCACATCACAGTATTGAGTCTCAAAATCCATGAAAATTAAGTATCTATACATTTATTTATTTCGACGTTTAATTTCTTTCGGCAGAGTTTTACAGTTGTCTGCATCTAAACATTTTACATTTCTGTTTGATTTGTATCTAGGTATGTCACTTTATTGGATGTGATTGTAAATGTCACTTCCTAAATTTCACATTCTAGTTGCTCATTTGTGGCATATAAAAAAGCAATTGAGTTTTGAATATTAACTATTAAACTCATTAAAACTTAAACTGTAACCAGAGGCATCAGGTGGGACTTTTGGTTTCCACTCAGGTTATGATTTCAGCTTCCTGAGATCAGCAGGACAGGGGCTCTGTGCTCAGCAGGGAGTCCCCTTCCCCCCTTTCTTCCCCACTCCCCTCCCTTTTCCTCCTTCCTCCCACCTCTCCCCACTCTTCCCATGCTCTCCCACTCACATGTTCACATGCACCTTCTCTCATTCTCTCTTTAAAATAAAATAATCTTTGAAAAAAAACAACTTAAACTGTAATCTTGTTATATTCTCCTATCTTTTCAGTATTTCTTTTGGGTACGGATTATTTTCAAAAACATGTCATCTGTAAATTTAAAAATCTGAAATTCTTATATTAATTTTTTTAGCCATAAAAATATGTTTCATTCAAATGTCTTCTTTTCCTTGGATCAAAATATGTATTCTTGCATTTCCCCTGATTTTTCATTATGGTTTATTAAGATAAATTTAATATTTATATAACACTTATAACACTATTAATTAAATTTTTATTAATTTATTGGTTATAAGTGTTTCTTTAATGCTCATCTTCCTTAACCTTAAATGATCTTTAGATATGATTTTTTGTAATATATCTTTAAATAACTTCTAGTGAAGAAAAGTGAATTTGTTAAAGCATTAATAATTTTAAAATTTTAATTTAGAAGGAAAGAAAACATATTTGATATTTTTATTCAGTTAAGCTTCTTTATGTTTTCTTTCATTTGTATCAATACATCAGTTAAAAGTTATATTTAGTATTTCCTCTAATCATATTAATAAAACTTCAGTTTGTGTAAACCTCTAACAACAACCAGCATAATTTTAACTGTGTTTGTAATTAAGAAATCAACCCTTTTCAGTTTTTGTAACTATCAACTGGCAAAGTTTTATTATTCAAGTTCTGTTCACAAAAACTGCCATGTGGAATATCACATTACCAGATTTTGAAGAGAAAAAAAATGTGGAAGAACAATGGCAAGATCAGAGTAGTCATTCTCTGAGCAGAAACTTTAAATATCAGCCTTTCCTAGATCTTATCTTCATGCTTTATAACAATTTATGAAAGATGAAACTTATGAGCACTTATTCAGTTCACAAATCCCATTCTTTGTCTGAAGAGTTCCTTGATAATTTGACATATCAGATGCAAATAAAGAGATAAAGAGATTGAAACAAGAATGCATGTGCCACACATTTTCTATTTAAATCCAATGTCTACATTTCAAAATGTGACACACTGCATTTTTACTCAAGATATGGAGTTGATTTCTTCAGGGAAAAAAAAAGGAAATATAGGACTTACTTTTCTTTTGATTTTTTCTAGTCCCTTAATTGTGATAAGAAAAAAGTTACTATCACTATTTTATAGCGAAATGATATAGGTATCCCTTGCTTTCCAAAAGTTCACCTTACACAACTTTCTTTTTAAAACAATCTATGTTGGTACCCTTTTTCATTAATGTAGGTCCTTTAAAGAGCATAGTGCTATAAGGCAAACTTCTGAACAATGGGGAATACCTACCCATAGGCCTTCTCTGCAACCATCTGCAAGGTGTACAATGTGTTAATTTGGCACATTTTAATATTGTAATATGATTAACCCTGAGCATTAGTTAGCACCTCTATCATGTCATGCAATTATTTCTTTTTTTGTGGTGAGAACATTTAAAGTCTAGTCTCTTAGCAGCTTTAAAGTTTATAAGACAGTATTGTTCAGTAGATTTCATCTTTCTTTGTTCTGGGTTTCTCATCACTTCAGAATTCCTGTTGTCACTTCTACTTTCCATCTTTAACACTCATAGTGGCTGATTTCTGATGACTTGTGCTCCACAGTGAGAATCTCCTGTGATGAACATCTGTGTCAGCATCCCTGTGGACATTGTCAACAGCATCATGTGTCCTGAAAGGTCTATCTCAGAGGATAAGTCCTTGAGGACAATACAATTTTCTCCTTAATACTATGTGCTAGTCTGGGCTTCTTCCCAGGTTGAGATTGAATCAGAGAAAAGGACTGAATGATGTAAGTAAGGAGCATGCACACATCTGGACTGAATATTTGACCATTTGGGAGATTATGACCAATGGGAGACCATTTGGGAGAATGGAGACTTGCAAATGATCTCAAACGACTTATTTTAGGCCAACAGTTAAATATCTGCTTTCACAGCTATGCTCACTTTAATTCCTTTTCTTGATGCATGTTCAACTCTTTCTCTTGCATCTCACGTTTACCTTCTTTTTGAAAACTGTTTAAACATGCTTAGCTAAAGATATTTTTTACCTTCTCTCAATTCTTGAGGGAATTGCTATGAATGTTTTTTAAATATTATGGTTAGATTTTGTTAGTATATACTATTACATTTGTATGTTTTTATTTTAGACCTCCAAATAACTAATCATCTCTTGAAGTTAGTGCTTCATGCTACTCTAAGCTCTAAGCTAGAATTTATCTACTGACTGATTAATAATAGAAGACAAAAAATATTAGAGCCAGACATTATTTTCTGGACTTTAGGAGAGACCAATCTTTATTTTAAAAATAAGAAAGTCATAACAGGTAGATAAGGTGAGTTACCTTTTATAATTCATAAAGTTTAAATTACATATATGTATTATATTTAAAGCCAGAGTTTAGGAAGCAATGTTATCCTAGGAAATGATCTAAATAACTTGTATAGTTTTGGAATGAAATGTGACAAAATGTGGTTCAATAAATCCAAGGGATAAATGAGAACATAACTGAGTTGACAGAGAGGAATTTGCACTTAAGCCATACTTATTTGTAAGACAATATATCTTTTTTATCTTTTATATTTCATTTTTGAAGATATTCATTAAGACAATTTAGCTGTCCATTGTTGCAAAAATTATTGAACTGAACATCGCCCTTTTTGCAATATCCAAACACAAATACAATAATTTCTACTTGTCTGGGGACCACATTTTCAAAGCCTGTCACTGAATTCTATCTCTTCACTTCATAGATTACTCCAGCTGCTGACCTTGGTTTAACTAGTTGTGGTAAATGTTCTGAATCCAACAGCTGCTCGCTTAGCCCTTGAGTTCATGGTCATTCCACGGTTGCCATGGTACTCATCCAGTTTCTTTGCTTCTAGAGACAACACTTCAGTTCTTCTCACTATGCATGAGAGTTTTGTCAATATGTTTATTATTTGAAAACAGCCTTGATATTGGCAATGCTAATTCTGAAGGAAGGTAACAATTGGAAACAAAATCCAAAATTTCAAGTGTTTCTTCAGAATAGTCACCAAAAAATCCTCAGGCTACTAGGTAGACTTCTATTTGGAGAGCATATAAATTACATTTTTAATTTGGACCACAGCCAAAAAGTGAAACATGGAACTTCCTGATGCCTAGCCCTTGATTTCCTTTCTCTCCACTAGGTGAGTAGCATAATTAAATCATTACATCTCTTTTTCAAACATGCCTTTAACTCTACTTCCTTTTGGAGGATGTTTGAGAAACTTAAGAAGCTTCAGTTCCAGACTCTAATAATTATGAATTGATTTTGTTAATGTTACTCAGATTTTATATTCTATTTCCCAGAGTATGTCCTGTTCATCTAAGGCTGGAGTTCTTCTCTCCTTTCTTAGCAGCCAAGTGATAAAGATTTGATATTAAATTTTAGCTTGATATATAGGCAGCCAAAATGTGGATAAATATTTCTGTGATATCATCAACCTATCTGCTTAGATCTCTGTGGTGGACTATTGCCTTGTTGATGCCTGATTAATCATATCTCTTAGAATCCATAACCTTGTGAAGTGCTCTCCAACATTGACTCTGGGCTTGGCCAATAGAACATTTCTAATTATTATGCAAACAAAGATTGATAAATGCTTACACCTTAGGGATTTTTCTTTTGGAATATTCCTTTCTAAAAGTCCACTGCCATGTTGTGAGGAAGCCCAAGACAGCTACTTTGACTCCCCGAACTCTGTAAACAAGCCAACCTGAAACATACATATTTAGGGATACATATAATAAATCTATAACGACAAACAAGTTGTTGATGATCACAAAATATAAGAAAATGCTACACTTTTGGATTTTGGAATGTGTGAGGAATTTTACCAGGAAGGGCAAAAGGAGATGTCAAAAATATAAGTAACATGTTTTGAAAATTTTTATCATCCTTGAATATATACATCTATCTGATATACGTATTCCTGTATGTTGCACTTAATGATGAAAAGAAATTTAATGACTTAAGGTCCCATATCAACAGAATAATTCGTGTTAGAAGCTGACTTATTGCAACTAAATTTTGCATAAGGATGTTGCAGTTTATCTAGCATTCCCATGTATGATCTCTCTTACTTATGCAACAGAATATCCTAGAGATGAAGGTCTTATTTTCATCATAATTGTAGACCATTTTATGCAATTGTACAGGTGGATTTGAATAATTGACCAAGGTGAAAAAGTAACTAATGGAGGAGAACACAAAATCTATTATTCTGTTGTCAAGACAGAAAGGTTCTTCCAAGATACCAGATTTGTTCTGATTTTTTTTTTTTGCCCATGTTATTTCTAATACATTTTAGTTGGTCTCTTCAATGATTGTCAGAGAACTGATTCTAATTTTTTATTAAACATCCCATGTGGTGAGTATTTTTATCATACAGTTAAAAGTAAACAATAAAAAATGTTACACTTTTCCTAGTCATTACTTTTAAAAAATTGATTCTTATGATTTTCTAAAAGGGTTGTTTTTATGTGGAGACAGTTTTCAAGGATGGATACATTGTTACCATTTCACTGGTGAGTAAAAGTCATGTATCTCATTTACTGAAGAAAGCTTATTTTGAAAACATCATTCTGTTGTCTCCAACAAAGATTTATTCATAGAATGATGCTCTTAACCTTACTGCTTTTTAAGAGTTTTAGAAACTTTTTGAAACTGCAAAGTACATTCACTAATATTAAAACCCTGGAATGTCTTGAGCTATAGCCAATTTGTTTTAGAAGAAAATATGGCTTTTCATTCTTCAGGTGCTTCATTAAATTTTTCACTCACATTTTTCATGAATCAGACCAATTCCGTGGCATAGAAAGGTGTGTGGTGATTTGGGGAGCTGTTGCAGATACTGCTGATATTTTGTCTATTTTCCTGCATAGAGGTGGCTAATGCTAGCAGCAGATCATGAATTCTTGACAATGAATGGTGGAAAAATGCATTAAGACCAAGATTGATAGTGCAATGTCACTGGTGAAGCATTGCACTCCAGTCAAAATGTTAGGCCTAATTTTTCTCCTGGGCTTTATTTTCTGAATGGATGTTTATAGCCAACTGTGTTGTCTCTAACAGAATGAGAAAAGTACATTTCCCCTAATTTATGTTGTTCTTTCCATCTAAATTCTTCTCAAATCCTATTTTTTATAATTATGTATTTCTGCAGTATCCAACAAACATTGTCTTGTTTTGTTAAAGTCTATGGAGTTTATAACACACCAGTTCGCTTTGATCCCATCCAAAATGGCATTGATTTTGAATAATTTTTGATAGCAAGAATAAAAGGGAAAGGTGAACTGAAATCATTTAAAGAATAATCTTTCAGATGAGTTGATAAAGAATTTTAAGAAAAGAGGAATATATGATGATTTCACTATGGGAAACTGTATGATGAGATAGTGGAAGTATCAGCCGTAATCTCTGGGAATAATGAGGCAATTAGTTTGGTAGTGTAAGAAAACTCTAATTTCAAAGCAGATGAAATGTAATAATTCATTGGGCTATGTGTGTGAGATTTCCAATTAAAAAGTGGCATGGATGGGAAATAATTTCAGATACAGAATTCAGTTATAAACAGATTTATAAATCACAAATATCATTGTTGATATATTTAAAATGCAAAAATACTTTTTCATATATAATTTTCTACTGAAGTAATTATAATATTTAACATGTTAAGTAATATGCACCCTGAAATAAATAGTATGAACTACTATAACTTGAACTTTAAAAAAAAGACTTATTTTTCTATAGAAGTTTCAGGTTTATAGAAAAATTGAGCAGAATATAGAGATTTCCCATCTACTGCTTGCCCCTGCACATGCATAGTCTCTCCCATTATCAACATCTTCCACTGGAGTGGTACATTTTTTATAATTGATGAACCTACATTAAAACATCATTAGCTCCCAAAGTCCATGGTTTACACTAAGGTTCACTCTTGGTATTGTATATTTCATGGGTTTGAACAAACATGTAATGACACATGTGATAAAAGAAAAATATATTCTTTCATTCAGATGGCCAAAATACATTCCTTGAATACATTTGGTCTTTGTTCACAACTCCTGGGTCAGAGCTCCCCAAACCCTTGGAAGTCCTTAAGTGTTGAGAACGATAAAGGCACCTTTTATTATATAAATGAAGGTGACTTTTGGACCTCAGGAAAGGGGGTTGCTGGTTGCCAGGAGGACCAACCAGATGATTAGAAGGTTGCAACTTTCATCTTTCCATCCCCACCTGAGATCTCTGGAAGGGAAGAAGGGCTGGAGGTTGAATCAGCCAATGGCCAAAGGCTTCACTGATTATGACACTGCAATAAAGTCTCCATATAAATCCAACAGGAATGGGTTCAGAAAGCTTCTGGATTGGTGAACATGTGGGGATGTGGGAAGAGTGGTGCCTTGGAAAGAGCAAGGAAGCTCCTGCTTTTTCCCCATATCTCACCCTATGTACCTCTTCATCTGGCTGTTGATTCATATCCTTTGTCATATCCTTTTAATAAACTGGTAAACATAAGTAAGTGAATTATTTTTTTTAAAGATTTTATTTACTTATTTAAGAGAGAGAGGGAGAGAGAGTGTATGCATGAGCAGGGAGTAGAGGGAGAGGGAGAAGCAGACAGCCCACTGAGCAGAAAGCCTGGTGTATGGACCGATCCCAGGACTCTGAAATCATGAGGTGAGCAAAGGCAGCCATTTAACCAACTGAGCCACCCAGGAGCCCCTAAATAAGTGAATTCTGTGAGTTGCTCTGGCAAATTACAAGGACCTGAAGGGGAAATTGTTGGACCCTCTAATCTCTAAGCATGTGGTCAGAAGTACCACTAACAAATAGCCTGGGGCTTGCCACTGCCTCTAAAGTGGGAGGTGGAAGGCAATCTCATAGGACTGAGCTCTTAAACCACGGAATCTCATGCCATCTCCAGATAGTGTCAGAAATAAGTTGAACTTTCAGATATCCTCCTGGTGTCCAAGAATTTCTTGATATTGTGTGGGAAGGAATCCACCCCCTCATTGGAACTGGGTCCAGGAATGCAAAAAGAACCTGTATCCACCATCATAGCATCTTACAAAGTAGTTTCCCTGCCCTAAAAATCTCTGCTCCACCTATTCATCCTCCTCTCCCCCTTCCCCACCAACCTCTGGCATCCATTGATCTTTTTATGGTCTCCAGTTTTGCCTTTTCCAGAATGTCATATTGTTATAATGCTGTAGTATGTAGCCTTCTCAGATTGGCTTCTTTCACTTATTAATATGTTTTTAAGTTTATTCTGTGTCATTTCATAGCTTGTTAGCCCATGTCTTTTTAGTACAAATGTGTAATAAGATGGATTAAACTGTTTGACTTATTAAAATCCATTAATGACTATAATCTTATATATATCTATATATATAAAACTCAAATAAAACCTATTTCCTGAAGACATACTGCTAACAGTAAAATTATTTTCAAATTCTTTATATATACATGTATATTTATATATAATCATATATATAAACATGTGAATTATATATAAACATATATAAATGTGAATTATGCTTATAATTATGTAAAATAATATATATAATTCACTTGTTTTCCTTGAGTAAAATTCTTTGGTTAAAGAAAAAAGTAGCAATTATCTACACCATGCTTTCCCTTAAGTAGCCATTGCTTTATAGACTTTACTGGACATTTGTATGAGGATGCTAAATGGTTTTTCCAATATATCATTGAAGGACACTTTTTCAATTCTGTGTAAAACACATATATATCTTGGAAAATCATCCCATCACTGTTCATTTTGCTTTTTTTAAGATTTTTTATATTTATTTATTCATGAAAGATGCAGAGACATAAGCAGAGAGAGAAGCAGGCTCCCTGTGGGGAGCCTGCTGTAGGACTTGATCTTAGGACCCTGGGAACACGACCTGAGCCAAAGGCAGACACTCAACTACTGAACCACCCAGGTGTCTCTGTTCATCTTATTTTTATTGTCTATTCACCACGAAAATGGACTACAAGGCACTGATAACCATCAGTTTTCATTGATTTATTAAGATCTCAGGTTGAGTTGCAATCAATTGATTGAGAAAATATTGTATATTGAGTTGAATTTTTTAAAAAATAAGTAAAATAACATATAAGATAAATAGAGTGAAAAACTAATAATTGATAGCTTTATGATGGGTGATTTAGGAAATAATGATTGAAATGAATGTCATAATTTCACTACATCTACTCTATATAGGCATGTACTTTTTATCTAAATAATCAAAACCACCTGTGTCAGTGCTCTACTTTTAAAGTACAGCTATTAATTTTAGTGTAAAAGCCGTAATGTTTGGAGAGATTGTAATTGGAGAGAAAGGGATATTTTTTTCTCTTTAAACTGAAATATGTTGTTAGACTTTGGTTACTGGTGTTTGCAAATTAAAAAACTTATTATCATTAAGTATAAAGGTTTGTCTACCTCTCAATGTAAGTATTGTCAGAGCTATCTGGAGTTTGTCTTAAATTATTTTTTTTTCTAATTTTATTTATGTATTCATGACAGACACAGAGAGAGGCAGAGACACAGGCAGAGGGAGAAGCAGGCTCCTTGTGGGGGGCCAATGTCGGACTCGATACCAGAATTCTGAGATCACGCCCTGAGCTGAAGGCAGAAGCTCAACCACTGAGTCACCCAGGTGTCCCTTGACTGAAATTCTTAATGAGAACTTAAGACAGAACAATATGGAAACATAATACAAAGGTAAAAATTTGTTAAAAATTACAGAAGAAAGCTTTTCTTCAATGCTTACAGCAGGTATCTTTTCTACTGAAAGACTTAGGGAAAGTAATCATGTTTTAAATCTGCTCTCTTCCTTACAGACATCAAAATGACCTTTTCACAAAATAAATTAATAGCTATTGAGAGTTTTTTTTTCTTTTAACTTATAGTATATACGTGTGTATTTGGATGATCCTAGAAAATATTTTTAAATAAAGCTTTATGATAATTGGTAACTAGAGCTGTGTGGTCTCTAATGGATTGTGCCTGTTTGCTCTTTTTTCACTGAGCAGTGAGAACTGACAAGCTGCCAGTTCTGCCTCAGTGATTTTTGACAGTTTGGTTTCTTTGGTGATAAATTATTAAAGGATGTAATAAACAATAAAAAAAAAGTTAGCTTTTTTCCCTCAGGAATAGTGAGCATTTCTCCATTTTAAAATGCATTGTAAAATAGAAGATGACAAGCCCACATGATGCTTTGGACATGATGATTTTCATTGTATCACATTTAAAATGATGTCAATACATCAAAAACTCTGTAATACAAACACCAGGAACTTCTGATTTTTGTAGGTGAGGTCAGAAGTGTTGTTTGTGTTGTATTATCCATCTCCAAATTCCAGAAAAAAAATAATCTCTGTGCTTTTACTTGTACATGGTAATAATAGGTGAACATCTGGTGACTTACTGAATTATTTCAATCAACTTGATGAAATTCTGTTTACAAATCTTCAATAATTTGATCTGAATACAGGCAAACATCTCAGATCTAAATCAACATAGTTTAGTAAATAAATCTTGGCACATCTGGTGTAATTTTAAAAGATAGTTTATACTTTTAATTTAACTGTTTCATGAGCCAAAGTGGATGATATTTGAGATTAAGACTCCCCCAAACCTTTGAAGTAACACTGATAACAAATGTTTTCACAATGGCTTTTTCCAGTATTAAAATTCACCTACTATTTACATATCAACGAAGACTTCATATCTTACAGAGTGACCTGCTCAAGTAATTTATATGGCTCAATTTTTTTTTTTAATTTTTTTTTTTTTAATTTACTTATGATAGTCACAGAGAGAGAGAGAGAGAGGCAGAGACACAGGCAGAGGGAGAAGCAGGCTCCATGCACTGGGAGCCCGACGTGGGATTCGATCCCGGGTCTCCAGGATCGCGCCCTGGGCCAAAGGCAGGCGCCAAACCACTGCGCCACCCAGGGATCCCCCTATATGGCTCAATTTAAGATAGAATAAACCTTTGTATTCTGTAATTATTCAGAAGCATTTAAGTAGAAATATTCAAGGATGAAGTAGCCATATGACATATATGGCTATTATCAGATCTTTTCCCAAGAGCAGGAGGATATTACTATTACACTAGAAGAAAGAGTAAGAAGATTAGAGGAGGATGTAAGAATCTATCAGTACATGAAGGAAATGTGACCAATTGCCAGTGCTGAAGGGACAGGAATTTGACATCCAAATCAAATTTAGATACGGATTTTGAAAACAAGATGATTAAAACAAGATAGAGAATTAACACCTTTTTGCATCGCTTGGGCTTCTTAACTCAGTATGTCTAATGACCAATATGGAGGAAACATCACTTTGTAGTTGCTATATAAATACAAACGAATAAATGGAAGGAAGCCCCCCACATCAGTAAGATAATGTTTGACAGTGTTTTTAAATCAGTACTGATATTTTGTAAAGGTAACCTAAAAATTTTAAATTTATTTTTTAAGATTTTATTTATTTATTTAGAGAGAGAGTGATCAGGGGAAGGAGCAGAGGGAGATAGAGAATCTCAAGCATATTCCACTCTGAGTGTGGAGTCTGACTCAGGGCTTGATCTCAAGACCCTGAAATCATGACCTGAGCCAAAATCAAGAGTTGGATGCCTAACTGACTAAGCCACCCAGATGCTCCCAAATTTCTTTTTTTATTTAAGTTTTTATTTTAATCATATGGTGCTCATCACAAGTACATTCCTTAATCCTCATCACCTATGTCGCCCATCCCCCAACTCACCTAAAACTCCTTTAAAAAAAAAGAAACAAAGAAACAAGTTTATGAAGAAACATTCTTTGGATGTCTACATTCTACCCAATTGTCTTTAGAACTTCAAAATAATTATGCATTCTAGTCATTATCAGCTCCTGCTTCTATTGATAGAAGCAATCACCACTCGTGTAGGGTTTGTAGTTTTAGGTTAGGGTACCTGACCATGGGCTGACCTGAACCTTCTACTCCATTTTCTGTGCTTTCATCTTAACTGCGATGAACATGGCTGTCTACCTGTATCTTGTCTTGGACTTCCTACCCTCTTGCCTCTACAGAGTTTGGATTTTACTCTTGGTCAATTGAGGGGAGTCTATGATAATGCACTCCTATATTCTCAAGTACAATTCCAGATTTGAAAGGAATTCCAGTAGGTAATGCAGCCTTTGTCAAAACTCTGTCCATTGAGTAACAGTCTGAACTTCAAACTTATGTACTGTTCCTGCAGGATGCCTCTCTTCAGCATGCCAATGGCTTTGAGTTTACTAATTTCTGTGGCATGCCCTGTGTCCCATAATTAAATATAGGCCGCAACAAGTGCTTCATTAGAATTGGGACTATTGCCTTTTAATGCAGAATATCAAAAAGAGATGACCTGAACTAGATTATTTCACTGTTCTCATTCCTTCACAGAAAGTATATATTGCTGAGTTCATGGTGACTATAGAAATAAAGTGATTCAAAAGACAGATGAATGACACAGAAAAGAATGAACAATATTGAGTTAAAAGTAACACTTCATGAAAAGTTAATTAACACAGAGAGTATATGCACAAAAATTAAGCTGAATGAAATAATATCCTGCCGTCATTCCTGCAAATGAGCTATAAATGAGGAAAAATGAAAATTTTATGTAAAAGTCAATGATTGACTCTGGTCAAAGCAGCCACATATAAATATTTACAAGGACACTTGAAAACATTGCCTTTGCACTACCTTAATGAGGTTGCAAATAATGATTGTTGGTGTTTCATAATCATGTGCCAGATCTCAAATGTTAAGGTGCTAATTGCTAAAGATTGCAACTATTATTGTAATGACTTCATCTTGAGGGTCTCATGCCTCTGACAGAATTTTTTATGTGCTACTTATTCTGACCAGAGCCTGGAACCAAAGCTAACACAGTCTTTGCTTAGTATTTATATTTTCATAATTTTTTTAATAAAAGTTGTTTGGTCACCTGAATATTATTAAGTTAAATTAAAAGTTAGACAATCAAGTTTATCTACTTAGAGGATTTATTAAGGTAAATAATATTTACCGAATACTTACATAATAATTTAAAGACTACCATATGTTGCCTGAGTCAAATTATTAAAAGTATAGCAATCAACAAGATAGATATATTGAAGACAGGTTCTTAAAATTATGATTGTGAACATTTGAGGCTATTTAACCTCTTAAATATTTTGTTAGAATTATATTAGGTAGTTTTTTTGGTCAGCATTTGAACTTTATCATAAATGCACAATTATGTGAAAAACTTTGACAATATGTATTCCCTTTTATATTTTCTAAATAAAAAAAATTATACCCAAATGGCCTTAAATTGTATACAAAAAGTATGTTTCTGATATTATTTATAAATCCTTCATGGAATGTATTGCTATGCTTCTGTTCATAAATCTTCCAGAAAAGAAAAAAACCTGTTTGAAGGTATTTTCTGGAGATACTGAATTCTACATACATGTTTTCCTAAGTGTTTAATACTATCAAGTGAAAATTCATATCTTGTCTCTTATTAGTGTAATGCTGACATCAATAATACAAGCTGTGCCTTGCATTGTTTATTTAAAAAAAATGTAGAAGAGTGATTCCTCATTCTGACATCAACCAAAAGAAAGATGACTCTAGCGGACCAAATGAGAAAGTCTTGCCAGGATTTTAAAGTAGTAAGTAGTTAGATAGAATGTTATAACATTGTTTTCAACATAGAGTATCATGCAGGAGAATTCACTAACAATGAGGTATAGTAAATGAAAGTTGAAAATACCTGGATGCAAATGATAGCTCAACCAATTCTATTGACAGCAAATTATGAATATGAACTCCTGCAGGTATCATTGTCCCCAAACGTGACATGATAAAGATAACAGTAAGATTTCTATAAGTGCTCTGAAATTTGTAAATACCATAAAAATGCAAGCAATAATTATATACTAATAGTTTTAATTATGTATCAAAAGTATATAATTAAGATGGTGAGATAAAAAGTAAGAAAAATAAAGACGGATTTTAGGGTGGGAGCAATAAAAGGAAAGAGGAAATAAATGGAAAATAATGAAGATATGAAAAATAGGAGCTTGTATAGATAAGAATAGAAAACAGAGATTAGATACAAGATAAAAACAATATTTAAAAAGAAAAGAATGTAGATCAGAAAGAAGATGAGAAAGAAATAAAGAGTAGGGGAGAAAGGAAGAATCAGAGGAAAGAAACAGGATTGAAGGAAGAAAAAAACCAGAAGTGGTAAGGAAAGATAATGTTCCATTTCTTACACTTCCCTTTGCGAAAATCCTCCAATTTCACCTGAGGCTACCAGACTATGTTTACTGCTGAAATTCTATTCAAATTTGATCTAAGACATGGTGCTTTACCTTTTGGATGCTTGTATCTATTAAGCTTTTTGTTCCATTCTATTTTACATTTAATTTTAATAGATGAAAAAAATATTAGAATTAAAATTATATATTAGAGCCAATGAAAATATGTTTGAAATATGTTGTTTCTACCACTTTATAGAGTGATAATTGATAGATGATAAACTGCACTTATTTACTGTAGATTCTATTGAGTTTTGACATATGGACATACTGGGAAACCATCAATATGGTCAAAATAAAGCGTATTTTCCTCACCCTCAAAAGTTTGCTTGTGTCCATCTGTAATTTGTCTTTCCTTTCATTGTTCTTCCTAGGAAACCACTAATCTGTTTTCTTTTACTGTAGATTAGACTTTATCTTCCAGAATTTTGTTTGAATGAATTTACACAGTGCATACTCAGTATTGTCTGACTTCTTTCACTCCGCATAACTATTTTGAGATCTCTGCACTGTTGCACATCGCAGTAGGTCATTTCTTTCTACTGCTCTGTAGTATTTCATTGTATGGATACAGCACAAACTGTTTATTCATTATTCACCTATTCAGAATCATTTGGTTATTTCTGTTTATTTGTTTCTACAAATAGTTATAAACATTTGCACAAAAATATTTATAAGGTTATGCTTTTATTCCTCTTATGTATACTCTTAGGAGCTGAATTGTGGGGACTTAGAGTAGATGTATGTTTAACATTTTAGAAACTCCAAACTGTTTTTCACTGTATTATTTTGCATTTCTTTTTAAAGATTGATTGATGATTGATTGATTGATTTAAGAGACAGAGAGAGAGCAGGGAAAAGGGTTAGAGGGAGACGGCTAGAGAGAATCTCAAGCAGACTCACTGCTGAGCACAGAGCAAGACCTGGGGCTCCATCTTGCAACCCTGAAATCATGACCTGAGCTGAAATCAAGAGTTGGATACTTCAATGACTTAGCCACCCAGAACCCTATGTATTATTTTATATTTATAACAGCAGTGTAGGATGCTTCTACTTGCCCACATGTCTGTTATTATTAGGTACTATCTACATTTTAAATTTTAAGCATTTTAATGAATTTAAGGTGTTTTTGAGTTATGATTTTAATTTTCTTTTACCTTTAATATGTAGAACATTTCAGTGTGTTTATTGACATTCATATATCTTCCTATGTGACATGTCTGCTCAGACCTTTTTGACCATCTATATAGGGTTGTTTTTATTACTATACTTGAGTTTTAAGAGTATATTTCAAGAAAGTTGCTCTTTGTGGTCTGCCTTTTAATTTCTTGAATTTTAATTATGATAAGTCCAATCTATCTTTTTTTAGAATTCTTATAATTTGCCCACCTGGAGTTCTAGCAAGGAAATCTTTCCACATTTAACATTTTCACTTCTGTTTTCCATAATTTTTAATTTTTATATTTTACATTTAGGTATATGATTCATTCCAACTTGTATGGGAGTCAATGATTCATGATTATGATTTTCCATATGAATATACAGTTGAAACTATAGGATTTTTGAAACAACACTAATTTCCTGAATTGTGTTGATACTTGTTGAAAATCAAGGGGCCCATACATTTGGTTAGTCTAGAGCTCTTTATGTCTTTTGAAGCTTAGGAAGGACTTGTAATTTTTATTAAAAAAATCCAGCTGGAATTTGATTTAGATTGTGTTTAGCCTGTAGATTAATTTGAGGATAATTGGCATCTTAAAAATATTGATTCTTCTTCTATGTGAACATAGTATATTATTTAATTTTCCATATCTTCTGTCATTTCACCTTGTATTATTTTGTAAATTTCAGTGTAGAGATCCTGATTATGGTTATGGTAGATTCATTCCATGGTATCTCAAAGATTTTTGAGCATACTGTAATTATAATTTTTAAAATTTCTTTTTCTCCAGCTATCTGGTATTTACACAAGAACACTGATTTTGTATATCAAATTTACACCCTAATTAAATTTATGTCTTACTTTTAGAAATGATTTATTGATTTCTGGAGTATTCCATGTACAGACATTATATCAAGATAGAAAAAGTTTTATTTCATTATGAATTTTGTGGATTTTAATTTCTTATTTTATTATAATGGTTAAAATGACCTGTAAAATGCTATATAGAAATGGTTAAATTTGTCATATATGTCTTTTTAAATTTTTTATTATTTTTAAAAGATTTTATTTATTCACAAGAGACACAAAGAGAGGCAGAGACACAGGCAGAGGGAGAAGCAAGCTCCATGCAGGGAACCCAATCTCGATCCCAGGAACCTGGGATCATACCTTAAGCCAAAGGCATATATGTCTTTTTAAAGATCTATTAGGAGGAAACACTTTAATGTTTTGCCATTATATATTATGTTGTCAAATTTTCATAAATGTTTTTCATCAGCTTGTTATTATTCTAGTTTGCTTAGCATTAAAAAATCATGAATGGGAATTAAATTATATGGTTTATGATTCTGTTAATATCATAAGTGCATTTATTGATTTTCAAACATTAAATAATGTTACATTCCTGAGGATCAATTTCTGGCAATAAAAGAACCTCCACCGATCTATTCCTTGGTGAATTATATTATTTTGGATGCTAAGGGCAAAGAGCAATGAAAAAACACCTACTCAAGGAAATCTATGAAAATTCAGTAAGAAGGGTTAGAGAGCAGGAGAGTTGAGAGGAGCCTTTATATAGCCAAAAAACATCAAACACAGACCTCAGACACTATTCCTTCAAAGAAACCACAATTAGATTAGTTTGTGGAGCAATTTAGGGCCTAGCTCAAAACGAAAGGATAATCAGTTGGCCATCAGTGGAACGTAACAGCTGTGTATAGTCAAGAAGCCAGTAAGAGATCTGTACCACTGTCATCCCAGGATGACTATGCCAATGCTCAAAGTTGTGGCCTCCCTGAGGACCAACATCTAAGGCCTCACATGTAGGATGGAGCATATGCTTCACAGAAATAATCCAACCAACAAAAAAATGAAAAAGAATATAACAATAAGCTCTGGAAGAAGGAGTATCAGTACCCAGACTTGCCATTAACCATCACCTAAAATGTCAGGTCCTCATTAAAAAAAACAAAAACAGAAAACTACTATTATGAGGCATGCAAAGAAATTGGAAAGTATTGCCCATACACCAGAAAAAAGTACAGGAGATACAAACTGTCTTTGAGACTGACTGGATGTTAGATTTAAAAGTGTTAACTCCAAGTTGGCTGTGAAAAGTTAAACATGTATATAGTAATCTCAGGAACAATTACTGCAAACTAATAGAATTTTGGCCAAAAATAGATGATTTAAAATAGTCTATTAAAATATTAAAATTGGGATCCCTGGGTGGCGCAGCAGTTTAGCGCCTGCCTTTGGCCCGGGGCGCGATCCTGGAGACCCGGGATCGAATCCCACATCGGGCTCCCAGTGCATGGAGCCTGCTTCTCCCTCTGCCTGTGTCTCTGCCTCTCTCTCTCTCTCTGTGTGTGACTATTATAAATAAATAAAAATAATTTTAAAAAATAAAATATTAAAATAATGACAAAATAAGGAAGGAAGGAAAATGCAATAAAAAATTAGAATGTAATACAGTGAAATTAAAAGATTGACTTAAGCTTTCCCATATGTATTGAAAATGAATAATACCATAAACACTCTTTTTAAAAGGCGCCTATTGACATAGTGATTCAAAAAGAGAAACTCAGGTACATGGCACCTAAAGAAGGTACAACTTTAATATAAATATAGATACATGAGAGTAAATGAATTTTAAAAGGATTAAAACATGCAAATAGTTTTAATTTAGTCAAATAGGACTTTAAACTTAAAAAAAAAAGAATATCACTATAGAGAAAGAGGGGTGGTCTACAATGATTGAAGGGGCTTATTTTAGACTCAGATTGATGCATGTAGTTCATGACTCAGTTCAGATAGTTAGCATCCTTGGTGCAGCCTTGGGTCTGCTTGTACATGGGAATGTACAATTCAAAAGTCAAGTTAAGAATTCTATTCACATCAGAATTAAAAGATTTACTTCTTTGGCTCTCTCCAAAATTCCTTCCTAATCTATCTGTTTACTGTGGCTTCTTTCCCTGGTTTCTATGGCTAGAGAGAAGGCAAGTTTCAACAGTGCATCTGCTGCACTGATCAGTAGCTGGAGTCCATCCTTGGGAGCAACTCAGAAGAGCAAAAAGACACAAAGGAAAAATAGGGGATGTTCGTCTTTCCTCCCAGTATTGAATACCTTCCAGATTTTACCTACTTCTGCAGATAAGCTGCAGAGGCTAAGGCCAACACAGAAGAAATGGAACTCATGCGTTTTGTTTTATAAACACAATTTTGAGCTTATTCAGAGATGAAAATTAGATTAACTGCCCCATTTCCTAAGTTAGAGAGGGCTATGGAGATCAATTTTAGTTACTATGATTTTTAATGCAAATATAAAACTGTCAGATTATTTGAGGTAAATTTAAATTTAGTGCTACCATTCCTAGTTGCTGTGATAAATTGAGTTTAATTAATATTGATGTCATATTGTGGGCATATTCAGTGTTACTATAACCCAAACAAAAAAATAGAACACAGTGAGTAACTCGTAATAGAACAATAAAGAGGGATATTTGGGAACATGATTTCTAATGAAACCACAATTATGCAAGGTAATTTCTAGATCAACAGAGCTGGCAATCTTTGGCAAAACCTGGCATAAAACCAACATGTTCCAGAATCAAAATTATTTTTTCAAGGTTTCCAAAGAGACTCAGACTTGAAAAACTTGTCTTTCTGAGTGATAAAGTTGTTTTTAATATTAGTGACATTGCTTTCACCTTAAATCTCTGTCCTTAGCAGAAGAAAACTCAATCATTAAATTGTCAATAAAATGCTTCTAGGTGACACTAATTTCTCAAAAGCTGTCTAAGTTAAAAGCCCCAGACGAGAGCTTCCCCTCACCCAAGTTTAAATCTGACAGCACATTAAACTTTGCTTTATAATATGGAACATGATTTACATATGATAACTTTTGAGAACTATGACTTCCCTTTACCTGGAAGATGAAAACTTTCTTTGCTTTTATATCTAAGACTCTAGGCACTTTTGACCTGATGAGGATGCAGACTTTAGTGATAAGGTGGTAAATCAATCAAGTATACTTTTGGTTTGTAATGAATATGCTACACTCTTAACAAATATTCAATAATAATAATAATAATAATAAGCTTTACAAGTCCTATGTGAAACAAGTCACCCCAAAGGAGCTGGTCTTTCCTCTGTTATGACTTTTTCCATGTATGTCTCACACCTATGAAAATGCTCAGGAAAAAAAAAAATCTATGAACCTCTGGGCTTCAAATCAGTGATTTCCCAAAATTTGACATCCAGTTTCTCTTTTTAATTGTCACCTCTTTGGTTTTCACTTTCCGCTATTTAGCTCCATACTTGATTTCTGCTTTTGATCTAGATCACTTCTTCCTCTTTTCTAAAAAAGATTTATTTACTTATTTGAGAGAGAGAGAGAGAGAATGCACATGAGCCAGCATGATTGGGGGAAGGGGCAGAGAGACAAGGAGACAAACTGTCCATGCCCTGCCCCACTGAACAGGCAGCCTGACATAGGGCTTGATCCCAGGACCCTGAGATCATGACCTGATTCAAAGGTAGATGCTTAACCAACTGAGCTATCAGACGCCTCTGTTGAAACCATTTCTATCAGAAGCAAGATCCAGATACTTTATTCCTATTCTTATATATACCCCTTGAAGTAGGTTTTACATGCATGGTTTTGCACATTATGGCTATGGTTAAAATATATTTATTCCCTATGCCATGCTCATTGTTCTATAAAGTCTCGAATGGAATGATGCATTGGCATAACTAAGCTAATAATATTAATATTTGGATTTCTGATTTCAGCTCCCACTGTAAAGAGTTTGCAAGTCCTTACTCCTCTCATTACAATAAGCAAAGGCTGGAGAAATGGAAAAGCAGTCACTTACCTTGGACCCATCAGAAAATTCATTTTGGGAGAAACTACTACCTGTTTATCTGGAGAGACAGGCTCATTTAGTGAGACATCATGAGATCAGTTTGTCTGGAAGAGAAGTTGCAGAATCCATAAATGGAGAAACACTGAAATGGTAACTTTAACAAGTAGCTTGAGACAGAGTGTGGAATAATGTGAATATGAGAAATTCTTGGGAACTTCATTCTTTTTTTTCTTTTTCTTTTTCCTTTTTTTTTTTTTTTTTTTTGAGAGAGAGTACACACATGCAAGTGGGGGGTCAGGGAGGGGCAGAAGGAGAAAGAGAAAGAGAAAGAGAGAATCCTAAGCAGATGAAACTGATGTGTGGCTCAATCTTATGATCCTGAGATCATGACCTAAGCCCATATCAAGAGTTGAAGGTATAACCAACTCAGCCACCTGGGCACCTGCTGGGAACTGCATTCTTAATGGGAATGGGTGCCCTTATACTTCTGCAGTTGTACCTTACCTGCAGGAACCTCAGAAGTTTCACACTGTCACTATCTGAGAGAAGTCCTCTCATGTATTTGGAAGGGGCAGGGGAAGAGAAAAATTGTGAAATAGCTTCAAGGCCTTCTCCATAGCCAACGTCTATATTCAGAGGGGAAAGATCTGATAGGGTTTTATTTTACTTATAGGAAAGGTATTCCTCTTATTCCAGCCCCATCTAGCATTTTTATCTCACCTAAAGGAAAAAAATAAAACACCACCACCACCACCAAGAAAAAAAAATTAACAGGTGTAAAAGCTTCAAAGAGATAGACTGGGAATGATGATACTAGGGATGAAAAGAAGGTAGAAGGAAAAACTATCACACTGGAAAACACTTAAGAAGGAAGGCCACCCCCTAAGACACCAGTCCACTAAAAGTCCGGGTCAGCCCTCCACATCAGGTCAGATAGAAGTTACTGGCCAAGCCATGACCTGAAACTTCTTGGGTTAGCTGCTGTCACCCATTCATGACAGATGTCTGGTGATACAGTCATGTGGTACACAGTGCAGCTGCCTAAGAGTTGCTTCTAATAGGAGAAGTTACCACGACCTACCTACTCTTAAAGACAGGGATTGTGTTTGGTTTATCACTGCATCTCAAGTAACTTTAATAGTAGTGCTCAATAAACACTTATTGAGTGAAGGAATAAAAGATAATTTAATATGCCAGAAAACTGCAAGAAATGTCAAGAGAAGTCGATGAATCTACCATAAGACACTACTGATACCTGAGAGAGAAAGAGGAGTGAGATTCATGCCCATCTACTTGCTCTATGTCTTTAAATTGTGGGGATTATAATTGTACACAAGGTATTGGTCCTGATTTTCTATAATACCATATATTGGAAGAGGATTAACACAAATCATAGTGAGGAATAAACAGTAACATGATATGAAGACCCTAACACTACCACCATGGACAACAACTAACACAACAGCATAGTTATGGTACCATTTAACAGGGCACGTTGTTCTTGTCACCCCATTCTAGCATATAACAGTCGCACAAGTTTTGATGTCTACTTATGGGCTGTTTGAATAAATGTTAGTTTATTTTTTCTCTCTGTGTGCACTGAGGATAAGTAATATAAACTTAGCTGCTTTTATTTCTTTGATAACATCTTGGTAACATATATGTAATTATGGAATAAGTGGCTTCTTCTTGGATTTCGCTCTAAAAATGTCAACAGCCTGAATAAGCAACACAGCTACACATCAGTTTTATTAGTATAATATTGTAGAAAGTATAGTTTTTATTTATTTTTAAAGATTTTATTTATTTACTTGAGAGAGAGAGAGGAGAAGCGGGGTGTAGGGTAGAGGAAGAGGGAGAAGCAGACTCCCTGCTGAGCAGGAAGCCCAATATGGGGCTCGGTGTGGGGCTCGATCCCAGGATTCCAGGATCATGACCTGAGCCGAAGGCAGATGCATAGCCTACTGAGCCACCTAGTTGGCCCTCCAAGTTCCAGTTGGAGGCTTTATACTCAATGCACAATGCATACCTATGTGTAACTTTTTCTGAGAACATGCTAGGACTTAGCTCGGTAAGACAGCCTCACAATCTACCTAGTGATTCCAGAAGTCTACAGAACTCTTGGGAATAAGAAGAAAAGCAAAACAAAAAGATTCCTCTCCCAGAAAACCCGCACTCCATCCTCCACTCAGCCTGCGCAGAAGCTCTGTTCTGCATTCTCCAGGGATTCAGTATTTCATGTTCCTTCGGAAAGCATTTTCCGTGCTTTTTACAATTCACTGTCCAATTTTCCAGAACAAACACTCAGAAGACAGAGATGCTCTGAAGATTACATGGAGCTACAATGAAATATAAATTTATAACAAGTATCTTCATAAATAATGAAGTTCATGACTTATTTATTTTGTGTGCAGATAATGATTTAATTTATTTAGGCGGTTTAAAATTAAACCTCCTCATTCATTTTAATTTCAAAGATGGAAAGAAAAAACTCCCACCTCACCTTTTCGTGGACCATATAATCCTTTCTGGCTCTTTCCTCTATGTGCAAATATGTTTCCCTCTTTATTTTTCATTCTTTAATTTGATCTACTTAGCAGTGATCACCCTGCGTGTCTATTTTCCTGGTTTCTTGGAGGACAGTACTCATTTTTAGCAAGTTGTGTTTGTCAAACTGTAAATGTGTTTACTCTTTCATTCTTTAAAATATATTTCTTCTTACCAATATTCTGTTACCCAATTCTTTGTTTTTGTTTCTTGCAACCTGTCAGTACCATTGTTATCAACTCTGCCCACAGAGTACAAGATCCAGGGATGACAAGCTGCATTGCACTTTGCATGAGCTACTTTCAAGACTTGTTCATAAACATGACAGTTTTCCTTGTGCTGTCACAAGGACTGTATTAATACTTCTTCTCATTAACTTCACATTGGGTCAAAGAAGAGCTTCTCCTAATCTAAAGGTCCTAGTTAAACAATTGATTAGGTCCTGAGTAGAGTAGTCTATACTGATTAGTCTTGCAGTTTGGATTCCCATACAAAAAAACAACTCAGAAAATTATGTTTTCAAGCTGTGCAATCACTCTATCAGGATAATAAAACATTTTATTTTTAGTTTTTTAAAGATTTTATTTATTTGAGAGAGAGAGAGAGAGAGATTACTCATGAGTTGGGGGGGGCAGAGGGAGAGGGAGAGAATCTCAAGCGGTCTCCACCCTCAGTGCAGCATCTAGACCCCCCACCCCTGGCTCCAGAAAGGGCTCCATCCCACAAGATCTTTATCTGAGCCAAACCAAGAGTTGGTGGTTTAACCAACTGAGCCACCCAAGCAATCCCATAATTAAGTATCTTCAAGCTATATTTAAGGTGGACTGATCATCCTCCTCTCCCTCCACCCTACTCAGGGATTTGCATGTAAAATTTATAGGAGATAGCAAGTTTATTATATGGTTTCCTTCAAATGCTGCCACCTTGCTTTAAATGCATCCCAGGTTTTCTGGAGTGTATCTACAGAAAGATCTTTGGATAGCATAACATAGGCTAGAATGCGATAGGATGTGGTTTCTAATGTTCATAACCAGGCTTACATAAGAGCCTGGACATAGACACTGCATAATGAGTAAATTAGGAAAACCAACAGAAAATCTTACAGGATTATGTTCAGAGTTAACTCACTCAGGGATAATGCTAATAGTAGCAGAGAGTATAAAATTACACATCTTGATGCACTTGAGAAAACCTGCTTCCAATTCAGATATCCTCACTTCCGCAGAGTTAGGAGCACTGGCAGTTGCAGCAACTGACCATGAAGGCTCTTCTGGAAGTGGGGAAATAATCTTCAAGTGCTCTTAAATTTACTATGGGCCCAAAACTCCAAATCAGTGTGGCAAATTTTTGTTATCCACTGCTGAGCCAAGAAAGTTGTCCACAAAGGCAGATAATATAGATGACATTATTTTATATGCTGTAAAATTATACAACTTTTGGAGAAATTTTCCAAGTAAATGGATTTGCATTCCATAGCAAATTATAGATACCCCTGTTGTGTTTTATTGTCATTTTATTTTATATGTAATTGCTTCCTGTCTGACTCCTTCTCTTGGTTCTGAACTAAAGGCAGGAATCTGGAGCAACATTTGTAACTGGTACTTGTGCTATAGATATTTGCTAAATGCAATCACATTTATTTTTAATGCAATTCTGAGTTTTTTTAATGTTCAATTTCAAAGGCTTTTAGTGTAGAATTCTTTTAGAAAAGAGTTTTTTAGACCACTATTCTTTCCATGAAAAGCATATATTTATTGGAACATCAAAATTGATTCATAGATAAAGGGTTGCTTTGGATCCTTCATGTCCCCAAGGATTTGTGTTTATGAAATTCATTTAGAATGCCGTGTGAAGTTCATACCTCCTGGTCCCAAAGTTACTGCAACAAGGGTAAGAAATGTCAGCCTGTAAACATATTATTTTGAGGCAGAAGCAATAAAAGCCACAGATATTCAAAAACCTTTTATAATGCTTTAGTAGTATCAGAATATTTTTAATATATCCAGGCTCATTTACTTTTAAAATGCAAGACTGCTGCTGCAGAAATGTTTTGTGAAATGTTAAATTCCAATGTGTGTTTCTGATCACTAATAAATTTTATTTACATTAATGTGCTATTTTTATTTTTATTTCTCTTTTAAAAGTATAAGTCATAATTTTCTTAGTTTTTGTGTTTCAGAGAAGACATCAAGTTAACAGGGGCATCTGTTGTTTCTGTACAGGCCATTTGCCATGAAATTCAGAGAGAACTAAATAAATTGGTCATTTTTTTTCCTTAGAGCACCAACTAGTTTGTGATTCCTAATGTGCCAAGATAGAAAATATCTTCGCTCAAATCCTGTCCTCCACTCCCTCGTATGTTTTACTGGAGACATAATTTGCCTTATAATAGCAATAATGAAGTAGATTCCTTTTCAAAGTAGAATTACATATAGATTGTTAGAACACTGGGGATCATGCCCATTTTACAATGAAATGTTTATTTTCAGAATTTGAAAAGGTTAATTGATTTCTTCCCTCAAATTCATAAGACAAGCCACCACTTAGGGTTTTTTTGTAGTGTTTCTTTCCTACACCTTTAAACTATTCAACAGTACACCTTGCTACAGCTCTAACAGCAAGACCACAGTGAACTTCATTGCTAAGCATAGTCAATATTTTTATTCCTGTATTAAATGTCACTTGGGGTGGCTTTTACACTACCAGCCCGCCATTCTCTCCTTCTTGAGAAATTTACTTCTCCTGGATATTCTGGCCCTCGATGCCATGGTTAATCTTCTGCCTTTGGGATGCATCCATTTCTACCCATTTCTACCCATTTTCCCCACCACCAGCCACTTGGTACCAACACCCTACTTTTCCTTTCTATTAGTTGTGGCTTTTTTCCATGTTGATTTTCCATTAAGGTTTGAATCTCAGGCCATTTTATTGTTATTTTAGAGGTTATCTCTGATTGGTACCATTTATTCTCATGATTTCAATTATCATCTCTTGAGGAGCAGTATATAATGCTATGTTTCAGACCTTATACTTGGCTAAAAATTTCCTGGGTTCAAGCCTCAGCACCACTAATAATATTTGTGAGCTTGGGCAATGCACTTAACTCTTTGTGTCTCAGTTAATCCTCTGGCATGAGAATCCAATAATATCATTGCACCTCATTTAGCTGTCATGGAGATTAAATTGTATATATGGCAGTACACATATACGGGACACTTAGAACAGTACTTAGGATCTAGCAATTATTCCTTGTGGACATTTAAATGATAGCTATGCTTCTAACTCCATTATCTCTATATTTAGCTCAAAGAATTTTCTAGGACTCCAGACCATTATATATAGCTACCCATAGATGTTTATCTTGTAATATTACACAAGAATATCAAGTTCAAGGCACCTGACTAGCTCAGTTGGTGGAGCATGCAACTTGTTCTCGCAGTTATGAGTTTGAGCCCTACATTGGGATTACTTAAAACTGAAAAAATCTTTAAAAAATAAAGATTATCAAGTTCAGTCTGTCCACATTCAACTCATCAATACCCATCACATTGTTTTTCCTCATATCTATCTCTACAAGAAAAATATCATTTTCTTTCTTTTTTCTTTCTTTTTCCTTCCTTCCTTCCTTCCATCCTTCCTTCCTTTTCTTTTTTCTTCTTTTTTATCCTCCCTCATTTCTAATTACCAAATAATCAAAATCCTTTAATACAGATGTCTTACTAATTTAGTTTTCTATCATTAAATCATCACCACAGCTACTGGCCTTCCTGTAAGCTATCATTAAAAGTCAATTATGTGGGTGCTCTTATAACTTTCTCATCTGCCTCCATTCTTTTCCTGTTCCATCCAACATCTAAAATGGAATGATTTGTCTAAACTGTAAAAGAATTCATGGGTCTCTTGAGGCACCAGGGTGGCTCAGTCTGTTAAGTGTCCAACTCTTGATTTCAGCTCAGGTCATGATCTTGAGAACCTAGGATGGGACCCCACATCAGATTCCCCACTGAGCAGAGAGTCTGCTTGTCTCTCTCTCCCTCTACCCCATATCCTTCTAGTTCACATTCTCTGTCTTCTTTTCCACTCAAATAAATGAATAAATCTTTAAAAAAATAAAGAATTCATGATACTCTTAAGGTTAATGCTAGCCAACACTCTAGTCATAAAGAATACACTTCTTCATATACAGAGAAGACTTAAATACAAAGAAATTCTTATTGTAGTTTATTTTATTTTCTCCAATTGTATGAATTCTTGACTCAAGACATCATTTTGTTGTTCTTTTGTAATAGACGTTCTGCCTAATTCTTTTTCTCTTAATTTCATTACCTAGAAATTATGTAACATGTTACACAATGATCAAAATGTGGTGGGAAGGGGGATCCCTGGATGGCGCAGCGGTTTAGCGCCTGCCTTTGGCCCAGGGCACGATCCTGGAGACCTGGGATCGAGTCCCACGTCGGGCTCCCGGTGCATGGAGCCTGCTTCTCCCTCTGCCTGTGTCTCTGCCTCTCTCTCCCTCTCTCTCTGTGTGACTATCAAAACTAAATAAAAATTTTAAAAAAATGTGGTGGGGAAAATGTTTCTACTCTCTTTTGATACTTATATTAAAAAATACTCAAGAGAATGATAGGATAAGCCACTGACATGGAGAAAATATTTGCAAAAGACACATCTGACAAAAAATTGTTATCCAAGATATACAAATAACACTTAAAACTCAACAATGAGAAAAGAAACAATCTGAAAATGGGCCAAAGACTTTACCATGCAACTCAACAAAGAAACTATAAAGATAGCAAACAAACATATGAAAAGATGCTGTACATCATATGTCAACAGGGAAATGTGAATTCAAACAACAATGAGGGGGCACCTGGGTAGCTCAGTTGGTAAAGTGTGTGACTTTGGCTCAGATCATGATCTCAGGGTCCTGGGATGGAGCCCTGCACCAGGCTACATGATCAGCGGGGAGTCTGCTCCTCCCTCTTCCTCTTCCCTGGCTTGTTCATGCTCACTCTCTCTCTCTCTCAAATGAATGAATAAAATCTTTAGGAAAAGTAAATAAATAAAATAGCAATGAGATACAACTACACGTCTCCTAGCCAAATCTGGAACACTGACTAACCAAATGCTGAGGAGCATGTGGGACAAAAGGAAGTCTCATTCATTGCGTTATGAATGCAGAATGATACAGCCATTTCAGAAGACATTTTGGCAGTTCCTCATAAAACTAAATATACTCTTACCCTATGATTCAGCATTGTTGTATTTACTTAAAGGAATTGAAAACTTATGTCCATGTAAAAACTTCACACAGATATTTATAGCTGCTTTATTCATAATTGTCAAAACTTGTAAGCAACTAAGATGCTTTTCAGTAGATGAATGGATGAACTGTAGTAGATCCAGACAATATATTATTCAGAGCTAAAAAAGATATGAGCTATTAATCCATGAAAAACATTAAAGATCTTTAAATGCATGTCACTAAGTGAAAGAAACCACTCTGAAAAGACTATGATTCCAACTACATGATATTCTGGAAAAGACAAAACTATGGAAACAGAAAAAAGATAAGTAGTTGCCATGGACTGGGGAGGAAGACGAACAAGTGGCGCCCAGAGGATATTTAAGGAGTGAAAGTATTCTGTGTGGTATTATACTGGTGAATGTATATAATTTTACATTTGTCCGTACTCATAGTATACACAATGCCAAGAGTGAACATTGATGTCAATTATGGACTTTGGATGATAATTATGTGTCCATATAGGTTGTTCAGTTGTAACAGATGTACCACTTTGGTGGGGGATCTTGATAATGAAGGAAGCTACAGTGAGTAGGAATAGCTAGTGGCATTAGAGGATATAAAAGTGACCTCCAACTGCTCTAGCACCTGGTCTTACTTCCTAACTAGGTCCTTCACTGATTCTATAGCAATTTTCTTCAGATATGTTTAGGTCATGTTGAAGTTTCAGAGAAAAACAGAACTGGATGGCTGTTCTTCCATTAATATAATATTCCTAAATTATATTTGGATAAATGTTGAAATCCCTGAGATGTCAAAAAGCATCTTTTGATAATTTTACTGGAAATCAGGAAGAGAGAGAAGTTTTTAGGCATAAAATCTTGTATAGTTATCTTGCCACAATTCCTGATTTTGGATGATACCATTCAGGACATGACAGAAAAGTCAGAGGTGACAGGCATGTAGGTAATGATGAGAAGCATCTGAAGTAAGAGTCAGCAAAGAAAGAAGAGACATTAAAATAGAAGTGTACCATTGATTTTTATTACAATGTTGTTCCCATTTTTTTGATGTGGTTGGGATGTGGTGCAGTAAATGTGTGAGTAGAGAGTAAGTGAAGCACCACTATGAGGAATAGTTCATTAAGATACAAAATAAATGGAGATTCACTTCAGGTAGAGGAAAAATAAACAGGATATGCTTTTCAATATGTAAAATGCCTTAACATAAGAAAAAATGAGTTTTTCACTGAAAAGTCAAAAAGATCATGGATGCAAATATAAAAAGGTACTAAAGTTCAGCATTAATTAATTAAAGTAAAAGATTTTAAATTATATTTCTAACCTGTAATATTAAAAATACTTCTTTTAAAGTTAAGATTTGCTTTTTCTTTTAAGATTTTATTTATTTATTCATGAGAGACACAGAGACAGGCAGAAACATAGGCAGAGGGAGAAGCAGGCTTCCCGTGGGGAGCCTGATGTAGGACTCAGTCCCAGGGGGATTATGACCTGAGCCAAAGGCAGATGCTCAACCACTGGGCCATTCAGATGCCCCTTAAAAATATTTTATTTTTATTTTATTTTATTTTAATATTTTAAATGAACTCAATAATGTCCAGTGCTGAAGTTTTCAGGGAAATAAAAATTTCAAATAGTATTTGTAAGTGTGTACATGAAGAAAGTCCTTTTCTAAGAAAACTTGGAGGTGTCTATTAAAATTATAAGTACATAAGCATTTTCAACCAGAAATTCCAATTCCAGAAATCCATCTTTCCAAATACTTATATGTGCATAAAATCATATGCTCAAAGATGGACAATCTTATTGGAAATCACTTATTGTACACACGTAGGTAAGTGAAAATTGTAATAAAAGCATATTATTTAAGAACATGTAATCATTAATAAAAGATGAGAAAGGAAGAAAAAATACACAGAGCTAGTCAACCTCTGAAATTCCAGCCTTTGAGAGAAGACTTCCCTTACATACATGTTTCTTGACTCAGAAGCAACAGATGCTTCATGCATATTGCAATTATTGTGTATTTCATTCTCCCTTGTCAAAGAAGAAATATGTGGCTGTTCATATTTGTGAGCAAGTAGAGATGTTTCTAAAGCTAAATAAAGTTCAATGCTATTTCAAGATGAGACACAACTAATCCATCTTCACATCATAAATTCCAGTCACCTAGTACTGTTCCTAAACTTCCCGTTATTGAATTAAAGATGAATTAAGGTTTTTGTGTGACATCAAAAAAATTTATATATGTGTGTATATGCATACACACACACATACTTTGAACTGGATATTCAAGGTGTTTATCAACAAGTTCAAAATAGAGATTATTGGTGAGAGTGTAAAATGTAATTCTGTATGGGCCTAAAATTAAGATCAATGAATAAGAATATTTGGTATTTTAGCTAGTGATGTGAAATTAAAGACCATATCAACCAGGATTGTGACTTGCATATTTCAGTAAATTTGCCTGATTGAACTATATCTATCATAATAATTCTTCAAAATTTTGCATGTGTAGGTGGGACATAATGTTAAAATTACTCATTTCAGGGATTCCTGGGGGGCTCAGGGGTTTAGCACCTGCCTTCGGCCCAGGGCATGATCCTGGAGTCCTGGGATCAAGTCCCACATCAGGCTCCCTGCGTGAAACCTGCTTCTCCCTCTGCCTGTGTCTCTGTCTCTGTCTCTGTCTCTCTCTCTGTGTCTCTCATGAATAAATAAACAAAAATCTTAAAAAAAAAGTTACTCATTTCATGACATCTTTTTTCTTAATTCTATCTGTTACTAATTTAGATATGATTTTTTTTTAAATATAAACACTAGTTTAGATGACAATTATATTGAATTGATAATTGATTAAATTGATAATTTCTATTGTGGCTTAAAATGTAGTTTATGTGAGACACCATGTCTCTTAAGGTAGAATTATCTCTAATCCTCTAGAATCAGTATTATATACTCGCATATTCATAGTACGATATAAAGTAATTTATTTTAAAGCTTTTCAATCAGCACCATGAAATGTAATTTGTGGAAGTAGAAACAAATTTTTTTAAAGATTTTATTTATTTATTCATGAGAGACACAGAGAGAGAGGCAGAGACATAGGCAGAGGGAGAAGCAGGCTCTATGCAGGGAGCCCGATGTGGGACTTGATCCTGGATCCTGGGATCATGCTCTGAGCCGAAGGCAGACGTTCAACCAGTGAGCCACCCAGGCATCCCTAGAAACAAATTTTGAGTAAATACATGTCAAGGCTAGTGTTTAAGCTTATTTCATCACACTCCCACATCTGCGCTTTCTCCAATGTACCGGCAGGATGAAAAATGTCATCTGGGATAAGCTAGTGAAATTTATCACGTCATTACCAACTCTTCAATTAATAAAACATTGATATTGACCTTAAGGAGAGGTTACATTTGATCATTTAATAATCTCAACACTGTTACATTTCACATAACGGACTAAGAGAAGTCATATACTTATTCACAAAATGAATACATTCATTCAATCATGATTCAGTACATCTTAATTGAAGACCTACCATTTGCCAAGCCCTATAGTACTTGTTGGGCATAATGTTGAATGTGATAAAGACAGTCCCTGTTCATGAGGGTTGTAATCATGGCAGGAGACAAACTAGTATATACTCTAAAAAATACTTTTGATGAGCCATGCCATGTGCCTTTGGCCAACCAATTTTCAGGTCAGGTCCACTGGAAAATTTTGTTTACTTTGCTAGTTTCCTATATCAAACATGGACAACCTTGTTTTATTGTTCTAGACATTGTTTTATTTTGGATTTATTCCAAATCCATAAGTAACTGGAAAGCCATACTCATACAGAAGTCAGAAGTACAAGGATTTTATGCTCCCAACCCTAACTCTGTAATTCAGATGACACTGAGGTGCAAGTGTCAGTGGATAAGTGTCCATTGGCATGAACCCAACAGGTAGAATAGTAGAGAAGCTTAATTAAAGCTCATTGAAAGGACAATAGGGGACAATACCCTGCAGTGTTTGAAGCTCTATTCTTTGGGCCGCTGACACCAAACACTTCAGATGTGGTGCTATGTTGCCAATAGCTAGAATATACAGCTCTAGTAGCTAAGGTACAGGGAGCAGATTAGACCTGCTTACCATCACTCAGCTACCCACTTACATCCTTTAAAATTAAAGTTCTAGCTCTCGTCCCAGTTCCTAGGGTTTGTGGGGAGCATGTCTACCACAAGAATACAGTAAGTGTTCTTCATGAATTAAAGTTCAGATCACTACCTTGTTGTCACTTTGGGCTCCTTATGCTCAAACAATAGAAAACAGAGCAAGCAGACTTGAATAAACATTGCTTAAAAAAGGCATCCAAAAAAACAATAAACCATGAAAGGTTGCTCAGTATCATAAATCTCAAGAAATTCAAATTAAAACTACAATGTGATACTAGTAAACTTCCACCACAGTGGCTAAAATGAAAAACTATGGAAAATGCAAGTGATAGCAAAAAGATGTGGAGTCCTTGGCCCTTTCACGTAGTGCTGGCAAGAAGGGAAATTGGGACAGTCAATTTGGAAAATGATGTTTCTTCTAAATCTGACCTTATAAATATCATATACTGGCAGTTCCATTCCTAGGAAAATATCTAACAGATCTATGCCTTTGAATAGCCATATGCCTTAATGTAATAGCAGCTGTGTTCTTATTAGCCCAAATCTAGAAATTACCCATATACCTTTCAAGAGAACAGATACAGTAGTGGTGATAGATTTAGAGCATGGCTTACTATTCTGCAATGAGATTAGATACCATTAGTATAATTAGATACAATTAGTAGATGCAATTATCTACATCTATGCACAACCATATGGATGACTCTCCCAAAGAGAATGTTGAGAGGTAGTTTCCACTCACAGAAAATGGGCAAAACTATTATCTATTGCTAGACACATGAATAGTGGCTGTCCTTGGGGGTTGTGCCTGAAAAGGTGCACAGGTGGTGGAGTCTCTGCAGTGCTGGTAATGTCCTTTTTCTAGCTGTCCTTTCTCATCTATGCTGGTTACATAGATGTGTTCCCTGTAATATGCCTCAAAAACATGTGTGTGTGTGTGTGTGTGTGTGTGTGTGTGTGTGTGTGTGTGTAACCCAGGCTAAGCCAACACCAACTGAATCAGTATATCACATGATCACATTTTGGCTCCAGACATCTGAATTATTTAAAAATTCTCCAAGATTCTTGATGCAGAGAAAAGGCAACAATCGCTTCTCTCTTCTGGATGGAGATTAATGAGAAAAAACAACGGTATTTGTATCCTGAGTAGCTGCTATTTGAGGGTGTTACCCATGTGCATTATATCCATGATTACTTTTAGCACTCAATTCAACCCAAAAAGACCTACATCGATGCTCCTATTAACCATGAGAGACTTGAAGCACTGATCGTATCAAGGACTGGTCTCAAGGTTCAATAGCCAGTAATTGCCAATGTTGGATTTGAACTCCAATGCCATCTTAGGCTAGATTTTGTTTTCTTTACATACCATCACTGCCTGATAACTTTATACTTAAAACTGGCAGAAAACAATGAAACGAAACACAAAATTTAGAATGACAAAAATTTGTTTGCTTCTTTTCAGAGTTCGTGTCTGAAAATGTATCAATGTAAAATCAGCTTCCTTTTTTTTTGACATAAGAATTGAAGACGATTCTACAAACCCTTTACTTAGAACAATAATACATTCTTTTCATCTCCATCCTCTCTGCCTTTATTCATTTGTGGTATTTTTGGGGTCCCTTCCAACTTTTTGTGACAAATATGAAAGGAAACAAATATGACAAATTTTGACAAAATACTGAACACCAGAGAGAAATTGGGGCAATATTCAGAAGTAGCATTTTATCCTCTGCAATCCTTATCAATGTGCCTCTGCACACAATTTTATATGTAAAATGGATCTTTTAATTCAAAATGCTAAACTTTGTTAAGTTACACTGGCAAATTCTTTCTTTACAAATAGACATAACTTAATGGATCATGGTTCAATTTCTTGATTTCTCTTTCCCTTTTGTATACTTGTGGCATAATATATTATTCTTTGGAGCATTCAGTCTTCATGTATCATGCAAGAGTTTAGGAAGATCAAGACTAATGGAGAGTGAAGAACTAGATATTTATGGTATTTACCATTTGACCTAAATAAACAAATCTCCACAACAACTCCCTTGGTCCTGACCCCACACATGTGTGTGTGTGCACAGACACACATTGAAAGTAGGGCCCATGTCCTTATGTATTTTACTTTTTATTTTAAGTACCTTTCAATTATACTAGATAAGGGACAAGTTATCAGCATGAATTGTTAGATGTAAAGTATTCTAGAAGGGAATAAAATCATTTGGTTAATGAATTAAAATTGTTTTCATGAAAGACAACACAGGGAAGGCCAACATCCAGATTCTGGGATCCTAATAGGGCCATCATTTTCTTTAAGTTATTTAAATCTTTTAAAGAATTGAAAGCCTAGAAATAATTCCCTCCTGTATACACAATGGGCATGGAATTATACTTCTATATGAATACAGAGAAGCACAGTGTTTATCTTCATAAAAGAACAAAAACCACCTCTTGAATGTTTTTTTCCTTTCATTCTTTTTTTTTTTTTTTTAACCCAAATAATCACATCCTCTTTCTGACAAAATAATTATCCCATTATGTTCTTCCAGGGACTGGCTAAAAGAAAATACAGTCCAAGAACATTAAGATACAACAAAGAACTTTTGCTTTCAATCTTATTTTAAAATATCTCAAAGAACTGACCTTTTTCTGCGTGAAGTGTCAGTGGCCTTGTAGGCGCTTTGAGCTGATTCACAACCGGGATCGTCAGAGTTTAGGGATCAAAGCTGTCATGCACGTACTCTATTTTGTACTAGGAATTAAGACCATTTAGATGTGTCTGATCGTCACTAACTGTATCATGACCTCAAATGGCACACGGTTTGTCTGGAATTTGTGATCTTCTTCCCAGGAAAAGCGCTCAAGGGCGTTCCCTCTCCGCGCAGCTGCCCCTGCCTTCCCGGAGCTGCCCCGGCCGAGCCCCCGCCGGGCCGACAGGTGCGCGGGCAGGGCCGTCTCCAGGCGGCCCCGTGCCCTGCCCTGGCAGTCGTGTCTCCCTCATCTGCAGAGACGGGTGCAGAGCGAGGAGTGGCTGCCCGGCTCACAAGGAATAGAAATAAAGACACCGGTCTTACATTTTCAAAACGTTGCCTTCCAAACTCAGATTTGGATTAAATTTCATTTACACCAGGGAGTGAGCCTGAAATTCTCTTCTCCTGTTAAAAACTACAATTTGGGCTACCAAGACACCTATTTAGGGTCAAGTTCTAGAATTCTGATCTTGTTTTCCAAATTTCTAGGATAAAGAGAACTATTAAAAACAACCGTTTTGCTATCTTAAACTACATGTGACAGTAGGGGTGCATTTCAGCCTCTTTAGGACATATTCTTTCCAAGAAGAGGAAAAATGCTTTGTTTTTTCCTGAATCAATCTCACTGAAGCCCAGCTGATTTTAGCACTTTTCCAACGAGTCACATTCAAATGTAGGAGCAGAACATCTAGGAGTCATGTGACCTGAGAACTGAGAGACCTGGTAACTGTCTGCTCTGAGTCACACAGGCATCTGGTTAAGGTGGAAAAAAGCAGAGATAGAATTAGAGAAGGCTTTCTTTATTTAGATCACTACTATTTTATAACATATCAAAATCAGAAAGGATTAATTGACTCAGACTTTGAATTCACACTTTTAATGCATCCTTTATTTATGTAACTTTGCCTTTAAAAATAATTCTATTTTTAGCTGCACCTTTTTTTTGCTGCATTAAGATGAAAGGCATCTTTTGTTCTTTTATGCTCATCTTTTGTATTCATTATTCCACCACTCACTGTACTCCAATGAGTACATATAGGTGGACATTAATTTCAAATAAATAATTCCAAAATATTGCATGATGTACATAAATGAAATTCCTAAATGTATACTTTTACAAAATTAAAACTCAGCAGGCTAAATAAATAACACTTAACCACTCCAAATTACTGGAAAGGGATGTTTTCCTTTCCCAGTGAAATCCTGTAACTTAAAATTATCTGCTGTGAAAGTGACAACTTGTTAATAAAGGTTTACTTTTTCCCAGCTTAAAAACACCTTCAAGGTCGTAAAATCAATAAAACAAGCAAGCTGCTATTATGTTCCTTTAAATTTATGGGAAACCAGCTGGCAGAATGGAATAAAAAATGACATTTACTTACTGAGTCGCAGAGGCAGGGACTGATTCTCTTTGCAGTTGGCCATGTCAGATATTTAGATGACAAGAATATTAAACTTATTTTTGGAGGGGGGAATCAAAACGTTTCTTCAAAGAAATTATATTCAGAACTGTGTTATGTTGAACTGGATGGAGTACAGTCTAGTCACCAGGAGTCCTCTTCCTTGCTCTCAACCTCATTCAAGTAAGTGGGCGAGTCGCGCCAACCAGGTCTCCGGGACTCGGGATCAGTTAGGAATCCCGGAGAGGAGAACCCGGGCATGCCCCTTTTGTCAGCTGTATATCGGCTTAGGTACTGAATTATTTATTACTCTCCTGAAAGCACTGGGCTAGGCTTTTTTTTTTTAATTTTTGATTTTTGTTTTTAGATTTTATTTATTTGAGAGAGAGAAAGGGAGAGGGGATGACCAGAGGGGAGGGGCAGAGGGAGAGGGAGAAGCCGAGGCGGGGCTCCATCCCAGGACCCTGAGACCAGGACCTGAGCGGAACGCAGACACTTAACCAAATGAGCCACCCAAGCTCCTCAGGAGTTAGTTTTTTTTTTTTTTTTTAAGATCGATCGATTGATTGATTGATGATAGACAGAGAAAGAGAGAGGCAGACACACAAGAAGAGGGAGAAGCAGGCTCCATGCAAGGAGCCTGACGCGGGACTCGATCCTGGCACTCCAGGATCGCGCCCTGGGCCAAAGGCAGGCGCCAAACCGCTGAGCCACCCAGGGATCCCCAGGAGTTAGCTTTTAATTAGAAAAATACCATCACATGATTTTGAGAGTTGAACCAACTTTTAAAATTTTAAATGTAAAATAATTGTTGAAAATATAAGACATATATAAAATCATAAGAAAATTAGATAACGCTACATTTTATCATCACTCTACAGTGTTTTGATTTCTGGCATTTGTTATATTCCTTATTGCCACTGGTTCCCTACACATGTTTTCCTCTTCTTCCTTCCTGCCTTTCTCACTTCCTTCTTTCTCTCCATCACTCCCTTCCATGGTTTGCTTCCCCTACTTAAGGTCATACTCAAAATGTTATACTATTTGTCATCGTTCAAGGTTAAATAAAAAATATTTTGTTCATTCATGCAACAAATAAATATGGCATGGTGTCTGTGGAAAGGGCTCTGTCAGACTACCTAGGGTATTAAAATAAATCAATCCCTGCATTTTTGTTTTGCTTTTTAAGTTATGTATTCTGTTTGGCATACCATTTTTCTGACTTTTGAAGTTATTAGTTTTATTAAAGTTATTTGGGGGATCAGGATTACTCCCTAGTCATTTTAATTTTCATGAGTTTCATCTTCCTCCTCTTCATAGAAACTTTTTGTTGGAAATGGGACACACTGTATCATGGGTTACTAAGAAGGATGAGCCATCTTATTTAACTTAACACACATTATTTCCTGTAATTGATACTATGCACAAATATTATTTTCCTCTAATTTGAGGTATAGGATCAGGAAACACCTTTGACTTCATGCATATTGCTTTGGAAGCTGAGGGACTCCGTGAGCTGCCTTCATCCCTTCCAACTGTGTAAGAATGAGGTCTAAGTTAACATGAGGGTTGATATTCTGTAGGGAACTTTTAAAACTGTATTTTAATATCAGTGGATCATTTTTCAAATCTTCCAAATTGTGTTCAGACCAGCAAAGAAGCAGATCAAGATTGTAATAGATTCAAGTCATAATACTACCAGTAAAGTATTGCAGAAGACATGAGTTGGAACTTCAGGTTTACTCCTTCCTAGATTCATGATGTTCAAACTTTGTATATATGATTTTGATTTTTTAAAAACTGGGATAAAAAATAAAAATAAAAACTGGGATAATAACACTGCCTTGACTAATTCAGAATTATTGTAAGAAAATGGTTAAAAGTGCACTTTCAAAAGATTTTAATATGAATGTAAATATAATAAAACACATAACCCTGGGTTAGTCTGGATTAAACATACTGAGTCTCCATTTTATCACTTAAAAATTACTTTATTGGGTTATCTAATGACTAAAATGTTTATTATTATTATATTCTTTCTAGGTCACGTGCATCAGTGGCATCACCTCTAAACCATGATCAGAGTGCCAAGGAGCAAGAATGATGTTCTCCCTCAAAAAGTATTCTATCTGAGTAAATTCATGTTCCAAAAATTTGATCTGAAATTTGTACTTTCCATTCAGTCTATAATAAGTAGAATTTTCTAGTAAGATAGAAGTTTCAAATTAGGCTAATTTTTTTAAGAATAAAATGTAATTTTTGAACATAACTGGAAATTGTAGAGAGTTAAAGTGACGTTAATATGTTGGGTTGTAGGGTCATCTGGGTGGCTCAGTTGGTTAAGCATGTGACTCTTGATTTTGGCTCAAGTCATGACTTGTGCTGAGCAAGGAGCCTGTTTAAAATTCTTTCTCTCTCTCCCTCTCCCTCTGCCCCTCACTCCACTCATGCTTGCTCGCTCTCTTTCAAAAAACAGTTGGTTTATAGATTAAGAGAAGTTTTACAAAAGGCTAGGGAATAACAATAAATGAGTAAGATTTAGTCATAATTAACTAAATAAATAATTGAATAAAATATCTAAGAATTACACAAAATTCATTCATGTCATTGAAATCAAATTATGTCTATTTTCATGTAAAGTAATTTCAAGGATAACATGATTCTTATTATATGACTGAACTGATTGATTTTTTGCATCCAATATGGTCACTGGAGTTAATTTAATGTTTTGAGCAGAGATGTACCAAATTATGGTGAGTGATGCCAGTAAGAATATTGTAAATATTTAATCTATCATGTGTAGTTGTTGTGTTGACCAAATGAGCCATAACTTTAACATGTTGTTTGGTAATAGGCTCTAGGAACACGCCATAGAACAGAGGTCTGCAAAGTATAGCCTGCAGGCTAAATCCTAAGTGCTACCTGCTTTTTGTGTTATTGGCAAACAGTCATGCTTAATTGTTTATGTGTCATCTGTGGCTCCTTTCACATTACCACAGCACACTTGTGTAGCCACAACAGGGTAACTGTATGGTTGGAAAATCCTAAAATACTTACTATCGGGCCCTCTACAAAAATTTTTTGCCAATTCTATTTATAGACCATTCTTTGTGCCAAGAAAAATTGTGAGACACTGAAATGGGCAAAAGGTCACTGGGTTTCTTTTCAATAGACTGTTGATTTTTTTTAAACAGATCCTTCCAGGTTATCATAAAAAGAGAAAGATAGCATGTTTTTCTTTCTTTCTTTCTTTCTTTCTTTCTTTCTTTCTTTCTTTCTTTCTTTCTTCTTTCTTTCTTTCTTTCTTTTTGGAATTTGATTTATTTTTTATAGGTGAAGTTCAAAATATTTTATAAGATTCTGGCCTTTTATTTTTCCTTTCCTGTGAACACTATCTTAATGCCTTTTGTTCACTTTTTCCCCATTGGTTTTTAGATATTTTTTTTTCTTTTCAGCTTGTAGATTCCCTTTGTTTATTAGAGAAATTAATTATTTGCAATATAAAATTCAAATATTTTTCCCACTGACAAACATACTTGATGACTGACAAAAATTAAGAAGCTCATATTTTTATATGGTGTAATATAAGTTTCATTATCTTTTTCTTTTCATCTAACTGCTTTCCCAACATGAAGTTAATTTAAATATATAGCCATTTTTCATTTATATGTAGTTTTATGTTATAGATCCCTGTCTGTGTCTTGTATTTTCTGTTCAACACTATGACTTTCAGATCGAACCGTTTTGCTGTAGGCCACCTTGTGTCATTATTTCTTCTGCCCAATGCTGCATGTTCTCTGCCACGTTTCTTATCCAGTTGCCGAGGCATTTCTGTTTTCCCAAATCCACTGCTGCTATCTCAAGCACCATTACCTCTCTTATAGATTTGTGCAAGAATGTACAATAATGGGTCCTAAAATATGTGTGTCTGATATCCAGTCGAGTAATGTGGGTGGTCTCCAAAATCTGACAGCAGCTGCACCTGGTAGTAAGCATGCAGACAAGGACCTCAGCTTCAAGGAAATGAATTCTGTCAAAAACTAGAATTCTCTTGGAAGGATATTCTTCCCTAGAGCCAGCAGATAAAAACTCAGTCTGGCTGACACCTTGGTTTCAGCCTTGAAATATTCTTGCTAGAGAAACTAAGCCACATGATGCTGAACTTCTGATACAGAACCACAAACTGGTAAGTAGATGTTTCAAATTCATAATTTTGTGGTAATTTCTTACACAACAGTAGAAAATGAATGCAACTCTTATAGATGAGTATGTGCCTAATATTAAAGCTTCAAGTCAGTAAAACAAAAACGGATGGAATTCAAGGGCTATAACATATCCATATACTATGTTTCTCTCTATATATCATATTTGATCTTATATATCTATACATAGATTAATATAGCTATAGGTTAGATATATATTATATTAAATCTAAATATGTCACTATATAATAGATATTAAGTAATAACATTAATAAAAGTAGACAATTCTATAACTATTGTAGTAGTTTTTAATGTGCCTTTCAGGAAATGATAAAATAAGAAAAAAATAACACTAAGATATAGAAGATCTGAACAACGCAATCAATTTAACTTCATGGTTTTCAATGCAACTTCTAGTGACAGCATCTTATTTGGATTTTAACAGTTATCTAAAAAATAGGCTCTCACAGAGTGCTATCAGCATGTCAGGGTACAGATGCATTTGAAAAGTTTGAATACCAATTAATTCATAACTGTAAGGGTAGAAAATATTATATCATTTTCATTAGAACAATCAATTATTTTGGGCAGCCTGGGTGGCTCAGTGGTTTAGCACCGCCTTCCACCCAGGGCATGATCCTGGACTCTTCGGATCCAGTGCCACATCGGGCTCCACGCAGGGAGCCTGCTTCTCCCTCTGCCCGTGTCTCTGCCTCTATCTCTCTCTGTGTCTCTCATGAATAAATAATAAAATCTTTTTTTAAAAAAAGAAAAAGTAATTAAAAAAAGAAAATAAATAATAATGCTATCAATTCCCTATTATGGGGATCCCTGGGTGGCGCAGCGGTTTAGCTCCTGCCTTTGGCCCAGGGCGCGATCCTGGAGACCCGGGATCGAATCCCACGTCGGGCTCCCGGTGCATGGAGCCTGCTTCTCCCTCTGCCTGTGTCTCTGTCTCTCTGTCTGTCTGTCTCTCTCTCTCTCTGTGACTATCACAAATAAATAAAAATTTTTAAAAAATTCCCTATTATGATTAAAAAGTTATTTTTATCAGATCCATTTAATAACAATGTTGTATTAGTTCTCTGGGGCTGCCATAACAAAATATCACAAAGTGGTTTCCACAACAGAAGTTCATTATCTCATGGTTGGAGGCTGTAAATCTAAGATTTAGGTTTCCACAGAGTTGTTTGTTCTGAGGCTTCTCCTCTTGGTGCATCTGTCTGTTCCCTATAATTTCAAATTATCTTTCCTCTGTATATATCTGTATCCCAATTTCCTCTTATAAAGATACCTGTTAAATTGCATTAGGTCCCACTCTAATGACCTTATGTAACCTTAATGACCTCTTTAAAGACCCTATCTGAGTGACATTCTGAAGTGCTAGGGATTAAGACTTCAATATATGAATCTGGGAAGAACACAATTCAGCCCATTATAACTGTCCTAATGAAGGTCTTCATGTAATTGGAACCAAAGGATATTTACACAGAGATAGAAAAGAAGATAAAATAAACCCCTATAGAAGAGACTCTCAGTATGATTTCCTTTCTGTTTATCAATCCAAATGTTACATTAGCACTATACTAATCACCGTAAATGTTAACTCTCTCCAGATTGATTCAAATTGATCAGTGCTAAATAAAGTGGGAAATAAGTAAACTGCAAATAGTGAGGGAACAATTGAAACACATTGTTGAATTTATACTAATAACCACAACACAGACATTATACCTGAAATAAAATGGAATAAAATAGAAACAAAATCAAAATGAAGGCAATTTTGATGTTGAATTGATGTCCTTAAGCAAGGCATTCCAAAGATGGCACTCGTGTCTTTGTCACTTTGGTTAATAGAATGATCAAGGTTATACTACCTGAAGTCTGAAATGTCTCTGTTATCACATTTAAGCCTGGAAATACAATTTGTTTTTTTGAAATTATTTTACTTCTTTTTTTTTTTTTTTAACCTCAGTCTGTTTAGAATGTTTGTGTCATTTCTAGGAAGACTGAAGTATGTATTTTGTTTTTAAATATAACTTAAGAAATTTTCAAGTGGCATATAACATCTACTCTTTTGGAATTAAATTTTATTTTAATCAGATGCTTCTGAAGTCATAGCCTGTTAAATCTGTGTTTTGCAGTAAGAATAACTCAAAGTTCTAATCTGAACTGTTCTGTAGGATTCTTATGCTTTAGAAAGCATTTTCTCACCAAGACCCCTATTACAGGATACACAGTCAGCCAGAAGTTTGTGATGTTTAAAAATTCCTTTTGCTTTTAGAGAAATATTTTAACTTATTACTTGCACTTTTTAAGATTCTTGTAATATTCTAAAGTATTACTGTAATTCAGTTGTTTTAGTACAAGATAGCATTTATTTTCTGATGGGATTTTACAAAATAAAAACAATTTAGGGAAGGAACAGATAGAGACAATATGATCAGGCTCGGTTAAAGGGAAAATGTGCAATGTGTTATACACTTTTTAATTATATCTTTCAAAAAATGGTAATGCATTAAAACCCAAGTACCATTCGCTTTTAATATTTATGGCAGAACACAAGAAAAGCAAGGTTGTATTGTTTCCATGTCATTGTGAAAGAATGGCAGTATAAATCACTGGTTCCACAGGGACATGATTAGACAAAATCCTGGAGATACGAATATTTTTTAAGTGTCTTACTGTGAATTTCATGCAAAAGTACCTTTCTATATTATATTGTTGATTTGGTTTTGACTTGGGACTAATATTTCTTTCTCCTAGATTTTGTGGCTTATATATATATGATCGTTGTTTTTGAAAATTTATAAAACAAATTTTTCTTTAATATGCATTATATTGGAAAGTATAGGGTGGGTTGAAGTTTCTTCTTTATTACGCAAAAGCAATATATCATTGCATAGTCCAAATGATCATTCCTCCAGAATTTCCGGCAGGCTCTTAGCCACTCTGAACATAAAGTCAATAAAATGCATCTCTCTTTATGTGTGAGTCTATAGGTTAAAAAACAAACAAACAATAAAATTCCAATGGAAGAAGCAAATAGAAGTAAAAGGGATAAATATGAAATATAGCTCTTGGGGGGCTGGTTGTAAAAAAGAAACTGCTGGAGAGATGAAGATCAAAAGCAATTTCAAATGTATGGAAAAGAAGGCATTATTAACAGCATATTTCAGTTTCTGAAGGGAAATAATGTGATGACTAGTGAAGATATCAAATACAATTTCCTAATGTAAACAGAGTTGAAGTAAAATATTTTCGATCATGGTCATATATACTTCGACCATAGTTACTTATAAATTAAAAACTTGACGTGTTCCCCAAAGTCTGTTGGAAGCATTGATTCAGCTTGGTTTTACTTTCTTCCCCCAAGCTACTGATACATAACTGACATATAGCATTGTATGTTGAAGGTGTACAATGTGTCCATTTGATACACTTATAGCTTATCAAATTCTTACTGCCTTAGCCTTAGCTAATACCTGCACCTCTTCACATAATTTCTGTCTCTGGTGGTGAGAACATTTGAGATCTACTTTCTTAGCAACTCTCAAGTATACAATACAGGATTAGAAAGTATAAACACACAAAAAGAAAAAAAGAAAGTATAAACACCAATTAGACATTAGATCCCCAGACCTTACTCATCTTTAAACTGGAAGTTTATACTCTTTGGCTAACATCTACCCTTTCCTCCATCGCAACCCCCACACCCTATAACCACCACTTTACTCTCTGTTTCTATGAGTTTGGCTTTTTTCGTTTCCACACACAGGTGGAAACATACAGTGTTTTTCCTTTTCTTTGTTTTTGCTTTTTAAGGTGCATTTTATGTCTCAAACACTATTGATTTTCAAAGTTGTTTAAATTGTTCATGATTATATGTGTTCTCATTTCCTGAAAAATACGTATTTTGAAATCATTGAGACAATATTTGTAGGTCCATTTGCCATTAGGCATAGACAGCACACACTTTTAGAAAAATCGTGAATGTTCTAGTAAAGATGATATAGGATTAATGTAGGGCCTTGAAATATTCAAATGTACAAAATATGCTTACTGACTGAATTCATTTATCAGTAAATTGTAGAATATTCTGGAAAGCTTTGTATTGCTTTCTCATTTCTGAAAAGTTAATACCAAAGCAATATAAATAAAATCCATCAATATAAAATGGAGATGATTTTCATTTTATATAAATAGGGTATTTTAATAAAAATCATATAGATATTTTATTTTTTAAAGATTTTATTTATTTATTCATGAGAGACAGACGGAGGCAGAGACATAGGCAGAGGGAGAAGCAGGCACGCTGCAAGGAGCCTGATGTAGGACTTGATCCCAGGAGCATAAGATGATGATCCCAGCTGAAGGCAGACATCCAACTGACCACCCAAGGCAAGGGTCTCTCTCTCTCTCTCTCTCTCTCTCTCTCTCTCTCTCTATATATATATATATATATATATATATTCTATACACCCAATGTGGGGCTTGAATTTACAACCCTGGGATCCAGAGTGACATGCTCCATCAGTTGAGCCAACCAGGTGCCCCTCTAATAGAAATCTTCAAATAACAGTTGAAGGGGTTTGTTTAGTAGAAATTAAAGTCACTGGAACAATCTCTTCCATGTCTGTTAGAATTTCAGACTTAAAAAAGGGGGGGATGCCTGGGGGGCTCAGTGTTTGAGTGTCTACCTTTAGCTCAGGGTATGATCCTGGGGTCCTGGGATCATGTCCCACATCGGGCTCCTCCTGGGGAGCCTGCTTCACCCTCTGCCTATGTCTCTGCCTCTCTCTCCATGTTTCTCATGAATAAATAAATAAAATCCTAAAAACAAAACAAAACAAAATTCAGTACGCTCTAGTAGTACTTTTATTCTCCTTATTTCCATACAAAATAGAGTTCTTCTATATAGCCTTAGGCTGTTGATAAGAGATTAAATGACTCAGTACAAACCTCACTGATAGACGACCAAAAGAATCAACCATTAAAAATATTGTGTGTCCACTATTCTTTAACCAGGCACTAGTCAGGTACTATAGGTACTCCTATAGTACTCCTATAGTACCTCACAAAATGATAAATATAAGAGCTTAGAAGAGACTTCTTGTTGTTCCCAAGGTCGCGAATCCGAGAAACCGCCAAGGAGCTGACACCGATGCAAACACACGAGGGTTTTTTTTTTTTTTTTAATTTTTTTTTTAAGTTTTTTATTTATTTATGATAGGCACACAGTGAGAGAGAGAGAGGCAGAGACACAGGCAGAGGGAGAAGCAGGCTCCATGCACCGGGAGCCCGACGTGGAATTCGATCCCGGGTCTCCAGGATCGCGCCCTGGGCCAAAGACAGGCGCCAAACCGCTGCGCCACCCAGGGATCCCCACACGAGGGTTTATTTACAAGCTGGAGCCTGGGTCCAAGTGCACCCGACACAGCGGAGCAGGGACTTGGACCCCGAGACTAAGAGGCGCAGCAGCTTTATAGGGGCCAGTGGCCCATGGGATACGCAGAAAGTTGCACAGTCATGCTGGTCCACTCGCAGGTGGCCAATTGAATTACATTTTACCCTAAAGAATTACATTTTACCGTAAAGTATCCATTTGAACTGGCCTATCCCTGAGCCGGATTTCTGGTTAGGGTGTCCTGACTAGGGCGGGGCAGTGCCCTAAGCAGGTTGGCACAAGGCGGGGGCAGCACAAAATAGAGTCAGTCCTGCTCTGCTTGGCCAGGGGTAGGGGATTTTTGTTAAATTTCCTGGGTCCCACACTTCTAATGTAATCGACCTGGTCATAAGTTGAATCCACTGACTTGTCTCCAATGTGTTTCTATCGTTGTCTCAGTATTTTCAAGGATCTTTGTTTCAAGGTTCCATATTGTGAACTGAAGGTTGTCTGTTTGCCTTGGTCCCACATCTGAACAACCAGGCCCGGTGGTTTTATGCATTACACTTCCAACATACATCAGAGCATGGTAAACTTTTCTCCTCTTTGGTAAACACCTGAATTTCTTCACCCAACCTACCATTCCATGAACACACATCACAGGACTTTGCTGGCTTTTTCTAAATATGTCATCTCAGTATCTATTTTTTCTTTTCTTTACAGTGACAGGATCCTAATTTTATTTGGAACAGCATGGTATACAATTTAAAGATGACTTTCTAAGGTCTTCAAGTAGCAGTGCCCAGTGACCTGTGCTTGCAAGGCTTTGCCTGGGAGTTTTCGAGAAATGTCTTGAAAGGGGACTGATCAGTTAGGAGATGCACCTTTTTTCCTGACCATTTCTCCTCCCTGCCACCAGGACTATAAGTCTGGGAGCCACCTACCACTTGTCACTAGCAAATAATAGATGGCCATGGAGCCACCCTACTGGCCCTGGACTGAGGCTAACACTCATTTTATGTGAGAAAAGAAGAAATACTTGCATATGCTTAACTCACTTCTATTTTAGGATTCTCTGATTAGCAGAAACATGCAGCCTTAAATGATTCAATGCCACAGCGTTTTAATTAGCATCAATGAAGACAAGCGTAAGGAGCTCTGTGAATGTTTGGTTTATAGGCAGCATGCCAGTCAACGCAGGTTACAGTCACCTAGTTATAATCATTGAATTGTTATGTCTGAAACATTACATTACTTAATGACACTGAGTATATTTTCAATGTATATTTTCTAGTTCATCCAAATTTTCTTAAAAATTCTACCAATGCAAAACGCCTGGTCTTTCATTTTCTCAATGGAGGCCACATTTTAGTTTATCCTCTCTGCATATTTGAAAAATACTGATAAGGGAATACATTTTATTACTGTTCTGTTGCATCACATGCTATTATGTATATTTTAAGCATTTACTTAGATCTTTATAAAGTAATAATTTGGGAATGTTACATACACAAGTGGAAGAATGAGCTCATCATTAATAAAAAATTTTATTGTATATATTTTCCCATAATACAACACTAAAGAATTGGTCAGGGGAAATTTTTTTTAAGTATAAAATTTAAGATATAGTGTTAAAGTGATAATATATTTTAATATTATATTATATTATTAATTAATAATATAATTAATATTATATCAATGAATAACTGCTACAATGGTTTACTTTATGAAAATATCTTGATGGATGACATTTGTATTTTGACCACATGGGAAACACTAATAAATCCTTGCTCTTTTTCACCTTTCAGATAGAACAGAGTTATTTGCCCAAGTAAGAAGCATCTAGAGATCAAATTAGTGCCTATTAATCAGATACATTTCCTGTGCCATTTATGAATAACCATCCAAAACAAAATTTCCCAGGAGCATCCAGATATGTGAAAGCAAAGGAGGATTTAAAAAAAAAATCAAGTGGCCCATGGTTGCTTTATTCTTCTTGTCTTATCCTCTGCATTGGGTATACCAGTCCAGACTCAATGTTTTTTCTTTGTGACTGGATTCTGGGTGTTACTGTGCAAACAGCGATGTTGTAAGCTCTGGAGGCTCTGTCTGAATGGTCCAAAATGACATAACCACTATAACAGCCCCTTTGGAAGACATTATGGCTGGATATCCTCATTTTATTCTCAAGCTCCCTCTTTTTGGCCTGCCTCCACCTTAGAGACTAAATTACCTAAATATATGCTTTCATATCCTTCTTAATAGATAGGGAGAAGTCATACAACAAAGTTATAGACACGATCTTGTAATATACATTGTACTGAAAATTTCTGAGATCTGTAATATACATTGTACTGAAAACACTGAATTCCTAGATGGAAGAGATAAATACAGTTTGTGTCAATATCTGTTTCATCTGCCTTGATGGCCAGATCTACAGCATCACCAGTCGGACTGTCCCAACACTAAAATCAGTAGAGTACACAAATAGAAATATTTTGATATTTGATTCCTTCAGTGAGTTGTTGCACAGAAATTAGTGGCTATTGTCTTCCAAACACTTTTTTAAGTGAGCAAACTAGATTTAAGCCACTAGCATTAGATATTCTGTTACTTGCAGCCAAACAGCATTTTAAATTGCTTCTTCCCAATTTTTCTCCTCAGAGATACAAGTTTCCTGACTCATGTAACTAAGTTCCAGAGATTGGGTGATTTAGAAACAGAACTGTATTGTCTTGCAGTTCTGGAAGCTACAAGTCTGAAATAGAGCTGTCAACAGCACTGGTTTCTTTGAAGGGCTGTGATGGAGAATCTGTTCCATACTTCTCTCGTAGCTTCTGGTAGCCTTGGGCATTTCTTAGGTTATAGATCATGTTTCCCTTGTGTCTTCCATTAGGTCTTTTTGTCCAATGTCCCCTTTTTATAAGGACACTGACTATATAAAGTAGGGTCTATCCTAGTAATCTCATCTTAACACGATCATCTGCAAAGGTCCTATTTTCAAATAAGACCACATCTGGCCAAAGCTTAGGACTTCAGCATCTTCTGTAGGGGGTCAATTCAACCCATAATGTCAGGGTTCAATACTGTAAAATATTTTACATTGTGAACCAGGTTTAGGTGAATCCAATTTCTGCATCTGTATTCTACCTATTTCCCTCTCTGCATTAACCTAAGCCTCAGGGTTTATTTCACTGCTCTGGAAGGAAATGACTTATGTCAATGGCACTCAAAGATTTTGTTTTTTGGACATTTTTTTTATCTTGGAAGTTTCTTTCCTTAATTGGCCATTAAGTGGCTATATTTTTCAGATTGACATTTAGATTCTCTCGGAATTCTTTTATATGTTAGATCTTGCTAACATTGAAGTACTTTTTCCAGGTTGACATTCTTTCCTGGTATAATTTCTTATGCATATGTCTATAAAAATAAAATTAAATGATATGGAAAAATAATGAGCATTCATACCGGGACCATTATTCTCATTAATAAATTTAGGGTCATATTGGAATATTTGAACTGATACCAAGGAATACTTAAACCAGTGTGTCACATTATCCTATATGAAAGAAGATAATATTTTACTTGCACCTCGAGTGACATGGAAGGTGATTTTCTGGTATGCCAACAATACTATATTTTAAGTCATATTATTCAAATATGTCTTATATTTAGTGAGTGTCTAGCTCAAATGTTCTATGTAATATGAAGAAATAAAGTGATTTTTTTCAAGAGTTTGAAACTTTCCTATTTTTTTCCATGTATGCACCTAATAAAATGTCTCACAGATGACATATGGTGTATGTACCATTTTGAATTCTATTAATTAACACTGTTAAATCTTCTTTTTAGAAAATGTTTTATTTATTTATTCATAAGAGACACAGAGAGAGAGGCAGAGACATAAGCAGAGGGAAAAGCAGACTCCCTGTGGGGAGCCTGAAGTAGGACTCAATGCTGGACTCTGGGATCATGACTTGAGCCAAAAGCAGAAGCTCAACCAATGAGCCATCGAGGTGCCTCAAATGTTCTATCTTTTTTTTTTAATAATAATTTTTTTATTGGTGTTCAATTTGCCAACATACAGAATAACACCCAGTGCTCAACCTGTGAAGTGACCCCTTCAGTGCCCGTCACCCATTCACCCCCATCCCCAGCCCTCCTCCCCTTCCACCACCCCTAGTTTGTTTACCAGAGTTAGGAGTCTTTATGTTCTGTCTCCCTTTCTGATATTTCCCACACATTTCTTCTCCCTTCCCTTATATTCCCTTTCACTATTATTTATATTCCCCAAATGAATGAGAACAAATATTGTTTGTCCTTCTCCGATCGACTTACTTCACTCAGCATAATACCCTCCAGTTCCATCCACGTGGAAGCAAATGGTGGGTATTTGTCATTTCTAATGGCTGAGGAATATTCCATAGTATACATAGACCACATCTTCTTTATCCATTCATCTTTCGATGGACACCGAGGCTCCTTCCACAGTTTGGCTATTGTGGACATTGCTGCTAGAAACATCGGGGTAAAGGTGTCCCGGGGTTTCATTGCATCTATATCTTTTGGGTAAATCCCCAACAGTGCAATTGCTGGGTCGTAGGGCAGGTCTATTTTTAACTCCTTGAGGAACCTCCACACAGTTTTCCAGAGTGGCTACACCAGTTCACATTCCCACCAACAGTGTAAGAGGGTTCCCTTTTCTCCACATCCTCTCCAACATTTGTGGTTTCCTGCCTTGTTAATTTTCCCCATTCTCACTGGTGTGAGGTGGTATCTCATTGTGGTTTTGATTTGTATTTCCCTGAGGGCAAGTGATGCAGAGCATTTTCTCATGTGCTTGTTGGCCATGTCTATGTCTTCCTCTGTGAGATTTCTGTTCAAGTCTTTTGCCCATTTCATGATTAGATTGTTTGTTTTTTGGGGTTGAGTTTAATAAATTCTTTATAGATCTTGGAAACTAGCCCTTTATCTGATACGTCATTTGCAAATATCTTCTCCCATTCTGTAGGTTGTCTCTGAGTTTTGTTGACTGTTTCTTTTGCTGTGCAGAAGCTTCTATCTTGATGAAGTCACAATAGTTCCTATTTGCTTTTGTTTCTTTTGCCTTCGTGGATGTATCTTCCAAGAAGTTACTGTGGCTGAGTTCAAAAACGGTGTTGCCTGTGTTCTCCTCTAGGATTTTGATGGAATCTTGTCTCACATTTAGATCTTTCATCCATTTTGAGTTTATCTTTGTGTCTAGTGCAAGAGAGTGGTCTAGTTTCATTCTTCTGCATGTGAATGTCCAATTTTCCCAGCACCATTTATTGAAGAGACTGTCTTTCTTCCAATGGATAGTCTTTCCTCCTTTGTCGAATATTAGTTGACCATAAAGTTGAGGGTCCACTTCTGGGTTCTCTATTCTGTTCCATTGATCTATGTGTCTGTTTTTGTGCCAGTACCACACTGTCTTGATGACCACAGATTTCTAGTACAACCTGAAATCTGGCATTGTGATGCCCCAGGTATGGTTTTCTTTTTTAAAATTCCCCTGGCTATTCCGGGTCTTTTATGATTCCACACAAATCTTAAAATAATTTGTTCCAACTCTCTGAAGAAAGTCCATGGTATTTTGATAGGGATTGCATTAAACGTGTAAATTGCTCTGGGTAACATTGACATTTTCACAATATTAATTCTGCTAATCCATGAGCATGGAATATTTTTCCATCTCTTTGTGTCTTCCTCAATTTCTTTCAGAAGTGTTCTATAGTTTTGAGGGTATAGATCCTTTACCTCTTTGGTTAGGTTTATTCCTAGGTATCTTATGCTTTTGGGTGCAATTGTAAATGGGATTGACTCCTTATTTTCTCTTTCTTCAGTCTCATTGTTAGTGTATAGAAATGCCACTGACTTCTGGGCATTGATTTTGTATCCTGCCACACTGCCAAATTGCTGTATGAGTTCCAGCAATCTTGAGGTGGAGGCTTTTGGGTTTTCTATGTAGAGTATCATGTCATCGGCGAAGAGGGAGAGTTTGACTTCTTCTTTGCCAATTTGAATGCCTTTAATGTCTTTTTGTTGTCTGATTGCTGAGGCTAGGACTTCCAGTACTATGTTGAATAGCAGTGGTGAGAGTGGATATCCCTGTCTTGTTCCTGATCTTAGGGGAAAGGCTCCCAGTGCTTCCCCATTGAGAATGATATTTGCTGTGGGCTTTTTGTAGATGGCTTTTAAGATGCTGTGGAATGTTCCCTCTATCCCTACACTCTGAAGAGTTTTGATCAGGAATGGATGCTCTATTTTGTCAAATGCTTTCTCCGCATCTAATGAGAGGATCATATGGTTCTTGGTTTTTCTCTTGCTGATATGATGAATCACATTGATTGTTTTACGAGTGTTGAACCAGGCTTGCATCACGGGGTTAAATCCTACTTGGTCATGGTGAATAATCTTCTCAATGTATTGTTGGATCCTACTGGCTAGTATCTCATTGAGAATTTTTGCATCCATGTTCATCAGGGATATTGGTCTATAATTCTCCTTTTTGGTGGGGTCTTTGTCTGGTTTTGGAATTAAGGTGATGGTACTCCATCTCTTTCTATCTTTTGGAACAGCTTTAGTAGAATAGGTATGGTTTCTTCTTTAAAAGTTTGATAGAATTCCCCTGGGAAGCCTTCTGGCCCTGGACTCTTGTGTCTTGGGAGGCTTTTGATGACTGCTTCAATTTCCTCCCTGGTTATTGGCCTGTTCAGGTTTTCTATTTCTTCCAGTTCCAGTTTTTGTAGTTTGTGGCTTTCCAGATATACGTCCATTTCTTCTAGATGCCTAATTTATTGGCGTATAGCTGTTCATAATATGTTTTTAAAATCGTTTGTATTTCCTTGGTGTTGGTAGTGATCTCTCCTTTCTCATTCATGATTTTATTAATTTGAGTTTTCTCTCTCTTCTTTTTAATAAGGCTGGCTAATGGTTTATCTATCTTATTAATTCTTTCAAAGAACCAACTCCTGGTTCTGTTGATCTGTTCCACAGTTCTTCTGGTCTCGATTTCGTTGAGTTCTGCTCGAATCTTTTTTAACTCTCTTCTTCTGCTGGGTGTAGGATCTATTTGCTGTTTTTTCTCTAGCTCCTTTAGGTGTAAGGTTAGTTTTTGTATTTCAGTTCTTTCCAGTTTTTGAATGGATTGTTGTATTGCGATGTATTTCCCCCTTAGGACTGCTTTTGCTGCATCCCAAAGATTTTGAACGGTTGTATCTTCATTCTCATTAGTTTCCATGAATCTTTTTAATTCTTCCTTAATTTCCTGGTTGACCCTTTCATCTTTTAGCAGGATGGTCCTTAACCTCCACGTTTTTGAGGTCCTTCCAAACTTCTTGTGACTTAGTTCTAATTTCAAGGCATTATGGTCTGAGAATATGCAGGAGATGATCCCAATCTTTTGGTATTGGTTCAGACCCGATTTGTGACCCAATATGTGGTCTATTCTGGAGAAAGTTCCATGTGCATTGAGAAGAATGTGTATTCAGTTGAGTTTGGATGTAAAGTTCTGTAGATATCTGTGAAATCCATCTGGTCCAGTGTATCGTTTAAAGGTCTCGTTTCTTTGGAGATGTTGTGTTTAGAAGAACTATCGAGTGTAGAACGCGCTAGATTGAAGTCACCAAGTATAAATGTATTATTATCTAAGTATTTCTTCACTTTGTTTATTAATTGATTGATATATTTGGCCGCTCCCACGTTCGGGGCATATATATTGAAGATTGTTAATTCCACTTGTTGGATAGATCCTAAAGTATGATATAGTGTCCCTCTTCATCTCTCACTACAGTCTTCGGGGTAAATTTTAGTTTATCTGATATAAGGATGGCTACCCCTCTTTCTTTTGACGACCACTCGAATGGTAAATGGTTCTCCAACCTTTTATTTTCAGGCTGTAGGAGTCCTTCTGTCTAAAATGAGTCACTTGTAGACAGCAAATAGGTGGGTCCTGCTTTTTTATCCAGTCTGAAACCCTGCGCCTTTTGATGGGGTCATTAAGCCTGTTCACGTTCAGAGTTACTATTGAAAGATATGAGTTTAGTGTCATCATGATATCTATTCAGTCCTTGTTTTTGTGGATTGTACCACTGGACTTCTTAAAGGGGAATTTTAAGAGTCCCCCTCAAAATTTCTTGCAGAGCTGGTTTGGAGGTCAAATATTCTTTCAGTTCCTGCCTGTCTTGGAAGCTCTTTATCTCTCCTTCCATTTTGAATGAGAGCCTTGCTGGATAAAGTATTCTTGGTTGCATGTTCTTCTCATTTAGGACCCTGAATATATCCTGCCAGCCCTTTCTGGCCTGCCAGGTCTCTGTGGAGAGGCCTGCTGTTACCCTAATACTCCTCCCCATAAAAGTCAGGGATTTCTTGTCTCTTGCTGCTTTAAGGATCTTCTCTTTATCTTTGGAATTTGCAAGCTTCACTATTAAATGTCCAGGTGTTGAACAGTTTTTATTGATTTTAGGGGGGGATCTCTCTATCTCCTTGATCTGAATGCCTGTTTCCCTTCCCAGATTAGGAACATTTTCAGCTATGATTTGTTCAAATACATATTCTGGCCCTCTGTCCCTTTCGGCGCCCTCGGGAGCCCCAATTAAACATAGATTTTTCCTCCTCAAGCTGTCGTTTATTTCCCTTAATCTATCTTCATGGTCTTTTAATAGTTTGTCTTTTTCCTCAGTTTCCCTCTTTGCCATCAACTTGTCTTGTATGTCACTCACTCGTTCTTCCAACCCATTAACCCTCGTCGTTAGGACTTCTAGTTTGGATTGCATCTCAATCCATTGATTTTAATTTCTGCCTGATTTGATCTAAATTCTGCAGTCATGAAGTCTCTTGAGTCCTTTATGCTTTTTTCTAGAGCCACCAGTAGCTGTATAATAGTGCTTCTGAATTGGCTTTCTGACATTGAATTGTAATCCAGATTTTGTAACTCTGTGGGAGAGAGGACTGTTTCTGATTCTTTCTTTTGAGGTGAGGTTTTCCTTCTAGTCATTTTGCTCAGTGCAGAGTGGCCAAAAACAAATTGTATTGTGAAAAGGAGAAAAAGAGAGGAGAGAGAAAGAAGGAAAGAAAAGAGAAAAAGAAGAAAGAAAAAAGGAAGAAAAAAAGAAAAAAAGAAGAAAAAGAGAAAGTAAAAGAAAGAAAGGGGAAAAAAAGGGTGGGGGAAGCAAACAGAAATAAAAAAAAAAAAAAACAAAGAAAAAAAACGAAAAAAAAACACACGGGGGAGTACCTTCTGATTCTGTATACTTTAAGTCCCTTGACTTCCCCTGGAACTTGTCCGTCTAGGGGTCTCCTGGGGGAGGGGCCTGCTGTACTGATTCTTAGGTGTTAGCACTTGGGGGAGCTGCTCTGCCCCTGCCTGGTGCAGGGCTCAGTGGGGGTTGTTTACCCTGTGAGGCCCCAGGAGGAACAACCGCAGGGGCGGGGCCAGCTCTGCAGCCCTGGAGTCAGCCCCCGCAGTCACCACGGAGCTCTCCGTCTGCAGGGCCTGGAGGCTCCGGGGCGGGGCCGCTGATCTGCTCAGCTGGGGCAGGAGCGTCCTTGCTGTCCTGGGCCCTCCCGGCCTCTGCCTGTCCTGGGGGAGGCCAGATCCTGGGCTGTGTCCCGGCGCCCTGTGCTCCGGGGCCTGCGCTGTTGGATTCCTACTCCCACCCCGCAGTCCCCTCTGCGGGGCCTCTTCCTCTGCCCGAGCCCTTCCGAGCTGCTCCGGGTCCCGCCGGGTCCCGCCGTGCGTGCTGCAGCCCTTAGGGAGCTCGGCGCACTCTCCCGGGGCGCAGGTGTCTGTTAGTGTCCCCGGGAGCCCGAGGGCATCCCCGCCCTCCTGGGTCCTGCTCCACCTCCCTGCGAGCCCCTTTCCACCCGGGAAGGTCGGTGCAGCTCCTGCTCCTCCGGGACCGGGCTCTCCTGTCCTGGGGACACTCGCCCCGGCCTCAGCCCGGCTCCTCGCGGGGCCCCTCCCCCTTGGAGGCCTTTTGTTTCTTTATTTCTTTTCCCCCGTCTTCCTGCCTTGGTAGAAGCGTGAACTCTTCTCACTGTTCTCTCTTTAAAATCTCAGGCTGAATTCGTAGATTTTCAGGATGATTTGAAGGTTATCTAGGTAAATTGGTGGGGACAGGTGATTTGGGGACCCTACTCTTCCGCTATCTTAACCCCTCCTCCAAATTTTCTCTTTTTATATGTATTCCATTGTTTCAGATTATGAGTAATTCAATATGATTAAAAATAAATAATTGTCTAATATTCTCTAATTTTAAAGCCCATGACCTTTGTTTTGACCTGGTCACCGAGGAACTTTTTGTTTTTTGAATGAATGAGACCAAGGATCAATCTAGGTTCATATCATTAATTATTTCGTTTTACAAAAGAATTAATGAATTAACACTCTAGAGAAATAAACAGCTTTATTTTTTAAATATGGTTCAACACTCAATTTATTAATTATATTTTATCACATTTGTTAATTCAGGACTACAAAAAACATGGTACTTTATTAATATGAATCCAAGTTTACATAGTTGGTTTGTTCATTAAAAAAAAACTAAAAACCGAAAACCAAAACAACTTAGCTAGGAGAAATCTATCCCAGAAATTAAAGTTTGGTTTAATATTCATTATCATTCAATGTAATTCACTGTATTCTCAGAATAAAGAAGAGACATATAAATACCTTAACTGATTCTGAAAAAAGTATTCTATATAATTCAATGCACATTTATGAAAAGAAACCCCAGAAAATTAGGAATAGAATAGAACTTATTTGTACTGCTTCAAAATGAAAGGAATCTATGTTCTTCCTCCCATTATTCCTAACCACATATTTAATGGTATAAGATTACATGTTTTCTCCATAGAACTGGGAAAGAAAAGCATTACTAAACATAGATCTTTTATTCGTCATTGTACCAGTGATCCAAGCTAATGCAAGGCAGAGTGTCAATACACAAAATTCAGATGTATTTCTATAATCAGTAACAAACAACTAGAGAATAAATAAAAATAAATGATAATATATTTATTAAAGAAAAAATACCATTGTAACATGTAGGAATAAGCTTAACACAATCGTGTAAGAGCCATATATGGAAAACTACAAAATCTTTTTTTTTTTTTAAGAAAACTACAAAATCTTACTGACAGAAACTAAAGATCAAAATAAATGAAGCAAAATATCATGTCATGGGTTGGAAAATTCAGTGTTGCTAAGATGTTCATTTCTATCAAATTAATCTAGAGATCCATGGCAATCCTGATAAAAATCACAGTGGCTTTTTTGTAGGCACTGACAAGCACTTTTAACAGACTCAAACTCAGTGTCTCTCACTGCATCTGGACACTCCGTCACTGCAGAAGTGATCACCGACTGTTTTTGTCAACTGACTGGGGCACACTAAGATTGAAGAAGTTCAAAACTTCATTTATCACTTGATGTTCAGAAGCCATTACTTTGGTGAAGGAAGTATTCTGATTTTCAGGAAAAAGCATTAACTCAGGTCTAATTTCCAATAATGCCATGAAAATAGTGCATTTCCCTTTCCTCTTAATAGTCACCTTAATATATAGCTGCTGGCAATTTTAGAGAAATTTAGGGTGGGGGGACTTTTTTGTGAGGTATTAAGAGATTCACCCTCAATGTATTTCTCCTCACTTTCATTCAGTGGGCTCTGGAACTTTCAACTGATTCAAGTCCAAGAGTTTGTTTAGGGACAATGAATCTCCATTTTGGAGTGAAGTGTGAAGTCAGATTTCCATTTTCCAAAGTTAGATTTTTATTCTTTAGTATGCATAGAGGATGCTTGATGGAAGATCATTTCCTTTCTTCCAAGGACCTGACAATTTATTTACTAATGTCAAAGGTTGCTGTGGGTGAGACTGTTCTAATTAAAAGTCTGGACCTCCTGCTTATAACAGTGATCACTTTCACTTTGCCTCTGGCAGATCCTCTTAAAATTTGACCTTTTTCACCCTGGAATACAATTTTTTTCATTGAAATAAGGGAGCCCATTTCAAAGCCAGAACCTGTAAAACGTATTCTTAGCTGAAATCAAAATAACCATCCCAACAACTTTTCAATGTGCTAGTCCTACCCTCATCAATGTATTTCTCAACTTTTCATTGATAAAAATAACTCTGGGATCTGATAAGTTAAATTATATGGATGGTGGGCAAGTAAGGTATGCAGTAAGTGATATGCAAGATTCTTACCTTTCTAGTTGGATGTATTCCATTATATTATTCCAATACTTTTCTCTACATTATTCCAAGGATTTTTTTAAATCATTACACCTTGATTTAGTGATCTAACCCTTATTTCTTGGTTTTAGACAACTAACCTAAGGAATAGAACTACTGTATATCCTGTATATCAAGCTTATCAAGCAATCACATTTAATTTGGAATCTCTAGTGGGGGGACTAACATTAATAAATTCAGTGGGATTCCATTTTTGTTTCTTCCTATTCTACTATCCACAGAACCCCTTTATTGTAAATTGTCTACTTTTATTTTTTGAATATAAATTAACAAAACCTTATGTCTTTTTTTTCCCTTCGGAAGCATACCCTTCTGATATATGACTCTATGATTATCTCTTTGGGAAGTGCTGGCATATAAATCTGATTATGGGTCAGTGGGATTCCCTTGTTCTGCACCTTCTTTCCATCATGAAAACCAGGTCTAGAATATTTTAAACTGCAACCAGATTCAGTATTCCTTTCTGTTCCGATTTTGTTACTTATTTTGGAGACCGGCACCTACAAAACAGGAATCTACTCCTGGTGTATTTTATCTTATTGTAGCTTGATCACTCACTTGAAGGTAAACTCTTGATTTAAATGCATTCTATTAAAATATTGTATAATAAAATTATTTCCAATAATAATTCATGCAATTAAACATTCAACATTATAGAAATGTTGTGCATGTATTTCTGTTTTAAAATGGTAGAATAAAGATCATATCTTACCTTACTGTAATAGAAATTACTGAAAAGAAACAAGAAAAATGGGAAAGGACATAAGAACATCAACAAGAAAATCAAGAAATTCTTTAAGAATATAATATATGGATAAATGAAACAGTGAATACTTAAAAGGCTGCAGCAATATAGTCTAATCTGATGATAGCTTTAGAGACATACTCATGATTTAAATACACACACATGCCAAATACACACATGCCAAAAAAATGGTGAAAGATATGAAAACACACCTTACTAAAAAAAGACACATAAATGGTAAGTAAACATATGAAAAAATGTCCCCCATTATATGTCATTAGAGCATTGCAAATTAAAACAAGGAGAAACCCCTACATGCTTTTTAGTATAGTGAAAATCCAGTGTGTGTGTGTGTGTGTGTGTGTGTGTGTGAGAGAGAGAGAGAGAGAGAGAAAGAGAGAGGGAGAGAGAGAGATTTCCTTGTGCAGCCTACTTCTTTTCTCTCTCTCTCCCTGATGTCTCTATGAAAGAGCTGTCTTCTGGGTTACTCAGAGAACATACTAGAAGACTGTGTGTGCGTGTATGTGTGTACATGCCAGGGAGGAGAATCACTAATGATAAATTAACATCATTTATAAATCCCAAATTATTCCCATCATCAATGAATTTCTGCCACTTCAACCTCATTTAGCAAGGAAAATACTTAATATACCTCTCTCTAGGCTGCTTTCTTTTAAAATGTCATACATGAAAATTTAAGACAACATACATGACAATTCTAGAAGCACTGATATCTTCTTTGGCTTGCCATTAAAAAGCTGAATGGAAAAAAAAAGTTAATTTTGATCATTTAGATTTGTCCACATTCACACAAATAAATTTCATGTTTAAATTTGACAGTCTTTCCTGGATATTTCTGGCAACTACACAGAAATGACATAAAACTATAATCAGTGAGATTCTCTTATCATCCACTCACATCACTTATCCCAGTGGGGGTGAATTTTAATAATGGGGAACATAAAAAGGGACAGTGAAACAGAGATTCACAATAATGATACACATTTTCATTTATTAGGTGAAACATTTACTAAGCTATAGAAAACATCTGATAAATATGCTTGATGGAAAGGAAAAAATGTATATTACCTGTATTCAAAAAGGCTGAAACCATTAGAAAAATTAACTCAAAATGGATGAAAGATCTAAATATAAAACACAAAACTTTAAAACTTGTAGAAAATAATTTAGGGAAAATCTAGATGACATTGGACTTGGCAATGACTTTTTAGATACAACATGAAAGGCAAAAGCCATGAAAAAAAATTGGTAGATGAACTTAATTGAAATTATTCTCAAAAGAATGAGAAGACAAGCCATAAACTAAGAGAGAAAAATATTTGCAAACTCCATATCCAACAAAGAACTATCCCCCCAAAATATTTTAAAAACCCTCAAACCAAAAACACCTGCTAATATTCAACAATAAAAAACAAATAGTATCACTTTAAAAATTGGCAAAAGATATGAAAACACACCTTACTAAAAAGAGACACAAATGGAAAGTAAGCATATGAAAGATGTTGCCCATCATCTGTCATTAGAGCATTGCATATTAAAACAAGGAGAGGGATCCCTGGGTGGCGCAGCGGTTTAGCGCCTGCCTTTGGCCCAGGGCGCGATTCTGGAGACCCGGGATCGAATCCCACGTCGGGCTCCCGGTGCATGGAGCCTGCTTCTCCCTCTGCCTGTGTCTCTGCCTCTCTCTCTCTCTCTGTATGACTATCATAAATAAATAAAAGTTAAAAAAATAAAAAATAAAAAAATAAATAAAACAAGGAGAAACCACTACATGCTTCTTAGTACAGCAAAAATCCAAAGCACTGACAACACCAAATACTACTGAAAATGAGGAGCAAAAGACATTTCATTCATCGCCCATGGGCCTGCAACAATTGGTTAATTTGAAAAAGTTTGGCAGCTTCTTCTAAAAGTACAAATAGCATTACCACCTGCACAAGATGTTTATAACAGCTTTATTTATCATTACTCAAACTTGGAAGCAACGAGGATGTCCTTCAGTAAGTGAACAAATCAATAAACTATAGTACATCCAGACAACGAGACTTTATTCAGCAGTAAAAAGAAATGAGTTATCAAGCCATAATAAGACACAAAAAATCTTAAATATATATTACTGAGAGAAGCCAGTCTGAAGGGGCTACATACTGCATTATTCCAATTGTATGATGTCCAAAAAAGGCAAAACTATGGAGGCAATAAGAAAGTCAGTGGTAGCCAGGGTTTACAGGGCAGGGAGGGATAAGTAAACAAGAGAAAAGAGGGTTTTTAGGACAGTGAAACTATTCTATATGGTATTGTAATAGTGGATATCTGTCATTACATGTTTATTAAAACCCATGGAATAGGGATCCCTGGGTGGCGCAGCGGTTTAGCGCCTGCCTTTGGCCCAGGGCATGATCCTGGAGACCCAGGATCGAATCCCACATCAGGCTCCCGGTGCAGGGAGCCTGCTTCTTCCTCTGCCTGTGTCTCTGCCTGTCTCTCTCACTGTGTGCCTATCATAAATAAAAAAAAATAAAAAAAAATAAAACCCATGGAATATACAATTCCAAGAACAAACCCTGAAGTAAACTACAGACTTTGGGTGATAGTGATATTTCAATTTAGGTTTATAGATTATAATAAATGTAACACTTTGTTGGAGGATATTAATGGGGGAAGTTGTGCACATGTGGGAACAGGAGATTATCAGAACTCTCTTATTTTCTGCTCAATATTGCTGTGAACCTAAAACTGCTCTAAACATGTCTATTTTTAAAATAATAAATAAAAAGAAGACTGAGAGTATATACTGTCTTTCTGTTTCTCTGTTGAAATTTTTGGAGTTTGGAGAGAAGAAATTAGAGTCAGAGAAAGTATTCTAGAAAATGTGACCTTTTAATTAAGTCTTAGATAGTATGTAGGATTCTGCTCTAAATTTATTGATCACATATTAGGTATTCAATATTTCACATGGGGATTCTTAAACCTTATGTGCCATAGGACTCTTTAAGAAAATTATATATATTATATTATATTATATTATATTATATTATATTATATTAATATATATATGTATATATATATATATATTTTTTTTTTAGAGAGAGAGAGAGTGCATAGGGGCCAGGGGGAGAGGGAGAGAGAATCTAACCCAGACTCTGCACTGAGTGTGGAGTCTAACATGGGGCTTGATCTCAAGAACCTGAGATCAGGACCAGAGCCAAAACCAAGAGTCCATGCTTAAGCAACTGCACCACCATGGCATCCCATGCCATGGGACTTAAAAGTCGAATGAATCCATGAATCCTTACTTAAAACATCCAAAATAAACACACAAAATAAACAGTATTTTATAGGAAACCAATTATACAGTTGGCAAAATATTACTATTAAATTGTGATCTGTATCTATTTGTATTCACATCTTCATTATTATGGTTAAACAAAGTATTCTTACATTTGAAAGGATTGATATGCACGTATGATATTTTTCGGTATACATAATAAATCATAGGTATAAAATTTTTTTATTCCATTGGTGCTAATTGATAATTACCACTGCTGTAACTATGAATTGCTGCTTACATACAAGATAGAAGTAGATGCTAAATTTCAATTGGAAATACATAGATATACTACATTTTCTTTCATCTCTTAATGAACAATGGGTTGTTTCCATATTTTGGCTTTTGTGAATAATGTTGTGTCATGGGGACAGAGACACTTCTTTGAGATCCTGAATTCAGTCAATTCTTTTGGATATATCACCAGAATTGGATTATTGGGGCTATATGAAATATCTATTTTTAATTTTTTGAGGACTCCTTAGCTGCAATACTATCTTATATTCCCACCAATAGTGTATAAATGGTCTAATTTCTCTACATCCTTCTAACATGTTTTTTGCTGTTTTTTTTTTTTTATTTTGTTTTGTTTTACATTTTGCTAATAGCCATGCTAGCAGGTGTAAGGTGATATCTCATTGTAGTATTGATTTACGGTGTTCTGGTAATTAATAATGTTGTGTCTTTTCATATACTGGTGTCATTTATACGTCTTCTTTGGAGAAATATCCATTCAAGTCCTTTGTCCATATTTAATTGGATTATTTGGGGTTTTGTTTTGGTTTTCTGCTATTGAGTTGTTGGAGTTCCTCATGTATTTTGGAAATTAAACTTATTAGATACATGCTTTGCAAATATTTTTCTCATTACACAGGTGCCTTTTCATTATTGATTGCACTTGCTGCTCAAATACTTTTTAGTTTGATGAAATCCCACTGTCTATTTCTGCTTCTTTTGCCTGTGTTTCAGTATCATATCCATGAAATCATTGCCAAGATCAATGTCAAGAAACTTTTTCTCTGTTTTCTTCTAGCAGTTTTACAATTTCACGTCTTACATTTAAATCTTTAATCCATTTTGGTTGATTTTAATGTACAGTGTAAGGTGACCAATTTCATTTTTTCATTTCACCATGAAAAGGACAAATATCACATAATTCCACTCATATGGGGTATCTAAAATATTCTAACTCATAGAATCAGAGAGTAGAATAGTGGTTACCAGGCCCTGGAGTATAGTGAAAACAGCATTATTGTTCAATGGATATGAAGTTTAATGAAATAAATTCTAGAGATCTGCTCTAGAACACAGTGCCTACAGTTAACAATACAGTATTTTGCTCTTAACAGTTTATTAAGAGAGTAAATCCTATATTAAGTGTTTTACCCCTCCCCAAATAAAAATAAGAAAACATAAGTGACACAAGAAAAAGGTGGGAGTTAGATATGTCTATTACCTTGATTATGGTGATGGTATCATGGGTATTTGCACATGCCCAAGCTCATTAGTTTATACACAATGAATGTATGCAGTTCTTTGTATCTCAATTATTTCAATGAAGCTGCTAAAAAATGAAAGAAAAATACTAAAGAAAAAAGAGCTCAGTGGGAATAAAATTATTTCTTTCTCTTTGGAGTTTAAGAGTTCCCTGAATTCTATCCATGAACACATTGGGGGAATCCCTGGATCCTAGGCTCAGAACTCTGGTTTCATAAGTAAGTCTATTGCACTTACTGCATTCTGGACTTTGTACTGAATACTTTACAAAATGGGAGTGGTGACATTATCTTATAGAGATATTGCTTCCATTAGTGATAATTCACTGGTTTGATTTATAATAAATAAACATGGGAAAAGTTTATTGAATAAAAATAATGAGACTCTCTGTTCTTATCAAATATTCTTGGCTACAAGTATCACATTGATTTCCTCCTGTCATAAAATATCCATATCTGCTAATGAAACCTTTCCCTCTTTTATAAACAAAGATTTATTAAGGTATTGTCCAAAGTCAGATATTGAGCAAGATACCCTTCAACAGTTGTCTCCTAAACAACCAATGAGCTTGAGGATACATTATTACAGATTTAGCTGATATTTTGATTGATCTCAAAGCAATGACACGTAATTTTTATTTAAGTTTCACAATCATTCTATAGAAATGCAAAGTGAGGAATTACTTCATCAGATCATGCTTATCATATTATATTAAATTCTAAGTAAGGTATCTTATGATAGATGGTTATAAATTATATGGGAGGAACTCCAGAATGATAAGAAGGTTCTATAATCAAACTCATTTAAGAAATTGATCATGGAAATGAAAACATGTATTTAGAATAAAAGGTGTTAATGAATTATGATATATTTCTTTATAAACTTGAAGTTTAGTCAATGAAAAGAAGATAACATAAATTGAAACTCTGGGAGTCATATTTAGGCAAAGCATAGGAAAGAAGATTAAAACAAGGAGAATTATTTAATAATGGAATGGACCATCATCATAGAAAATCAACTCCATTTCTATAAAGCTCCTCAAATGACAAATGAGTGAGCAGCAAGTACACAATAAAAAGTTCTCCATTTGGGAATTTAAACTAGATTATGTAAAATGTTATGTTCAACTTTTTATTTTTTATTTTTATTTATGATAGTCACACAGAGAGAGAGAGAGAGAGAGGCAGAGACACAGGCAGAGGGAGAAGCAGGCTCCAAGCACCGGGAGCCCGATGTGGGATTCGATCCCGGGTCTCCAGGATCGCGCCCTGGGCCAAAGGCAGGCGCCAAAACGCTGCACCACCCAGGGATCCCTAACTTTTTATACCATGGCTTTTAATCATTGATTTCAAAGTAAACAAAAACCTTTATTATTTTCTTCTCTTTTTTAGAATCAGTTAATATTATATTCATAATTTTATTGGCTTTTCCAAATTAAAAAAATGCATCCTTATTACAGAAAATACAATCATTGGATAAATACATAATAGTTAACATGCATAAATAAAAGTAAAATTACCCTAGATTTGCACCCTTTCAAGAAAAAGAAAGTATGATTCACCTATACATATTCCTCTTATTAGTCATTTTTTTCCTTCCAATATATTTAAATTTGAAATGACTTGAGCAGGGATACAAAAGAAAGGTTTATCCATTCACTTGATATTCTGATCATTTTAAAAACTGGAAAATTGATTAGAGTTATGTAAATGAAATATCGAAATATTTCAAGTAAAATACCAGCAAATTAGAGTAGAAGTTTTATCATTTGTAATTGTGCAGTTGTCACCTGCAAATTTTTTCCATGACTCATTTGCCTTGCCTTTGGATGCAGAGCATGTTCAAGCACTTTTTTAGTTTCAATTAATCCATTCACTTTATCATAGACTTATATTAGTACCTGTTTTCATTAACTGAAAGAAACCGAAAGATTTTCACTTTTGTGAAAAAAGGCAAAAAACCAAAGCAGTGTTCAGTGTTTGGCAGCAAGCCATTGTGGAGGTAGCATGCACCCAAGCAGCGGGAGTGGCACCGCCAAGCTTCTTCCCTGGGAACCATACACAGTAACTTAGCATTAAGCTGCCATAGCTTTGAACTGCATCTGTGAGCATCTGGACTTTGTCTCGATGTATTTTGTATATCCGTTTGGCAAGATGTATCCTAAGCTATCAGAAAAGCCTAAGGCAGGTAGGTTTTTGGTTCTAGGGAGGCTAAAAAACATTCCAAATAAATTAATGGCAATTGCTTCTTCACTTTAATTTTGGATTAGGAAAGGTTTCATCGGAAAGTTCTACTTTCAGATGGCGAGAGGAGTGGGGGAGGGGAGGTACTTGTATCTGTAACATGATATATTCTCCTACAGAGTTAATTCAAGTAATAAATATGGTGCTGGTTGGGCTACAGGAGTTTTTTTGTTAAAAAACAAAAAAAAAAGAAAAGAAATGTAATTACCTCCTTTGGCATCAGACTGAATCCTAGACCTACTTGTCCAATTTGAATACAGTACATGACAATTAGTCATTCTAAACAATAGATTTATTGGCCTTCATGAAAAAATATACTAGCATTTGCCATTTCCTTACATATAGACAGCATCATCTGTCATTATAACTATTAATACTACTGTCATATTTACTCATTAAGTCTTACTTTTAACATTAACACAGTCTGACACAAAGATAGAAACTAATATGTAGACCTGAAATAACACAATTTAATATTTTTTAAAGCCATGTTTTGTAATATATAGCAATGATTGTAAAAATTTTTATTGTTTCAGATTTGTTTCAAAGAAGTTGTTGATACATTTCATAGATTTCTAAATAGATATGAAGCAAATTTATATATATATATATGATCTTAAAAGTTCAAAAAGTACATACATTTGTGGCAATCATAGAAAACTATGCTGAAAACACTGCAGAGTTTTCCATGGTCATGAAGTAGATTTTAAGAGACTATTCTATCAACTGAAATAACAATGTCTAAAATATATTTGGTCTACAATGTTATTTATGTGTTTATACCGATTTTTATTGATTGTATATTTTTATGGTGTCTTTTCTGATGGATCTCAATATTTTGCATAAAAGTATTCATAGCATATCAATGGAAAAATATTGTTATCAGGTCATTTGAAAATAATAAAATTACACAAGTGAAGACTTAAGTTCATCGACTTTTAAGGGTAAATAAACATAACAATTTTCCTTGAAATCTATGTACAATCTATCTTCAAAATTTAGCTTCTTACTGTTTTAATTGATGAATAATTCTTAAAGTTAGTATAATGCAATTAACCCAAATTTCAAAATATACTGTATTTAAAATGCATATTTAACCTCAAATGTTGAATCAAAATTTGGTTACAATTGCCTTGTATAAGATAAAGCTTTCTAACCTATTTTTAAAGCTGAATTGAAATGATTTTAAATAACAGCAAAATTCCTTTATGATAGAACTGATAAATTATTAAAGTCTCATTAACCTCAACTTTGTATAACAAGGATTAAAATAATATTTAAAATAATCAAATTAATAAGAAGTAATAGGAGAATTGTAACGTTGGGCAGAAATCCCAGAATTTTATATTAATCAGTTTATTTTGTAAATATATATATCACAGAAGTCATAAATTGCTTAAAAGAAGTCACATTTTTAAATTCTGGAATGGACCTACAAAAGTGTTCTTGGTGGAGGGAAATGACAATGTCAAATTGTGTTGGTAAAATATAACATGTGTGATAAAGATTTCAACATCATAGTCATTTTTCCCCCCAGAACATCTAGCATGAACTTCCCTAGTCTTTTCTGAACATGTGCAAATTGTTCCTTCAAGCTGTAGCTAAAATAAAATTTTGATTATGATACCTTTCTGGGTTTCATGATAAAGCTCTTTTTCTGTATTTTGCAAATTTCTACTCTATAATGGTCTGCACATTAATGCTGATTTTTATTCTTTTCTCTTTTGTCCTTTCTTTAGAAATAAAAGAATAAACTCTATAAAGAGAAAGAAAGGTCCAAGTATAAGTTTTCACTTTTTCTGCTTCTGCTTTGCTGTGGGAACCCCTGCTTTGCATCCCTACCAAGGCATGCATAAGCAGATCATACTCTAAATGTTTTCTGCTCCTTTTTCCAATTAACCAAACAGAGTAAACATAATTTTAGTCTATGTTCACAGACATCTTTATTTCTTTTTGATTCTTGGTGTTTCAGCATATAGAAATAAAATGATTCATTTAACATTTCTTCATGACTATTTTTTCTTGTTTCTATTACAATTATAAAAAGTGCAGAAATGATCATCTCTATAAATGCAATCCTGTGTAAATATTTCTGTAAGATAGCTAGCTAGAAGCAGAATCATTTGATAGGTGGTAATATGTGTTGAAATTGTGTTTTCTCCATAACTTATTTCAAACTGTCTCTCTTGTGGGAGTATATGAGAATATTGATTTCCTGGAAGCTTGGCCAAACTCTAGCAATCTGAATAACTGAAAACTTTTCGATATTCGTTACATTTGCATTTACCTGATTACTAGTGAAGTTGAACTATATGTATGAATGACTTATTCCTTCTATTCTAAGTTGAACCTTGAATTTACTGCCTATTTTGCTGTATTGAATGATTTACCTGATTTTCTTTTTTTTATTTCTTAGATGTTTCTTCATTTTTGTGACAGTAATTTTAATATATTGCAAATTTTTCACTCATGTATCAATATTTGAAATTTTATTTTAAAAACAATTTGAGGTATTGATGTTGATGATGATATTCCTCATATGTCATGCATCTTACCTTTTAGGTTCTATTTTTTCATTGATTTTGCATCTTGTCCATCACAAATAAAATACTTCTAAAACATTATGCTTTAGGGAAGCAGGGCAAGATGGTGGAAGAGTAGGGTCCCCAAGTCACTTGTCCCCACCAACTTACCTAGATAACCTTCAAATCATCCTGAAAACCTACGAATTCAGCCTGAGATTTAAAGAGAGAACAGCTGGAATGCTACAGTGAGAAGAGTTTGTGCTTCTATCAAGGTAGGAAGACAGGGGGAAAAGAAATAAAGAAATAAAAGGCCGCTAAGGGGGAGGGGCCCCGCGAGGAGCCGGGCTGAGGCCGGGGCGAGTGTCCCCAGGACAGGAGAGCCCCGTCCCGGAGGAGCAGGAGCTGCACCAACCTTCCCGGGCGGAAAGGGGCTCGCGGGGAGTTGGAGCAGGACCCAGGAGGGTGGGGATGCCCTCGGGCTCCCTGGGACAGTAACAGACACCTGCGCCCAGGGGAGAGCGCCACACCCAACGGCCGAGCTCCCTAAAGGGCTGCAGTACAACCACAGCGGGACTCGGAAGCGGCTCGGAGGTGGCTCGGGGAGAGGCAGAGGCTCTGCGCAGAGGGGGCTGCGGAGCCAGGAGCGCGAATCCAACAGCGCAGGCCCCGGAGCACAGGGCGCCGGGACACAGCCCAGGATCCGGCCTCCCCCCAGGACAGGCAGAGGCCGGGAGGGCCCAGGACAGCAAGGACGCTCCTGCCCCACCCCGGAGCCTCCAGGCCCTGCAGAAGAGAGCTCCGGAGCTACTGCGGGAGCTGACTCCAGGGCTGCAGAGCTGGCCCCACCACTGCGGTTGTTCCTCCTGGGGCCTCACGGGGTAAACAACCCCAACTGAGCCCTGCACCAGCAGGGGGCAGAGCAGCTTCCCAAGTGCAAACACCTGAGAATCAGCACAGCAGGCCCCTCCCCCAAAAGAGCAGCTAGACGGACAGGGAAAAAAATTATTGATCAAGCAACACTAGAAAGTTCCAGGGGAACTCAAGGGATTTACAGTATATAGAATCAGAGGATACTCCTCTTGTTTTTCTTGTTTTTTTGTTTCCTGTTTTCTGTATGCTTCCCCCCCTTTATTTTCCTTTTTTTTCTTTTTTCTCTTCTCTCTTTTTCTCCTTTTTCCAATACAACTTGTTTTTGGCCACTCTGCACTGAGCAAAATGACTAGAAGGAAAACCTCACCTCAAAAGAAAGAATCAGAAACAGTCCTCTCTCCCACAGAGTTACAAAATCTGGATTACAATTCAATGTCAGAAAGCCAATTCAGAAGCACTATTATACAGCTACTGGTGGCTCTAGAAAAAAAGCATAAAGGACTCAAGAGACTTCATGACTGCAGAATTTAGATCAAATCAGGCAGAAATTAAAAATCAAGTAAATGAGATGCAATCCAAACTAGAGGTCCTAACGACAAGGGTTAACAAGGTAAAAGAACCAGTGAGTGACATAGAAGACAAGTGGATGGCAAAGAGGGAAACTGAGGGAAAAAGAGAAAAACAATTAAAAGATCATGAAGATAGATTAAGGGACATAAATGACAGCCTCAGGAAGAAAAATCTACATTTAATTGGGGTTCCCGAGGGCGCTGAAAGGGCCAGAGGGCCAGAATATGTATTTGAACAAATCATAGCTGAAGACGTTCTTAATTTGGGAAGGGAAACAGGCATTCAGATCCAGGAGATAGAGAGACCCCCCCACCCACCTGAAGTCAATAAAAAGCTCTCAACACCTCGACATTTAATAGTGAAGCTTGCAAACTCCAAAGATAAAGAGAAGATCCTTAGAGCAGCAAGAGACAAGAAATCTCTAACTTTTATGGGGAGAAATATTAGGTTACCAGCAGACCTCTCCACAGAGACCTGCCTGGCCAGAAAGGGCTGGCAGGATATATTCAGGGTCCTAAGTGAGAAGAACATGCAGCCAAGAATACTTTATCCAGCAAGGCTTTCATTCACAATAAAAGAGCTTCCAAGATAGGCAGAAACTGAAAGAATATGTGACCACCAAACCAGTTCTCCAAGAAATATTAAGGGGGACTCTGTAAAAGAAAGAGGAAGTCCAAAAAAAAAAAAAAAAGAGGAAGTCCAACGGAACAATCCACATAAACAGGGACTGAATAGGTATCACAATGACACTAAACTCCTATCTTTCAATAGTAACTCTGAACATGAATGGGCTTAATGACCCCATCAAAAGGCATAGGGTTTCAGACTGGATAAAAAAGCAGGACCCATCTATTTGCTGTCTACAAGAGACGCATTTTAGACAGAAGGACTCCTACAGCCTGAAAATAAAAGGTTGGAGAACCATTTACCATTCAAATGGTCCTCAAAAGAAAGCAGGGGTAGCCATCCTTATATCAGATAAACAAAATTTACCCCCAAGACTGTAGTGAGAGATGAAGAGGGTCACTATATGATACTTAAAGGATCTATCCAACAAGAGGACTTAACAATCATGAATATATATGCCCCGAATGTGGGAGCTGCCAAATATATCAATTAATAACCAAAGATAAGACATACTTAGATAAAAATACACTTCTATTTGGTGACTTCAATCTAGCACTTTCTACACTCGATAGGTCTTCTAAACACAACATCTCCAAAGAAGCGAGAGCTTTAAATGATACACTGGACCAGATGGATTTCACAGATATCTACAGAACTTTACTTCGAAACACAACTGAATACACATTCTTCTCAAGTGCACATGGAACTTTTCCAGAATAGACCACATACTGGGACACAGATCAGGTCTGAACTGATACCAAAAGATTGGGATCTCAGACCATAATGCCTTGAGATTAGAACTAAATCACAGGAAGAAGTTTGGAAGGACCTCAAACACGTGGAGGTTAAGGACCATCCTGCTAAAAGATGAAAGGGTCAACCAGGAAATTAAGGAAGAATTAAAAAGATTCATGGAAACTAATGAGAATGAAGATACAACCATTCAAAATCTTTGGGATACAGCGAAAGCAGTCCTGAGGGGAAATTCATCGCAATACAAGCATCCCTCCAAAAACTGGAAAGAACTCAAATACAAAAGCTAACCTTACACCTAAAGGAGCTAGAGAAAAAACAGAAGATAGATCCTACACCCAGCAGAAGAAGGGAGTTAATAAAGATTCTAGCAGAACTCAATGAAATAGAGACCACAAGAACTGTGGAACAGATCAACAAAACCAGGAGTTGGTTCTTTGAAAGAATTAATAAGATAGATAAACCACTAGCCAGCCTTATTAAAAAGAAGAGAGAGAAGACTCAAATTAATAAAATCATGAATAAGAAAGGAGAGACCACTACCAACACCAAGGAAATACAAACGATTTAAAAAACATATTATGAACAGCTATACGCCAATAAATTAGACAATCTAGAAGAAATGGACGCATTTCTGGAAAGCCACAAACTAAGAAAACTGGAACTGGAAGAAATAGAAAACCTGAACAGGCCGATAACCAGGGAGGAAATTGAAGCAGTCATCAAAAGCCTCCCAAGACACAAAAGTCCAGGCTTCCCAGGGGAATTCTATCAAACGTTTAAAGAAGAAACCATACGTATTCTACTAAAGCTGTTCAGAAAGATAGAAAGAGATGGAGTACTTCCAAACTCATTCTATGAGGCCAGCATCACCTTAATTCCAAAACCAGACAAAGACCCCACCAAAAAGGAGAATTATAGACCAATATCCCTGATGAACATGGATGCAAAAATTCTCAACAAGATACTAGCCAATAGGATCCAACAATACATTGAGAAGATTATTCACCATGACCAAGTAGGATTTATCCCCGGGATGCAAGCCTGGTTCAACACTCATAAAACAATCAATGTGATTCATCATATCAGCAAGAGAAAAACCAAGAACCATATGATCCTCTCATTATATGCAGAGAAAGCATTTGACAAAATACAGCATCCATTTCTGATCAAAACTCTTCAGAGTGTAGGGATAGAGGGAACATTCCACAGCATCTTAAAAGCCATCTACAAAAAGCCCACAGCAAATATCATTCTCAATGGGGAAGCACTGGGAGCCTTTCCCCTAAGATCAGGAACAAGACAGGGATGTCCACTCTCACCACTGCTATTCAACATAGTACTGGAAGTCCTAGCCTCAGCAATCAGACAACAAAAAGACATTAAAGGCATTCAAATTGGCAAAGAAGAAGTCAAACTTTCCCTCTTCGCCGATGACATGATACTCTACATAGAAAACCCAAGACTCCACCATAGATTGCTGGAACTCATACACCAATTTGGCAGTGTGGCAGGATACAAAATCAATGCCAAGAAGTCAGTGGCATTTCTATTCACTAACAATGAGACTGAAAAAAGAGAAAATAAGGAGTCAATCCCATTTACAATTGCACCCAAAAGCATAAGATACCTAGGAATAAACCTGACCAAAGAGGTGAAGGATCTATAGCCTAAAAACTACAGAACACTTCTGAAAGAAATTGAGGAAAACACAAAGAGATGGAAAAATATTCCATGTTCATGGATTGGCAGAATTAATATTGTGAAAATGTCAATGTTACCCAGGGCAATTTACACGTTTAATGCAATCCCTATCAAAATACCATGGACTTTTTTCAGAGAGTTGGAACAAATTATTTTAAGATTTGTGTGGAATCAGAAAAGACCCCGAATAGCCAGGGGAATTTTAAAAAAGAAAACCATATCTGGGGATATCACAATGCCAGATTTCAGGTTGTACTACAAAGCTGTGGTCATCAAGACAGTGTGGTACTGGCACAAAAACAGACACATAGATCAATGGAACAGAATAGAGAACCCAGGAATGGACCCTCAACTTCATAGTCAACTAATATTCGACAAAGGAGGAAAGACTATCCACTGGAAAAGACAGTCTCTTCAATAAATGGTGCTGGGAAAATTGGACATCCATATGCAGAAGAATAAAACTAGACCACTCTCTTGCACCATACACAAAGATAAACTCAAAATGGATGAAAGATCTCAATGTGAGACAAGTTTCCATCAAAATCCTAGAGAAGAACACAGGCAACACCCTTTTTGAATTTGGCTGCAGTAACTTCTTGCAAGATACATCAATGAAGGCAAAAGAAACAAAAGCAAAAATGAACTATTGGGACTTCATCAAGATAGAAGCTTCTGTACAGCAAAAGAAACAGTCAACAAAACTTAAAGACAACCTACAGAATGGGAGAAGATATTTGCAAATGATGCATCATATAATGGGCTAGTTTCCAAGATCTATAAAGAACTTATTAAACTCAATCCAATCATGAAATGGGCAAAAGACTTGAACAGAAATCTCACAGAGGACGACATGGACATGGCAAACAAGCACATGAGGAAATGCTCCGCATCACTTGCCATCAGGGAAATACAAATCAAAACCACAATGAGATACCACCTCACACCAGTGAGAATGGGGAAAATTAACAAGGCCGGAAACAACAAATGTTGGAGAGGATGTGGAGAAAAGGGAACCCTCCTGTGCTGTTGGTGGGAATGTGAACTGGTGCAGCCACTCTGGAAAACTGTGTGGAGGTTCCTCAAAGAGTTAAAAATAGACCTGCCCTACGACCCAGCAATTGCACTGCTGGGGATTTACCCCAAAGATACAGATGCAATGAAATGCCAGGACACCTTTACCCCGATGTTTCTAGCAGCAATGTCCACAATAGCCAAACTGTGGAAGGAGCCTCGGTGTCCATCGAAAGATGAGTGGATAAAGAAGATGTGGTCTATATATACAATGGAATATTACTCAGCCATTAGAAATGACAAATACCCACCATTTGCTTCAACGTGGATGGAACTGGAGGGTATTATGCTGAGTGAAGTAAGACAGTCGGAGAAGGACAAACATTATATGTTCTCATTCATTTAGGGAATATAAAAAATAGTGAAAGGGAATAAGGGGGAAAGGAGAAAAATGAGTGGGAAATATCAGAAAGGGAGACAGAACATGAGAGACTCCTAACTCTGGGAAATGAACAAGGGGGGGTGGAAAGGGAGGTGGTTGTGGGGTGGGGGTGACTGGGTGAGCGGCACTGAATTGGGCACTTGACGGGATGAGCACTGGGTGTTATTCTATATGTTGGCAAATTGAACACCAATAAAAAGAAAGAAAGATGAAAGAAAGAAAAGAAAGAAAGAAAGAAAGAAAGAAACAAAGAAACAAAGAAACAAAGAAACAAAGAAACAAAGAAACCAATATGATTGCTGTGAACATAGCAACTATGGTCATAGTTGAACTAACAATATAAAGATAATAGTATAAGTGAAGAAGTGAGGGTGTTGGGAGTGGGTTGTTGAAAGTAATGCAATACCACCAAATCCTTTGTCCTACGTAGATGAGAGGCAGAAATCTATTGACATTTTTTCATTGTCATTTAAGTCCTAAATTAAAATGTAAACCTTAAGTTAAAGAGTGAAGTATCCAAACAGAGTGAACCTTACAGGGTCCGGAGGCAGGACTGCATGGAGTACCGACGTCCTAGATTCCTCAGGGTCTCCGCGAGGTGTCCTAGGCTGCTCAAATGGGGAATGTGGAGGTAAGGAGGCAGGTGCAGCGCCCCGCGGCTCGGACGTGGGGTGGGGGGCGGCCTGGCAGGAACACCTGGCTGGACAGTTGTACTTCCTGTTCATGGTCCTTCCTTACTAATGGATCGTTATTGTTGGGGCAATGGAATTAAACACAGACTCTTGTGCCAACTCAGGAAATGGTTCCAGGAGCCTAGAGGAGAACAAAGGTCTTCTCATGGAAAATCACCCAACCAGACCATGTGCAGGGCACCTGCAGCTCCCGTAGCTCCTGCAGCTCCTTGTCCACGGAAGCTCCTGCAGCACCCACAGCGCCTGCAGCTCCCGCCCATGGAAGCTCCCCTCCTGTTTCCCGGTGGCCAGGGCGCCCCGCCGCGTGCACGCCCTCAGGTTAACACCGAGTCGCAGCAGGACAGAACTTGACGCCAGTATCTGCCACACACGGTGCATCCTGAATTCACCCGGCAATCCTATGACCATTTGTGTTTGCTGATTGCCTTCACTCAAAGGAAAAAAAAAAATGCTTCCAATATATTTGTGAAAATATGTAGGTTTGCACTTGGAGTCAGGCACCCAGAAGTTAGCTTCCTACCCTCGTCCGGAAACTAGACGATAAGGGTGTTGCCTTCCTCTCATTTCAAAGGGGTCCTTCCAGGTCCTTAAAAAATAACATCCTAGGGTTATGAAATTGGCAATTGCTTTTTGGCTTTTAAAAGGTTTATACACATTGTAAAGGGACAGAAAAAGAATTCACAGTGATAGGTTTTACAAAGTAAATGCCGTAAAAATCGGGAGGGGTTATCACTTTCCTGCTTCAGGTGTAATTATTTTTTCTTGTGATTTGTGTTTACTCTTATTTTAGTTACATTGTCTTTCTTATAGTAAAATATAATCCAATAAAATTTAAACTCAGATTTAAGTGGCATTTTGAAAGGGCTATAAACTTATTTGTAAATGTCATCATCACTACACAGAACCAAGAGATACATTTTCACATAGATGAAACATTCTGTTTATGATCAACAAACTTGACCCTTGTAGTTGGGGGTTTATCTTTTATATTTGCTGTTGTGGCATGATATTTTTCAAAAATTAACTGCAATCAGCATATCAGTAGGTTTGCCTTTAATATTTGTGAATTATGAAATAAACATTTTTTTTCAAGTACAGCAGTGGTGGGATTACTTAGGTAGAAGCTTAGTGAACAGAGAGAAAAAGGAGAAAGCATCAGAAAGAAAAATATTCCAAACTCACTTTTGCTTGTTTTCTATGTTTTATTATAAAACTCCTACACAACTGACTATAAGAATTAGCCTACAAATGTTCAAGTCAACAATATCTAAGAATCAGTCTGGGCAGCCTGGGTGGTTCAGCGGTTTAGCACCGCCTTCAGCTCAGGGCATGATCCCGGATTCCCGTGTTCGAGGCCCACATCAGGCTCCTTGCATGGAGCCTCCTCCTGCTTCTCCCCCTGCCTGTGTCTCTGCCTCTTGTGTGTCTCTCATGAATAAATAAACAAAAAATCTTTAAAAAAATCTTTCAGTCTACTACCTTTTTAAATTTTGTCTGTGTATCTGAGATATTCTTGATAGAGATGTCCTTGGAAAAAAGCAGCTCAGTTGCAAATCAATATCAAATTTTGGGAGAATTTAGGTCAAAAACTTTAAGTTTTTGATACTTGGACTGTACTCTTTCTTTTTTTTTTTTTTTGACTGTACTCTTTCTATGTGGCATTTTAATATTTATAACACGTTTTCCCAATTATCAAATAGATCTCTTGATCTGAGATACATGGCTACCTCCGTCTTAGAGGCATATTCTTGTCTACTTCTTCATTAGTGAGTATCATTGATATCAATTTCAAATCATAGTAACTGTATATACCAAATGTGGTCAAAAGTCCAAAAGTCTTTCGGCCTTTTTCACTTGTTGTAACATCTAACAAATAGAAGGTTTCCTCCTTTTCTCCCTTTTTCTTTTTTTTTTTTTTTATAAATTTTTATTTATTTATGATAGTCACACAGAGAGAGAGAGGCAGAGACACAGGCAGAGGGAGAAGCAGGCTCCATGCACCGGGAGCCCGACATGGGATTCGATCCTGGGTCTCCAGGATCGTGCCCTGGGCCAAAGGCAGGCGCCAAACCGCTGCGCCACCCAGGGATCCCCTTTTCTCCCTTTTTCATAGAGCCTCTATTTTAAGAGGTTGATAAATAACCTACAACAAATCTGCAGTATATTTGCAAGAATGGAGTACTACATTAATATCTAAGTGGATATTATGTTGTCTTTTCTTTTTCTGGGACTTCGGGTCTTAGGAAGCTATGTTAAAACTATATTTGATTATTTTTAAGGAAAGTATAAGGTGTAGATATAGCTTGGGTATTTTTCTATTGTACATATGTCATCTGGAGATTTTTTTTAAATCCTCTCCAGAGGGAAAGAATAATTTTAATTATGGATATTTAATCTAAGCCTTTCATAATGATATGCTTCCTTAATACTGAAGTTACATTTGCATTTAGTATTTACATCTCTTGGTTGAAAACAGGATGGTGTGTGAGATGTAAGCAAGTTTAATATTTCTTTAAAAAGTACATCGTTCTTCCTCTTCTTACCTCCTGATAGAACAATTATCCATATACATTCATTTTGTCACTTGTACTCTTCAATGAGCCAGAGGAAAATGTATCATTTTCATCTTCATATCCTTTCAAAAGTTTACTTATAAAAGTCAATACTAAATACACTACTTGTGAAAACTGCTTTTATTAATCTATGTAACATTTATATTTCATAATTGAAATGAATCCCATGTAATCATGGGATCCTACTTACACTTTGAATGAAGAAAACTGGAAAAAAGCATTGTTACCACCGTGATAACAAGAAAAATTCAGATAATCTAAACAAGCATAATTTTTCATTAAGTCATCAAACTTATAGAACCTAAGGAAAGAAGGGGCTTTGTAAGGAGAGACCAATGCAGAAAATACCGAGTAACAATAGTTTGCCATTAAAGGGGGAATAAAAGCATGAATAGAGATTCTTTTTGATTTACAGGTGTGCACTGAAGGCCAATATGTTGCAGGGAGAGCAGGAGTACTGAGAAATTTCCTCTGCTACTTCAGACTGCCACACTAACTGCAAGATAAGGCTAGAGAACTGTGACCCTGGTGAGACATTCAAGATGACAAAAGAAACTGCAAAATCCGAACCTAGCTCTGTTCCTGACTAGATTGAGACAATCACCCATACTAAGGGCATGCCACCCAGTACAAGAAAAGCTATGAAAATAAATACTATCCACGGTATAAACACTATTTACATCACTATCTACTCTTTTATATATGATGCCTATCCTTCAATGAAAAACAATTAAGTGACACACAAGAAAGTGTGGAAAAACAACAATAATAAACCCATTGTGAAGAGACATAAAAATCAATAGAAGTAGACTCAGATATAGCTCGGATGTGAAACTTTCACACAGAGAATTTAAAATAATTATATGTGTTAGACTCTGGTAATGGGAGAGAATATGAGCATGTGGAGGATTTCACCAAAGTGATCAAAATTACAGATTAGTGGATCTGATATATCTGAAGAAAGAATCAGTGGATAAGAAGAAAACTCAATGAAATTACCTAAAATTAAAAGCTTAAAAAAAAGAGTTAAAAATTATATGAAATTTGAAAATAAACACTATAATAGACCTAAGACAATTCCAAACATTTTAACATACATAAAACCACTTCCAGAAAAGGAAGAAATAAAGTTCAAAGAAATAAGGTGAAGAAATAACTGCTAATAATTCTTAAAATATTGGAAAATAATAATATACAAGATAACAATAATAATATACAAGCCATATATAGAAGATTCTCAGAGAACCCAAGCAGGATAAATTAAAAACAAATGATCAAAAACCAGAGAAAAAAAACTGTACATATAATTTTTATTCAGCTCAAAACCAAAGATTAAAAAAAATCTTGAATGTAGCCAAAAAATGATGACATTCTACATGCAGAGGAATAAAGATAAGGCTTTGAGTAGGGTTTCTGACACTATGTAACTTAGAAGACAATGGGGTAAGGTCTTTAAAATACTAAAGATAAACACTGCCCACCTAAAAGTTTGAGTTCAGCAAAATTATCAAAAATACAAGAGAAGTAATATATTTTTATAAAACAATCTGATATAATTCATTGCTAGCTGACTTTCCCAATGAAAAAATTTAAAAAAGCATTCTTCATGAAGAATGAATATGATATACGATGGAAGCACTCATCTACATAAATAACAACAAAAAGATATACAGAAATGGTTAAAATAAAAGTAAATAAAAGAGATATTTCATCTGACTTTTAATTGCCCTAAAATACACTTGTCTGCCCAATGTAAAACTAGTAGCAATTTTGCTGGGACTGAGCCCATTTCCCCCAAATTCATACACTGAAACCCTAAGCTCCATTGTAATGGTATTAGCAGATGGAGCTTTGGGAAGTAATTAGGACATATGAATGGGGCTCTCATGCATGGGATTAGTGTCCTTATACAACAACACATGAGAGCTTGCTTCCTCTCTGCTCTCTGCCAGAGAGGCTGCACTAAGACAGCCATCTGCAAGCTAGGAAGTCAGTTTTCACCAAACACCAAATCTGCTGACACCATGATCTTGGACTTCTGAGCCTCTCAAACCATGAAAAATAAATATTTTATTGTTTAAGCCATCCAATTTATGATAATTTGTTATAGCAGCCTGAACTAAGGTGTATGGCATATACAAAAATAAAGTATTTGATAACAACAGTGCAGAAGATGGGAAAGAGGAGTGATAAATACACTTTTTTTTTAAGTTTTAAGCCATGCATGAAATAATATAATGTTATATGAAATTAGACTGTGATTTATTTAAACATGTATATTATAGATTCTAGAGCAGCCACCCAAAAGCATAGAAAAAGTAAGTATAAATTATGATAAAATGGAACCATAGAACATAATTAATAATAATGCAGGCAGAATAAAAAGAGAACATGCAATAAGAACAGATATAAGAAAGATAAAACAACTATCAAAATGGTAAATTTTTGTCCAATCATAGAATTCCATTAAATGAAAAATCTGAACAAATCACTTTAAAAAACAGATTTCTTAATTTCATTTAAAAAGACCTCATTAGGGATCCCTGGGTGGCGCAGCAGTTTGGCGCTTGCCTTTGGCCCAGGGCGCGATCCTGGAGACCCGGGATCGAATCCCACGTCGGGCTCCCGGTGCATGGAGCCTGCCTCTCCCTCTGCCTGTGTCTCTGCCTCTCTCCCTTTCTCTCTCTGTGACTGTCATAAATAAATAAAAAATAAAAAAAAATAAAAAGACCTCATTAAAAGATATCTATTAGAAACACACTTTACATTCAAAGGAAAAGATAGATTAAAAGTGAAAAGATGGCAAACGATATACCATGCAAACACTCATCCAAAGAAAGCTGAAGCAACCATGGTAATACTAAAAAATGTAGACTTCGGAATAAGCGATGTCATCAGAGACAAAGAGAATCATGGCATAATGATAAGGAGGACAATTCAACAATGGACATACTGGTCACATATGTGTATGCACTGAAAAGCAATCTTCAAAATATCTGATGCAAGTATGAATAGAATGTAAAGAATAGACAAACCCACAAGTGGAGTTGGAAACTTCTACACCCTTTTTGGTACTTGATATCATTTTATAGATATTAGAACTGCTAAATTCAAAACTTCTGATGATTTGAAATGTTGATATAAAATGAGAGCACCTAGAAATGGATCATATGTCTAATGGAAGTTTACAATATTGCCAACACTTTGTGGAGCTGACAGATAATAGTAAAGCTAACAATATAACTACTCCATGGAAAGCAATCCCACTCTTTGGTATTTTATCAAGATAAGGGAAAACATTTTCTAACACAAAAAACTAATCAGAACAGTATTTTTCATAATGCTAAAATCCAATGTTCATCAATAGATGAATGGATAAACAAGCTATTGTATGTCTATACTACTTAGCATGGGAAGTGCTCAAATGAAGTATTTATAGATATAAAATATGGGTGATTCTCAAAACTTTATCCTGAGGATCAAAACTAGACCCAAATGAATGCATTCTGGATGAGTCTATCTGTATAAAATCCAAGAGGAGGTAAAGCTAATCTTGGGTGATGAAAATAAGACATTATTTGACTTTGAGGGAGCAGATTTTTCTGGAATTAATCATGAGGCAACTTATCAATACTAAAGCAATTAGCATACTGATAACAACATCTGGGGGGGTAAATTTATTTGATCAGGAGCACTTGGGTGGCTCAGTCCATTAAGAAGCTGACTCTTGATTTTGGCTCAGGTCATTACCTCAGGGGCCTGGGATTGAGTCCACATCAAGCCCCACATCAAGTCCTGCATGAGGCTCTGTACTCAGCCAAGAGTCAGCTTGAGGATTCATTCTCTCTCTCCCTCTCCCTCTGCCTCTCACCTCCACCCTTCCATCCCACTCACACGTGCTTTCACTCTAAACAAATAAAATCTTTAAAATAAATAAATTTAGGGACGCCAGGGTGGCTAAGCAATTGAGTAACTGCTTACAGCTCAGGGCATGATCCTGGGGGCCAGGATCGAGTCCCACATCAGGCTCCCTGCGGAGCCTGCTTCTCCCTCTGCCTATGCCTCTGCCAGTCTCTTTGTGTGTCTCTCATGAATAAATAAATAAATAAATAATAAATAATAAATAAATAAATAATAAATAAATAAATAATAAATTCATATGATCGGATAATATATACTAAAAATTAAATTTGAAATCACTCATTGAAAAATAATGCCAATTGTAAAATTCTTATATAATACCTGTTGCTATAGATATAAAAATACATATGCTATTATTGCTTTTATTAAAAATGCTTTTACATAGAATATGCAAATGCAACATTTAAACAGATTAGTATGACCATAAGGGACTCATGCAGATGTGTATATTTTATGTTTGAAACAAATAGAATTACCAAACCTATAGGAAAAACATGGATAATGCAATAACACTGTCAATTTTTTATCCTTTGGTAAAAAAGTAATTAGATCCTTACCTCCTCCTATATGTAACATAAATTTCCAGAATCAAAGACTTAAATAAACATCAATAGAAAAACTGAAATCTTTACAATAAATCATGCCTATGGAGGTTAACATTCTGTGAATTGGAAGATATCTCTTATGAAGTTTGACCATATATACATTAAACAACAACATTTCATGACAAATGTGTCATAAAAAGTGAGGTAATAAAGTCAGAATTGGAAAATGGTTTCCAAAAACACGTGGGTTAACATCTAACACCTTCTAGAAATCTTTCAATCCAATATTTCCATTCATAAGAAAGAAATGCAATATAAATTAGCAAGATAAATAAACAGGAAAATCTTAAAAGCACAAAGCAAAATAGGACAGTTCCAATAATTGAGGAAATGAAGAGACTATTTCACAGCATCATGTTAGCAAAGATTTAAAGATCTATAAGCATAATGAATTCAAAAGAAAATGGAATGTAAAACAACTTTCAATGGGCTGAAAATTGATATCTGATATGTAAAAATCTGACTATGAGTCCTTGGAGTTCCTAGCATTCCAGATGATGCTCTGATTTTGAAGAAAAAAAATACTTTTGCAGGAATATTTTCATTGTAATATTACCAAAACCTTGAAAACAAGATGTAATATACTTTGTTATAATTGAACAATGGAAATTACAAAGCATTAAAGTGAAATTAACAACACAGGCCAAAATAGATGGTCAAAGTATTTTTTCAGGATGTCTGTTAATTAAATGCAACTCAGGCATCTAGTTGATAATAGAATAAAGAATATTGCTTTAAGGGACATTAGTGAGAACTAGGAAACACTGGACTATGTACTGTGGATGAGATAATCATCTTGCATCAATATCGAACTTCCTAATTTTGACAATTGAATGCTAGTATGCAAGAAATATCCTTGTTCTTAGGATATATATACTGAATTATTTAGAGAAAATTGTCACAGTATCTTTAACTGTATACCGAATTATTCAGAAAATAAATTATATATGTGTGTTTGTGTATGTGTAGAGAAGAATAAGTGAAAAAGGAAATGTAGCAAAATCATAAAATTTGGTCCATCAGTGGGTGCCTTTTTGCAACCTATGAATTTTAAATAATAAAATAAAATATAAAATATTGAATAAAATGCAAGTTGCAAAATACATATTTCATGAGATAATTTATTCACTATTTCAATATATATCTTGTAACTATACATTACATATACATACTGCACAATTAAAAGACATGAGTAGGATGGGAAAAAGCAAGTTTATGAAGCTTTTGCTCTAAAAGAGGGCCATATTACTTTATATTTTCAAATCCTTTCTTTGATGCTATAACCTAGAAAAGGTGTCTCTCCCTTTAATCTGCTTTCTAAACCAATATGAAAGACAAGGAAAATGAAGCAAATGAAAAACAGAAATGATAATTATAGTTTTTATGATTTTAACAACTCCTTTATTCTCCAAACACGGTATAAATGAGGGTGGGTTCCCAAGTTCAATGAATATTAGATCAGCTTGAGAATGGATGCAACAAGAACATCCACAACCCAGGTAGCGCTTGCAGAGCACAGGATTTTCCAAATTAAGAAGCACAGGTTAAGAAGCAAGATCTATGATGGAAATACAATTGTATTGATTCTAGGAGCCTCCCTAAGAGCCATCTGAAATCATGGAATCACAGATGTACCATTTCTTGAGATGACCAACAGGATTGTTTTACAAGTTCAAGTCTATTAAGGACAGAGACATACATTAAAGCATAAACTTGTGGAATCACTATGGTGCACACCTGAAACTAATGCAACATTGTACATCAATTATACTCAAAGGAAAAAAAAAAAAAACACCCAGCTACCAGTGAATTGCTACAGGATATCTACACATGCTTATACACTCATACACACATGCATGAGCACACACAGACACACGCACACACACGCATACTCCTTGTCAAAAGAGCTCCCGAGTCAATCAATATGATGTCTATCTAAATAACCTTAATCACTCACTACCTCCTTTTTAAATTGCTTTGCTGCAAGGAAGACGTGTAGGCATGCAGAGATGAGGAAAATTGGATCAATATTCAAAATATTGAAAAAAGAGGTAAGGAATGCTGAAAACAAATAAGAAACACTAGAGACATATTTTGTCTATAAATAGGTGAAGTTGTGACTAAAAAGGATTCAAAAATATGTATTAAAATGTTCAAATAGTGCACTCTATGCATGTAAATATCAAATAAAAATTATAAGGATTAATGAAGAAATAGCAACTCAACAATATAAATTAAGTTGCTGATGATAAAGTTAATAAAGCCATAGCCAAAATTAATGCCATAGAGAAAGTAGCAAAGTAGAATGATAAAAAAACAACTAAACAGAATAAAGAGAGCATTGTAACTCTAAAGAAAAGGAATAGGCTTTCTACATGTTCAAAAAAAAAAAAAGGCTAAATAAACTTGAGGCAAAGGAAAAAATACAATTTTATAAAGAAATTATCAGTATAAGCAAAGATAGTTCATATAATAAAATATATTTAAATAAAGGGCATTAAATAAATTATTCAATTAAAAATACTACAATATTTTAAAATTAGTTTTGAAACTAAACGTATTTCTCATACCAAATACTAACATATCTATTATTAGGAAAACAGTCTTAAGTTTTAGTTTATAGAGCAGAACCCAAATATATACTGCATTCCAATGTCACATCTAATATACATGTTCTTGAAATGTTTGAAAGTAGACAAATGGATATAACAATACCAGACAAAGGCAATAATAAAAGGAAAAAATGAATGAAAATATTAATAATTGTCACTTTAAAGTCTATCAAAAGTTGTTAAATGTGAAAGGGAAGGGCCCCACAATAAATAGCTTGTAATCATGAATATGCACGTACCAAGTATCATAGCATCAACATTCATGAAGCAAAAAACCAGAGGTATAGGAAAAAGTACCCTTCTGATGTTTCAGTTCATGATAGACAATACTGAGAAAATATTAGTAGTAATATAGAACACTTCAATAAAATAATATATAAATGTAATTGATATATATAAAAGAATTTACATAGGAAATACCCTGCCCAAATGTTCAGGAAACAATAACAAAATCTCAAAGTATATATTACTAATAGCCATGAAGAAAAAATATGATAAGTACAAGTAGAGAAAAAAATCTTGTAAATAGCATGTTAATATTTTCTTATTATGTAAAAAGCACACACATATACACATCCCTTATAAATGTTAAAGTACAAAAGACAGTTCCTTCATAAAACAATCTTCAAGCAAGAACAAAATAAAAATTGAAATTCAGAATATTTTGAAAATAATCATGAAATTACTGATGTCAGCACATACAAGAACAAATTATGTGATACTTATATGGACATATATATTCATTAATGACAGAATAAAGCTACATGAAATAAGATCTTAAAACTACATGTGGCAAAGTTACTAAAATGTATCAAAATATAAAAAGAATAAATTAATAAAGGCTAAATCAGAAATTAATAAATTACAAAAAAGAAAAATGATGACCAAAAACAAGTATAATAAGTAATATCTGGGAATAAACAAAACAACAATCAAACAAATCCGATTAGCTAACAAAACCTAAAATACAAAGGAAGAAGCAAAATAAAAAAAATATGAAAAATAGAAAAAGAATGGTGGAAAAAAAGTTGAATAAATCTCTCCATTCTATGGAAATAAACATGCCAGCCTAGAAAAAAGGAAGATTTAAAGAAATGTAAATAACTTGAATATGACATCAGAAAAATATATAATCTAAATGGAACACTTACCACAGCATAAAGAAAGATACAGATAAAATGAATGAAAATAGCCAATACATTTCTGAAAAAAACCTGAACAGAATAACAAAACTGCAAGCTGATGTACTATCTTCATTTTTGATCGTCTACATAACAAATTACCAAAAATTATCAAGCACTTAGCAATTTGAAACTCTTCATTATTTCACAGTTGCCAGAATTTTGGAATAATACATCTTGTTTCTGTGTACAGGATATCCCCACGGCTGAAATCAATGTATCAACCAGGCCAAGTTCTCATCGGGGATTTCGGTACTTAATCTATCCTCATGATCTTTTAATTGTTTTTCTCTTTTTCCCTCAGTTTCCCTCTTTGCCATCCACTTGTCTTCTATGTCACTCACTGGTTCTTTTACCTCGTTAACCCTTGTCGTTAGGACCTCTAGTTTGGATTGCATCTCATTTAATTGATTTTTAATTTCTGCCTGATTAGATCTATATTCTGCAGTCATGAAGTCTCTTGAGTCCTTTATGCTTTTTTCTAGAGCCACCAGTAGCTGTATGATAGTGCTTCTGAATTGGCTTTCTGGCATTGAATTGTAATCCAGATTTTGTAACTCTGTGGGAGAGAGGACTGTTTCTGATTCTTTCTTTTGAGGTGAGGTTTTCCTTCTAGTCATTTTGCTCAGTGCAGAGTGGCCAAAAGCAAGTTGTACTGGAAAAAGGAGAAAAAGAGAAGAGAAAAAAGAAAAAGAAGAAGAAAAAAAAAGGAAAATAAAGGGGGGAAGCAGACAAGAAACTAAAAACAAAAGGGAGTATCCTCTGATTCTATATACTGTAAATCCCTCGAGTTCCCCTGAAGTTTCCAGTGCTGCTTGGTCAATAACTTGCTTTTCCCCTGTCCAACTCAGTGGTCTTCTGGGGGAGGGGCCTGCTGTGCGATTCTCAGGTGTGTGCCCCTGGGAGCGCTGCCCAGCCCCCTGCCAGGTGCATGGCTGAGTGTGAACTGTTTTTCCTGTGAGGTCTCTGCTCAGTCCCAGGTACAAGGTGACACCAGGAAGAACAGCGACAGTGGTGGCGGCCAGCTCTCCAGCCCTAAAGTCAGCTACCGCAGTAACTATGGAGCTCCCAGTCCGCAGGGGCCTGGATCCTCCAGGGGCCGGCCCGGTGATCTGCTCAGCTCGGGGCCACCCGGCAGCTGGAGTGTCCTTGCTGTTCTGGGCCCTCCCGGCCTCAGCCTGTCCCTGGGGGAGCACAAGATCCTGGCTGTGTCCCTGGTGCCCTGGGCTCCCGGGCCTGCGCTGCTGGAATCGCGCTCCCAGCCGCGTAGCCCCCTCCGCCCGGAGCCTCTGCCCGAGCTGCCTCCGAGCTGCTCCCGGGTCCAGCTGGGCATGTGCTGCAACCCTTTAGGGAGCTCCGCTGGGGGTGTGGCGGGGTCTCCCTGGGGCGCAGGTGACTGTTAGTATCCCAGGGAGCCTGAGGGCATCCCTGCCCCTCCTGGGGTCCTGCTCTAACTCCCTGCGATTGCCTTTCCTCCCGGGAAAGTTGGTGCAGCTCCTGCTTCTCTGGGGCGGGGCTGTCCTGTCCTGGGGACACTAGCCCAGGCCTTAGCTCAGCTCCTCGTGGGGCCCCTCCCCCTTGGAGGCCTTTTGTTTCTTTATTTTTTTCCCCGTCTTCCTACCTTGATAGAAGCGTGAACTCTTCTCACTATAGCATTCTAGCTGTTCTCTCTTTAAATATCAAGCCAAATTCGTAGGTTTTCAGGATGATTTGAAGTCTATCTAGATAAGTTGGTGGGGACAGGTGACTTGGGGACCCTACTCTTCTGCCATCTTGCCCTGTCTCTCATATTGGTTTCTTATGGAAAAATATGAAGGCATGTAGTCCATTTATGATCCTTTGATGGTGTAATAACACTGCCCATGTTACATGTGTTTTTGTGTGCTAAATATTATGCATTGTGCTTTGGTGATTTACCCACCTCATCTTTATGATAACCCCCACGTAATTAATTCTATTTAATCAAGATTGTATACCTCCCATGTTTATTTGGCTCTAACCTCCTCTGAGCCATCAGACATTTACACAAAGGAAAGTGAATACACTCTTGTCCTAACACTGATGAAATCTCAGCCTCCTCAAATTGGCCCCTGGCCTGGCCTCCACTGTGCACACCTAAGCACAAATCTGAACCACTCTATGAGGCCCTTCTTGACTAGACTCCAAGAGGCTGTGGCCACTCCATCACATCAGGGCTAAAAGGTACACAATTGATAGTACCAGGCTTTGTCAACTGCTGCCCAGAAGAGCCTGGTGCCAGTTCAGAGGTATGGGAATGTTAATGTTCCATGAGAAATATCTTGACAAGAGGCAGGAGGTGAGGAAGAGCTGACCAAGTGGTTTTTCCTTTCTTTATCCCTACAAACTACTCCAAAGCAAGAAATTTCTATGCAACTCCCTTACAATTCATTTCACATTAGCAGAATGATTAAACGAGCCAAAAGGATGTCTAGTTAAATCTGAATTCCCGAAAAAACAAAAATCATTTTTAAAATATATTTTATCTAATTCTTTTTAACTTTTATAAGTGGTTGCCCTAGCATTTGCAAAATACATCTATAATTAATCCAAACCCATCTTTACATAACACTGTACCACTTCATGGGTATTGCAAGTACCTTATATTAATATAATAAAATATTTCTAGTTCTTTCCTCTTGTCTCTTATGTCATTGTCAACATTCAACTTATGCATAGTCATTATAAGCATGCGTACTCACATAGATCTGTACAGCCACATCCATAATCAAATACACTGTTGCTATTACTATGAAATGTTACCTATTAGATCAGTTAAGAATGACAAAATAGAAGTTTTATTTTACCTTCTACTAATTTGTCTCCAGTGATCTATTTTCCTTCGTGTTGATCCCCGTTTCTAATGTACATTACTTTCCTTCTTTTAAGACTTATTAACATTTCCTGCAGGGCAGGTGTACTGGCATCTTGTAATTTTTGTTTGTCATGAAAAGTTTTTACTTCCCTTTCACATTTGAAATATCATTTCATAGGATAAGAACTCTAGGTTGGTAAGGTTTTTCTTTCTATGCTTTAAATATTTCTCCTTTGTTTGCCTGCCTGGTTTCTGAGAAGTCAGATGGAATCTTTATCTTGCTACTCTATAGGCAAAGTGCTTTTTCAACTCTGGCTTTTCTGAAGATTTTTTTCCGTCATTTTTGAATTTTCTGTATTTTGAGTGTGGTACGCCTAGTTTGTGTGTGTGTATACACATTGTATAATTCTATTCTGTACAATTTATTCTGCCTTTTGTTCTCTGAGTTTCCTACAGTGCTATGCTCACCACAAGTGTTGCTACCAGTGGTCACCATACAATCCTCCTATAGTACAATTGACTCTCTCTGCTTACATTATCCATCTGTTCTTGCGTACTGTCTGCTTTTTACATTATGGTTCTTAGCACATCAATCATAGTTGTTTTAAATTCCTGCCTGATAATTTCAGCATCCCTGCCATATCTGAGTCTGGTACTGCTGCTTGTTCCATCTCTTCGAATCTTATTTGTTGCCTTTCAGTATGCCTCGTGATGATTTGTTAAAAACTGGACAGGATATACTAAGCAAAGAAATTCCGGTAAATAGGACTGTAATGATGTGTTGTAAGATGTGGAGAAAGAGAAAGTGTTCCATAGTCTTATGATTAGATCTCTCAATGAATTTGTGTCTTTATTGAGACATGAACTTCATGTGTACCTCTCAGTACCTCCCTCTGTTTGTGAGGTGATTTCTCCTCAAGATCATTTACTCTAAAATTTAAATTTTTTTTAGGGGGGATGCCTGGGTGGCTCAGCAGTTGAGCATCTGCATTTGGTTCAGGGCATGATCCTGGAGTCCTGGGATCGAGTTCCACATCGGGCCCCCTGCGTGGAGCCTGCTTCTCCCTCTGCCGGTGTCTTTGCCTCTCTCATGAATAAATAAATAAAGTCTTTACAAATAATAAAATAAAATCTTTTGAATCTATTCTGAATTTCTGTGCTACTGATAAGACATATACTATCATTCTGATTTTTAATTTTTAATCTATCTAGAATCTATTGCAATGTTTACCTTTAGTCTCTGGAGACAGTCTAATTAGATAAATCACTCAATTCCTAGAGCCAAAGATCAGTTTTGTACTTGCCATTCCTAGCATTGTAGTTGATAAACAAGCTCTTGCTTTCCTTTCCATGTATAAAATGAAGAAAATGACAGCTGTGTCGGGATGTATGGAGGTTTGTTTGAAGGGATTCCAGATGGGATTTTTTTTCCAAGCAAAAATGAATGACATAAATATGTTGTTAAATGTTTTAAGTTTGGATTTACATTAAAAATAAATAATGTCTACCTATTTATAGCTCATGACCCTTGGGTATCCTAGCATCCAGCATGCTTTAGAAGAGATTTAGCTGACACAGAGTTGTGAGCTGAACATCTGCATTCAGCATAAGCTCATTTGACAATGAATTCTTGCTTTTGTGGTTTTAAAGAATACGTAGATTTCCCCATTTTGCTGTATGATGCTTGGTTGTTGCAAAAGTCCCTTCATTGTGATTGGTTTTTCCCATTGCCATCTATATCTAAAGAAGGTAAACAAAAACAGGCTCAAAGGAACCTAGCGCCTGCATTCTGTTTAACTCAAATTGTGGTATAGCTCTTGCTGGAACATTTTTCCATTTCCACTTTTCTTAACTTGGCCTCATTTCCTTCATTAAATTCTTTACCTCAGTACTGCTGCCACAGCCACTTCAAAAGATAATTCCCTGGAGGACCAAGGAGCCAGCCTACTTCCCTAAAAGACAATGCCTTGTTTAGCAATCTGGTCAGATGCTTTAGCCCAGCACAATTGATTGAAAAACTGCTGTCTGTAGATATGGCTTGAATTAAGTTCAGTGAGCTTAAGCAAGGTACTTGTCACTAATTAATCACACTCACCACCACACACATTTCTAGAATCAGTTCTTAGGCTCATTTCCTTTGATTTTTTCCTTAGTAGAGAGTAGCTGGATTACATTAGTGTGATCCACTGAACAAAGTGTTCTTCCGCAAAAAGTTTAAAATTTTACATTACCAGAATAAAAAATTGAAAGACAAGCAATAGAGAATGACAGAAATACTCCAAAATCGTAATAACCAGTAAGATTTTTAATGTAAGTAGAATTAGGTTCACATGTGCATTAAAGCAGGAGAATGTTTTTTGCCAATAAAATTCTGGCAGTGATACCACCAAATAATTGATTAGTAGAAATTTGAAATAAAAGACAATTTAAGGAGATCTAAAACTATACTTTTTTTCTAAATTAAAAAAAAAAAACTATTCTTAGCTTAATCCAAACATTTTTTTTTTTTTGCTTTGTACAGCTATGAGATTTGACAAGCGCATGACATCACGTACCATCATTTCAGTATCATATGGAATAGTCTTTCTCCTTGTATGAGTTTTGTTAGTTTGTGTCTTTTAAGAAATTGACTTAATTCATCTAAGGATCGAATTGGTAGCCATAAAGCTTTTCATAATATTTCTTTATTACCACTGTAATGTCCATGGTATCAGTAATGAGGATCTCTTTCATTTGAGAAATTAGTAATTTGTGTCTTCTCTCTCTTTCCCTAGCTATTCCCTAGGAGTGGTTATCCTAGCTATATATTTATACATGTTATTGATCTTTTCAAAGAATTAGATTTTATGGATTTATTGATTTTCCACAATCATTCATTTGCTTTTAATTATACTGATTTATGCTTTTATTTTTGACATTCTTTTCTTCTACTTGCTTTTCTTTTGGCTTTTCACTTTGTAGTTTCCTAAGGTGGAAGCATATATTATTGAATTTTTTTTTTTTTTTAGTAAGTGCTGAGGATGTGACCTAACCAGTGTTTCGTTGACCTTTGTGTTCTCCTACTTGGGACAGGAAATCTGGGTTTGGAGAGGAGACAAGGGTTGTTTAACTGCTGCTCTATTTGTTCTGATAAGACTCTGGTAAAGTAGTTTCTCTTCCAGGGCAGACCATTGTTATGAAGAATGCTCTGGGCATATTTCGACATTTTTGTTTCACCCTCCCCTGCTTAAAACTGGAGAGGACATTTTTGTAATCTTTACTGTGAGAACTCAGTGTAAGGGTGGGGCCCTTGTACTTATCATCCATGATCTTATAGGGTTCTTCTAGGACAAGAACTCTAGGAGCTCTTAACTCTCAAATTAACTTACTTCAGCCTGCAATAATTCATCAAAATGTATTCATCTTTGTTCTTATTGTGAGAATAAAAGTGAGGAGTTCTAAGCCTTTTTTCATGTCAGATCTGAAACTGGAAGTCCAGGAACATATCATTATAGAAGAGTTTTCCCACATCCAAGACAACTTGTACTTAAAATTATGTGTCTTTAATTTTTGAAATTAGGCTCTCTGATTTCAGTTAAATGATCAAGTATTAGTTTCTAATGCTGCTCTAGCATTAGTAAATTTTAGTGGCTTAAAACAATACAGATTTGAGGCACCTAGATGCCTCAGTCAGTTAAGCACCTGCCTTAGGCTCAGGTCATGAGCCCAGGGTCCTGAGGTTGAGTCCCATGTCAGGCTACCCCCTCCCTCAGCCTTCCTCATGCTCTCTCTTGCATTCTCTCTTTCAAATAAATGAATAAAATCTGTATTTTTTAAAGATTTTACTCATTTATTTGAGAGAGAGAGATAGCAAAAGAAAGCACAAGCAGTGGGGAGGACAAGCAGGAGGGAGAAGGTCAGGCAAAATGAGGCCTATATGTCATTCTGAATGAAGGAGAAGGGTGTAAGAATGCATGTACACATTTTTTTTCTTTATGTGCTGAGAACAAGTCAAAAGCTATTTTTATTTTTTTCTATATGGATAAATTCTGTTTTTTTTTTAATCTGGATGCTCATATTTTCATATGTTTTTAAAATTCAGGATTTCAATAACAATATTTATAGGGATTAGTCATCAGCATTAATAGTATCTGGGTCCCAGTATGGCTTTCAAAATAGAGACACAAGTTTCTAGCATTCCCCTGAGGTAATCATTGAAGTGACACTGTGTCCCTTATTTTAAATACTAATAGTCCTTTATTTGTATTATATAAGTAGATACTCAAAGTATTTGGAGTTTTTATTTATTTTTATTTTTATTTATTTATTTTTTTTATTTGGAGTTTTTAAAAAAAGATTGATTTATTTATTTGAAAGAGAGGACAGGGGGAGGGGCAGAGCAAGAGGGAGAGAGAGAATCTCAAGCAGACTCCTTGCTGAGTACGGAGCCCGATGTGGGGCTCAGTCCCACAACCCTGAGATCATGACCTGAACTGAAATCAAGAGTCCAACTCCTAATTGACTGAGTCACCCAGGTGCCCCTGTATTTTTTTTTTTAAGAAAAGTTTTGTTTTCACAGGTAAATAAAAATTGGCCACTGGAAATGGGGAAAGAATATATTCTATAGATAAAGGGAAGAGCAAATAAAAATAGCAAAAAAAGAATGCCTTTCAGAATTACAGGTAGTTCCATTTCCTAAGAATGAAGGTGAGTGAGACAGGGACATTATCTGAGACAAAAGAAATTGTCAAAAGAACAGTGTATACTGACCAAAATATTTTATTTATTTTATATACTTTATTTATATGTATTTATTACTGAAATATATTTGACATATAAAATTATGCAAATTTAACATATTCAACATACTAATTTGATACATTTATGTGATATGATTGCCATTGTATGAATTAGTACCATGTCACATAATTATCATTTCTTCTTGAAGATTGGAATAACTAAGTTCTAGTTTTTTTGGCAAGTTTGATAATTATAGTATAATATTGTCTATATTCACTATACTGTGCATTGCATCTCTCTATATATACTACAATTTCTTTATCCATTTTTCCATCCATGGTTGCTTAGGATATTTTCATATCTTGGCTATTGTGAATAATGCTGCAATGAACATGGGAGTGCAATTATCTCTTTTTGAAGTATTGATTTCATTACTTTTGGATATATACCCAGAAAAGAGATTGCTGGATCATATAGTAATTCTGTTTTTAATTTTTTTGAAGAACCTCCATAACATTTGCTATTCCTTTAACTGGAATGCCCATCTCCTGGAATTTCACAGGGTCATTTCATACTATTAGGTCTTAGCCATAGGTCACTACCGTGGTAAAACCTTCCCACTTACAGAGGTAATGTCCTGTGCCCTCCCCCCACTGTCAAACACACACACCCACACAAAGCATATCCTATTCTTCTTTTTCTTTCAATATCTCTGTAGTACTTATGATTGTCTAGTGTACTATGATCTTTCATTAATCTGTTTAATTGCTTGCTCTGATCCACCGAACATTATTTACACTTCTTGGAACAATGCTGAATGCATAGTTCCCAGAAGAACACTCAATGGTTGCTTGTTGAATGAATAAAGTAACAGTACTATTGACATCTTTAAATATGTTAAACAAACTTTTAAATTTCTTTTTGTTTTTATCATAGTATTTATTAAGAATATACCAAAATCCTATTGTATTTCTCTAGCTTTTTAAATTGTTTTTATCATTTTATAATGAAATCAATATCTTATAGTGAGTAAGATTGTTTATATATCATGTAAGAAATTAGAATAGGCTAAAGGCTGTACCTATTTGTTTAAATTATAATAGCTCAAAATAAGTTTAAGTCAGATAAACGTAAAACCATTTATTTAATATTTCATAAAAAATTGTCTCTTATTCTCCTGCTGCTCATTAGTGAGACTATATGCATTTTTATAAACAATGTGTGGAAGGGGAGGGCATGTGCTGTGATGTGTTTATTGGCACATTTCTGTGAAAGGTGCACGATGTTAGCAATGATCGGGGAGTCTTATCATCCAAGTACTCACAACATAAATTTACAGCAGGTGGTAATTGTCGTGAATCCATATAAAATAATTTCCTTGGAGAACTATTTCAATTTGAACACATATCTAAAATGTGCTATTTTATTTGTATCCATTTTCCTGAACTGTATTATTTTTTTCTTTCCACGACCATGAATTATAAACCAAAATTGATTTGATGGCAATCTTCTACTTGCTTTAGTCATAATGAATTGAATCAGTGCCATTCAGCACTTGAATAAATTTTTGATACTACAGTATAAGAGAGAAAAAGTCTGTGCATAACTGGATTATTTTCCAAAATCTGGTACTGTTAACATAAATAAATAAATAGAAAAAGGACTAAAATATGAAAGCAGTAAATTTGCAGAGCCAATATGAGCAAGAGAAAGGAAAGCAGGAGTAGGGCAAAAAAGAAGCCAGTCTGATTCTATATTAGACTCTCTCTCTCCAAAGAGTCAACTGGATCTCATTTTATTTGACTGTGTTTTATTGCTTTTATTACCTTTTTTATGTTAATTCCAGTATTCTTAACAGTGTTATATTAGTTTCAGGTGTACTTGGATCCTATTTTAATCTATTCTTTATTTATGTCACTCACAAGTAAAAACACATTGAGCCATCTTAACATGTGAACTTTTTTTAAGATTTTATTTACTTATTCATGAGACACAGAGAGAGAGAGAGAGAGAGAGAGGCAGAGACACAGGCAGAGGGAGAAGCAGGCTCCTCGAAGAGAGCCCGATGTGGGACTCAATCCCGGCATTCCGGGATCCCCTGAGCCGAAGACGGGCGCTCAACCGCTTAGCCCCCCAGGCGTCCACAACATGAGAACTTTAAGTTGAAGCATTCAATTGATAAAATACCTGAAATGTAAAAAATATTATCCTTAATCCCTCAGCTTTATCCAGTCTATATAGCACAAAAATACTCACATATCCCATCTACGCAGCACAAAACTACTAGTGCTACTGTAAACACACACACATCTGGATTTTTAGATTTGACTTCCAGTTCTTTCTCAGTCTTTTAGCAATGGTACTCTGGGCATTTACAGATCTGTCTCAATCTATGTTTATAACCCCATTTCTTTCCATTCCCAGTTTTTCCGCTCTTCCTTTCAGCCACATTAACAACTCACTGCCTCCTACCATTTTCCGAACATTCTATTATTTTCACAACTCACAGCTCTGCACCTACTTCTTCCTGGTGATATCTTACTTCCTCTTTTCCATACCCGTTAACTATATATCCTCTAGAAAAATAAGATCCTATTTTCTCTAAGTAGTTTTTTCCTCTCTCTAATCCTTTAAGGGATTAAGGATTTTTTAAAGGATTAATTCCCATCTCACTAGTTCCATAGAATTTTATATCCTTATCATTGACACTCACAAGTGTTTTTATGATACACATTATTTTAAAGATTGTTTAAATCTTTATCTTTATCTTTATCTCTCAATCTGTGTGCTATTTATTATTTGAAATTGAGAATTATGACTTATTCATCCTTTTTTTTTTTTAATTTTTTTTTTTTTATTTATTTATGATAGGCACACAGTGAGAGAGAGAGAGGCAGAGACACAGGCAGAGGGAGAAGCAGGCTCCATGCACCAGGAGCCCAATGTGGGATTCGATCCCGAGTCTCCAGGATCGCGCCCTGGGCCAAAGGCAGGCGCCAAACCGCTGCGCCACCCAGGGATCCCGACTTATTCATCCTTTTATTGTGACATGAATCCTATTTTCTGGCACTTCATAATTAAAATGAAGAAGCAGATGGTGTTACACAAAAACTCTCAAAATGCCCTCCTCCCAAGATTCCTATACTATGGCTATTCATTCAAACAGGAATCCAGGTACTACTATGAGGGACATTGCAGATGGAATTAAGGTTACTAGTCAGCTGACCCTAAATTAGGGAGATTTTCCTGAATTATCTAGTTGGATGGAGGTAATCATGTGAGCCCTTAAAAGCAGCAAAATGCAAAGGGGTCAAGTGGAGCCATGTTGCACACAGGGATGGAAGGAGAAGAGGCAGACAGGAAGATGAGAGGCATTTGGAGCATGAAAAGGACCTGCTATTGATGGTTTTGAGATGAAGGAAGAGCACTGTTAACCAAGAAGTGTGGGTGGCTTCTGGAAGCTGCAGATGACCCTTGACTGGCAAGCAGCAAGAAAACAGACACCTGGGTGCTACAGCCTCATAGAACTGAATCCTGCAAACAACTTGAATAAGCCCAGGAGCTCATTCATCTCAGAACATCAGAAAGGAATACAGCCTGACTGACACCGTGATTTAAGCTTTGGAAAACCTTTGCCAGGATTCTGACTTCCAGAAATGTGAGATAATAGATAAAACTATGGTAACTTATAGTGATGGTAGAGAAGTAATATAGAAACAATGACTTGTATTCTCTCTTCAGAAAAAAAAAAAGACTTTGTTCTTTCAGTGTTTCAGTTAAGGCTCCTTACCCTGGATGCTTTTCTACGGACAAAAAATACAATGGTGAACAGGACAAAGTGTCTGCTCTCATGGAGCTTAATTCTATTTATCTTGCCTTCTTGCTAACAGGATAAACCTTTTTTTGTCATGAATTATTTGCATGACAACAAGCAACCCAATGACTAATCAGTGTGGAGAATTAAGTTTACATGATTACAACAGATTCACTACCTCCTACTACCCTTGATTTAGGATTTATGTTCATATACCTACCCTAGTATAGATCCTGTGGAATTATTTTTCCCTTGTTGAATGGATTGTATACTATTTTTTTTAAGAAAATGCAGTGTTTTCCAGTTATTTTGAGAAATTAGATTGCCTAATGTTAAGAGGCGCAATTTAATGATGTTACTGAGGTTTTATTTTCTTAATATTTAATTATTTTCCAGATGATTTTGCAAAAACTGCCACATGTACAGATGTGGAATTTGATTTTCATCAATTTCCCTCAGATTTGATATTATTTCAGCTTTTGTCACCAAAATTGTGTGCATATTTTTAGTCAATAGTATGCATAATAATGAAGTAAGCTCTCAGTAGGAGAAACTGTTTTTAGAACTATTAACATGCTTTTCTTAGTTGCCTTTTTGATAACAAAAGTTTCATTCTGGTGGGCCCCTGTTGACTGTTATTTGTTTACTCTCTTGGACTGAGAGGTGGGAATGAGTTGAAGATTGGGATATTACTGAATTCATGTACAGAGAAGGAAGACTGCAAGGACCACAAAAAGTTGGGGATTAGAAAAACAAATAGAAATAATATAAAGGGTTTTGAGATTAGAAAAACAAATAGAAATAATATAAAGGGTTTTGAGATTAAACGTAGGATTATTTTAAGACCCTCCTTTTGTTTTGAGAAAAGATTTTCTAGAATCATTTTCCTCTACTGACAACATCGAAGGCTTGACCTGGAGGATTCAGCTTAGAGAGTCAACTCCTCCTGTGGAGAAGATTCCACCTCATTTATGACATCAGAGCTTGGAGATTTGCTCACGGGTATGTGTTAGAAGAGATGGAAACAGGACTGACTCACAGATAACTATAGAAAAATAAGTAAAGAGAGGTAGAGAAGCTTCTAGTTCAGATTTATTTGCCCCTTTCATGCCTTGGTCTTGAGGTAAGGCATTTTGTTAGATAGGAGAAGCAGATGTAGAAATCTTGCTTTGGATTCCTTTTTCGTGCTCTTGGGGGGAACCACTTCTATGCAGAAATAACTCCTAGGCATGCATCATCCAGCCTAGTGTAGAAGGTGCAGAGGGACACGTGGAGGAAGAGTGGGCCAGGCCCTAGTGGCATGGCACAGACTTGGCCAAGATTATTACAGCAAACTTCAGGTACTTTGATACTTCTTCTCAGGTCAAGGGCTCCAGGAATAGAAGAGAGTCTGAAGCTAGAGAAATTCTTAAGGAATAGCTGAGTCTTCAAGGGTATAGGCCAATGATCTCCAAGAGTTCTACCTGAGCCCCCAAAGCAAAACTGTATTTAACAGCTACATTGCTGCTCTCAACAGAGAGAAATGGGACATTGCCTTGGAAGCTAGGGAGAGTCAAAAATACACTTTCCTCAGGTCCTACACTCGGAGTTCACAAGGAGCCCACATGCTCCCACATGTGCACTCAGACACACCTATGGAAAGGGCACGGAAGGTGGATGGAAGGCAGAAAAGTCTGAGGCTGAAGATGTTACCGGAGCCCAAGTTCGACTGCCTGTTACTCGAAATGCCAAGTCGCAAGAGATGAGTGTTGACTCGAGTATGAGCTTTATTCAGGAGGCCAGCCCCCTGGGGAGAAGGTAGGCTTTTGTCCAAAAGGCAACTGCAGGTTTCTGCCTGGCCAAGAAGGCTGGAAAGAGTTGATCAGGGAAGGGGGGCAGCAGCCTGAAACATTTCCCGATTCCATGGAGATGTAGTGGTAAATATGAACAGCTCTCGGTGCTTCAAGGGTGCGCAAGGACTACTTCCAGTTCTGTGACTTGTGAGAGCTTCCTATTCTCCTCCTAGAAAGGGCCGTGAGATTTATAGATGTTGTGCTCAAGATTGTGAATCCGAGAGAGCCACAAGGAGCCGACACCGATGCAAGTACACGAGGGTTTATTAACAAGCTCGAGCTTGGGTCCAAGTACACCCGACACAGCGGAGCAGGGACTTGGACCCTTAGGGGGGTTACAACTGGGTTTTTATGGGCTGGTCTAGGGGATTTTCAGAAGAGGTGGAGGAATTTCTTAAGCTCTGTTTTCATTCCCAATACGGGACTTTCTGTCTCTGTCAAGGGTGTTCTGCGGTTTTTCCTGTAAAGTTCAGCTCTAATTCCCAGGGGCCTGAGATGGCTGTACTTGTGCTAATGCTGAACTTGAGGTGGAGTGGCCTTAATTTTTTCGGCCTCCACAATATACACAAGGAAGGTTAGTAAATAAATCACATGAATTTAAGAACATTTAAAGATCACCAGGCTAGTTATGAAGATCAAGAGCCCTCCAATACTCCATTTTTAAAAGAAAAAGTACAATTACTAAATTTTTGGACCTGACAGAGTAAACTCAGCTTCCACCTAAAATTATGTAAAACTTACTGTTATTATTTTTTACTGTTAACCAGCACACGGAGGATCATGGTAGGACCCAGGTTAGTTCCCGGCCAATCGAAAACGTCGGTACACTCAAATGTTAGTGCAAATTAAAATCTGTGGCTCCATCTTTTATGTTTTGGAAATTCCTTTCTCATTTTGGGGTTTTGCATTTTCTACAGAGCAGTTACAATTTTCCACAGTTAACCAAGTTTTCGGTGTCGTGTATTCTCTGGAGGCATATGACAGCAAGTACTTATAATCCTAGCACCTTGTATTCACATACTTTTTTATAGATTCAGTGTGCTTTCCCATGCATTAGCTTTCTTGATTCTATAAAAACTTGTGAAGGAGGCTGTATACAATTTCTCCTGCAGCATGCTCTGGCATAAATTACCTAGGTCTAACCACTGCTGCGGCTCCCAGGAGGAAATCACTGGGCTGCAGAAACCGAAGCCTGACAGGGTTAATCATAACGGTACTACTAATGGAAGCTAACAACTATTAAGCCTTATTTGCTGCACACCCTCTTTACAAGGCTTATGCTGATTCCTTCATTTAATTCCCACAGATACATTTTTCAGGGAGGCGTCTCAAGGTTAAAGGAACTAAAAGTCAGGACTCCTATGCCTGGTTCAGAAAAGTTTCTACAAAGTCCCATACTCAATTTTACACTAAATGTGTGGGGATTTAGAGTTGAAAATCCAGAAAGCTTAATAGTTAAATTGATTTATAATATATAACCCTAGGTCCCAGGGATTATTTCCAATACCACTCACTTTTGGCAGCTCTTTGTCATTTAGCCTTTAAAAATTAATCAAGCCAAGATATACTTTTCAAGATATATTTTTATTTTCTCTGGTAACTTAATAAGAGTAAAATGTTATCTCAGTTTGTTGAGCAATTTTTTGTAGCTTTTTCCTTAGATACCCAGTAACTGGTAAATTTAACTATTTTCAATGTAATACGTTTTTCTTAGAACATGCCTACTATAGGAGCAGAAATTTTCCCCCCCTTCTTCTCTTCAAGGTTCTCTGGTTGGTCTAATCATTAAATTAATATAAAGCAGAATAATGGAAGAAATACCAATTTTGTACATGTGGGAGCCCCACGAAAATATGAGACTCAGGGGTGCCTGGGTAGCTCAGTTGCTTAAGCTTCTGCTTCAGCTCAGGTCATGATCTTGGGGTCCTAGGATCCAGGCAGCATCAGAATCCCTGCTCAGTGGGGAGCCTACCTCTCCTTCTTCTGCCTCTCCTCCTGCTTGTGCTCTTTCTCTCTCCTACTCTCTGTCTCAAATAAGTGAATAAAATCCTTTAAAAATATGAGATCCAAAGGACATTCAAGTAATATCTTGAATTAAGGAAAGGGGTCTGAGGATACAGAGAGGAGGAAGGCCATTCCTAAAAAGGTTGACTTGTCATGTAATATGTTTCCTAGATACCTAGGAAAGGTATCTCTGGTGATAGCTTTCTTTCTGGTACAGGCTCCCTTTCCAATGTAAATTTATGCAGTTGAGGAGGTAAAGAGCTTTTTCTGAGTCCACTAAGTTGTTTTTTGTTTTTTGTTTTTTGTTTGTTTTTTTTTTGTTTGTTTGTTTGTTTGTTTGTTTTTGAGTCCACTAGGTTTTGATTGCCTTTAGTTCAAAATAATTCTTCTGTCAAAGAGATATATTTTGGAGTGGCTAATTCTGTTCCCCTTCATGGTTAAATAAGAGTACTGTGGTAATTAAGTTAATGAAAAATACGGAATACCACTTGTTATTACAGTTTAAAAAATATCAAACCAGTGTGACAGATTTTGGATGGTAGACAAAGGTCCTTAATCAAACTGTGGTTGTTGTTTCTACTTTGCTGAGAGCCCCTTGATTTATAAATATGTTCTTGGCACTTTTCTCCTAACTAAAATAGTCTCAGTTAACCAGTTTAATTAAAAAGATAATATTCAGAGACCGAATTAATGTAAAAAATTTGTTTTATTCATGATTCCACTTTATCATTTGAACAAAATGTAAATATAGTACTTTTGTTCAGACTTGGAGATTGTTCTGTTAATATATCTAGACTACAGAAACATACTCAGAAAATGCATTTTATTACAAGGACCTAGATTCCATTTGGTATTTCAATGTATTTATACATTTACATCCTAGATATGATACAAATTAACTATCAGGGTATTAAAAAAATAGAGACAAACCTTTCATTAAAATGAATAAGAAAAAAATCAATTTAGGAAAGCCAAATGTTTTAATATAGAGCATCTGTTATTTGTGCATCTGTCATTGTGTAACTCTTCATCATTCCAGGCTACCGAGTGCTGTCTGCTCTAAAGCAAGAAAATAACCAATCTGATCATTTATTCTTACTTGGATCAGTTAGCGCTCTAGTCCAGACCCTTATACAACACACACGCAAAACACATTTTTTTGATCTCTAAGTAGAAACTACTGACAGGAATCAGGAGACTAATGGCACCATCAGTGCTGGAAGGAAGTACAGGGAATGAGGACCTGAACCATGATTGGTCAGAGGCTACACCCAGAACACAGGAAAATAGACCTACTTTTCATTAGGTCTGTGACCTTGGAGGAGCAAAAAGACTTTTCTTGGCACCATGTTTGCATCTGCAATGTCAAAGAACTTAACCAGAAGTTCCCAGTGTGTATGAATCTGGGTTCTTTGAAGCTCAGGAGAAGACTGATGCCCCAGCTCCTAGCCAGGCAGGCAGAGAGAGTAAAGTCTCTTCCAACTCAGTCTTTTTGTTACATTCAGGCCTCCAAGGGATTAAATAAGGTCCACCTGCATTAGAAAGGACCTGGTGCTTTACTCATTCTACAGATTCAAAAATTAATCTCATCTAGAAACTCCTTCCCAATCACACCCAGATTAATGTTTAACCAAATATTTTAACACCACATAGCCTAGTCAAGCCAACACATCAAATTCACCGCCACAGCAAACTTTATTCCAGATATTCTCTGTTCTGGTTTACTGATATTTTGCTAAACCAGATCCTCCATTCTCTTCCTTTTACTTTGACCCAAACCACAATATTTCCTTCCATGAAAACATGTCATATGTTATATTTTATTGTTTTCTCTTTTATACTCTAATTGTACTAGCATTGTGAGTGATTACACAACCCTGTGACACAGTCTACCATGTATTCTCTAGCTCTTTGACAACTAGGTTCTCTAGTCTTCATTCATCAGATCCCAGTCCCAGGGCTGTATCCTTGGACTTTATCTCTCTGAGATAAATTCAGACAATAAAAAGGAATCTCTTTTTTGCAGAACGAAAATGGAATACTATTGGCAGTTTCTGTTTCAGTGTCATATTACCGGTACATCTGTTCTAGAACAAATCAGGACATTGAGTTCATTAACTTTCTTTCTTAATTCTCTTATATTTATAGTCTCCTATGCCTGTTTTTCTTCTTGCTTATATGCTTAGAGTCTATCATCTAATATCAAAACATTCTTTAACCAAGATTCTTATCTCAATTTTCTAGTATCTTTCAGCCAAGTAAATATGGCAACTGCATTACTGACCAAGTTTAGCAAAAAATTGCAAATGAACAGATCAGATTTACTCTTATCTTGTGACATCAATAAAAGCTCCAATTTCACCCAACAATCTGACTCAGTTTTCCTATTCAATGCTCATTCACATTTTCAAAAAACAAATATTTCAATATTTTCCTTTGCTATCTTTCTTCTGTTCTCAGCAATTAACTCTACATTCTGTATTACGGCAAATATAAAAACCAAAACTAAGAGTTTTCTTGAACTTCCTATCATTAGCCAAACACCAGACAGCATATATACAATGCATTTTCACCTTTCTACCTAAATAAAATTAAAACTCGTCCTTTCTGCTATGTTGCTTATATTGATTTGATAGGATTTCAAATCTACCTGTTGATGAAAGAAAAAGAAAAATTGTGTTTAGAAGTAAAGTAGTTTTGATATAAAAATGAAGTGAGTTGAGTCAGCATGGGCACCATCAAATGTGTTCTCACCAATAAGAACTCAGTAGCTCAGCTACAGAGGGGCCCTGGTGGAGGCTTATCAACAAAAACATAAGTAGAAACAACTATGGCAAGACCACATTTAGATAAATACCCAGAGTTTGTGAAAAGTGCCCAAGAGTGTTCAGTCTGGTCAAGGTGGTTTTGCTGATCTAAAATAGCTCTCTGAAGACACTTGGGCAATGAGCTCCTGTTCCAGTAAAGGTGACTCCTTTACCAACAGTGACAAAAGCCCGTCAGATAATTCTGATTATCTTGCCCACCAATGGCAGTATCCGTGTTCCTTAGCAAGTCCTCCAGTGAAGGGCACTGGATGTGAGCTCTTGGTTGGCTAAGCTGTCCCTCCTGAGGACCAACTCATGTAAAGGTACACCTAACCCAAATTTGGACTTTGTTCCTTTCATCTCTCCTTGCCTAGAGCAACAGTGTGATTAATCTATTATTGGTATGGACTATATTATTTCTCTATTGGCTTGTTAATAGACTTTATCCGCTATGCTATTAAGCTTATGGAATTCCCAAAATGAATCTGTGTTAAATAAAGTATTGGCCAAGACCATTTCAGTCGCTGGGCAGTAATTTGCCTCTCCAAAATGAAACGTGTAAGTTAGTGTTCTCCATTTCTCCCCACTGTTTTTTTTTTTTTTAAGTGCCTCATAATATTACATGCCAATCAATGTCCAATGTTTTCAAACTCTTCATTTTTACTGACTTGTTCCCACTATCATTTAAACTCAACTTCCTCCCCCAGAGTACAATGTCTGACCTCAAGTCTACCACCAGCTATCACCTTTCTCTCTCCTCCCATTGAGTTTCCTTTGATATTATCAAAACGGAACTATTTTTGTTTTAATTTAATTGTATACTTCTTAGCTCCTAGCATATACAAATAAAATTGTTTTTTGTATATTAGCTTGTATCTGTGTACTTGGCTTAATTCATTTGCTTCTTCTACTAGTTTCATGGTGGAATCCTATGTATCCAGTAATGCCATGAGTAAGAAGAGACCATTTTCTTTCCTTGAAAATTTCATTCCTTTAATTTTTTCACCCTTTTCTCATCAAAATGGCTAAGATCTGCCGTGTAATGTGTTACAGATGTAGTGAGAATAGGCACTTGTTTCCTATCTTGCAGCTGGACTTGGGAGGCTTGTAAGCTTATCTCTGGGGATAACTATGTCCACTTTTGACTGCTGACCAACTTGAGAAACCTTGTGATATGTGGTTAAATTTCAAAACTCTCTTGTAATACCAGGGCTGGGTTTATTTTTGATGTCTTTCACTTGATTCAAATGGTTAAATAGTCTGGTTTGGCTACATAACCAGAGGAGCATGAGCCAAGATTAACACTCAAGTCTTGGTTAAACCTGAAGAAGAGGGATCCCTGGGTGGCGCAGCGGTTTGGCGCCTGCCTTTGGCCCGGGGCACGATCCTGGAGCCCCGGGATCGAATCCCACGTCGGGCTCCCGGTGCATGGAGCCTGCTTCTCCCTCTGCCTGTGTCTCTGCCTCTCTCTCTCTCTCTCTCTGTGACTATCATAAAAAAAAAAAAAAAAAAAAAAAGTTAAACCTGAAGAAGAGCTTTCTGTGCCAGTGTTTATATAAGTAGGACCTTGAGGAGCCTGTACCTGGATAGCTCTTAGACCTATAATGTTGCCTGCACTTTTGTTTTCTTGCTGCATCATATATTTTACCTTTAAATGAAAGCCTTATGTGAATAAGTTCTGGGAGGTCTTTTGAGTCTCTCAAAATATCCAAACTTGAGAAACCTTTCCTCTACTTAATGAGGAAAGCATTCAATTTTTTGTGATTCAGTATGATGTTAGCTGCTGTTACTTTTATTTTCATGGATGCTTTTTAACAGGTTGAGAGGTTTTCATTAAATTCCTAGGTTCACTGTTCATTTTTTTTTTTTTAATGGTATCTTCCAATATGGTCACACAGTTTTTGTCCTTTATTAAAATGGCAAACTGCACTGTTTAATTTTTCAAAAGTAAACTAACCTTGCTCACTAGGACAAACTCTTCTTGGCCATTGCATAGTTATTGTATTTTATATTTTTAATTCAATTTGTTAATTTTTTCCATCTATACTCATGAGTGATATTGGTCTTGGGGTTTGTTTGCTTGTTTGCTTGTTCTCAATATTATTCACAGATTTTGTTTTGTTTTTTATTTTTTTTTAAAGATCTCATTTATTTGAGAGAGAGCAAGCAGGGGGAGGGGCATAGGGAGAAGCAGACTCCCCACTGAGCAGGTTGTCAAATCATGGGCTCAATCCCAGCACCCTGGAATCATGACCTGAGCTCAAGGCCCAAATGAGCCACCTAGGTGCCCCACAGATTTTGTTTTTATGGTTATGCTGGTCTTACAGAACGAGTTAGGAAATGTTCTTATCCTTTTTATTTTCAGAAAGTCTTTGTGGAAAACTAGGGCCACATCTCCCTTTTGTGTTTGACAGAATTTGGTACTGAAGCCATCTGAGGTTGAGCTCTCTTGAAGGAAGTTTGTTGATAATTAATCAATCTTTTTAACAAATACGGGACTACTCACCTTTTATGTTCCATCTGTATCATCTGTGTTAAGTTTAATTTTTTTTCAAGGAATATGTATTTTCCATGTAAATCAAGTTGTCTAACTTTTTGGTGTAGTGTTGCTCATACTATTTTCTTATTATCTGTTCACTTTTTATATGATCAGAGGTGAAAAGCTCTCTTTTGTTCCTAATATTGGTAATGTGCTTTTTTTATTAGTCTATTCAAGGCTTATCAATTTTACCAACTTTCTCATAAATCAACTTTTAGCTTTATTAATTTTCCTTATTCATATTCAAAATTTTATTTTCCTGATTGTTATTATCTCTTTCCTTATACTCATTTTGGGGATATTTTGTGTTTACTTTTCTAGCTCCTTGGTGGCTTTGGATCTTTGAGATTTTGGACATTTCTTCTTGCTTACATAAGCACTTCAAGCTCCAAATTTTATAATAAGCACTGCTTTAAACTAAATCCCACAACATTAGGTATGCTGATTTTTTTATTATCACTCAGTTCATAATCTTTTATTTTTTAGAAAGATATTATTTATTTATTTGAAGGAGAGAGAGTGAGAAAGCACAAGCAGGAGAAGGGCAGAGGGAGAGAGATAAGCAGGCTCCTGACTGAGCAGTGAGCCTGACAAGGGGCCCCATCCCAGGACCCCAGGATCATGACCTGAGCTGAAGGCAGATGTGTGACTAAGCCACCCACGGTCCCCATAATCTTTTCAAATTATAATTTCTTCTTTGATATGTATTATTTCATCCAAAGCTCACACATCCTTCACTAATAGGCTATTTTAATAAGTTAAAGTGATGAATAGAATCTTATATCAGAGAGTGAAATGAGCCCCATGGTCTGATTCTCTCTAGGGTGTGAGATTCTAGAGCAGGCAATGGGCAGGGAGTTCCTGCAATTGGCAGCATAGTAGAGTTTTCCTCTGGGTTTGGAAAACATTCCTATGACACCTCCATAGAAAGAATTCTCTCCTTTATTTTCTTTTCTACTTGGTCCCATGAAAGGTTCTAGATTTTCCTCACATTTTTGCTATGATTGTCTTTCAGGAGTCCTAGTACTCTACTAAAAGCTTTTAAATACCTGGGTGAAATACAGAGAAAGGAGTTAAAATTAGTGATAATGGATTAAAGGGATGTGTGGCTGCTTAGTCTATCTAGAAATACTAGTACTTCTCTTCATGAGCATTGATGGCTATCTGCAGCACAAGTGACATAGTTACTTCCACAAGTGAATCAGATGTGCTATACTTTTGAAAACGAGAATGGTGGATCTTATATGTCTTTGTGGTATATGTCCAATGGTCAGTGTTATTTTCGTGTCTTGGGTTTGTGTAATGTAAAACTGATGAAATATTTGCTTTCCTTAGGCAAGAGCTATAAGAAAACAGAAGTAGAAACTACGTTTAAACAGAAACTGCTCTGTGAATTACTTAAATATTTTAAGTTGATGGCATTCTCAAGGGAGGTCAAAATAGTTATTGTAGACTCAGACTTGCCAATCAGAAAGACATTTTAAAAAATAAAATATTTCAAAAAATGTTTGGTTCCATGTAATAAAAAATAAATAAGAAGTGTTTGCTTGTCAGCATAAACACAAACCAGCATTTATCACAGGGTATACTTTTCCAAAAAAATACTATCTCCAATTTGTTAAAGATAAACCTCCATAAAATGGGCATCACAGGGGAGAATATAATGCTGATAAATATGATTTTACTATGTGTCAAACAATAAAGCAATTTTTCATGCATATGTCATACAATAAGCACTAGAAAAGATTTTCAAATTCTGTCATCTCATAAATACATGTAAATATTATTTGTGGGTTATATACTATGAACCACTCAAACAACTCATGATGAAAGTCAATTAGTCATATTCTTGCTTGGGACAGGATTCATATGTCAGCAGCAGATTGTATATCCTGGGAAACAACCAAAGTATTCAGATCTGTGTATCTCAGAATGAAGTATCAATTAAGTACCAATAAATATAAAAATATTGTTATAAGCCATCTTGTTCATAATATATATTTTCAATAATGTCATTGAGTTTATATGTCACAAAGGGCATTATACAATCGCTGTTGGAATTTCCAATCCAATATTCCTAGGACATGATTTTGTCTCGAAAGTAACAGAACAAATACAATCATCAGGACTCATAAATAATACTCATGTTCTAACCTTTGTCCCACGTGGCTTATCTTTTGTCATTGCTGGTCCTCAGTTGCTATAAAATTACTGGATTGGCATAGATGATCTCACAGATGTCTCCATCTCTAACATTCTATGATTTTATGATTTTAAGGTTAATATAACAAGTACAGTACTAGCAGCTGTGCTAAGGGGTATAGTGCTTGACTTATATTAGTGTATTCCAGCAAGAGCTTTCTTAGCTAGAGTTATAGCTCTTAGTGCTTGGACATCATTGAAGTATACATGCTTAATGTAAGATGCTACACTGAGAGAGGTGGAAAAGACATTGAACATGGCCCCATTTAGCAATACAGAACTCAAAGCAGAGCATTGCACTTTTAGTGTATTAATAAATAAGATCTCAAACTTGCAAGTGGAAGGAAAGATACTGGAACAGAAGATATGTTGACAATTTATTAGCAACTTGGTACAGGTTCAGATAAATCAAAGCATATAGTGTAGAGAAGATAAATGTAAGTGGTATTTTAAATATGTGGTTTAGTAATGAAAAATAAATTTATTATGATTGGACATTTGCTTTGCATCCCAAATCATTTGAATTGTAGAAGTGGAAAGCAATCCTCAGCCTGATTTAGAAGAGGAAATTAGAAAAAAATGTCCTTTTTTCTCCCCAATGTACCAATATAGTTTCTCCCAACCATTGGAAAAACTGGAAGGTGAAACTATAGAAAATAAGATTCTTCCTCTATCCCCTCAATATAAACTGAGGTCCTGAAAATGTGAAACTAAATGGTAATTTTTTTCTAGTTACAAGAGGTTTAGGCAACTATACTTCATATACTTTCTAGTCAAAACTATATGAAGCATTAATGAAAGTTATTTTAAAGTACTCATAGCTGCCCAATGACATTGAGGAGCAGAATATCATTGCTTGTTTAAATCACAGAGGAGTTAAGGAAGGAATGTGCATGTGTGTATATGCACACATGGGAGTAAAAATGGGGAGAAAGAAACATTTTTTTCCAAAAATTGAAGGAAAGAAGTATGCAAAATTAAATAATAGATTACATACACCTATATGACACAGAAATTTTAGAGAGAGATAATGAAATTTAATTATACTTCATTAATAAGTATTAGGACTGTCAACAAAATCAACAAAAAATAAAGTATTCATAGTGATATTTGAAATGATGATAATGCCAGGTCAAGAAACTTTAAATCTGAATATATAGGCATTCTCAAAAATCTTCAGTCTTGAATGGAGTCACCTCTACAGCTTTGCAATAGCTAAAGCTTAGACTTGCAAGAAGAAAATTCTTAATTCAACCACTGTTGCTTTTAGCATCAATCAATACCAAAAATAACATGCATAGTGAGAGGAAAGGGTTGGTTAATAAGACACATGCAAGTTCTCAATGATGGAAATGCTTTGCTCCAGGTCTTACCATAATTTTCTACTTTCAGGAAAATTTAATTTCAAAGAAGTCCTTAGAGACGTAGCCTCTAAGAATGTTAAAGATAAAACAAATGGTTTGGGGGGCACCTGGGTTGCTCATTGGTTGAGCGTCTACCTTTGGCTCACGTCATGATCCTGGGGTCCTGGGATCCAGTCCCACATCGGACTCCCCATGGGGAGCCTGCTTCTCCTGCTGCCTATGTCTCTGCCTCTCATGAATAAATAAGTAGAATCTTTAAAAAATGTTTTTGGGACACATAAATATAGAGGTAATTTTTTCCATGTCTCATATGGTCTATATTGCTTTATGTTGAGTTGCTGCATTTTTTGTTAGCTATACCCCTAGTAGGCCATTTGTTAATATTAGATTATACAACTTTTGATGTAGAAAAAGTCATAGTAATGTTCATTTCACTTGGGTACATATTATTTTTATTGAAATATATTTGATATATAACATTGTGTAAATTTATGGTATACTTTTTGATTTGATTGTGATATGATTGACATTGTAACAACAGTTGATTACTCTATCATGTCACATAATTTTCATTATTTTTTGTGGTGAGGATAGTTAAGATCTAGTCTCTTACCAAGCCTGGTGATTATAATACAGTATTATTTTATATATGCTATATTCCTAAAGATTTATGGAGCCAACAAAAGATCCCAAATAACCAAAGCCATCCTGAAAAAGAAGCACAAAACTGTGTCACACCTCTTGATTCCAAATTATTCTACAAAGCTATAATAATTAAAACATATGTTTGGCATAAAAATAGATAACAGGTTAAGGGAACAGAATGAATCCAGAATTCAACTCCCTCATATATGGTTAATTAATATTTAACAAGGGAGCCAAGAACACCCAATAGAGAAAGAACAATCTATTCAACAAACTGGATAAACAATGCAGAAAAATGAAATTGGACCACTCACAAAAACTAACTGAAAATGGATCAAAAACTTAAACATAAGACCTGATACTATAAAATTCCTAGAAGAGAATGTAGAGCATAAACTTTTTGTCTTTGGTCTTGACAATGATTTTTTTGGATATGACACTAAAAGCACAAACAGCATAGCAAAAATTTAGTGGGATTACATCAAACTCACCTGTGTACATATTAAAAGGCAATTTGCCAAGAGCCCACTATTGATACCAAAATACTTTATTTAGGTTTGTGGAAATATCAAATATTATGGGAGTGCTTTCCAATGAAATTTGTTCAACATCATTAAGTATTGAGATCAGAAACTTATAACGGTTCAAATTAAGATTCTATAATAAAATTACTCTGTCTTTAGTAAGGAATATTATAAACAAAGGCTGTATTTTCCTTCAAAGGTATTTGTTTACCTAGAATATTGTTTTTGAAATTGTATTCGAAAATACTTTTGCATGGACCATCCATTCAGCAGTTTGCTATAGACACCACATGTTTCTATTGTTCAGTCCTTTCATACCTTAGTTTATTTGCTTGATCCTATAAGCATTTGGTTTTATGACTTTATGACCACTGAGTTGGGGTTTTCTTGAAAAAGCGCAAACATACTATAACAGACAGATCATGACTCAAACTATTATGCTTTTCTATATCATATCTTTGCAATAGGATTTTGCTTACCTGCCATCAAGCAGTAAAATCAATTTTCTAAAGACTTTCACATGGGCTAAACTCATGACTTATTTCTTCCAATAGAACACAGATATAGTGTTGTCCTGTCATTTATGAGGCTAGCCTTCATAATTAGGAGACAGAGCTTGTAGGAGAAGAGACAATGTGAAGGAGAATTGTTTTCCTAGCTGAGGCTGTCTAATCGCCTGCAGCCAAGCATGAGAGAGCCCAAGCACTGTCAGCTTAGATGTTCATCCACAGCTCACACAGACATGTGAGTGGGCCCAGTTGAGAATTAGCACTTCTCCAGTTGATTCAGACTATTAAACATTAATGAGTGCTTCTTGTTTATACCATTAAATTTTGGTATACTGACTTTTGACAGCAAGAACAACAAAGACAAAAACCCCTTGTATTACACAGACTTAATTTTTAATTTTCTGAAGGCTTCATGCTAATTGTACACAAAGACTGATTCTGCCTGATTGACCAAGTTGAGAAGCTACAAAGGGCAACTACACAAGTGCCTCTCCATGGAATGAATCTGGCAGAACCTGTCTCCTTCCTTCCCCCGTTCTCTTCCCTCTCTCTGACAGGTATTTATTGAACATAACTGTGTTCCAGGGACACAGCAGTGAGCAGGACTAACGGCCAACCTTTATGGAGCTGCCAGTGGGTTTTGGTATGGGGTTGCAGTACTGAACATTTGATTTTGGAAATATATATGTTGATCCCCCCCACCAATGTCACACACAAACCTTCTGAGCTCAGGAGCCTTTGTTATTACCTACTTCAGTAAAATTGTCAGTCTTTCTTTCATTGCTGCTGGATTTTTTCTGTGGAAAAAAAAAAAAACAGAATCCAGCAAAACTAAATCAAATACATACATAGATAGGTCTATAAAACTCCTCCAACTTTTATACCATCTGTAGAGCTCTGCTCTGTTAATAATCTCTAAGTTATATTACTGGTTTAAAATGGCATCATTCAAGTTCTCAAGCCTTGCTTTTTGCTAGTGGTAATTTTCTGAAACAGAACCATAATTAAGTAATTAATTATATTAATTACTGCAAAATACTTAAATAAAATCTTCCATGATTTTTTATTGCTGAGGGGTTAAAGTTTATTAGTGTACCATTAAAGACTCTTCACAAAGTATTTGGTACCAGCCTTAGAAATCTCACCAGCCACTAAACTCTAAGCAACTTTATTACAGACTCAAGGACATAACTTTTAAATGCACTAAATCCAGGGCAACTGGGTGGCTCAGTTGGTTAAGCTCTGATTCTTTGATTCTTATTTTTAGCTTTGGTCATGATCTCAGGGTCCTGGGATTAAGCCCCATGTAAGGCCCAACATTCAACAAGGGGACTGCTTTTCCCTCTCCCTCTGCTCCTCTTCTGCTCTCTCTCTCTCTCCTTTCTCAAATAAATAAACAAACAAATAAATAAATAATTTTAAATCTAAAATATTAAATACACTCTACTTGTTTTTCTTCATTATTTTCTACGTGTTTTTCTTCATGGAAAAACAAGTCATGCTACTGGTCTAACTGATGAGACTTTTCTCACCAAGGAAAGACAGGTTATTTCTATGACACAGCTAAATATTCCTCTCTGCAGTAAAGCTACGCTTGGTTCCGAAGACAATACAATTGCTTTCTATTTTATACTCTCAAAACCTCAGTTATTTTCAATTGCTTCATGAAAAATAATTACAACCTAACATCTACTAATTATCTCATGGTTATATACACCAAAAGTCAAGACAGAAAAAAACTGGATTCTTTGGTATGGTTTCACTCAACTCAAGGTCAATCCATGTACATGCTCATTTAGGTTGTTGGTCAAATTCATTCCTTGTGGTCATAGGACAGAGTCTCTTTTTCTTTGCTGGCTGTCAGTCACGGACCACTGAAGCTCCTAGAGCCATGTTACTTGCTCCCCTCCATCTGCAAACCAGAAACATCACATCAGATCTTTTCCACATTTCAAATCTCTTTGATTTTATTTTCTGCCACCAGCCAGAGAATACTCTCTGGTTTCAAAGTGGTCATATAATTGGAGATTAGATATTCTCCACGTACTCCGTGTAAACCAGTATCCACATAAACTATGACATAATCTCTCTTTTGGCTAATTCAAAATCAACTGATTAGTAACCTTAATTGCATCTGAAAAATCCCCTGCCATGTTACACGACATAATAAGGATGTTTTATCTCATCATTTTTATAACCCTAGATCAGGGTAGGAAATCACAGAGGTGAGTGGATGGGGGGTGGTGTTAGGATTCTATATAACACAGATATCTTCCATATATTGCTCTGATACTACCCGGAGTGTTGTGGTAGAGTCATTGTTTAAATATCTTCCTAGCTAGATCACTGGTTCCTTCAGCACAAATATTGTGTCTGCCTTCATCAATTCTTAGCATCCATTATGTATGGTACTTGCCTCAGATTAAGTACATAACAAATATCCATTAATAAGCAAGACTAATTGTTGATAAATAAAATAATATGGAATTCCATTCTCATGATATAAAAATTACATAAACACAGACCATCATGTTAGAAAAATAATCAAATTTGTCAACTGCTTAGAATAAATTTATTATAAGCTACTCTATCATAATTGCAAATCTCAATCTAAATAGATTACTTAAACATTTTAAAGAAAATACATATATATATATTTACTTTTTGAACTTTGGGTCCACAGTATAAAGGATTTCTATTTACGTCCTTGTCCCAGAAATTAGGACATTGATTAATTACTATTGGTTATAGCAATAAGAAAGTTAACGAGTAAAACTATTCTAATGTAAATGTAAAATTAAACTATTATATGGTCTGAGCCTATAATAATACTTTTCTTATGGCATCTGAACATACAATTGCAAAGGTAAAAGATGCTGTGATATTTGAGTTTACAGATTTCTATTTTCCCTTTTCATACAGCTATTTTTATAAGTAATACATTTCTGTTTCTCTTTTATGAGGCAGCATGTTTCAACAATCTCTGCCCTCTTGGCAGTGTGTAATACCATTTCTGCTTTCAGTACCCTAAAGCAAAGCTATTATCCATGTAGGGAAAACAGCAAGTTAGCATTTTTGATGTAAATCTTTCAGTTGATATGCATTGTATTTTACTTAAAGGCATTTTCTTTCTTAACATTTTATGCAATTACAAGCTGGGGAAAAAAAAAAACCATAAAATTACCACAAGAAGTAAAATACCATTCTTGTGGATCTGCCTTGAGGTAGCAGGATGAACAATTTTCCTTCTGACATGGATGTCATGTAGCATTAGCAAAATGACCTAAAGTGACTTACTTTATTGTCTCATTGGAGGAACATAAGACTAGACATTAAATACAAGTATTAACAATTACCATATCATCTTTGAAATATTCATCCTTTGTTTGCTATATATTAATGTTGACAGTGGCAAAAACTTTAGTAATTTATGAGTACTATATTGTTTGTTGCTTTTTTTTGGTAATTTCTCCATCATTAAGTCTATCTTCTACTCTACTTTCTAATGGAAATAGCATTTCCACGCCTCAATAAGCAAATAATAGTCTTTAAAGAGTTTTATAACCATTGTACCATTTGATACGTATCTACTCTATCATGTATATGGTCCTGGCAATTCACACATTCATATTTTCAGGTTTAGCTTTCACGTTTCCATTTCTTTCATCTATGGCATTTGCCAATAAATGAAAGATACTAAGCATCTTGATGATGTGGATATGGCTGTAAGACATTCAATTGATGTTTCAGCTATAAGAAAATGAATGAAAAATTAGTTTTCTCTCCAATTCGATTATAGTAAGTCAGGACTTTATAAATCCAATACTACAAAAACTTTTAAAAAGTGACATGAACAGGGGCAAAATTAAAGGTATAAGCATCTAAGTGCTTCAGTAAGTTGTTTAATTGGATAATTTCTTCTTACATATGGAGGAATTATCTGTCCCTTGCTAATAAAAAACCTTATTTTTATAATAATAAAAATAAAAGAAGCATATGCTAATTATTATGCCTATAGAAAATATAAAATCATAAGGAAGGGGATATAAATTATTACAGCTTACACACCTTTGAGAAAAGCTGCTATCAAAAATCTTATATAATTTTATATTTGAGGAAGTCAAGGAGAGGTCTATGGATTCTCACAGAATATGAAATAAATTTGAAGCTTTATAAACTAATAGAAGTGGATAGTCCTCAACTGACATATAACATATGGGTTAAAGTTTTTAAGTTATCCATTCATTTGTTTATTCAAAAATTTATAAGTGGACTTAACATAGTAAAAACACTATTTGAGTACTTAAATACACCTATGAACCAAATAGACAAATACTCCTAATTTCTTGGAGTTTAGAGTATAGTGGGGAAACCAGAAAATAAACAATAAGTATAATAAATTATGTTACATAGCATATAAGAAAGTGTTCAAGGGTTAAGGAAGAAAAAAAATAGAAGTACAGCCGGAAAGGGAATAGAAGCAAAAGCATTAACCCAGGAAATTGAACAAAATCCCCTACCCTTGGACAAGCAGAGCAGGACTGACTATTTTGGGCTGCCCCCGCCTTGCGCTGACCTGCTTATTATTTAGGGCACTGCCCCGCCCTAGTCAAGCCCAGGGCACACCCTAACCCCTAACCGGAAATCGGCTCAGCGGACCAGCATGACTGTGCAACTTTCTGCGTATCCCATGGGCCACTGGCCCCTATAAAGCTGCTGCGCCTCTTAGTCTCGGGGTCCAAGTCCCTGCTCCCCTGTGTCCTGTGCACGAGGACCCAGGCTGGAGCTTGTAAATAAATCCTCGGGAGTTTGCATCGGTGTCGGCTCCTTGGTGGTTTCTCGGATTCGCAATCTTGGGCACGACACTAGGATGACAAGATCTTAGTGAAAATCTGAAGGAGGTGAGAGGTAACCATGCACCTGGGCACAGGGCATCAGAGGCAGAAGGAAAAGCCAGAAGAGTTGTCAGGCAGCATGGAGCTTGACCGAGATTGAGGAACGGAAAGGAGACCATATAAAAGAAAAAACAGAGGAAAAAAAAACATAGAAGAAAGTGATAGGAGTGAAAATGGAGGAAAGACATAGAGTAGACATTGAGACTGCTCTGAGCATAAATTCATGGATGGTAAATCATGGAAGTATATTACAACATTAAATATTTTTAAACTCATTACTAAAGGAGTAGAAATGTAGAAAGCATTTCAGCAACTCAAAATGGTGAATTAGCTGTAAAACTAAAAAATGTTAAACAAAAACTTAAATATTAAAACTATCAGTGTCCCATCAGAGTAGAAACATAGTCAAATAAACTGTAATAGGGAAGGAATGGGATGGATGGTAGTTACACTTGCGGTGAGCACAGTGTTGTCTATGTACGTGCTGACTCACTAAGGTGTACACCTGAAACTAATGGAGCGTTGTGTATCAACTGTACTTGGATAAAAAATAAGTAAATAAAGCAAAGCACACTGAGCTACACTGTAAAAGATGCTGAATTGTAAAGCAGAAAATCTTTATAAAGTAAAAGAAAACTGAAGAGAACTTTTTTATTATTGGAGTATAGCTGATACACAACGTTCGATTAGTTTCAAGTGTACAGCATAGTGATTCCACGTAACCGTTGTGCTCACCACCAGTGTGGCTATCATCTGTCGGCGTGCGACACTATTCCAATACCACCTACTATAGTCCCTGTGCTGTGCCTTTTATTCCTGTGACTTACTCATTTCATAACCAGAGCCCGGATCTCACACTCCCCTTTACTCATTTTGCTCTGGGCCCCGCCATCAGTTTGTTCTCTGTGTTTAAGGGTCTGTTTCTGCTCTTTGTTTGTTTACTTGTTTGTTTTGAAGGACAGAAAATATTTTTAAAAGAAGAAAATGGAAGGAAGGAAGGAAGGAAGGAAGGAAGGAAGGAAGGAAGGAAGGAAGGAGGGAAGGAAACATCTAGAAGACAGGCACATGTGCAAACCTTAGTCAGTCCTCCTGGAGGGACTGAAGTACAACCTCACAGCTCACATCCTCAGGGCAGAGAGTGACAAGTGGGCCCAGACCTCTCACTTACCCTTCATGTGTGGGAGTTGGTTTATCTAACAAAGATCCAACTCTATTTCTAGCACAGAGGGCCACATTCTTGTCAGAGAGAGAGAGAGAATTTCATTTTAGAAACTTAATCTTTTATTGCCTCAGAGTATTGGAAATCCCTAATCTTTCCATGTTAAAATAGACAATAGTAACAAAAGGGAAATGCACAAAAGCCTCTCTCACGGGAGAAGTCCATCTTCTTTCCTCTTTACTAGCACAACTTGAGCATCAGCATGTTCTGTAGGTTTTCTCTCTTCTTTTTTTTTAAACCGTCAAATGTGATTTTAGTAGAAATCCTTTTCGCTGGATTTAAGTCTTGATTTATACCTCTAATTATATATTGCTTCCTGAAATAGTCTCATTAAACACCGAATCCATAAGCTTATCTTTATGAAGTATTTCAAATGTAGCTAAGCCTTTAACCCTCAAGGAAATAGATGAAAGAGTGGGGGATTTTGTGAGGAATGTTTGAAATATATTTATAATGCATATCTTCAGTCTTTAGGTTTCTATAGCAAGCAGCAATATATTAAAGCTACTACTTTCTGGATTCCATTTTATTTTCTTCTTTTTGTGATAATAGTTTTCTATTTCAGATAATTAGTTAAAATATTCAAAACTTTTAATTTCAGTGTTAATGAAAATTACCGATCCTGTCGCATTAGTTTCCTAGGGCTGCCATAAAGTATCATACACTGGTTTGCTTAAGACAACAGACACTTATTCTCTCATAGTCCTGGAGACCAGAAGTTCAAAATCAAGATGTTGGCATGACCATCCCTTCTCCCTCCAGAGAAGAATTCTTCCTTGCTCAACATATCGTGTTGGTGTTGGCTGGTAATCTTTGACCTGGCTTGCAGCTGCATTAACTCTAATCTCTGCCTCTGTGACCTTCTTCCTTCCATGTCTCTGTGACTGTGTGTGCTTTCCTCTCCTTATAAGAAGAATTTAGGATCCACCTTAATACCACATGACCTCATCTTAATTAATTATATCTGAAGGGATGCTTTTTCCAAATAAGGTCACGTTCTGAGGTTCTGGGTAGACATGACTTTTGGGGGAGGGATATTATTCAACATAGTATACCCAACTATCTACAAAATAGGGGGATTATGACATTTAAAAAGTATATTTCCAATGTTACTTGGGATGTGTGTTTTTGAGACGAGGGAGAACCTTCATCCTGGGACTTCCCTGAAATGCTTTCATATTCCCCAATTAAGACAGACTCTGAAAGAGTCTGATGTAGATGAATTACATGAGCACTGAAGCAACTCCCCTCTTTCTAGAAGGGGCATGCATCAGCAACTGCCCAACAGCTGGTGTTCCTCAATCAGCTTGCCTCTGTCAATGAAATAGATTTTTGCAGAATTTCTTAATTACTAGATACCCTCTAAAAATTCTATAGGAAAGCCATTCTAGCTAATAGATGTATGCTTTTTTCAAATTAAAAGTTCATATTTTTTTGTAAATTGCAGTTATGCTTTCCATATTCTTTCTCTCTGTGAGTTGCTTGTAGAAACTTGTGCTCATGTGATGTATGCTTTGTAGGCATTTGTAGACAGCAAATCCTTTGAGTGACAGGGCCTGTATTGTTCATTTATGAATTCACAAAATTAACAAGATTTCCATCGATGGCAGGAGCTCTGTGTGTATCTATCATGAATATATGGATGGATGGATGAGCTGTGACAGCACATTTTTTCTCTCTTCTCCTACAATATTTTGCACTGTTTTTTTTCCATTTTCATTTGTTGAAATGGATAACACTCAATACAGTTCAAAATATTCCCATCATTAAACAAGCCATGAGTTTATCTATTCTACAATGTAAGTATATAAATGTATACTAGATGGTGGTTTTCAAATCTGTGATGACTCTGCTTAACTATCAGTTGACATTATCTTTGAAAGCATGTGATTCTAAGTACTGAGCCTAGTTATGACTGACGATAGTGGAAATATAGTGCTTTCATATGTGAACTTTTAATTTCTTCCCTAATCTAGTGGTATTCATCCAGATTCATAGGTTAAATAGTCCATTAATAGATGAAACAGCATAAAGCCACATTCTCTTCCAGATCTTCACTACGATATGTATTCAGGCATTAGACTCCAATAGCTATTTGGAGAGAATTGGGCAGAGAGCAGAGTCATGTTTTATCAAGTATCTCTGGGATGATATGTAGTTTACACAGTAATCATGCCACCAACTGATATTAGGCAAAAGGAGTCATGGTTTTGACGTTCAGATTCTTTTTTTCTTTTAAGATTTTATTTATTTATTCATGAAAGACACAGAGAGAGACAGAGAGAGGCAGAGATACAGGCAGAGAAGTAGGCTCCATGCAGGGAGCCCGATGTGGGACTCCTGAAACTCCATCCCAGGTCTTCAGGATCACAGCCGGGGCTGAAGGTGGCGCTAAACTGCTGAGCCACCCAGGCTGCCCCCTTGAAGTTCAAATTCTTGGCATAAAGTATGGGAAGTCTGTACAGTCTGTCAAGTCTCACTCAAGCTGGGTGGAGTCAGGGAATGGTCTCAAAATGATCGGTTGGTAAATCTTCTCAGTGTCTATCAAGAAACACTTTTCTGTTCTTACTATATAAAAATAATACTTATATTCACCATAAAGGTCTTTGGACTGCCAAAAACCACCAAAATTCCTCACGGAAATCAGAACGTATGATTTTTAAATTTTTAACATTATAGAGTTTATGTAGTATAATCACATTTAAAAAATAAATAAAATGTATACCCATACTGATTCATATATAAGTAGGAAAAATTTCATGATAACCAGTGTGGTAACTTTTGCATTGCCTTGATCTTTTGACCCTGAATATGTATCAGTAGGGCACACACACACAAACACACACATATTCACACTCACCACATGTAATGCTGTTAATGTTGGGGAGATTACTTATGTGTAGAATGGACAGATGAAGTAGGTACAAAGTCTTCTTTTGAGAATAGAACTTTAATAATGTATATTCCTGTTTCATGTTGTGCTAACTTCAAGTTAGAAGTGTTTCAAGTTGTACTAACAGGTGCTTCATATCAGAGTTTCCAAAGACAGTTCTTTACCGAATATGGGAATACATGAATAAGCGAGTGTTGTCCTTTTTTCTAAGAATTATTTAAAACCTAGGGAAGTGAGGATGTTAAATCACTGTTTGAAATTATATTGAAAGTCCCAAATTTTTGCTAAATATTTCATACGTGTAACCTTTCTCAACTATACAATGTCCAAATACAGAAAACAATTTATTTGATTCTATAGCTTCTTATAGACATGAATTATGTATGCATTGCTTACAGAAACCATATTATTTATTACATTTAAATTTTAAAAAGATTCTCCAAAACTTTAACACCATTCTCTTATAAAATTTTTTATGTGTTTTTTTCTTGTTATGCAGGAATTGCCCTTGAAAAAATAAGAAAGGCCTAATTCCAGTTTGGACACAAATAGTCCTTAAATATAATTGTAGCTTCAAATCAGTTGTGTTTTTTTTTCCTTCTACATTCATTATTGATATATATTTTTGCTTCAGGTTTTCATAGCCTAAAGTAATTTGTATAGATTTAACATGGTTGGTTGGATATAAAGAAAAATGGATGGTTAGAAAGTCCCTATATCTTCTATAACTGTGATATATTTATTAAAATTAGGATTTCATATTCAATCTATATGTCTGATTAAAATAAGATCTCTTTTCTGAATGTTTTACAAGTTGGTCTATGTGTATTTTTAAATTGCTCTGAGCCATGTACTATGGCTAAATTTCTTCTTCTAGTCTTAATACTTTTGGTACTTAAAAGGATTTCAAACACACACTTTGTGTGTAATTTGAAAATAAATGTCCTGTTAATTTTTCTGTTAGTCTGTGTTAACATGAACACTTAACCATTGAACTATCCTATGTGTTGGTAATGTTCTAAGATATTGAACTCTCATTAAAACACCTGTTTTATTTTATTTATTTTATTTTATATATTTTTAAGTATGTTTGTCCCAGTTCTGAAAATAATACAATCGGAAAAGGACAAACATTATATGGTCTCATTCATTTGGGGAATATAAAAATTAATGAAAGGGAATAAAGGGTAAGGAGAGAAAATGAGTGAAAATATCAGTGAGGGTGACAAAACATGAGAGACTCCTAGCTCTGGGAAATGAACAAGGGGTAGAGGAAAGGGAAGTGGACAGGGGTTTGGGGTGACTGGGTGATGGGCACTGAGGGGGGCACTTGGCGGGATGAGCACAAGGTGTTATGCTATATGTTGGCAAATTGAACTCCAATAAAAAAAATAAAAAAAAATACATGTGCATAGACTCGCAAAATTACCATTTCACACTTTTGTCTTCCTTCTAATTTTCAGCTTTTCATGCTGTTGATGATATAGCTGTTTTATTTTTTATAAATGTGATTAAAGTATGAATAATACAGCCTATTAGAATTGAATATTATCTTATAACTAGAAAAGAAGTAAAGAAAAAGAAATTCAGATTGGGCTGGATCAGGCAAATTGGGCAGGATGGCTGAGACAGGGGTTTTGGAGCTGGTTAGGCTGCAAATATTGAAACCTGCTATTCCTCTTACCATCTATGCGACCTGAAACAAGTTACTTAATCTATCTGGGCTATCTCTATAAAGGAATTAATAGCAACTAGTTGATATACTAGATGAAGATTAAATAATTTTAAATGGGTAATTTCATTAGAACTGGGCCCATCATGTAGTTTCATAAGATTAAAAACAATTTTACATGAAATCAGTAGTAAATGTGCATTCAATACTTACGGCAGTGGACCGCGTCACAATTTATCTCACCTTTATGCATTTAAAGTTTGTCACATGACTGTTGTAATAAGTGAAGTAAAGGGAAAAGACTTCCAATGGCAGGAAAAAGTTCTGACTAAAATGGTATAAAAGGGGTAAATATTTATTAACCATTTTTCTTGAACCAGGTCTTAGCTATGATGTTGCACTTTAAACAAAATGAGCCAAGTCCAGTCATGGGCAACAAGGACAGTATAGCCTAATTAAGAAAGAATAAAATATAAATTGTAGTTTTCTCCTGAGAAGATACATTAAGAAAAATGAGTATATTTATAATCTGCTGAGAGGAATGAATGGCATTGAGGCACAGAAAACCGAAGTCAAGGCATAATGTTCAATCAATGCTTTTAGGAAAGGAATAAGTCCTGCCTTTGTCTTCTGTAGGTTAGTGGTAAGATATGAAATTAGACAAGCAGATTTGAGGTAAAGAATGAAGAGCCTTAAAAGAATCTTTTGGAATTTTAACTGTTTTTTTTTTTTTTGTATAAATATAAACATTTTTCAGGAATTTACTGACCATTTAAGTGTATTTCTGCTAATTAGGTTGGATGATGAGCCAGTGCAAAATAAAAGACTATATAAAGATACATACAATATAAAACACAACAAAATCATGAGATGAGGAAGTAACCAGTTATCTATTTAATAAAACCTGTGTATAAGACATAAAAATCCAGTACTGGTAACAGAAGAAACAAATTACTCATATGTTCCTAATGATAATGATACTTTAAATAGTATAGTCTAGAAAGGAACTTCACAAAGGATAGAGTTAAGAACTCAATCATTTATTTTTTCCTACATTCCACTTTGGTACTATTTATGTATTTTATACATGGATATACACATACATACAAATTCCTATTCATAAGGATAAATATACATATGCATCTATATGTTATATGCATTATATATACACACAGAGAAAATACATGTTTTATATAATATATATGAATATACCAAGTTATATAATATATAAATTTACCATTTGGTACATAATTATGAAAATGATAGTAATGATAACTAATATTTTGGTATTTTTCATTACATTAAATAATGTGCTATACATAGCTATGCATAGTATGGACATGCAGCATGAGGGAAACATATATGCTGGTTATATATGTTGGTCAAAACAAAATGTTGATTAAAATATAACATAAAACACAGTGTAGTCAATGGTCAGAAACATGAATGATGAAGAGGTATATTTTATATTATTATTTTTCTTGTAGCATTTTTACTTTAAATAATGGGAACAAATCCATTACATATTATATGTAACAACATATTCTAATTCCAGATTGGTGACATTGAAACTTTAAACCATATTTTATCATTATGCTATTCATCTTTATATTCTAGAACCTAGGCCAATGCCTGCATATAGTTGGTACTTCATAATTACCTACTAGAGTGAATTAATAGGTGACTAGCCAAATGAGCAAAGATAAGTGTTGGAAGAATGTCAAAATGGCACAGATCTAGGAGACATTATGTAGGTAGTACTTGTACCTCTGTCGTCAGTGGAATAGTGATAACTGTGTTATTTACCACAGTGAGAAACTAGAAAGGATGAACTTGAGACATGTTCTTTTTTTCATATAGTTAATTCAGAAATGACTGGACCTTATGTGAAGTATCCAATGGGCCACTGAAAATTCTAGACTATGCTCAGAAAGTAAGATATCACCAGATTTGAGAATTATCTATGTGATTGACAAGAAAGATGATACTTTGAGGCAAATAGATGGGGGAAAGTGGAGAGAAACTGATATACAGGAGATATGGACTAAAGATAGATTTATAATTAGGGACTTGATTTGACATAAATGAGCCATAATACAGAGGCTAGAAAAAACAGATCACACTTGAGAGGATATTGCCTTGTCAGAGGTCTGGTCATGATTGTCAAATGCTGCAAGGAGCCAAGGATGACCAGCAGTTGATGGTATCAACTTATTCTCTCTCCTTCATTTTAAGGGTTTATTGAATGGGGATAAAGATGGAGAAGACTTTGTTGTCTAGTACTTTGAAAAGATAATTGGCAATAAAAAGGAAATGAATGAGGGGTTATAGTTGAAAATGACTTTTTAAAATCTTATGGATTCAGAGGGGCCAACATCTTCAAAAGAGAGTCCTCGAGTTGCCAAAGGAGAAACAAGGAATAATTGATGGAGCAAGGTCCAGAGGAAATGGATGGAAAAAGGTTTAATTTTATCCAAAACAGATTTCCCCAATATGTGAAATGAATTCAATGGAAGCAAAAGATAAATTGCCCTCCATGTCTGAGAGCTTAAAAATCAAGCTTTTCTGCCATAAATTCGGTTTATTGGGCAGACAGAGATATGTGCCCCATTGTTCAAATTCTAACATAAAACCATGTATTCAGAACATGTCAAGGAGAAAACCAATTATGCTGTATTGCAAGCAAATGAGCTGTGAAGCTGGTCCAGACATAAAAAGGGGAAAAAAATCAGGTAAAGTGACAGAAAATATGAACGTATGGAAGATAAGAATATGCAGGGATATAGGGAGTAGTGGATGATTCATATATTTCAGCTGCCTGTTTAAAACACTAAAATTTAGCTTGGCCCACGGGTAGTTTAATTTTTAAGATAATTGCATTTTACTTCATCGTTAGGAACGATTCAATTTTACTTCTAAGTTCTGGGAAGCCTGAGTGGTGGAGTATTAGATTTGAATATTTCTGTCTGCCTCTCTTTTCTGTCTTTCATTTTTCCTGTAAGACCAGTGAATCATTGGAAGGAACTCACTTTATGTTATTTATCCTCTTTTTTCTTTTTAAATTTTTTTTAAAGCAATACATGATACTATTAGGTAGTTCAGAGAATCTAAGATGTTACTAGGCAGCACTCATGCTCCAAACCCCACACAGTGAGTAAGTAGATGAAGAATTTCAGTCCAGTTGCTGCTCTTAGAGAAGAAAGGGGAAAGGCAGTTCCATTTCTTATGTTTAAGGGTCTCCATGTTTTCCATAGTGGCTGTAACCATTTATGTTCCTACCAACAGTGCACAGGGATTTCTTTTTCTCCACATCCCTGCCAACAACACTTGTTATCTCTTGTCGTTTTGATGACAATTGTTCTAATCGATGTGGGATGTGTTATTGTGATTTTGGTTTGCATTTTCCTAATTATTAGTGCTATTGCGAACCTTTTCATGTACCTGTTGCCCATCCGTATGTCTTTTTTCGAAAATATCTGTTCAGTTTCTCTACTCATTTTCTAATCAGATTGTTTGTTTTTTTGCCATTGAATTGCATGAGCTCTTTATATATGTTGGATATGAACCTCTTATCAAATATATATTTCGCAAATAAGTCTCCCAATTCTATAGGTTGTCTCTTCATTGTTTTGCTGTGCAGAAGCTTGTTAGTTTCATGTAGTCCCAGTAATTAATTTTTGCTTTAGTCACTTACACTTTTGGTGTCAGATCCTGGAAACTGCTGCCTGGCCAATGTCAAGGACTTTTTTCCCTTTTTCTTCTTCTAGCAGTTTTGCAGTTTCAGGCTTTATGTATAAGTTTTTTCTTCCATTTTGAGTTCATTTTTTATGAGTGTTGGAAATTAGGGGCCCAACTTCATTCTTCTGCATATAACGACCTCATGAGTTTGATGAAAATCTTTTCCTTAGTCAAACATCAATTAAGACCCAAACTTTTACCAACATCTCATTTTGATTCTTGTGAGAGATCCTGAAGCTGAGGATTCATCCAAGCTATTCTCAGGTTTCTTACCCTCACAAACTCTGAGATTACAAAATGTGTGTTATTTTATGTAGCTAAGCTTGTGTCAATTTCACATGCAGCAATTGATTCAGATTTTGTTTACCTGGAAATGAGGTGCTATTTTAACAAATAAGGTAAAATGTGGGAGTGGATTTGGAATTGAGCAGTGGACAGAGGCTGGGAACCCTCTGAAGAGCATACTAAACACTAAATTTCCGGAAGCGATGAACCACTAAATTCTACACCCAAAACCAGTATTACACTACATGTTAACTAACTAAAATTTTAAATAATTTTTATAAAAAAGAATTAACATAAACCAAAAAATAAAAAGAGACAAATAAATAAATAAATTTCCTGGAAGAGATAGTTATGTGTCATAACTTTGAGAACACTGCCAGTGATGGATCAAAAGTAAAGGAAAAGTATTTTACTAGAAAATGGAGTAAGGGAGATCCTTGACATGTACCGGCAGAAAACTTAGGGACGTTTTCTTCAGCACCTTTCTGGAAAGTAGTACCACAATTGGTGAGCTTTGTTCTTGAGCAAGAAAGATCTCCAAGGGAAGTGTTGGGGATGCTAACTGGTGTCTTCTTTTTATTTATAGTAAAAAGTGTGAATAGAAAAATAATTTGACGGAAGAACGGTTAAAAAGAATATGAATATTTGGAAAACTCTGACCTTTTCTAGATAAAAAAGATATTAAAATTAGAAATTGTTTTTAAGAACTGTCAGGAAAACATGATCTTTACGGGGAGTGGCGGGGAGAGACCAAAACCAAAAATGAAGGCTGCGGCTATACAAATGTTCCCTAAAACCTCAAAAGATCAATTGGCTATTTAGTTACAAAACTGGTCCTTTGGAGAGATTGAGGTTTTGTCTCAGGTTGTGTCAGTCTAACAGTAGAAACTAAGAAGCTTGATCACTTGGCCTGCATTGCCTCAGCATCTAGTCCTAGATAGAGGTGGGATTATCTAGAAACAAAATGTGGGTATAGTTTTGTTTTTTTTTTCCTCTAATGGAGTAAACTCTCGTGAAATCCACAGAAAATCCACACAGCGTTTGAGAAAATTATTTTACCCAAAAGGTTGCCAGCTTAGACTGAAAGGAGGAAGGGGGGATCCCTGGGTGGCGCAGAGGTTTAGCGCCTGCCTTTGGCCCAGGGCGCGATCCTGGAGACCCGGGATCGAATCCCGGGTCGGGCTCCCGGTGCATGGAGCCTGCTTCTACATCAGCCTGTGTCTCTGCCTCTCTCTCTGTGACTATTATAAATAAATAAAAATTAAAAAATAAATAAATAAAATCTTTAAAAAAAAGTTGAAAGGAGGAAGGGGAGTGGAAAATGAAAAGAAGCTTTCATGGTTTTGAAATTCTACAGGCAGGAAGCAAGTGCTAGAACTATTGGGCCACTGATACATGCTACTTTGATGGAAGAGGGAGGATGACTGGAATGAGGAACACAGAGGGAGGAGGGAGAGCCTCAGAGAGTCATTCCCAGGCCTGGAAACTTTTCAAGAGATGGCTGGCATTTCCCTGGCACCATCTTAAAATCACTATGGAGCAGGGAATCCTTTGCACCTTCATTGTCACCCTTTTGGAACAGAGATGTCTACATCTGTTACCCTGCCTGCTCCACTACTGCAGGTGGTGTGGCCGGGGTGGGGGGGCAGATAACCTGCCTCTTGAGTTTATAGATTTTTTTTGAGTTTATAGATTAATGAAGAGTCTCATCTTCACCTGGATCTGCTCTAGATGACAAATATCGACACTTAGAACTGATAGCTTAATGGGATGCATCTCTTGGGGACCTTGGAAGCAGGTGGATGCATTTTTCCTGTGGGAAGGACACAGATCACTGAGGGCCAGAGGATGGACTGTGACAGGGAGACTCTAGCATGACCCAAATTAGCCCCACTTCTGTGTCTTCACATCCCTCTGTAATCCTATCCCTTTACGTGGGGGCAGAATCTGCAAATTGTTTCTAATAGAAAATAACAGAAGTACTGAGATATCACTTCAAAGCTATTTAATCTCTCCATGCCTTACTTTCCTTATTTCCTGATTATGAATGAGTAAATAAATGCTAATATAGGAACTTTATAGGTAAAATTCTTACAGGAAGATATTTTCACATACATGATAAGTTGTACAGATTAGCGGGCTGTACCCCCCACATCCCCTCATAACCCCCAGTTTGCTCTCTATTTTCATGAGTTTGGCTCTTTTAGGTTCCACAAAAAAATGCTATCATACAGTACTTGGCTTTCTCTTCCTGACTTATCTCACATAGCATAGTACGCTCAAAGTCCATCCATGTTGTTACAAGTGTCAGGATGCCCTTCTTTCTTATAGCTGAAAAAATATATATCACCTCTAATTTGTCTATTTATCTGTTGATAGGGACTTCGGGTGTTTTCACATCTTGGCTAGTGTGATTAATGCCGCAGGAGACATGGTAGTGCAGTTATCTTTAATAACTTATTTTCATTTCCTTTGGGTATATACTCAGAAGTGGAATTGGTGATCGTGTGGTAGATCTATCTTCAATATTTTGAGAAATCTCACATTGTTTTCCATAGTGGTTGAACCAATTTATATTCCCATTAAAGCTTTAGAGATCTAATGCATTGTATAGTGAATATATGATGCATATTTTATTATAATCATAAAAACTTGCTAAGAGACTCAAACTTAATGATTCCAACCCCTAAAAAGAGGAGATAATTACATAACATGATAGAAGAGCTAATTATTGCTACAATGACAATCATATTACAATATATGAATGTGTTAAATTATCATGTTTTATATCTTAAATTTACTCAATTACATCAAATTATTTCAGTAAGAAAGATTAACTGATATTGTTCTTAAGGTTGATGCTATTATTATTAATATATTAAATCAGTCATGTCATGTAAGATTAAAAATATAGACAAGAATTATGATTAACGAAGCATGTGACAAGTGTCGAGAGAGAAGCATATCTTAATTTAGCAGAAGAATTTTGGAAGCAATTGGTGGTATTTGGGAAAGATTCCAAGAAAAGTTACCATTTGTGCTAGATCCAATGTGATGAACTTCATTTAGGGGGATCCCTGGGTGGCGCAGCGGTTTAGCGCCTGCCTTTGGCCCAGGGCGCGATCCTGGGGACCTGGGATCGAATCCCATGTCGGGCTCCCGGTGCATGGAGCCTGCTTCTCCCTCTGCCCGTGTCTCTGCCTCTCTCTCTCTGTGACTATCATAAAAAAAAAAAAAAAGAAATGTATTAACATGAGATGTGGGTGTTTCATTGAAAGAATGTAAAGAATAATGGTCTAGTGTTGGTTGTACAAAAAAAGTATATGCAAGGAAATAACACAGAAATTGCACTGGAAAGGAAATTTTAGAGAAGATGGAGATGTCCTGAAATAGCATATTAAAGGTATGGATATTATTTTGTATAGAAAATGGGAGTATGTAACTCTTTAGTTCCCACAGGAAACTCAAAGCTATTTCCAAATGATTACTTACAGTAATTTTAAAGGAGGATCGGGTATATGTCTTTGCATACCCTTTTCTAGTGGCAATGTTTCTTTTGTTCACTATATTCCAAAACTGTGAAATTGTTTGGCTCTGAGTCCGTTGTAACATTAGTTGAATTAATGTCAAATGAAATTAACATGCCCTGTTATGAATATGTGTACAGAGGATTATCATGGTGCTTTGGACCTCTTAATTTATCAGTTTGTAATAGCATCTGGAACACTAAAAACAACAACAACGAAAACCCAAAACAAAAAAACCCCACAAAAACAAAAACAAAATCCATCTGTATTATTTGGAGAAATTAAAAAAAAAAAAAAACTACCTGCATTATTTGTGGAAATAAAGGATGTACCAGGGAATTACTGATGAGAAATACATGTAGAGGACTAGTAGATGACATAAAATTCCCTAATAGCCATGTGTTTGTCCATATACCCAAGAGACACATTTTCAGAGGAGTATTGTTGGTTAGAACTAGCCTTGAACATACTGGATTGGGGCTCAATTTTAGTGGCACATTCACAATGACACTCAAGACACTGTTTAAAACAATTCAACAAGTAAAACAAAATGGGATTAAACGACATGCGTCAACTCACAAAAATGTATTAGGTGTATGATATTTCAAGTAGGTATAGCTCCTTGTCAAAGGAAGACAATTAGTGTAAATTATCCAATTATCCTCTCCACAGTTTAGAAGATGAAACTAGGCTTAACATTTGAGTCTATCAATTCCCTAATCTATTGATGTTACCTGTCGTTTTTCTCATAGTTACTGAAATACGTTTATGGAAGTAACAGCACCTTTAGGGTACTGTTAGAGGCAGTGATTCTTTAAATGTTATGAGAGATTATATTCCAATGGAACTAATTTTATCTGGTCTCCCAATACATTCATTTTGTGTTAACCATTCACCACCATTAATATAAAACCTGAGATAGAGATTTTATTTTTTTGCCAATATGACCTACAGGCAGAATTGACTTATAACCACTGCATACTTTCAGCTTCAGCTTCATGAACTTAACTTCATTTTGGCTTTTGCCTTGAGTTGCTCTTAATCAATTTCTCTGTTCCACTTGGCTAAACTATCCTTATCTTTTTTTTTTTTTTAATTTTTATTTATTTATGATAGTCACAGAGAGAGAGAGAGAGAGAGGCAGAGACATAGGCAGAAGGAGAAGCAGGCTCCATGCACCGGGAGCCCGACGTGGGATTCGATCCCGGCTCTCCAGGATCGCGCCCTGGGCCAAAGGCAGGCGCTAAACTGCTGCGCCACCCAGGGATCCCTAAACTATCCTTATCATTGATTCCTTCACTTGAAGCAATTACTGTTTTTTTCTTTTCAAATTTTCATGATTATTTCTTATTTACTGTACAAATAGTGACATGTGATTATAGTATTTTTGCATCACAAGTTTAGAGTGAGTCAAACGGTTGAGGGTTGCTTGCCTTGTGGCCCACTGTGGCTGTCTTTATTTCTTCAAATTATGAGATGACAAACTGAGATGCTGGTATGTGTGATTTACCATAATGGTACTCAGAAGGGCTTTGAATATTTACATTTGCCTTCCACAATAATATAAGCACCATGCAGTATAAATGAAGAAGATAAGCTTATCCCAAAATAATGTATCAAAAGTATTGATTAATTGGTATTGCCAACCTATATTTTAATATTGATACTAAGAAACTAATTTATAATAATCTCAAATAGTCTTAATCAGAAGTATTGTAAATGTTCAAAATATCTATTGTACTAAATTGTTTCAAATAAATATCCATCTTTTATTTTTTCACTTAGAAAATAATCTGTTGATAATTTGAATGAATTGAATATTATTACATACTCCTGGATTTAAGTTATAACTAGTGAGACTCAGAAATAACGTCAAATAAGCAGCTGAATTATTAAAGCAACAAAAAAATTTATTCATTGCTTAATTAAAAATATTGAGATACATAATTGGTAAGATGGAATATACATAAGCATTTAAGAAATGGTTATATTTGATTACCATAACACATATTCTCAGGGCTGCCCTCCCTATGTTGGCAGAGTGTTTAATAGAGAGATACTCTCCAAATATACACATTTTGATCACTCTCCAAGTTTTGATGCAGAAACTTTGAGCAGAGATAAGGGCTCTGCATATTCAATGAGCATTCAAATATTCATGCATCATCCCTGCAACACTGCATGGACCATTGTGTGGGAACCTGTACTTCCAAACTGCCCAACTGAACAGCCTTGATACCAGCTGTATCGCCCATTTGAGATGATTTTGAAATTAGATAATTTGAACTGAGGTTGTATTTCATAGCAAATCTTCATGTACTTATAAATTAGGCCATATGGGTTTCCTGGAAATTCCCTTCACTAATTAAGCAATTGAAATATCAAATCCTAAATAAAGAAAAAGTACATAAGTTGTATTAATATCTTTTTTTACTCCATATGTATTTTATAGAGTACTTACTTGCTACATCTCAGTTCTGAAGAATCTGAGACATGTAGATGAGACGGGGATCTATATATTACATCAGTGTCTAGTAGAATAAATTAACAGTTTGTGCTATAGATCAGGCCAATTTTGTAAAAAAAAAAAAAAAGGCTCTAAAAATAGTATAGAGCTAAGTTGTACAAGTTTCAGAATTTAAAATTCTGTATTCTATTCCTATGTCACTATGATTTTAAATATACATGATTTGAAACAAGGAGAAAAATTAGAAAAATGTTCATTTCTGGGCAATTAAATGCTATATATATGCAAATATATACACATATATATGTATTTATTCATTTTAATTAAAAAAGGGAAAGATAGTTTATAAATATATCCATTTAATTAAAAAATATAAGAAAACTTCATTTGTTTAATGCAAATAAATTCATTCTATATTCTATATATGTACTTATATAAGTACACATGTGTGTATTATGAAATTTTAATAACAAGATATAGTTGATAATTGTTTAATGTTTTTAATATTAGTAATTTATAACCTTTGTGTTATTCATCTGTATATAAAATCATAAGCATTTAATTTTAATGACAATGCATTTACAGAATTTACATTTAAACATTCCTAAAATTTTCATTTTTTGAAAAATACAGCAAACTATAAAAAAAGTTTTCAACTAATTTTATAGTCCAACTGAGAAGAAACAAAAAGAAAAATTGGTTTACTTCTGATCTTTGGACAAGGATTTTTAATGACAAAACATGGAAATTTTTTCAAATGAGAAGAAAAAAATTTGATTCATAATATATGGAACAATTATCAAATACTTAAACTTTTAAATATGTTTTGGTTGATGTTTAATAATACTGTGTTTGAGAAAATTTTCTTTTCTCCTGGTATAAGTATGATAATTTTCAATTATATCTTAATTTATAATTAATAACACTGATTTAGAAAATATGAGTATCAGTTCAAGGACACTTAACAGGACATGAGTCACACACCTATCCCAATACAGAAAATTGAATTTTATGGCTTTTTTGTTGTTGTCCATTTGTATTGAAAATAAGTGGTTACTTTTACAGAAGAAATAAAATCTTATTTTCCATTTATGGTTTTTTGAAGTAAAAAAATAAGGTATTCTATCTCAGTAATACATCTGAATTAATATAAAATAGTTCGTGAATTATAAATGTAATTCTTTCTTCAATGTTTTGCAAGATATAAAGACTGTATTATAATTAATTAATATATGTATTTTAATTTCTTTTTTGTAAAATATTAATCCTAAAACCTACTAGTTAAACAAATTGGATAATGTAAAATCAGATTTTTATCTTACACAATACTCAAAGGAATTCCTAGTGAATCTATTACTATAAACACACAAAAAGAATGTCCTTTTTCATAGATTCAAAGATAGAACTATACAGGGAATCAGTGATGAATTTCACTACATAAGTGATTCTGCTCTAAAAAAAAATTTTTTTTTAAGATTTTATTATTCTTCTGAGAGACAGAGAGAGAGGCAGAGACGGAGGGAGAAGCAGGCTCCCTGCAAGGAGCCCGACGTGGGACTTGATCCCAGGATCCCGGGATCACCACCTGAGCTGAAGGCACTCAACCACTGAGCCACCCAGATACCCCTGCTCTAAAAAGCTTTAATTTTATACAACATTGCTGTTTAAAAGTTTTGGTAACTGCAGAGGTTGATGTATATCAATGTATGAAAATTTGTTAGTATTTACTACTTAAGATACTAGAAGAAAAATGTTTTGGTAGGTAGGAAGACAAAATATAGATCACAGCAACCTTTGTGAAGGCATACTTCATTTTATTGCATTTCACACATACTGCATTTTTTTTTTACAGTACTGAAGGTTCATGGTAACCCCTATATTAAATCCATCAGTGCCATTTTCCAACAGTATTTACTCACTTTGTGTCACATTCAATAATTCCCACAGTATTTCAAACTTTTTCACTCTTATTATATTTGCTATGGTGACCTCTGATCAGTGATCTTTGATATTATCATTGTCATTCTTTTGGGGCGCTTTGTACAGCACCCAAATAAGACAGGGAACTTCATCGAAGTATGTGTTCTAACTGTTGCACGGATGGGCCATTCCCTGGTCTCTATTTCTCTCCTCGGGCATCCCGGTTCCCTGAGACACCACGATATTGAACATCACCAACTCGATAACCCTGCCTTGGCTTCTAGGAGTTCAAACGAAAGACAGTTGCTGAGGCCACTTCATTGTCTTATTTTAGGAAACTGTGCATCGGCCACCACCTTGATAGTCAGCAGCTGTCAGCATAGAGGCAAGACCCTCCACCAGCCAAGTGTATATATATTTCTACTTGAAACTATGCTTCTGGGATCCCCGCGTGGCGCAGCCGTTTGGCGCCTGCCTTTGGCCTGGGGCGTGATTCTGGAGACCCTGGATCGACTCCCACGTCGGGCTCCCGGTGCATGGAGCCTGCTTCTGTCTCTGCCTGTGTCTCTGCCTCTCTCTCTCTCTCTCTCTCTCTCTCTCTCTCTCTGTGTGTATGACTATCATAAATAAATAAAAAATTATTTTTTTTTAAAAAGAAACTATGCTTCTGTCAAATCGAGCTCAAAATTACTAGTAAAAATTAGAATCAAAGTGATGATTAATATGAGGCTAATAAAGGAGGAAGGCAAAATCTTAAAATGCCAGATGGATTTTGAGAATTGGGTATGTGTGGTAGTTCTGGAGAATGTTAATGAAGGCAAAGAAAGTTCCGGAGGTGTGAGGTAGGGGACGTGAGAGTGTGTTAAGTTAGGTTCACTGTGGGACAAAAGATGACCATGCAAAATGAACACATAAATGCAATATGAACACGATACACTGCCACCTCGTCTTAATTGTTAATAAAAAATGCTTTATTTTTTTTCCTGTAGAGAAATGTGGTTTAAAAGCAACTTATCTTTAATTATGTGTGTTCATTTAAGAACTTCTTTAGAGAACACTGTTTTTAAACACTATTGTCCTCAGTGTTTGACAATTGAATTCAATCCTTATTGTGACAATGAACATCATCTAATTTTTTACAACAATTATGGCTACTTTGAGTCAACTGGTATGGCAGAGATATTCACAAGCTAAAAAGAAATGAAAGGGATCTTACTATTGTGTGATTTTATATGTTACTTTTTGCTTATCACAAAATTATACTTAACAGGTTTCTTTGATAAAATGATGTGGTTTCCAGCTACTTTGTATTGTGATTATATAATTGACACAAGAAGCCAAACAAATGATTGTTTCGTCATATTAAATATATTTATAGCGAGTGTATAAATCTATATTTGGCCAGTATTTTGGAGATATTTGAGACGAGTAAAATGCTACAAGTATTAGGCATATAAGATTAAAATAAAAGTATACTTATTAATAATGCATATGCATAAGTTACAGAGGTGCTTTTTCATATCTGATACATAGCTTTTAAAAAATACTGTATTTTTAGAACAAATTTGGCTTTAGAGGAAATACTGAAAGAGAATACAGCTTCCATATATTCTCTCATTTAGTTACTGCTTTATGACTAACAAATTACTATGTGCATTTTGTTACAATTAATGAAACAATACTACCACAATATTACTAAATAATTCCATATTTTCTTCAGATTTCCTTAGTTTTACCTAGTGCATTTTTCTCAGTTCCAGGATTCTATACAAAATGCCACATTGTATTTATTTTTGTTTCTATGTTCCTTTTGGCTGTGAAAATTTTTCAATGACGGCTTCAAAAGGTGAATTCTAATAAATATTTATTTATTTGTTTTAAGATTTTATTTATTTATTCATGAGATACAGAGAGAGAGAGAGAGAGGGAGGGAGAGGCAGAGACACAGGCAGAGGGAGAAGCAGACTCCATATGGGGAGCCCGATGCAGGACTCGATCCCGACACTCCGGGATTACGACCTGAGCTGAAGGCGGCGCTAAACTGCTGAGTCACCTGGGCTGCCCTAACAAATATGTAAAAGAAGAAGAAACATCAGTTCTTTACATCTTCTAGCACATGAAATTGGGTGGAACATTTGCTAACTCAATCTATGAAGCTATAATTACTTTGACATCAATGACAGAAAAAGACACCCCAAGAAAGAACAGGACATATCCCTTATGACTATAGATAGAAATATCCTCAATATATAGTTGCAAATTGAATTCAGCAGCATATATAAAAGAATAAAACACCACGAACAAGGGGTTTATTCAAGGAATGCAAGGGTGGTTCAACATAAATACACTACCTTAGTGTAATATACCACCTCAGTAGGAAACAAAATCGCGTGTTATCTCCATTCATGCAATAAAAGAATTAGATATCAGGATGCCTGGGTGGCTCAGTGGTTGAGTGTCTGCTTTCTGCTCAGGTCATGATTCAGGGGTCCTGGGATGGAGTCCTGCATCAGGCTCCTTGCTCAGTGGAGACCCTGCTTCTTCCTCTCCTTCTGCACCTCCCTTGCCACTGTGTGCATGTGCTCGTTCTCTATCAATAAGTAAAATCTTTAAAAAATAAAAATTAGATAAAACTTATTTCCCTTTTATAATAAAAACAATTAATAAACTAGAAATAGAAAAACATTTCTTCTACATGATAAAGGGCTTTTATAACAACACCTGCAACTCACATCATACTCAGCAATGAAAGATTGAAAGCTTCCCCACCAAGATCAGGACTAAGACAAAGTTACCCACTTCACTCACTTCCATTCAACATTGGACTAGGGAGTAAAACCAGATCAATTAGGAAGAAAGATAAATAAAAGCTATTCACTTTGAAAGGAAATAGTAGGGATCCCTGGGTGGCGCAGTGGTTTGGCGCCTGCCTTTGGCCTAGGGCGCGATCCTGGAGACCTAGGATCGATTCCCACGTCGGGCTCCCGGTGCATGGGGCCTGCTTCTCTCTGCCTGTGTCTCTGCCTCTCTTTCTCTCTCTGTGACTATCATAAATAAATAAAAATTAAAAAAAAAAAAAAAGAAAGGAAATAGTAAATCTATCTCTAGTCACATTATGGTATATATAGAAAAACCCAAAGAGCACACATGCACAAATCCAGAAATATTGAAAAAGTTCGACTTAAAATAGCATCAAAAAGAATACTATACTGAGGAGTAAATGTAATCAAGGAATTGAAAGACCGGTACAATGACAACCACAAAACATTGCTGAAATAAATTAAGAACATAAGTGATGTGAAAGATATTCCCTGTGTATGCATTCAAATATTTAATATTGTTAAGATGGCAACACTCCCCAAAGTAATCTACATATTCAGTGTAATTCATAAAATGTCCCAATGGCTGTTTTTTTCAGAAATGAAAAACTTATCCTAAAATTCATATAAAATTGCAAACTACCCTAAGTAGTTGAAATCATTCTGAAAAATAACAAGATTAGAGGACTGATACATCTTGATTTCTAAACTTATTAAAAAATCTGCAGTAATCCTAACAGTGGTATTAATATAAGGATAGACACATAAATCAATAGAATAGAACTGAGAGTGCAGAAAGAATCACACATTATGGTCAAAAACGTTTTACAAGGATTCCAAGACCATTCAATTGGAAAAGAATACTCCCTTTATTGCTGGAACAACAATACCAAAATGCAAAGGAATGAAGTTAGACTCATATTACATTAAATATAATGATCAGCTCAAACTAGATCAAAGATCTACATATAAGAGTTAAAACCACATAACTCTTAGTAGAAAACAGGGTAAATTTCATGACTTCAGAAGTGGCAATGGTTTCTTAGACATGATGTCAAATGCACAAGTAACAAAGGAAAGAACAGACCATTTGGACTTCATTTGAATTAACTCTTGTGATCAAGGATGCTATTGAGTTAGGGAAAAGTATGAATGGGTTTGAAAATATGTGATATTAATTACAGAAAGTAGGTTGATAAAAATATGTTGACTAAAAAGACAGTGCCTATTTCATACATTTTATTTTTTTAATATTTTATTTATTTATTCATGAGAGACACAGAGAGAGAGGCAGAGACACAGGCAGAGGGAGAAGCAGGCTTCTCCAGGGAAGCCTGATGTGGAACTCGATCCCAGGACTCCAGGATCACAACCTGAGCCGAAGGCAGATGCTTGCTTAACCGCTGAGCTACCCAGACATCCCTTTTTTTAAAAAGATTTTATTTATATTTCATACATTTTAAAACAACACAGCACTTGAGTTTATTTATGGATAGATATATTATAGAAATATTGTAATATAATAAAACAGACAAAAACATGTAAAGAAAACTATCCAACTTCACAATAATGTTTTCTCCAGAAAAAGAATTAGTGGCAGAGATTTGGGAAAGGTCAGATATGTTTGTAATTGTTTTCCTGATAATTAACAATAAAAACTTTAAAGGCAAATGTAATATAGTAGGTGGTTGTTTCTCATGTTATTCTTTGTGGTTTCCTGTATTGTTAAGTATCTCCAAAACAAATGTATATGTATTTTTTATGAGAAAATAAAGCATAGTGGAGTATAGTATTTTGTTTCCCGTACAAAAAAGTCAAGAATATAAAATTATTAAAGAAGAAAGTTATAAATGTACATATGTTCATAATCTATGCATTTTGCATAAATATATTTACCAATGTTAAAGATAAGTATGTTGGGCAGCTCTGGTGGCGTAGCAGTTTAGCGCTGCCTGTAGCCCGGGGTTTGATCCTGGGGACCCTGGATCGAGTCCCATGTCAGGCTCCCTGCATGGAGCCTGCTTCTCCCTCTGCCTGTGCCTCTGCCTCTCTCTCTCTCTCTCTGTCTCTATGAATAAATAAATAAAATCTTTAAAAAAAAAAGATAAGTATGTTATTTTATACATATTGTTGACATACAAGTTTCTAGCATTTATATTCAATTAGCAAAGGACCATAGGTACAATACTGAAAATAACAAAGTTCATTTTCATGCTTAGTTGTGTATCCTAGGGTTACCTTGATAGGAAAAATCATGGTGGCTTGATGTTCTCTATAGTTTGTTGACTTGTTAAATTACACTTGTCAAATTGAGGATCTTAAACCTGTATTCCATGGATTCTCTTATTTAATAGTTTTCTTTGGTAAATAAAGTCTGACAAATTGGAACATTTATTACCTGCTTTCTTTGAAACTGAATGCATTATTAAACAGCTCTTTCAAAAGTCATTGCAATAAGTACTGTAAATCCCATGTGAATTAAAACCTGATTTTTAACTAAGCAATCCATTTATTTCATTCACAGTAACTTTTGTGGGTTATATAAAAATACAGAAAAAGTTAAAAAAAATCAGTCAGGAGTTTATAATGGCTCATATCTCACTTGTGATATGTTTTATTTTCTAGTTCTAAATTTTCTTTTAAGTCGATATACAGAATTATCATAATTTACATTCCAAGACAGATACCCACACACTCATGTATTTCATACATATACACTTGTGGACCTCCAATGATATATTATTGAAAGAATATTCAAACTTCTCAGATTCAGAGAGATTTGTAATCCACACTGAACAGATCTTTTTCTTCCCAATTTTTGGGCTAAAGGCACATTTTAAGTTAAACAAATGGTTATGGAACTATGATTGTAATAATTTTAAGGAGCCAGAAGTAATGATGAATACATATAGATATAAAGGAGAAAATTATTTTTTCAGACCTTATATCAAGCTAGGCATGTAATCTGGGGAGTCATTTGTTAAAGTAACTGGTGTTTAAAATACTCTTGAGGGCAGCCCCGGTGGCCCAGCGGTTTAGCGCCACCTGCAGCCCAGGGTGTGATCCTGGAGATGTGGGATTGAGTCCCACGTCGGGCTCCCTGCATGGAGCCTGCTTCTGTATCTGCCTCTCTCTCTTTCTCTCTCATGAATAAATAAATAAAATCTTTAAAAATAAATAAATACATACATAAATAAATACTCTTGACCTGCTTTAAAAAGCTCTTCTAAATGTTATTGAAGTAAAACGATGAGGTCAATTTGGAAAAGGCTAATATTTAAGCTTATTAAATTCATTTAAAGCATTTACCAAGAAGCTATTATTTGTTTGATATTATGACAGACCCTGCAGCAAACAATAGTGGGCAAAATACTCTTTCAAGGACATTTCAACCACTCTTTCATAGAGCACTTGAAGGTTGTAGTGAAATCATCAATCTTCTGGCATTAAATGTTGTGTCCAAACAATTGTTTCTCTACCTTTGTGTAAAATTCATGGCCTCCTATTTACTCATGTGATCTGACAATAAGTTGATCTGTTTGTGAAAATTCAATATAAATCAATATGCAAAAAAAAAATCAATATGCCAACACATACACAAAGAACCAGTTCAGAATAGTCCATAGGTAGCTAAGAAACAAGCTCCTCCATTGAGTGATGGCAAAAACCTTCAACAATAGATTTGTCCTAGGCAAAAAGGAATTGGCCTACTTTTGAATATGTTTGGGGAAAACTTAGTTAAAAACAAGAAAATACCCATAAATGCCTTTAGTAGGCTAATGGATGTTGAGGACCTCAAAATTCAGTGGCATTTGTTTTCCACAAAAGTACTTTGGACTCCTGCCCTTTTTTTCCCCTCTAATATCTATTCTTCTAAGCTACAGAGTGAATACTGTGCATTCAGTTTTGTTTCTCTGTGTGTATGTATGACATATCTTTAATTTTTAATTTTTGTTTTGCTTTGCAGCGATTTTGTGTTTCTTCTTGTGGTCGTAGTTTGCTTTAAGTTCAGAAATTAAGTGTATGGATCCTTTCAAATCTTGTTTGGAATGAAGTCTTAGGAACATTTAAAATATTCAGGATGTTACTTGTAATATTTCCATCTTAACATCAAATTATCCATAAAAATCCATCGCATTTTGTTTGATGAGCCTCATTTTATGTTACTGATGGTAAATGTCTAATCCATTAGGACCATAAACCACACTTCAGTGTGTCACTAAACATGTTTGTTGCAGTTTGACCAGAAGGAGTTAATGGCAGCCCTTCTGTCATTTGGTATAAGCAGGTATAAACCTGCTATTTCTGTGTTAGCCTCTTGGTAATCCTGTGTCATCTTCTTCACACTATGGGCTCTCTTATACTAAAAATTGTGTATTAAAAGTGTGGCATTGCCATAAACATTTTTTTAATGTGAAATTAGTTTTGACACTAAATGGCATGTGGGCCTTGAACAATGATGAATAAATTATTAGCAAAGATTGAACAATTGGTGAAAATAGAGTATGTAATTTGTGTCCGGAAAAATGATACTTAGAGTACCGAAACAAGTGCCCAAACTTTTTTTTTTTTTTGCACTAACTTAGCAGATATAAAATATGTTAAAGACATTTGGATTTTATTAATTTTATTTTTTAAACATTTTTATTTTATTATTTTTTAACAGGTTTCCTTTCTTTTTTCTTTATTTATGATAGTCATCACACACACACAGAGAGAGAGAGAGAGAGAGAGGCAGAGACATAGGCAGAGGGAGAAGCAGGCTCCATGCACCGGGAGCCCGATGTGGGATTCGATCCCGGGTCTCCAGGATCGTGCCCTGGGCCAAAGGCAGGTGCTAAACCACTGCGCCACCCAGGGATCCCAACATTTGGATTTTACTAAGGCTAGATTGAGGCAGATTGTTCAAAGTGTCAGCTAAGTGCACCTTGCTGAGCCTGATAAGATACTGCAAGAAAAAGATGAACTAAAGAAAGAATTGTGATTTTTAAGCAGAATTTAAAGGGAACATATGGGCCAGTTGTGTTGGATTGGAAAATAATATTTTAAAGTCTAGTTTTCTAGCCAATAAAAGATTTTGAAATGAAGTAAAGCCTATGGACAAAGAGAAAAGCAAGAGCAAGGTTGTATGTCTCTTTGAAATAAGATGGTAACTCCCTGGAAAGGAAAGGTTACTGTGATACTGTGATTTTTGGTAAATAAAGTGAAAGTGACTCAAATCAGTGCATACAAATTTCAAAATTTTTTGAGTAACATATGCCTTAAAACACTACTGAGTTTGCTAAAATTATCTGAGACAAATCAAATTGCAAAAAGGCTTTTGGGACTTGAGTCTTATATAAACAAAAAGCAGGCTACTTAAGAACCATAGAGAAAGCCATGATGAACAACGAATTAGGGAGCCACTCCCAGGAAGAATTATAGCTATTTTGAGCAACTATTTTCAGAGAGCAGGACTAGATCCTAATCAAGGAACATTTTGGTCCTGTTTTAAGAAACTTGGAAGTATTTTCCCTTTGTGATTTCAGGCATTACTCTGGACTGATGATGAATATATACAGATTAGCTGTAAGCATTAGAATAATTTAATTTGTAACATGCTTAGATTGAGAGTTGCAGCTGTCATGAGCAAATGAAAACACTGCACTTATTGGTTGTCATTGTTCTCATGTAAGTGAAAGTGCCCAGTCAGATGCTACAGATCTGAGAAAAATGGTATCTCCAATTATATAACCAATTCATTCCACTAAATTTCCTAAAAAGCCTACAAATTAATTTGTACAAACTAAGATTGTGGTTTTTCTTTTTTAATTTCAGAATCCCATCTTCCTCAAAGGTAAGACTTTTCACTAATGAATGCATTTAAGTGCTATTTCAATTACAGTTAAATGCACATATGGACACACACTCAACATACAATTAAAAAACAAAAATATTTAGTAATATCCAAACCAAATAAAATTTCCCTCATGTAAGTCACTTTATCAGAATGTATTTGGTAAAAATCACTTACTCTGGGGCAAAAAGTTCTGAGAATTATCTAATAAGATTTCATGCACTATAGAACAATCACAGGACAATATCCACTAATTCAAAGCCTAATTTGGTCAGCACAAATAATATGTAAGAAAATACTGCATTGATTTTCTTTATAAAATGATTCCTTTCCAACTGCCTTTTTAAATTGATTTACAACATTAAGGTGTTAGATGATAAAAATTTTCCAAAGAGTATGCTGTTGCATTAATATTGTGCAAAAAAAAAAAACCAAAAACAGCTTTTATAGGAAAATGAAATATGATGGTCATAAGCAGGGTAGATGGATGATTAAAGTCACACACAAATTCTAATTGATCTTTTTATAACTTCCTCTACCATGAGAGCCTACAGTCCAAAAGCAATTGGTGATTCATTTGCTACATAAGTGAACGATTGTCTTTCAAAAACCTTCAACACATCTGTATTGGTTGTTTATTCCTGGGTAACAAATTGTCACAAATGTGGCTATAAACAACACATATTTCTTACGTTTATTGTTTGGGTTGACCAGCAGTCTAGGTACTGCTACTGCTTAAGTGGTCCATTGCTTCAGGATCTCAGAGGCTCTAATAATGGTGTGGGTCATAGCTGCAGTTCCATCTAAGGATCCACCGGAGAAACATCTGCTGCCAATTTCATGTCTTTCTTGGCAGCATTAAGTTCCTTGAGAGCTGTATGGCTAAGATCACAGTCTCTGGTTGGCTGTCAACCAGATGACTCCAACGATTCCTAACTGTTTTTTGGATGGAGACTACCCTCAGTTGCTTGCCATCTGGGCCTCCTCACCATGATCACTTATTCTAATCAAGTCAATAAGGGGGAAAAGCCTACTAGAAAGAGGGGCACTACAATTTCGTGTAACACAGTCCTAACAACGGTCATTCTATGCTATATCCTATGATTTAGGAGCAAGTCATAACTCAAATAATCCCTGCCCATACTCAAGGATATTAGGAGGCAGAGATAATCTGGGGCCATCTTCAAGTCTGTCCACAACAGTTTCCCATTGCAATTAGAGTCACTTTCGAATTTTTTACTATGTCTACTATTTTTACTATTTTACTATGTCATACTATTTTTTACTATGAAGCCTTACATGATCTTCTAATAATGTCTTTTACACCTCCAAATTTGGAATACACCTCCAGAACACCACCAGATTTAGAAATTGAAGTTAAAATATTTTATGATATATACTTATCAACATTTAAAATAAAAAAACTATACTGACAAAGCATTCAAAATAATAAAAAATCCACATTCTATTACATAGGTATATATCTAATTGAAGATAGAGCTTAAAGAAATATATTGCTTAAGAAGAGTAAATCTCTTTGGACTAGATAATTTTTGAGATTTCTTTTATTTCCAATTATCTGAGAGTAGTTAAAAGAGAATAAACAAACTGTGATTGAGACTTTTACACTTTCTTTAAAGCTTAATTTTAGACATTCTCACAGGTACAAAATATATTGAACAATTTATTGATCATAAGAATATGAAGTTACATCTCAATCCATTTGGCATCAAAAATTATAGCTTAATAATTTTCAATGTTCCAAATGTGATACAATTTTATCTTTAATTTTATAAGTAAAATTTATAAATATTAATGAGTTAGTATGGAATCAAGTTATAATGGTCTTTAATTGTAAAGACAGAATTAGAATAAGAGAAATGGAAGTAACAGATTGTTCCCTTTTACAAGCGTCTGTGAAGTCTAGTCATGTCTCCTAAGACATTACACTGTAAAAAGTAGCAGTAAGGAGGTCTGTGGATGGCTCAGTTGGTTAAATGTCTGACTCTTGATTTTGACTCAGGTCATGATCTCTGGGTGGTCAGATCAAGCTGCATGTTAAGCTGTGTGCTCAGTGTGGAGTCTGCTTGAGATTCTTTCCTTCTCCCCCTTCTCTCTCTCTCTTTCTCTCTCAAATAAATAAATGAAGATAATTAAATAAAATCTTTTTTTAAAAAAGCAGAAGTATGGCATGGTTATCAATGTGCCATATGGAGAAACAGAAATATTATGTAAAAAGCTTCACCAGAGGATCCCCTAAAATGGTTCAGAGGTTTGGTGCCTGCCTTCGGCCTGGGGTGTGGTCCTGGGGTCCTGGGATCGAGTCCCACATTGTGCTCCCTGCATGGGGCCTGCTTCTCTCTCTGCCTGTGTCTCTGCCTCTCTCACTCTGTGTCTCTCATGAATGAATGAATAAGATCTTTAAAAGAAAAGAGAAAAGGAAAAAGGAAAAAAAATAAAAAGCTTCACCAAAGAAGAATTACAGTAATGTTAACATTCACTAAAAGAAACACCACACTGAAACAATAAAATCAGATGAAATAAAGGAAAAGTAAATATGAAATAAACAATAATGTATTACTATTGATTTTTTATTTTCAGTAATACTGGATTTTAGCTGTGAAATGCCATTTCAATTGAAAATGTAAGTTTATCTTGATAAAATATTATTTATGCCAGAAGTCAGGAAACTACGGCCTGCAGCATTGAATAAATCCAGCCCTCATCATTTTGTCATCCATTTATTTACTGTCTGTAACTACTTTTGTACCATAAATGGTGAGTAGTTGTGGCAGAAACCATATGGCCTACAAAGCCAAAAATATTTATTATCTGCCCCTTTACAGAAAACACTTCCCCACGGTTAATTTACACTAACTATGTACCAAAAGATTTTTATGCATACTTAAAACTTTCCTATCTGTTCTGTGATTATATTGGTTAGAATTTAAAACTAATATTTTAATTTAATATTTTAAATAAATTTCACTGGATGAGCATCTGATATTCTGATTCCACAAGCTAATGATGAAAAACATTGTTTTATTACATCTAAATACTTCTATCTAGCTAGCTAACTCTAGTCTTATTTTATATTCCCAAATGCATAAATCTAATCTGTTACTTTAAAAAGCACTAGCTAACTAAATGCCCCAAATATACATTTTTTCATTAAATATTCTTACTCTTTTATTTAAGATTTTGTTTATTTACTTGTTAGAAAGGGAGAGAGCACAAGCAGGGGGAGCTGCAGGCAAGGGGAAAGGGAGAAGCAGGCTCCCCACTGAGCAAGGAGCCAGGATGGCAGGAGGACCCTGGGATCATGACCTGAGCTGGAAGGCAGACACTTAACAAACTGAGCCACCCAGGTGTCTCAAATATTTTTACTCAAAATAAGAATAGTAATTAACACAAAAAAATAGGTACAATTATATTAAACACATGAATCATTATAGGGTAACATGGTTCTTGCTCATAAGTCTTTAAATAAGAAATCAAAATAAATAATAGGAATCGAGAGAAATCTTTAGAAAATAGTGAGATGCCGTTTTTATTAATAACTACTTATGAAAATAAAACAATACTCATATTTTATTACTAACCTGACAGATATAGCATGTAAGATTAATCTGTTTATAACTGTGACTGAAAAGACCTAAGTTAATTGAAATGAAGTAAAAGTAGTTAAAAATCCAAAATAGTGTCAGTAACAATTGAGGTATCATAAATGCCTTAATTTCTAGACACAAAATTAGCACTTATTAAAACAAATTACATATTAGAATATGTTTACATTTATGAATGGCCAAGGGCCATAAATACCAGGTTTGCATCTCATTTTGTACAATGAGTTTATGATATTTAATCCACAGCAGTGAGCTGAGCATATGAAAAACATGCTCTAGAGCTCAATCTTAGACTAGTGAATAGCTATAATCAATAATCTGTTTAAGTTGACATCTTTTTTCCTCACTCCCTCTTTTGCTGCTCCTCCTATCCTTTTTTTTCCTTCTATCCTTCTTACCATTCCTTTCATAAATCAGTTCTATTGTACTTTTCTTGATATGATTGTAAGATTCTTTTCTTACTCACTTTATTCATGGATACAATGTTTTGAATATATGTGACTTTTATAGAGGAAGTTGGGGATCCCTGGGTGTCTCAGCCGTTTAGCACCACCTTCAGCCCACGGTGTGATCCTGGGGTCCTGGGATCAAGTACTGCGTGGGGCTCCCTGCATGGAGCCTCCTTTCCCTCTGCCTGTGTCTCTGCCCCTCCCCATCATGAATAAATAAATAAAATCTTTAAAAAATAAATAATAAAAAATAATAATAATATTTAATAAATAAATAATAATAAATAATACCCTCCTCATCTAGTTTTCAGAGTTAATCTTCGCCTAAGATACATTGTTTGATAGACTGCCATTGTACAAGATTGTAAAATATATGTCTAAACTATGGAAAATATACCTAGATATAATTATTAATTATTTCAGAGGATTTCATGAAGAGGGTACTTAAACTCTTTAAAACAGTGCATATTTTCTAGTATTTAATGGCTAACTGAAGAGTGCTGATCATCTACAATAATCAAATTATGCTGATTTTTAAAAAATATTTTATTTATTTATTGATGAGAGACACAAAAGGAGAGGCGGAGACATAGGCAGAGAGAGAAGGCTCCATGCAGGGAGCCTGAGGTAGTTTTCGATGTCAGGATTCCAGGATCACCACCTGAGCCAAAGGCAGACCCTGAACCCTGAGCCACCCAGGCATCCCCTGAATTTGAAATATATATTTTATAGGCATATATTTTCAGTTTCTTTCTCTAATCTCAGTCATAGTATAAAAGACATAATTAAAAATAGGCATACAGATGGCATGGCATGATTTCTGGAAATTCATGAGTTTCCATATTATAATATTATAAATTAAGTGTTTCATCTTTTATTCAATTAGATATAATACATACACACACACACACACACACACACAGGAGATTCATATAGCACTAAATGAATCCCAAACTAAGCATTGATGCATGACTGCATAATGGTAAGTTAAATTAATATACAATTTTAACGCTTATTAAACTCTATGCTATGAACTCTACTAGAGTCCTTGATAATATAAAGCATAGTCTCTAGTGGATTAAAGAGAATATTTAATAATTAAGTTGAATAATTAATGATATAAATATTTACAATCCAGTAAAAGTACTATAAAAAAAAGTGCATAATACTTTGTGCCCAGATCCTGTTTTCTAACAACATTCTCCAATAAATGGAAAGAGGGCACCTTAGAGAAATGGTTGACTCTAGAACTGGGAAGGAAATATACAAAATAAACATCTCATAGTACCAGCAAGCGAGGAAGTGATTAAAAGTAATCAAACAAAAACTAAAAACTCACACTATTGGGGATATACCAAAGGGACATAAGACCCACCTGAAAAAATACCTAATAGCCAAAGCTAAAATAAATTGAGGAACAAAATACAGTTGTATTGAATTATAACTCAAAGTATAAAATAAAACATTCATGAGCCCAGATTCACGTAAATAAATTATTAAATAAGTAAAAAGTGAGAGATAAATCCAGATTATGTATAGATTCCACCCTTACTGAGGTTGAAATACTGCTCCCCCTTCTTTAGTGTGGACTATATACATAGTAACTTCCTTCCAAAATATACTGTAAAGGGAAATGAAGTGTTGGAGGTGGGCAGAGAGTGAGTCACTTTACAGTGCACAGTGTAAAAACCTGGCAAATACCACCTGAGTCTGCTGATGAAAGTCAACATCAAATATGGCAAGTCATTATGATCATGTGCAATTGATAAGTTGTCTTGAAGGTGGCATTTAACCCTGTCATTCTTCCAAGAGCACAGAACCCCAGTTTGCTCATAAAGAAACATTGCACAAGCCAATATAAAAACACACTGTAAGTTATCAAGCCAGTATTCTTCAAGATTGTCAAGGTATCAAAAAGAAGGAAGCCTGAGTAACTGTAACAATCAAGACAAACCTGAAAAACATTACAGCTAAATGTCCTGTGGTATCTTGGATGATACCTTGGAACAGAAAAAGACAAGAGATAAAACAAAAACATCTGCATAATGTATGGAATTTAGTTAATAATGTTTTAATGTTGTTTTGTTATTATAACAAATGTAACATATTAATATAAAATGTTATAAGAGAAACTGGCTTCAGTCTGTATGGAAACTGTGCTATCTTCTTTTATTTATTTATTTTTCTGTGCTATCTTCTTAATATTTGTGTATATCCAAAACTATTCTAAAAAATAAAGTTTATTATTTTTTTTAAAGGGTGCGTCCCTAATTGTAGTTTGTAATGAGAGACAGACCTCATCTAGGAATTCAGAGAAGATTCTCCTGAGGACATGATACCTAGACTGAAAACTAAACAATCTGTTATTAAAATAAAACTAGGTGAAGATTCTTTAAATAATGTATACAGCAAAGGTAAAGAGAGGAGTAAATCAACAAGATGGGGAGGACTGTGGTAAAATTCAATGTCTACAGAATGTTTTAGGAGAGAGCAAAAGACGTGGATATCCTGATAAGCCAAAGCTGTAGATGGAGATTGCAACATGCTTGGCTTGAACATTGACCACCAGCCTGTGCCTTATGTTTCTATGTGGAAAGATGTGACCATAGCAGCATTCTTGGCTTCTCATCCAACCTTATTTACTCTTTCCGATGGAAGACAACAAATTACCTATGATTCATAAGGGACAGTCATCAATTTACACTTTTCAATTGGGCTTGGCTATTCAAATATAAGTATGTAAGAATGTATACCTAAAGCCAAACCATTGAGTTCATCCAAAGTTCAGATTTTCTTAGACTTGTGTAACAAAAAAAAAAAAAAAGAGAGAGAGAGAGAGAGAGAGAGGACAAGTTAATTTCTAGTTCCAGCTAAAGTGTTTTGCAGACATGGAATATCCAAAGCATGTTTACTAGAAATAGAGGGAGGCCAGGAGAAGGCTAACAGTTAAAAGTAGGATGCCAAAATGAACCAAAAAATAATACAAGAGATATTTTAATAAAATTCAAAGAAGAAGAAAATCCCCAATTCATTTTTCTTTTATGGCAATAAAAAAGGATTTTATTATATAGCAAGTTTTTTAATTGCTATATTTACAAATATTATTTTGCAACTATATGAGGATAGCTCAGCCTCTAATGTGAAATTTCTTTAAGATTAAGTCTCATAGCTGGGAACCATGAAGTAAGATGGAATGTTTTTTTCTAAGACACTTATGAATTAACCTTGAAATGTAAGGCAGGAGATAAGCCATTATTTTGTAAAATCAGAAAATGCTAGAGTTTAGATTTACTGCTCAAAATTTCACAAGTAACCATTTAAACACATATATGGTTGATTTCAAACTTTGCTGCAAAAGTCTGACAGCTGTGCCAAGGCAAATGAATGACAGAGTCTACTACTCAGTGTTGTATGACATCTACAGAGCAGTTGTGGAGATGGCTGATCTAAAATATCTAAAAATGGTCAACCGCATAGTGTCACCAACATAAATCCTAAAGGGTGGGGTTGTTTTGGCGATTACTGAAACTGTTTGCACTTAAACTCATTTTCATTTGCCAGGGCATCTAATGGGGGTAAATTTAGAAGGGCCTTGCCAAAAAAGCAGGAGAGAAAGGAAACTGGAGAAGACAGGATAAAACATTTTGTATATACATTGGCTGCCAAGGCATGATTGACACTGGATGTTTATATGTGTTCAGAGATGGAAATATGACATTTTAGCAGAAATATACTGCATGATGCCAAGACGGAGAATTAACAGCAGTTACTGGCTTGGCTTCCAGCAGCCACTTACTTTAATACACTTCTAAATAAAGAAACATGAAATCATATTTCAACATATTTAGAGACACATATTTCTCCAATGATTTTAGAACCCTTTGCAGTGGAATGAAAAATGAAATGTTCATAATAAATGATGAATAATACATTATTCATCCAAGATCACCAAGTGCCAACATTTTATTTCAGGATGAGAACAATTTGATAACAGTATTTCAAATTTTGCTTTTTCGGTTAAGTGGGGTTAGAGTTTTTTCCCAAGGTAGATCAATGTTTGAAGAATGACAGGATATTGCTGGAGAGAATTTTCCTGATTCATAGCCCCTTCTATCTGTATAGGAGAAAGAAATTTAGCAAAAGAAAGCATCAGCACATTCTCTTAATTTGTTTTTTTTTTTATTTTAAATTTGTTTAAAGATCTTATTTATTCATTCATAAGAGACACAGAGAGAGAGAGAGAGAGAGAGAGAGAGAGAGAGAGAGAGAGAGAGGCAGAGACCCAGGCAGAGGGAGAAGCAGGCTCCATGCAGGGAGACTGATGCAGGACTCGATCCCGGGACTCCAGGATCACGTCCTGGGCTGAACGCAGGTACTACACCGCTGAGCCACCCGGGATCCCCATTAATTTGTTTTTTAAATAATATTTTCATAAATACAAAGTTCACATATTTCCACTAGTCTTTAGTAAATAACTTTATTTTCATATGTAACCATTCTTATTGTTCCGTGATGACAAGATAGTCATTTTTTCATAATTTACTGCCATTTGAGCATGCTTTATTTTAATATTTTGAATATTTTGAACTATGTGAAAATCACAATATTATCAGTTTGTATCTGCTCCCTAAAATCATATCCCCTATGTGCAGAGAGATCTGAAGACACACATTCAAAAACTGACATTCACAAATTCTTTATGTACTTAAAAGAAGTATTCCATTTATGCCACCATTTTGAGAAGCAGATTCGATTTGGATCAAATATTCTTTCACTACTTTAATGAAAAATTATCCCTGGGTAACATTTTAAAATAATTTTTAATTGAAAATAATTTTTCCCTTTTATTCATGATTTTAAAAGTTTTGATCATATATAGTGACAATTTTAATTATATGCAATTTAGAACTTTACTATTTTATTTTTATTTTTATTTTTAAAATATTTTATTTATTTATTTGAGAGCGAGCATTCATGAACAGGGTGGAGAGGCAGAGGGAGAGGCAGAAGCTGGCTCCCTGCTGAGCAGGGAGCCCAACTCCAGGCTCCATCCCAGGACCCTGGGATCATGACCTGAGCTTAAGGCAGATGCTTAACCACTTAACCTTCTGAGCCACCAGGTGCCCCTAGATTTTTACTATTTTAAATTTGAAAGCAATATTACATTGTTTTCAGTGTTGGATTACATTATAATTACAATTATAAAACTGAAAGCAATTTTACACCATAGTTGTAAAAATATAAATGGAAATGTTGCAAATTTATTAGTATCTTTAATATTTTAACCAAATGTCTGATACAAATATATTTAATGGGTGGTGGTATGGGAAGAGTACCTTATTTTGTTGGAAATAGGAGAAAAAAAAAACAAATTGACATGTCGTTAGCATGAAGTCAATACAATACACCTAATACTTAAAAAAAAAAAAAAGAATATAAGAATGTATTGAAGGCTAACGGGAAAAAAAAAACTATTGTAGTAAGCTAAGATAGATGAATTTAATTGCTTATAGGGAAAGAGAAATCACAAAGAGAGGAAAGGTGAGAACAGAGGCCTGATATTCTATGAACCAGTATTTTTAAAATGATTTAATGCTTTAAACTGTGTGCATATATATTGGTGCTTTTCTTGTTTTGTTTTGTTTTTTATAAAACTGGTAAAATGAACTTGAAATGTATTCTTTTGTAAAATTATTTATTTATTTATTTATCTATTTATTTATTTTGTGAGAGAGAGAAAGAGAGCGCTTAAGTGGGGGGAGGGACAGAGGGAGAGGGAGGCAGAATTTGAGGCAGGCTCCCTGCCCAGTGTGGAGCCCAGTCTCTCCACCCTGAGATCACGACCCGAGCTAAAATCACGAGTTAGAGGCTTAACCTGCTGGGCCACCCAGAGGCTCTAGGAAACGTATTCGTAATAGAGGTAGCTCTCTGTGCCTCTAATTAAGAAAATGAGGGTGTTTTTTTTTTTCAATCAGAAGTGTTTAAAAATGGGGCACCTGGGTGGCTCAGTGGGTGAGCGTCTGCCTTTGGCTCAGGATGTGACCCTGGGGTCCTGGGATCGAGTCCCCCATCGGGCTCCCTGCAGGGAGCCTGCTTCTCTCCCTGCCTGTGTTTCTGACTCTCTGTATCTCTTATGAATAAATAAATAAAATCTTGAAAAGAAAAGTTTAAAAACTATAAACTCTAGTTCATAAGTAATCGAAATCTTTGTAAAATATAGAAATATAGAATTATTATGAGACATAATACTTGATTCATGTTATAACAGTTAATTTTTAAAAAAGATTTTTTTTTTTTTTATTTGAGAGAACGAGAGAGCATTAGCAGTGGAGGGGCAGAGGGAGAAGTAGACCTCCTGCTGAGCAGAGAGCCCAACCTAGGGCTGGATCCTAGGACTCTGGGATTATGACCTGAGCCAAAGGCAGATGCTTAACCCACTGAGCCACTCAGGCATCCATGGTATAACAATTTAATAGATTATTGCAATGATAACTAACGTCAAAGAACATTTTTTCACATATGAATGTCAGGCAGATTCTTTTTTTTTTTTCTTTCTTTTTTTTTTTTTGTCAGGCAGATTCTAATTCCAATTTGTACTCAAGTCTTCTCTTTGAAACTGTTTCTTTGAAAATATGCACAGTTCTCAGTGGCAGATTAAAACTTTCTCAAAATATATACATCTTTTAAAAATATAATTTCACATAACAACAATTCAAGTGATTTTTTAAGGTCCAGAAGTATGCATTGTATTAAATAATGTATATTTATTTATATTAATAATTTGTATTACCTAATGTACAGTGTAGTTTATGTGTGATCTTTGACTAAGGTGAAAATTAACATATATAAGTGTAGTATGATAAAACTGTATTTTTAAAAAGTTTAATAGCAAACCTTATTATACAGAGTATATTTTTCCCCAGGATTCTAATTAGTACAATTTAACTGTTAGAGTTTAGATTCCTTTTAGGTAGCCATGATTTTTTATGGGCAACAGAAATGCTAGGCCACTCATCCAATAATACATTTAATTGGATTAATTATAGAAATGATGTTGAATGCTAAATATACACACAAAAATGAATTAACCAAGAGTTTTAAAATCTAGTAGGTGTGGTGGGGGAGAGATTCTAATGGAAATGTTTTTCAAAATTGCATTATTCTTAATATCACCAATTCACTTTGAAATTTCCTGACAAAAATTTTTTAATAATTATGTTTGTTGGTTAAAGGTGTTGTGATATAATATCTTAACTCCCCAAATGCCTTCACTCCCATATCCACTCAATATTCCCCAAACATGCATTCTCATGTAATTTCTCTTCTTACAACTTTTCAGTAGGTGCTCATTGTTTTCACTGGACATCCAAGTGTGTTAGGCACCATCTGGGGTCTTTCCACCACCAAAATTTTGAACATTTGAACTTTTTTTTTTTTTTAAGATTTTATTTATTCATGTGAAAGAGTGAGGCAGAGACATAGGCAGAGGGAGAAGCAGGCTCCCTGTTGGAAGCCTGATGCAGGACTTTATCCCAGGACCTGGAATCACGACCCGAGCAAAAGGCAGACATTCAACCACTGAGCCCCGCAAGTGCCCTGAACATTTGAACTGAGTGCTTTAACTGTAGTGAAAAGCTTTGTGATGGTCCCAATTTATCAGATCTTTGTATCTTGGCTCACCCCACTGCCTCCACGTGGAAGGAAAATATTTGTACTCTCTTCCGACCAGCCCATTTCCCTTTAAGAGATGTGTATTCCTCATCATTTATCCTTTCTCTGACTCCTTTGATACTTCCTCTGCCTCTTGGCAACAACTGACCACTCTCTTCCTTGAACTTCCCTTTTATTCTTTTCAGATATCTGTTACATGAACTATAACATTGTATACATTATGTGACTCCCCTACTGGGAGCTCAGTATGTTATAGATTCTTTATGATTCATTTTTGTGTCCCTTGTAACTATACAGAAGAGGTACAAAATAAATGCTTGATGAATAACAAACATCCAAGATAATAATATAAAAATAAGAAATTTGGCCTAATTTTACAAGAATGCTATTTGCTAACCTAGTATATCTTTGGGGAAAAATTGCAAACAAAAATTAAGCTGTCTTCACTGTCATTGAGGGGCTGAGAAGCTAAAACTTGAGGACTACAAAGTTATACTAAAAATATGTAAGTATACTTTGAGTTAATAAGACTTTTCTCAGATCTCTTAGTTGTAATCAGCTCAAGGAGTAGCACTAATATATGATTCCAGACTCCTAAAACATATTTTAAATTATCATTAATAATGCTATGTTTAGTAAATGAACATATTTGTTATTTATTGAGAAAGACCCAAAGGACAAAGAAACAAACCAGAAAACTAGTTGAAATATATTAAGTAGGGACATCTGGGTGCTCAGTGTTGAGCCTCTGCCTTTGGCTCAGGTGGTGATCCCGGGGTCCTGGGATCCAGTCCCTCATCCGGCATCCGGCTCCCTGTGAGGAGCCTGCTGCTTCTTCCTCTGCCTGTGTGTCTCTGCCTTTCTCTGTGTCTCTCATAAATAAATGAATAAAATCTTAAAATATATATAGATACATATATATATATATATATATATGAAAATGTAGCTCAAGTATTTCCTTTTTTTAAAAAGATTTTATTTATTTATTCATGAGAGACACAGAGACAAAGGCAGAGGGAGAAGCAGGCTCCATGCAGGGAGCCCGACGTGGGACTCAATCCCAGGTCTCCAGGCTCACACCACGGGCTGAAGGCGGCACTAAACCGCTGAGCCACCCTGGCTGCCCTCACTCAAGTGGGATGAGCCCTCACTTATCCCATTCTAGATCAGAGTAGGCACATGTAATTATGGAGTTGAATGATCCATTCTTATTTCCATACTCTAGACCATATGAATGAATATGTCTACTCATCAGAAGTGTTTTTTAACTTATTCAATGTAATCTTTTGAGGTAAGAAAATCATAGTTTAAAATGTTTAGAAAAGCAAATATCATCATGAACAAAACTGTATGTTCCCACATGACCTGACTGCATATAAGTACAAAATTGTAGAACAATATCTCTGATTATTATATTTGTTACTGAATTATTATATCTCTTATTGTGAATATCACTAAAAATGAATTAACCATGGAGTAAAATGAATGTGGGAGCCTCTGCAATAATTAATGCTTTTGGAATAATTTGGATTTTCCAGGGGTGAAACTAATGTATTGGTTATCTCCTTCTTTCATTTCATGCTCTGTGGACATTTTGTGTTGTGTGACTGTAGCAACCACTAAAGGATCTGACAGTGGCCTCTTTAAATATGAAGACATCTGAGGCAAGTACGCAACTTCTGAGACTTGGATGGCTTGGATAATGTAGTATATCTCTGGACAGGAATTTCTCACTGCTGCCATCGGAGATCCAGGCAACTAACATCCGCCTTCTTTTTGACTTCCAGTCATGTCATGTCCTCTTCCTCATGATCTGATCACTTAATTCAGACTCTTCCTGACCCTTCACTATCACTAGTAGTTCTGGGAATTGACAAGCTGTTTTTTTCAATCTCTTCATAGATGTTGGCAGTCTCTTTCCTCCCATTTTCCCAGTCTCCCTCTTCTGATTTTACACAGAAAATTTTTCATTTTGTGCTAAATCATGCACCAATTCCTGAGGCAATTTTCACTAAGGCAACAAAATCATCCATAGCAGTCCCCTCTGAGTCAGGAGCTCTGAAATGGTATAGCACCATCCATTACTGTGTGACTGAAGACAGTCACCTAAGTCATCTCAGATACCCCTCTTATATCACCCAGATATACATAAATAAATAAAACAACAAAATGGAAGAATAAGATTGTAGGTTCATTTATACAGTCTACATCTTATTAGTCATTCTTATCCCATTCTAGATCAGAGTAGGCACATGTAATTATGGAGGCGAATGATCCATTCTTATTTCTACTACACAATAACTAAATTACTACAAGAACACATACTATATCCTGGAACATCAGATGATGTATTTTACCAGAGTGAGGGTATTTTGGGGTCTTAGGCAGGAAAAATTTCAGTTATGGATCTACTTTTCTTATCCCATAAATATACTCTTCTTCTTAGAAGTATATATGCCCATCACTCATTGCATCATTTTGATTTCCAAATTTTATGTAATTCTGATTTTTCATGCCTTACTTTGTATATTTATCATACGTAGCTTTGAATCAAACTATCTTAAAACGTACTAGCTTCACATATAAACATTTTATTGTATCTCATGGTTTTATGAGAAATTGGCTGGATGATTTTTAGGCTCTAGATGGTATTGACTGGGATCACCCCACAGTATTTAGCTGGCAGCTAAACTCTGCTGGAAGGTCAAAGATAGCTATACTCACATTCCTGGCATCTTGATGAAGACAGCTAGAAACTTGGGTCCTCCCAATCATTCTATCTATCCATGCCATCTTAAGTTATCTCCACATAAGCCCTGAGCAGAGCAGTTTTCTTTCATAAATGAAGGCTCTGATTGAAGAGACAAACACCGAACTACTGACTCTCTTTATTCTACTTATCAAAGCACTGATGAGGTCAAAGCAGAGAAAGTAGACCAACTTCTCATTAGGGGTCATGTCAAACAATCTGTGGCTACTGTTGATCCATCATGATCATCTTTTCAAAATTTCTTGACTTGACTAATTTGCCAAAATAAGTCAACTTTCTAGTACCTTTTTCTCTTCCAAAAGTGGTTAGCTTGAAATTTTGCATTTAAGCACTTGAATACTAAGACAGTTCGGGCTCAGTCTCCTTGCTTTTCACATGAATTTATTTGGACTGTGAATATCTAACAACAATGTACATCACAGTTAATTTAGTTCCTTGGTGTTTTAATCTGTATGGCCCTTTCTTCGCTTATGCTCCACAAGTGACTCTCTAACATTTAGCATCTGTCAAAGGGGGCACAGATGGGGAGGTTTACCTAGAGGTTAGGGGGGATATCTTCTGTCAGAGAGTTCAAATTACTCTGCTCCATGTTGAAACCTAAAAACAAGCCCCCAAATAGTATCTGTATGTGTGTGTATGTGTGTATTTGTACATGTGTGATACATGTCAACAAATGGCTTAAAGGTATTCCTTTACTTTTCTTACTTGTAATTATATGCCTTGTACTACCAGTTCCTGTAATGACCATTCAACCCTGAATGTTAATTTGATATCATATCTATTACTCCAACTTGATTTCCAACATTTGTTTAATCTATGGATCTAAACCAAATTTTTACTATTTCCTACTATTCCATGACGAATTTTTTTGAATTCTGAACACCTCTACACATTATTCCTACCCATTACTCAAGGTGACACAACTGTTTACTTTGCAGTTCCAAAGTATCACCAGTGGTATAACTATATATTCAGACCATGCAAATTATTTGCCGAAAACAAAACAAAGTAGATGTTACTGAGTGTACACTATGTACCAGGATTTGTGCTAGGAACTTGATATTTAACAGTCAATACAGATCTGTGAATTGGAATTGTTTTGTTACTGTTTTCTAGTTAAACAATCTAAACCCAATTGCCTGCTGTCATATATGTCTGTTTATTCTCATGATCATTTACCTTGCATTTTGAGGAACAACCACAAAAAGCTTTTTTTGCTATTTTATTGCAATACATATTGAAGCACCTCACCAATCAAATAATGTAAGCATGGAAGAATCAATATGTAAGGGACTTAGTTTGACATTATTATAACTGCCCATGTGTCTACTTAAAAATTTAAAATTCCCTTACAGTGGAATAAAAAGAGAAATAGATGTTAGGCACAACTATCTATACATCACACAGAAATGGTGAATGCAGATGCATAATTTTAACAAATATGTACATAGGCAAAACTAAAGGACCATGCAGAAAGAGGAGCAGAGTAGTTGAATTTTGTCAAATATGCTAAAAATAAAGGAACTGTTTTAGAATTTGTGTAAATATGCTCATCCAAGTCATGTAAATTTGAGAACACCTGGAGGACCAAACCTGTTGTTTTTCTAGCTGACCTAGATTAATGTACTTAATAAAAAGAGCACTTGTTCATACATATTCTGCTAACTGGTCAGCTGGGCTAAGAGAGGAAGCATGTGGTCAGAAAAGACAGTAGCTCTACTCATGTCTTGCTAGAGATTTCTGTAGAATTTAACAATCTAGGATTGGATTGTGGTTTGGCTGACTCTCAGTATCCTCATCATGACCTGGAAATTGGAACCCAAGGAGAAGAGAAATTACAAGAGACATTATATGTACACTGTTTGAGCTGGATTTTGCAGAAAACTTAGATACATTTGGTCAACACACCTGCCTGAGGAGGGAGGAAGTAGGTCCAGAATGATACTAAAGAAAGATACTGATAGAATGGAACGTACTTTCAAAATGAACCATCCCTAGCTGTACTTTCTATTAGGTCAACATATGCTAAATTTATTATAGGGCAGACTTTAGGAATTGAGATTTGATTTCTAGGCCTTAACATGTAAGTGCCCCTAAGGGTGGAAGTAAATGTCTCAAAGGTAGTGCAGGAGAGTTATTTGGAGGATGGGAAAAAAAGACTCACAAACTGTAATATTGGGATTAAAGGATTACAGTCTCATTAAATATGTGTATTAGAAAAGCAATAGGTTCAAGAAGCAGACTTAAAACTGAAGAAACCAGTGACTTGAAATTTTTAAAAATGAACAGTTTTTATCTGTAGTTTGCCTTTCGTTATTTTTTTAAATGTTTATGTCTATTTACAATATTGCTTAAGCAGGATTTAGGGACGCTTGAGATCATCTTGAGGCAGTTTTCAACCTTTGCATTACTGACAGTTTAGACCTCATGAATTTTTTGTAGAGTGAGGACTATATACATTATGGAATGTTTAGCAACATTCCTAGCCTCAACCCACTAGATGACAGGTGTACCCTCTTGGTCTTAACAATAAAAAATATCTCCAAATATTGTTAATTTCCTTTTAGGAGGCAAACAAGGTGATCTGATTTAAATATATGAGACATTAGGGCACCTGGGTGGCTCAATGGTTGAGCATCTGCCTTTGGCTCAGGTTGTGATCCCAGGGTCCTGGGATAGAGCCCCTACAGGGAGCCTGCTTCTCCCTCTTCCTATGTCTCTGCCTCTCTCTCTCTGTATCTCTCATGAATAAATAAATAAAACCTTTAATAAATAAATATATTTATAAATATAAAACATATTGATGTATCCAAATATTTATATATCTCACAAATACATACATACACACATGCATATGTGTATATATTTATGTATGCACACAATTCTTATACACATACATGCATATATGCATATAAGATACATTATGCACACACATATATACATATAAACATTTATATATGTATGCTGAACTAAAAGTTTGTCATTGATGCTAGTGTTGGTAGTGATAATGATGTTGCTTTGGCTGCTTTTGAGGAATTATTAAGAATTAGGAAGAGATGATGATAAATAGCAGGTAATATTTCCTTAGAAAAAATATTAATCAGGGATCTCTGGGTGGCGCAGCGGTTTAGCTCCTGCCTTTGGCCCAGGGCGCGATCCTGGAGACCCGGGATCGAATCCCACGTCGGGCTCCCGGTGCATGGAGCCTGCTTCTCCCTCTGCCTGTGTCTCTGCCTCTCTCTCTCTCTCTCTCTCTCTCTCTGTGTGACTATCATAAATAAATAAAAATTTTAAAAAAAGAAAAAATATTAATCAAATACAGACTAGGGTGGATTCTGAATAATAAATTTGAAGTTTTCAATATGCTTTCACGATAGGGAATAATAGAATTAAAATATCTAAAATAGCCATGAAAATCTTTTTATAATATACCCATCAAAAGGGAGAAATACAGTTTGTTAATAGATGACTATGGCTAATTAAATATAACAGATGTTCAATATAAATGATCAATAAATAACATTACTAGAGAGTGGAGGCTTCAGATAAGTTACAGGCTTTAAAATGTATGAATACTTTTAGAATAATTCTTTAGTAGATGTATTAAAATAGGTTTATGAGAATTACCACAGAAATTACTAAATGAATGTTTAAATCCAGGTATGATTTACTGGTTTGAGAAAAAGTGAATTAAAATTAAAAATATACCTTGAACTATTAACATAAGATATGACTAGTTAAAGACAAATATATTAAATGCTATATGAAACAAAGTGGATGTAGTGATCTCTGCATTAGTCAGAGTTCTTCAAATACATAGAACCAATATTGCTTATAATCTATTATAAAAAATTGGCTTACATGATTATGGAGACTGAAAAGTCCCAAAGTGTACTCAGCTAGCTGGAGACACAGGAGAGCTAATGATGTAGTTCCAGTAGGAGTCTAAGGGCCTGAGAACAGGAGACCTGATGGTACGGGTGCAGTCCAAACACCCTTCAGGCTCAAGATCCAGGAAGAGCCAAATTTTCAATCCAAGTCTGAAGGCAGGAAAAACAGCTGGAATGCTGTTAGGTAGGAGAAATCCCCTTTTATTCAGGAGAGGGTCAGCCTTTTGGTTTCATTCAGGACTTTAACTGAGGGGTTGACGCCCACTCACATTAGGGAGGGCAATCAGCTTTGGTCAGTCTATTGATTTAAATGTTAACTCATCAAAAAACACCCTGAAAGAAACACCAGAATAATATCTGACCAACCGTTTGGGCACTGTTGTTGTCCAATCAATTTGATAAATAAACCATGACATCTCCTACCACCATTTCCGAAATGTTTGTGTTTATTATTTCCAGGAGAAAAGAAAACACAACAGAGAACACACATGTATTAGATGCACTAGTGTGGGTACTTTATCTCAAAGACTTAAAACAGTACGTTTTTACAGACCTAAAGATAATCTCAGGAAAAGGACAGCATATACCTAGTTTATGAGGATTTAGTGCATCTCCACAAACATTTAAACCCTCAAAGAATTTTTATGTGACTTGGCTTTGTCTTTTCTTTTCTTTGTATTCACCTAATATGTTTTCTGAAATTGGTAATTTGTCTCCATGATCTCTATTTCTTTCTTCTGCATATTTCCCAGAATTTCAAATATTTTAATTAAACATTGAACCTAAAGAAACAATTTCCATTATCTAAGCAGATTTGCATTTCAAGAGCCTGCCTTTGTTACTCCTATCCTGTGTTCTAAAGCATGACTCTGTAGCTTTTCCCTTTCTAATTTGCTGAATTATTACCTATAAAGACTGAAAAACAATGTAGTATTATTAAAATTACCCAATTCAATGACTTATGTGTTTATAAATCCCTATGAGTATTGTCGATATAACCCTCATTATCTTTAAATATTCTTACTTTGTAATCTCCATCAAATATAATACTGTAGGCCAGTCATAGTGCTAGCTGTTTAGCAGTTTCTCATGCATTGCTCCTTTTGCTATTACATAGTAAACATAAACTACATAATGGATATCGATTCTCAACAATAGTATCATAAACCTGTGTGTATATGTTAATGCTTTCCTTTTTGTTTTGTTTTTCTTCTATAATTTATTTGACTTTTACATGGAAGATCAATGGGGATTAATAAAACATCTGTTATAAGATGTAGCAGGCAAAAACTGTCTGGCTGTAAGTGTGCTTCTTAATCACTGCCTAGTTCTCAACACATTTTTCGAAGAATTTAGTAATCTTATATCTCGAAGTAGTAATGAGTTTTTCTCTACCTTTGCCACAATATAAGAATCCAAAAACATGTAGAGCATTATGTGCAGAGATAGAGTTACAAATGGAAGAATCTGACCACCTATGTTTAACTAAAGCATAAAATATATATTAATTGTTGCAAATCACAACATGCTTTATTTTGAAGAAGAATATTATAATGCCTCTTCACTTTATATTTGGCATTAAAAGAACATAAGGCAATCAACATGAAATATTCAAAATAACAACTGAAATTTTCTCTCTTTAAGATAATTGATCTGCTCATGTTAAATCTAGTGATGAACTCACGGAAGACCTTCTTCATTTTTCTTACTCTCTCTCTCTCTCTCTCTTTTAAGATTTATTTATTTAAATCATTTCTACCCCTACTTGGGGTTCAAACTCATGACCCTAAGATCAAGAGTTGCATGCTTCACTGACTGAGCCAGCTGGGAGCCCCATTGTTTTATTTATTCTTTTTGATTTCTAGGATTTCTTTTGATTCTTAGTTTCCATCTCTTTGCTTACATTATCTATCTTTGCTTCTATGTTGTCTACCTTTTCATTTAGAGCCTTGAACACATAAATCATTATTTTAAGTACTAGATCCAATAATTCCAACATCTTTGTCATAACTGATTTTCATTTTGATGATGGTTTCATGTCTTCAGACTGGTTTTCTTACATTTTGCCATGATTCATTTCTGTTGAAGCTGGACATGTTAGGGATTAAGATAAATTGGTCCTTTAGGGTGAAGTTTTATGAGCATAAAGTGTGAGTTTTTAAATATATTTTTAAAATAAGTTCAAGTATCAGAATTATATGAATAGATGTATATCTTCACAGATGGTCAAGTACATTAAGTAGCCAGAAAAAAAAAATATAAAGGGTGACCTCTTTGTGGTGGCTTTCTGTTACTGACAATTTAATGTGCCAAAAACATTGATCTCTTCATCTTGATATCCTCACATTAGAGGTAGCTGCCTAGATAGATTACCATAAAACTTAAAATAATAATAATTTAGTTAAACATTTATAATTCATATTCCTCACAAACAGGAGAAATTTTGAAGTAGGTTACCATTTTATATAATTGGAGTTTGAGACTTGGGCTGTAATAACTTATGATTTGTTGGTACTCTTTTGTGTTGTTTTTAGGGACTTTGTAATAACTTAAGGTTTATTTTACTAATTCAGAGTACAATTTATTATCAGGTTTTTATCTTTTACTCAATAAAAACCTATAATACCGACCCAGATAATCCCACAACTTTTGCCTTATTAATGCAATTCTAACATACTTCGAATAATACACATTTTAGTTATAATCTATTGGTTGTCTGCTCTGTGTCAAATGTTTATTATATAATGAATCTAATCTTAGCAAAACATGGCAATAATGCTATCCTCCTTTTAGAAACGAGGAAATTATCTTAGAAAGTTTAAGCAATTTAATGTATATAATTAGTAAGAAATATAACCTGGACTCAGATAAGCCTCCTCAGTGCATAGCAAAAAAAAAAAAAAAAAAAAAATACTCTCAATACAATACTTTGATAAAGACATAGAAAATTTCCATGAATACATTTAATGGTTGTTCAAATTATATTTCTGAAAGAATATAAGAAAACACCCCATATGTAATGTTACACTGAGGTTGCATGTTGTCATACTCTAATTTCAGTATCAAACAGATTAAATGCATTCAACATTTTTAAATTATTTTTAAAGATTTTATTTATTTATTCCTGAGAGACACACAGAGAGAGGCAGAGACAGGCAGAGAGGGAAGCAGGCTCCCTGTGAGGAGCCTGATGTGGGACTCAGTCCCAGGACCCTGGGATCACAATGTGAGCCAAAGACAGACACTCAACCACTGAGCCACCCAGATGCCCCTCAACATTTTTTTTTAACAAACAATTATAAGTTGCCCATTAGTTCCAGACATTGTGATGAGAGTTGGGCATATAGATGCCAAGAGAAGAAAAAAAGAGACACACATAGATATAAAAGCAGATGTACATTTAGGTATAAAGACAGGTATAGATATACCTCTACATACACTGATTTCTAAACTGCACTCATGAACCTACCCCTCAGACCCATTCCTCTTACATCTTTTCTTTTTTTTTTTTTTTTTTTCTCTTACATCTTTTCTATTATCAGTAAAGGGTCACAACTTTTTGGTTGCTTTGACCATATACATTAGTCATTTTTTTACTCATTTATTCCCCACATACCTCACAGTCTGTCAGTAAAACTTCTTGGAAATAATATACTTTCAAAATATATTCAGAATTCAGCCCCTTCTAACCACCCAACCATTATCACCCAAGTCAGTATCACCATCATTCTTCCCTTGACAAATCTAAATGACCTAATCATGGGTCTTTCTGTGTCAATTCTCCCACTTCCCTTTCCAGCTCACGACCTATACAGCAGCCAGAAGATTCCAATGAAAAAGAAGACACATCAAGTCCATCAGCTCAAAATACTGCAGTGGCTTTCTGATTTACTGAGTCAAAACTCCTTGCCCTTCCTCCATTCTACTCTACCTTTATCTCTCCTATCACTCCTTCATCAAATTCTAACCACCATAATCTCTTCCTATTCCTCCTCTGACCTGCCTGCTAAGCAATTCTTTTTCTTCAGGGCCTTTGCACCCCCTGCTCGGAGGATCCCTCCTCAGCTGTTCATGTATTATGAGTATCTTTACAATTTTCATATCTTTGCTCAATTGCACCTCCTCAATTAGACCAATGAAGTCCAGGATATTTAAATTTGAAATCTGGCTCCATTTGGAGCCCTTCCTATTGCCCATTTCATTTCCCCATAGTACTGATTGTCATCTAACATAGTATATATGTCACACTTTTGAGTTTATCAGCTGTGTCTCCACTCTTGAATATAAGCCACAAGGCGAGGAATGTGGTTTATTAATTCAGTGAAGTTGCTACAGTACTTGGGAGAAGGGTCATCCCTAGTCTAATTATAAAAATACTTGATTGATTTATGGATTTATATATGTTTATAAAAAACATATGGATAGCTATAACTATATAGTATATTTCTATATTTATGAATATTTTCTTTTTTCTTAAATTTTGTTTCTAAGTCACTTAAAAGTAAATACTGAAAGTGTGAAAACTGAATTGAAAAGTAAAAACAAAAAAAACAAAAAAAACAAAAAAAAAACAAAAAAAAAAAAGAAAAGTAAAAACAGTAATGAGTCTTTTTTTTTTAACTAATGAGCCTTTAAAAGGCATAAATCATACAGGAGTTTTTGTAATGTCAGAAATTGTGATACTAAATGAGGTAGAGGAAACTGCACTAACTATTAAGCAAAAGTTAAAATTAAATAAATTTAAAATATTTAAATTTTTTCATGTTAGTAGCAATTCATTTTAACAAAATCTGAACTTTTATTTATTAAACTATAAATGCATATATATACTTTAATTTAAATAAGTGCTGATCAACTGATCAACATATGTTTCTTTTGAAGTCATCCAAACTATTTAAAATCTTTGTTTATAAAAGAAAGTTACAAATCTGCAGGCTTTCTCTATCTAAAATAACTTTCTCAGTTAGGAAGCAACTTAAATCATTTTATCTTTATGATGTGCTTAAATTTATCCTACTTTTAAATGTAACAACATTTTGTGAACAAGGCTAATGAATTAAGGTTTTGTATCTATATACTACTTGTCAAGGGAATATGAATGTGTACCTTAAGGCTGTCTGCAATAATAAATGCCCCTTATTTACAAATTATGCTGCCTCAAAAATGTTAAAGTCTTCCAGAATTGCATGTCACAGTGGCCAGCTTTTCAATTATCAAGTCTCATTTTTACAACATCATAATTCAAAGGAAATACTTACACCTGTCTGACCTGCCATGAAGGAGATGGCCGATGAACCCATTTTTAGTGCAAGGTGGCTAATGTCTTTGTAAGACTACGACATGACATGAGCCCACTTACATCTACCAGGTAATGCTACAGTATTCTGATGGATGGTAGGTAGAAGAAGGCAGCTATTTTGAGACAGGTGTTTTATATAAATATAAACATCTGTCTATTTATCAAGGGAAAATATTAAGATTTCATTAAACTATTTCAAATTTTATATCTCAGCTATAAAGACAATTCACATTATGCAAACTATACTCATGCATTTTCAAACATTGTAAAATCTCAGATAAAGTACAATATCTAGATTTAATTTGTAAATGAAATAAGTTTCCTTTCATAGGCCAAAGTGACATTAACAAACATCATCCACAAACAATGCATTGTGATTTTTGCAAATGCGCAAAAACAAATTTCTGAAAATAGAATTCTTTTTCTTTTTTAAGATTTTATTTATTTATTCATGAGAAACAGAGAGAGAGAGAGAGATACAGGCAGAGGGAGAACAGGCTCCATACAGGGAGCCCAATGTGGGACTCAATCCCGGGTCTCCAGAATCATGCCCTGGGCTAAAGGCGGCACTAAACCGCTGAGCCTCCCAGCCTGCCCTCATTTTTGTTTTTATATTAAGTGCTGTATATGACACAGTTTGGATTATTTCTTAAGTAGCATTGGTAAATAATATGTACGTAATAAAAGGAATTTTAAAAGGCCAATATGGGTCAATGTTAAAGCTAATGAGATTGGTTACACAACTATAGGATTATGCTTAACACTACTGTACATTTAGCAATAGTTAAAATTTTAATTTTGTGTTATGTGTTTTTTGTCACAAATTTTTTTTAAAAATAAAGAGTGATGGGATGCTGAGCTCAGTGGTTGCCTTTGGCTCAGGGCATGACCCCAGGGTGCCAGGATTGAGTCCCATGTCAGGATCCCCAGAGGGAGCCTGCTTCTCCCTCTGCCTGTGTCTCTGTCTCTGTCTGTGTGTCTCTCACAAATAAATAAATAAAATCTTAAAAAAAAAAAGTGTGAGAGAGGGAGACGGAGAGCAGAGAAAAAGAAGAAGAAAAGCACAGACACATAAAGTAGAGGAGGCAATGTGACTCCAGAGGCAGAATTCAGTCATGCAGCCAAGCAGAAGCCACAGGACTGGGGTCACCAGAAGCTGGAAGGGGCAAAGAGGGATCTTCCCCTGGAAACATCAGGAAGAGTACAACCCTGCTGACAGTGTGAGTTTGGACTTCTGGCCTCTAGAACTGTGAGAAAATAAATGTCTGTAGTTTTAAGTTTTATCCAGGGGGTGACAATTCTTTTGTGGCAGCCATAGGAGGAAATAAGACACCATTTAAACCCAACTTTGCTCAGATTAAAGAATAGGAAGTAATGAAAAAGAATTAAAGTAGCTCATTGACTAACTAAGATGGCTGGAGAACAAGTTGTAAAACAAACATCAAGGGAGGCTGAGGCCAGGTCCACAGACCTAATCACGTAGTGGGAATTATCCAGAGAGGAGGTGATCCCCCCGTCACAGGCAGACACTGGGCACAGCCCCTGGCATACTATCAACTTCAGCCTTCAGAAAATGTCACAGTACCTGCCACCCTCCTAATCTTAATATATAAGGTGGGGGGATTCCTCAAAGGCGGTATCAGTTAATGAAAAATGAAGCCTCTGCTTATAACCAGAATATTAAGTCTTTTATAAAATGGAATGAATTAATTCAGCTTTCCACATTGTGATAAATCACACTTAGGTAATAATTCATTACTCTTGAATCTCTAAGAGAATATTAACCTAGTAATTATTGTAAATGATGTGGGTTTTGTACCCTTCCTAGACTTAAAAGTGAAACTAATCCAATTTGAAATGTTGAAATCTAGTTACAACTACTTTTTTTTACATTGTCAAACATCATTTATAACAAAAAGTAAATTGAAATTAAAAATAATACATTAGCTTTGCTATGTCTGTTTGTGTGTAAGTCTTTAGGGATAACCAAGAGAGTGAGTGATTTAAATTGTATTTTAAATCACATTACCTTCCTTATTAATTGTAGTGCAGGCTTGCATTAATATTATTGCTGTGATAGAAAAGGCTAGGAAGGCACTGTATGGCTAAGAAGGATTCTTTACAATACGTATAAAACATCCCGAGAAGATTCCCAATCACTAAGACAATATCAGACTTCCAACATTATGATGGCAAAACCATAATTAATGAAACCCTGACAGGAAACTAGGAAAAGTAAAGGCAACATTGTTTAACTTCATGCCGTATTAACCATCAGGATGTCTAAAACCTGGATCAGTTTCACCATTAATATATTTTTAGTTATAGGCAAATTACAAAATCTCTTTGTGTTTCTTCAGGAAAAGGAGGAAATATTACTGCCTATTTATAAATATAAAATATTTATAAATATTTTTATAAAAGCCACATGGCATTCATACATACATACAGGCAAATTACAAAATCTCTTTGTGTTTCTTCAGGAAAAGGAGGAAATATTACTGCCTATTTATAAATATAAAATATTTATAAATATTTTTATAAAAGCCACATGACATTCATACATCCTTATTCTCATCCTTCATTAATTAAGTATGTATTACATCAATTTAACTATCATGTATATTTATATACATATGAATAATCATAAATAAGTCCTCCAATGTAATGGAGGCCATGTAAATAAAAATCTGCAATATAATGACATAGGTGTTAAACGAGGCCATGCTTAGATAGTTCAAGAAGCCAAGAGACAAATGGATCCACACAGGAAGAAAATCATTCTCCTTACCCAGTGTGGCCAAATGGGCTTCAGATTCCTTAAAATTTTGCTAATAAAATCAATTAAGTCTTACTCATGGGGAAAACATAATGGAGAGTTAGGACAGAAAGAGTTTTATTAATGGCTCATTTTATTGTTACACCCTTTCCTCTTAAGGTGAAGTATTAGCAACAGTGAGATAATATGTCTCCATACATTTTTTTTTTTTGCTCTAAATCCACTGCAATTAAAAACTAAACCTATCATCAACTACATGTGTGGTGGTGTTAGGACAAAGACCAAAATTTTATTGGGGAAGCCCTATGTCTGCCTTTCTCAGGTGACTAATCCAATAGCACCCACTGCCTCTTCCTGGAACTGTCAAACATTTCTTGCTCAAATACAAACAAATGAATGAAAATAGGACATTAATTAAGTAAATTTTAAAGGTACATTTTAGCATAGGCCAACAATTCAATCATTCCTCTATTTCTTAGTTAAAAGTTTGACCATATTGCATAATTTTTAAACTATATTTGTACAAAAATTCAAATGACAGCATTAAATATGCAAATTATGTCATCAAATGAACTTCCTTCTAACATGAAATTTCTAGGAAAAGCTGATTGATAATAGTTGCTAAAATAATTCAATTCTGATATTCCACCTTTTAACTTCTCTTCTCCAATATCAACCATGAATTTTTATTTACATGATTAGATGGAGGCATATTTCATTATCATCCATATCTTGATCTTCTCTTACTGGCAACTATATACTTGTTTCAGGATTTACAAAGCTAAATTAATACACTCTGTAGTGGGGGACGCCTGTTGAGCCTCCAGCTCTTGGTTTTGGCTAAGGTCATGATTTCAAGGTCTTGGGATTGAGCCCCACGTAGGGCTCTGTGCTCAGCAGGGAGTCTGCTTGAGGATTCTTTCCCTCTTTCTCTGCCCTTTCCTTCACTAAAATAAATAAACAAATCTTAAAAAAGTACACTCTGTAGTTGGCTATATGTCCTATTATTTTTTAAAAAACACAATCTTCATCAGAATGATCACTGTGACATCAGACACAATAAACACATTTTTTTAAAACCACAAGTGAATCACAAATCTCTGAAGTAATTTTCTGAATCAGAATTATGTTTCTAGAACTCAGTAAAGAGTTCAACCCAAATATCTATTTCTTCAAATTGTCAAGTGTATTAAAGTACATTATAAATTGCTGGAGGGAGGTGGGCAAACAAAAGAACAAAACAGGAGAAAAGATTAAAAAATCTGCTTGATTTTCACTAAAGTAGTATGCAAGTTAAGAACGTACAAATTGACAACATAAGTGAGGTGGAAGGAGTCTCCGATCACATGCATATTCTCCTTCTTCCAGGAGCCTTGAAGGCAAATAAATGAGTTAGATGAGTGGTGAGTGTGCCAATGTTCAGACCTTACTTGCAGTACTTGTGTTTCCCCTCAGTGACTATCTGATTAAATATCCTAATTTCCATTGAAGATTTGATATTTGAACTTCTGTCATTTCAGAGCTAAACTGAGTGCAAGTTAATCCGATGACACATCTTTCACTTGCTCTTGTGATACAATGCCATACCTTTACAAGTACATTTCCAAATATCAGAGTGAGATATATTAGAGCCAGTCAGAGGAGTCTCCTAAAATAATCTACTTACCAGTGACATTACCAACTTCTTTCTCTATGGGAAAGTTTTTTTCAGGTGGTATGCTCCTACAATTTCAACACTTACCCCAAGTCTTGATAATGGAATAACCTCCAATTCTTTCCCTCATATGCCCAACCTCATATACTCATTGGAATCCTTCTAATGTTTAATTTGATACTAGTGCCATAATGTTGCTTAAATGCTCAATACTGAACTTCCCATTCATTCTCTCAAAACTTTCTAAAAAAATTTCTATGTTTTTTTTGGGGGGTGGGGATTAGATTGTTTTAGATTTCTTTGAAAGATTTTCTTTTTAATTCTTTGATTAGAATTTCATAGATCTTCCTCATCCTTCCAGATATGCTAAAACTAGTTAAACTAATTCTTAGTCCTGTATTTATTATCATTTTGGAAAGACTACATCATTTCTCCCTTTATCATCTGTCTAAACTGGCTTCCATAAATTCAACTGTTACGTTAGAAGAATGCTTCTTCTTTCATTTCATTTTTTCATTCACTCACTTTCATTTATTTCCTTAGAATTGTTCCCATTTTTTTCTGACTATAGGACTACAATATTGCAAACATCAAGCTAATGCCTTTTCATTTCTCTCAGTGAACTTGATTCCTAGTAAAAATATGTTCAAGTACAAACATTTTTACTTTGCTTGTAACATTTGGCCACTTATAATTTCATTAATATTTTCCCCTCAACTCAATGAAAATGCAAGAAGTTTGTTCAGGGTAGAAGAGTTATAAGGTGGTTGTAAAAATGGTATGTGGGGGTCAAGAAGAGAGACATGTCTATGGGGAATCGATGCTTCTTGAGATTAAAGTGTGTTCAGTGTACTTGAATGTTGAGAATGATCTAGTTGAAAGAGTGTTGTAAACTTGCAGAAGTCATGATATAATTGGGGTCCTGTATTCCTGAGAAGCAAAGATGTGCTATCTAAAGTGAAAGATTAGTCATACGTTAGCATGTAATGCTTTTAAAATGTTAGAGGAGGAATAAGAAAATGAATGAAAATGGAGACTTTCTTTTAAGTTTATTAGTTGGAAGGAAGTACTTATCCAATAATTTTAGATTTTTACCTGTGAAAAAGAGAAAGAGAGAGAGTATATAAATTACTATGATCAGGAAGGAAAGGTGGAGCATCACTACAGATCCTTCAGGTATTAATAGGATAATAAAAGTAATACAATGACTTTGTGGCAAAAAACTGACAATGTAGATGAAATAGGTAAATTTCTTAAAACACACACACACACACACACACACACACACACACACAACCTGCCAAAATCGAAACCAGAAGAAATAAAAAAATTGTAGTTTTTTTAGATTTTCTTTATTTATTTGTCAGAAAGAGAGAGAGAGTGAGAGAGATCACAAGTAGGGGGAGTAGCAGGCAGAGAGAGCGAAGTAGTTTCCCCTCCGAGTAAGGAGCCCCATGCAAGACTTGATCCCAGGACCTTGGGATCATGACCTGAGCCCAAGGCAGATGCGTAATCAACTGAGCCACCCAGGCATTCAGAAATGAAAATTTTGAATTGTTTTCTATGTATTAATGACATTCTATTAAAAATTAAACCCATCTCTCAAAATACAGTCCAGACCCATAAAACTTTTCTGGTGAATTCTATCAAATGTTTGAGAAGGAAATAAAGCCAATCTTGCCCAAATGTTTTCAGAGAATCATGAAGAAACAATTTTAAACTCACTTGAAGCTTAATGTAGCTTGGCACCAAAACCATACATAGATATTTTAAGAATGAAAGACACAGACGAATATCCTTCATGAATATTGACACAAACTGTCTTAACAAAATATTAGCAAAGTGATTCCAAAAACATATAAACAGGATAGTACACTGTGACTAAATGGATTTTACCAAAGAATGTAAATTGGTTTAACATTTGAAAATAAATGTATTTTATGCTTATCAGAAAGGGGAGAAAATCATAGAATATTCTCAACAGAGGAAGAAAACCATTTGACTTAATTTCATAATCACACATGGTATAAACTTGCAGCACATTTGTAATGTAAAGTTATATTTTCAGTCTGATAATGGGCATCTACAAGAATCCAACAGCTCATGAAACACTTGTTCATTAGGGCCATCAAGAACAAGGAAGAATGTCCTCTGTCACCAATAGAATAATCATTGTTTTACTGAAGATACTAGCTACAGAGTAAGGTAAAGAAACAATATAGATTCAGGCAGACATATTTGATAGGAAAAAGTAGTTTTTTTTCTTATAGTCAAAATAATTGTCTGGGTAGAAAATCCTAAAGAGTCTTGCCCCAAAACCAACTAGAATTAACAAAGATAAAACAAAAAAACAAAAAAAACAAACAAACAAAAAGAAAAACGCCTAAAAACTACTCTATTTCCATACACTAGCAATTCCCAATTAGAATCTGATTTAAAAACTTGACAGTTTTTGATAATCTCAAAACAGAAATTGCTTAGAAATATACTTAATAAAATATGTGCAGATTATATATACTGAAAAATATATGGAGAGAAATGAAAGAAATATTTAAGGAAATAAAAAGATGTATCATGATAACATATGGGAAGGCTTATTGTTACATGATGTTTCCTCAAATTTATATATAGACCAATACAATTCAATGGAGGAAGAGTTTTCTCTTCAAGAAATTGCTGGAAAAAAAAAAAAAACAGTTCTTTTGGTATAAAAAGTGAGCCTTGCCTTCTTACACAAATTATACACGAAAGATAATTTGAAAGGGATTATAGACCTACAGTCAAAATGAAAACAATAAGACCTTTGTAAAAAACAGTGACTAAATCTTCTATCATGTAGGCAAATTTTACACCAAAAAAAAGGCACTAGAGCATGATGAAGAAAGCATAATAAATTAGAATTTGACAAAAGGTAAACATTTATGCTCTTTAAAAAACACTGTAAGAAAATGAAGATACAAACCAGAGACTGGGAAAAAAAAAAAAACACTATAAAACACATTTTTAACAAAGGGCTTTGCATCCAAAATATATACTTTTTTTAGTGGCCAAAAATTTAAGCAAATATAAAAGAAGATATGAATGACTAATACAGACATGAAATATGCTCAATATGCTCACTATCTCTTGTCAAGTAAAAATTAAGATCATGGTAGAAATACCATTTACATTCACTGAGTAGCTAAAATTATAAAATCTGATTCTGTATCATGTTGGTGATGAATTCTTGCAAACAAAACTCACACAGTCCTGGTAAAAATGTAAATGGTCACCAAAAAAAAAAAAAAAAAAATAGAGAGAAAAAAGAGAGAATGTAAATGGTACAACCACTTTTGAAGAGTTGGCAGTTTCTTAGATAGTTAAGCACACATTTACCATATGACTCAGAAATTAATTATAGTTATGTATATTCAAGAAAAATCAAACCATAACTTCACATAAAGCACATACACAACTGTTTATGGAACATTAGAATTTTTTCCTCCATAATATTCCAGAACTCAAAACAGCTCAACTTTTTGTGTATAGGTGAATAAATACTGATATACCTACATGGTGAGATCTTACTCATAAGTAAAAATGAACAAATTAACATTGCCATAACAGCACAGATTAATCTTAAAAAATATTTTGCTGGGGCACCTGCGTGCCTTAGTTGGTGAAGCATCTGACTTCTGCTTAGATCATGATCTAAGGGTCCTGGGGTTGAGCCCAGGGTTGGGTTTCTCGCTGAGCGGGGAGTCTGCTTGCCCCTCTCCCTCTGCCCCTGCCTCCACTTGTGCTCTCTCTGTCTTTGAAAATAAATAAATGAAATCTTTTTTAAAAAAACATTTGACCAAGGAAAATAAGGCATTAATACATCCAGTATTATTCCATGTATATAAAGATTGATAATGGACAAAAATAGTAAATGGTTGTAGAAATCAAATTATTGATTACTTGGGGTTGTTGGTGGCAATAATTATAAAGTTGAAGAAGGAACTAGGGTGAGTGATAGAAATGCTCTATGTGCAGATTGACATAGGATTACATGGGTGTATATATATATATATTTTTTTTTTTACCAAAAATCTTTAAATTATACACTTAAAAGCATACAGTTTAAGTGAATTATACCTCAATGAAATTATTTGGAGAAACACTGACAAAAATTAAATATAGGTGAGGATATGGAGTCACTAGACATTTTATACCGTGCTGTGGGGAGTACAAATTGGGATAAATACATTATTGGAGAATGCTTTGGCTTGTGCACCAAGGTTACATATATTCACACTATGATCCAGAAATTCTAATCCATAGCATATATGCAAAAGAAATGAGTATAGACCTGGACAGAAGACAAGTTTATAGCATCATCATAAACTAAAATCTCTAACCAGAAACAACCATTAAAATAAGTAAATAACCTAAATTAGTTCAATCAAGTATTACACAAGAATTAAAATGAACAATTAATTATTGCTCCACAAAAATCATGTGTAAGTCTCTCAAACATAATAATGAGAATAAAAAACAAAAGCTAGACACAAAATAGTATTATAGAATAAAAATTAAGGGGGGGATCCCTTGGTGACTAGCAGTTTAGTGCCTGCCTTTGGTCCAGGGCGTGATCCTGAAGTCCCGGGATCGAGTCCCATGTCAGGCTCCTGGCATGAAGCCTGCTTCTCCCTCTGCCTGTGTCTCTGCCCACCCCCCCCCCATGTCTATCATGAATAAATAAAATCTTAAAATTAAGCAAAACTAAACTAGGCCATTGGAAAGCAGGATAGTGGTTCTCAAGGAAGTTGGTGGGTAGTCACAAGGACTTCTTCAGGTACTAAAATGACTGTCTTGGATCTGTTATACAAATGAGTTCATTTCGAGAAAATATATCAAATTAGATGTATAATTTCGTCTAAACGACGTTTACCTGTATGAATGCTATATTTCACTTAAAAAAACATTTTATTAAAAATCTATGAAACACATTTCTAATTTGTTACTATTTTTTATTTTAAGGTTAAGCTATTTAAACTGATTCACGTTGGTTAAACAGGTCAGTAAAATTACTTTATTTATTGTCCTATAAATCTTGCAGTACATATCTAATGTCTATTTTTGTCTATCATGAAATCTAATCAGGTAAAAACTACTACTAAATATAACCAAATAGATAATAGGTTATGTGGGTAGTTTTAGAAGAAAGCTAAAACATCTCCCTCTTTCATTACATGCCTTTTGTTATCTGTTTTTTTCTAAATGATGAGGGAAGGGAGGTACCTTCTGTGACCAGAAAAACAGCACCTAATAAATTAGACAACACATTATTAAAATGTTTTCTGATTGATATGCAATCTGATCTTAGAAAGTAAGTAAATTATAATAACAATAAGTTTAATTTGCCTTTCACTGATAAACTCATAAGTTGTTAATATTTGATTTATATAACTCATTTGAAGTTATATAGTTGGTTTCCAAACACTAGAATTATAATGACCCTTTGTATTTTGTACATAGTCACGCAGTAGTGTAGGTGTACCCTTTTATTGGTTTATTCCTAATTTTTCATCCTTTTGTTTAAACTGTAGTTTTGAAATACAAACTTCAGCATATATCTTTATATTTTTAGAATTTACAGATACTTTAACATAAAATATTAAAGATGCAGTTTCACCCCAAGTTATCAGATGCCTTGGTGGCTCAGTCAGTTGAGGGTCTGCCTCTGGCTCAGCTCCTGATCCCAAGGTCCTGGGATGGAACCTGGCTTGGCCTCTTGGTTCCTCCGGGAATCTGCTCCTTCCTCTCCCTCTGCCCCTCCCACCACTCATGCTCTCACTCACTCACTTTCTCTGCTAAATAAATAAACATATACCTATATAGTAAGTTATAACTTCTTTTTCATCTCCTCTTTGCATTTAAACATGAAAGTGAACTTCATTGAAGCATAATGCATTAGAAAGCATTGAGTTCATTATTGATAAGATAACTACTTCCATATAAAGATTAGCTCTATTTAAAGAAAATGCACATATATCTCTAAATCTGTTGCTTCTGTAGTATAATAAACTATCCAAGCCTTCTGATTACTTCAAAATTTTCTTTTGAGGGCACCTGGATGACTCAGTCCCCTAAGTAGCTGCTTTCCTCTTAGGTTCTGATCCTGGTGTCCTAGGATAGAGTCCCACATTGGGCTCCCTGCTCAGTGTGGAGTCTACTTCTCCCTCTCTCCATCTCCTTCTGCCCCTGCCTTTTTTGCTCGTGCTCTCTCTCGCTCACACATTCTCTCTCAAATAAAGAAATAAAAATCCTAAAAAAAAAAAAAGAACAAGTTTGTTTTGAAAAGAAGTCACTAGAGCATTTGCTTTGTGTTATATAGTGATTTGAATTGCAACCAATCAAAATCATAAGCACACATTTGTAAACAGACCAAGGGGAAAAAAAGTAAGGATGCAGTAATGGTTTTAAAGTTTATGTATAATTAACTAAGCTTGTAATTACCTGAGTGCCTTTTGTGGGGATCAGCTTAGGAAGCCCAATGGTAGAATTAACCCCCTCTATGTGTTGGAGGCTCCACTGTTCCCTTTCACTATTCTATTTGTGTTCAGGCAGTCTTTGCCGTGCTCCTTTGCTTCCTTCTATCAGCCTCCAGCCTCTCCAATTAACAAGGCTTATTTTCCCATGCTACCACCCATGGCTGAATGTCGTAAGACAGTACGTGAGGTTCTCAGTGAAACATCTAATAAGTTCATTACTAAAAACATTTGAAATAATAGTTTTTTTTAAAGCATTAAACCAGAGTTTTTGAATGGATAAGTTATCTTTGGTTTCGTATTAGACACTGAAAACCACATAAAAAATGAGCTGAAATTTGTTAAATTGTTGCTATGTGTCAGGTACCAATTTCAAGTGCTGGGACTTAAGTGAAATACAAAATATGCTGAAGATCATGTTGCTAGAGAGAGGCAAAGCCAAAGGCCCATGTTTACCCAACCTCAAATCTCTAACCTCAAATCTTCTTTAAATGCCATGGTATTCAGTTTTATGTATATATATGTTTATAATATGGGTATAATATCTGTATTATATATGTGTATAGACACCATATGTCTAAGTTTATGTAACATATGTATATATAATACAGATGTATATATAAAAATATATATGTAGTTAGGTGTATACATAATATGCTTTAGGGATATGTATGAAAGTGTGTGTGTGTATGTATATTTTGAAAACTCGAACTATGTCAGCCTGAGAAAATTACTTAAAATCCTTGTGCCTCAATTTACTCTTTCATAAAATGGGAACAATAATGGAACATAAATCAGAAATGTTAGAATAATTATATAACCCAAAAAATGGGCTTATAATAATAAACTGCACAAAGAAAGATTTCAATATCTTTATTGAAAAATGCATATTTGCAGGCTACCCTTATTTATTATTTAGTTTAGAGTTATTTTTCTTGCCTTATCCTGGCTCTGATAATTTTCTTCTCTGAGCCCCATATAATCATTTTACCAATCTATAAAGATCTAGGATGGTCATTTTCTTGTGCCCAAGTTTAACATTCTATGTGTTATAAATCTGACCAAAGTTGATGCAAACTATTTAATATTTATAGAGTGGCCAAATATTTTGTCATCTAATCCTAGACATCTTTCAGAAAGAAAGGAGGTGCTACGACTAATACCAGGAAAAGAAGCCTAAACTGAGACTATTATGGGAAAATGGTGGCATATGGACCTGAAACCATGTTTTGCCAGAATGGCTTTGCGTCTGGGTGGCTTCGTCAGTTAAATGGCCCACTCTTTTTTTTTTTTTTTAATAAATTAATTTTTTATTGGTGTTCAATTTACCAACATAGAGAATAACACCGAGTGCTCATCCCGTCAAGTGCCCGTCAGTGCCCGTCACCCAGTCACCCCCACCCCCCGCCCTCCTCCCCTTCCACCACCCCTAGTTCATTTCCCAGAGTTAGGAGTCTTTATGTTCTGTCTCCCTTTCTGATATTTCCCACACATTTCTTCTCCCTTCCCTTATATTCCCTTTCACTGTTATTTATATTCCCCAAATGAATGAGAACATACACTGTTTGTACTTCTCCGATTGACTTATTTTACTCAGCATAATACCCTCCAGTTCCATCCACGTTGAAGCAAATGGTGGGTATTTGTCATTTCTAATGGCTGAGGAATATTCCATTGTATACATAAACCACATCTTCTTTATCCATTCATCTTTCGATGGACACCGAGGCTCCTTCCACAGTTTGGCTATTGTGGACATTGCTGCTAGAAACATTGGGGTGCAGGTGTCCTGGCGTTTCATTGCATCTGTATCTTTGGGGTAAATCCCCAGCAGTGCAATTGCTGGTCGTAGGGCAGGTCTATTTTTAACTCTTTGAGGAACCTCCACACAGTTTCCAGAGTGGCTGTACCAGTTCACATTCCCACCAACAGTGCAGGAGGGTTCCCTTTTCTCCGCATCCTCTCCAACATTTGTGGTTTCCTGCCTTGTTAATTTTCCCCATTCTCACTGGTGTGAGGTAGGATCTCATTGTGGTTTTGATTTGTATTTCCCTGATGGCAAGTGATGCAGAGCATTTCCTCATGTGCTTGTTGGCCATGTCTATGTCTTCCTCTGTGAGATTTCTCTTCATGTCTTTTGCCCATTTCATGATTGGATTGTTTGTTTCTTTGGTGTTGAGTTTATTAAGTTCTTTATAGATCTTGGAAACTAGCCCATTATCTGATATGTCATTTGCAAATATCTTCTCCCATTCTGTAGGTTGTCTTTTAGTTTTGTTGACTGTATCCTTTGCTGTGCAAAAGCTTATTATCTTGATGAAGTCCCAATAGTTCATTTTTGCTTTTGTTTCTTTTGACTTCATGGATGTATCTTGCAAGAAGTTACAGCGGCTGAGTTCAAAAAGGGTGTTGCCTGTGTTCTCCTCTAGGATTTTGATGGAATCTTGTCTCACATTTAGATCTTTCATCCATTTTGAGTTTATCTTTGTGTCTGGTGCAAGAGAGTGGTCTAGTTTCAGTCTTCTGCATGTGGATCTCCAATTTTCCCAGCACCATTTATTGAAGAGACTGTCTGTCTTCCAATGGATAGTCTTTCCTCCTTTATCGAATATTAGTTGACCATAAAGTTGAGGGTCCACTTCTGGGTTCTCTATTCTGTTCCATTGATCTATGTGTCTGTTTTTGTGCCAGTACCACACTGTCTTGATGACTACAGCTTTGTAGTACAACCTGCAATCTGGCATTGTGATGCCCCCAGCTATGGTTTTCTTTTTTAAAAATCCCCTGGCTATTTGGGGTCTTTTCTGATTCCACACAAATCATAAAATAATTTGTTCTAACTCTCTGAAGAAAGTCCATGGTATTTTGATAGGGATTGCATTAAATGTGTAAATTGCCCTGAGTAACATTGACATTTTCACAATATTAATTCTGCCAATCCATGAGCATGGAATATTTTTCCATCTCTTTGTGTGTTCCTCAATTTCTTTCATAAGTGTTCTATAGTTTTTAGGGTATAGATCCTTTACCTCTTTGGTTAGGTTTATTCCTAGGTATTTTATGCTTTGGGGTGCAATTGTAAATGGGATTGACTCCTTAATTTATCTTTCTTCAGTCTCATTGTTAGTGTATAGAAATGAAATGGCCCACTCTTAATTCGGCTCAGGTCATGAGATCAAGTCCCATGATGGTTCTGCACTCAACAAGGAATCTGCTGGAGATTCCCAATCTCTCTCTCTCTGTCTCTATACCTTTCCCACCACTCTCTCTAAAATAAATAATTAAAAAAATTATTTTGTGTCTAATCAATATGCTGTAATAAGGCATGCTGTATATCCTGCAGCTATTACTTTTTATATTAGTATTGCCTATGAATAAGCTCTACTCATCTGAGAGAAGATCTGTCTTTTATGACAAGTTCCATTTGTTTTTCTCCTCTGGCTTCCGTGAGATAATAAGTAATTTAAACTCTGAAATTTTGGTAAGAAAAATACATTTTAGGGTAGGGCCTAATAACCCCAATTTGTACTCAGAAAAGGTTCACACAACTTTTATTTGAAACAAATGGCCTGCCTTTCATAGTCTCTGGTTTTACACTTTTACCATGTCATGACTATATTTATGAAGACTGTATATGATTATTATGTTATTGCATAGGGTTGTAATTCCTCAAATCATTTAGAATATGAACAGAACTTAAATTATAAGTACATCTGAATATTTAATTTTTGATTATATATTCTATTAATGTACCTTTTAGCCAATCACTTAGGTAAATTGATTCACATTCTGAATAAGATCAAAATTTATAGATTCACTGTTTTTACACATATATCTCTACTAGCACTTGGTTATGTAATTTCAACAGGCATATTAAAAGTCTAGAGTTGGGGCTAACTGACAACAATTATCATGACCATACACAACTTTTACAGCTTTACCCTAGAAAGAGAAATGTAAAAAATGTCCTGTCAATGTATCAGGAAACTACTCAGCTACATAATGGAATCAGTAATCAAAACAAGTTTAAAATTTTGGAATGGCTTTCCGGGATAAAAAAAACCCTTAATATTAGATACTGTAGTAGTTAAGATGGAATGATTCTGGGTTCCTAAAATAGCTTATTAAATTTTTCCTTTCTATTACTGTAGAATCATGAATGAAGCAGAACTGAATTTGCAAAAAAATATTGTAAGAGAGGCATGGATTCTGAATATGGGGAAAAATCAGAGACTGGGATCATATTCAGATTCTAGGAACAAAAGAGATAAGTAAGTTTAGATGTGAGTACCTTGCCCTTTGAGTATTGTCCTGCCCTAACCTTCCAATGGCTTCACTTACTTAATCTAAAATATACATTATAGTCATTTTAATAAAAGTGAACTTATTAAGGTAGAAACCTATTAACACATCTTTATTATCGCCATACACAGAACTCTTTCAACTGCTGAGCCACAGCAAATTCAGCAGAACACCTTAATAAGTCAGGATCAATACGTTTAGATCAGGAGTCTAATTTGGATAAATGACAGTAAGGAAAATTCATCTGTTGAAAAAAGTGAGAGTGATGTTAGGGGCTAAGACTGATGGATACATAGAGCAAGTAAAGTAAGAATAGAGAAAATGACATTCATTGAGGCCTCAACAGAGGCAAGGGCAAGCAAAAACAAATGAAGGAACAAAATCAAAATCAATTCTGTGAGTCAAGTGTGTAACATTCAGTCTTAAATTGTTGATTGCATTACAATGTATTCTGAATACTTGGTTACTCCAAAACTTCAAAAAGAAGCAGTGCATTCACAAAAAGTGTGGAAGGAAGGAAAACAGTGTAGATAAACATGCTGTAAAAAGATTCCAGATTCAGTGGGGCCAATCATACAGCAGAGTTCAGTGGTCTAGGAGTTTATAAGAAGACGAGTGCCAGCCCTCTGAGGATTCTCCCAGACGACTAATTATTGGTGACTGAAATACTGTATTTGAACATTAGAGACAATGATCCCCTCAGGCAGGTTTCTCCAGACACCAAAAACTTGAGTTACTTAAAAAAAAATGTATCTATTTATTTTAGAGAGGGAAGGGAGAGGCAGAGTGAGAGGGAGACACAGAAACCTCAAGCGGACTCCCCACTAAGTGCAGAGCCTGATGCGAGTCTCAATCCCAGGATGCTGAGATCATGACCTCAGCTGAAAGCAAGAATTGGCCACTTAAACGACTGACCCACCCAGGCACCACCCAAAACTTGAGTTACTTAAAGGTATATTTGTCCATGTATGTTACTAGAATGGTATATCTTCTATACTCACTCTTCTAGTAAAAACAACTTCAAAAAAAGAGGATTCATCTGAGTTTTTAAAGCAATTATATGCCCAGAAATGGTCTTAAGATAGGTGAAGAACAATGAATTATTGGGCCTCCATTTGTAAAGTGTGGTCTGCACAGAAGTTTCACTGGTATCAATTTGAAAATTGTGGAACATATAGAACCTCCAGCCCTGACCCCAGACCACTGAATCACAACCTGAAATTTATCAAGATGTCCACATGACTCAAATGCTTCCAAATCACCATTGATTTCAGTTGCCTCTTGCTGTGTAACAAACTAGTCCAAGTTTATGGCTTAAAATTAAAAAAAATACTGTAATATTGCTCATGTGTTTTTGAATTGATTGGTCCTTCTGCTGGACTCCTTGGGAGTATTCTATGCTGCAGCGACCAGACAGTAGCTCATGCTGGAACATTCAAAATGGCCTCATTCATGAGTATGTACCTCAGTGGGAATAGCTGGAAATCTGGGACCTCTTTTTCTCAATCTCTCTTATCCCTCCTTGTGGTATGTTAGACTTCTTTTCAAAATAGATACCAAGCACATTGCAACAAAAAACAAGCTTCAGAGTACATAAGCTGAAATGCTTACCAAGCTTTGACTTATGTCATATTTGCCTACCTTCCATTGACCAAAGCCAGTCACAAGACCAAAGTCAGAATCCATGTGGGAGGGGGAAATTCAGTCTTTGAATTTCAGTGTCATGGTTCTTTAAGGATCAATAAATTTATAGTATGCCCCACTATTCTCAAGAATTTCAGTTCACTACAGTTCATGTTTGCCAGTGGAAGTGGCAATGGCATAAGCCCATTACAGGCTGTCCCTTTAGTCAAGATGTAGTACCAAATTAAGGAAAAGTCTATACTGACAAAAGAAAGAGTGACTAGGATGGATTTCTGAGGGCCGGTCCTCCCTTTCCTTACAGTCTATACAGCTAACCCCCAACAATACAAAGCAAAACATCAAAAATAAGTGGAGTCACTAGGGCCAGTAAACATCAGCCTGTTTGTCACCACTTCATCACATCAGTGAATTAACTTTCTTGATGACACTGCTGAGAATTGCTAGACCAAAGAAAACCAGATAGCAGTACCTAGAAAAGGAAACTGTATTGGCTAAGATATCAGCTTTTAATTAATATGCGTTATTCCTCATGAAAATGTTGTTCTTAGAGGTAAAACACACCCATCAATTTTCTAAGTGATAAATAGTGGATCATTTTGCATTTGGCAATCAAAATAACAGGGGCCCTAAACCCTATTTTCTCAAGGCAAAGAAACATTATTGAGACTTATGTAGGACTTGTGTTCAAACACAATCAATACATCTTGTCCTTTTAATAGGTAAATGAATCCAAACTTGATTAAAAGAATTAAGCTGGCCAAAAAGAAGTATGGCTAGTTACAATAAAAATTAATTATTTGTTCAGGATACTCATTTGGTCTGCAAATGTAAAATAAATAAGATAAACAGAGCTCTCTACCATTATTGATCATGATGTCTTATAAGAAAAAGGGAATTATATGGCATTCTTTAACAGAATTTGACTTCCACAGAAGGGTTGCATTAAATTGAGTTGCCTCTAAGTCTGAGGAGTAAGAACATGAGATCATTGGGTGACCCTCACATTTAAAATCAGCCATAATTTTACATTACTGTCTACAAGTAATTTGGCAAGCCTGTCTGAGCATCAGTTTCGGCTAATATAAAGTCTCAGCTATAATACACTTTTGGAAAGTTTTATATGTTGTAATCAGAGTTGAGGGCACTAATGGGTCAGTGATAAGAAGCCTCAGCTTCTGGCATATTCATTGTTCCATGACCAGAGATAACATTAAAATTTATATGCATAGAGTAAGAACAGCTTCATTCATCTTTGTAGTCATAAAGCGTAGTCACCAAACAACACTTCTCCACAGAAATACTTCTGGGAGACTTATCCTGCCTTCCAGTCTCCGGAGACCTGAATATATGGCCATGTCTCACATAGTTGCATCACTAGAATAAGAAATCAAATACTCAAAAAGTCACAATTTCTCAAATAATGGATCTTTTCGTTCTCTCAGAAGTTGAAATGCAATGCACGGAATTCGATGATAAAGGTCAAGAATAGAATCCATAAAGGTGCAAATGTCTTATGTAGTAAAATGATAGCAAACACTCAGGCTTTGAGATAAAAATCAGAGCTTGAGTTCTGTGAAGCCAAGGGAAGCCCTTCAGTGTGAAAGACATGGCTTCCACTATTTTATAGGTAGTCTTTCTGAGGAGTTGGTGTAAATTTTAAATGTTTTGATAGGTCCAGGGAAGAAGGGCAGTGGAATTGATACACTATGTCTCTTTAAGACTGTCCTGAAGACATTCGACATTTGTTTGCCTTTACCTGACCCCTGTGTAACATCCTTGGGTTAAGGCAAATTTAGAAACCTCGTAAGTACATATAGTTTACAGGGAAACAAATAAGATGGCAAAGCCACCTGAAGTTTAAGAGGGAGAGCCTGGAAAGAGAAAATCTCAAAGAGTCCTCCTAGAAACCCACCCAAATATGTGGATCAGGATAACCTGTGCACATGTGCTAGCCTACATACAGGCAGGAACAATCAGAGAGAAATAGGAGCACACCTGCTAACATTGTTCAAGCTCTACATGCGCTCAGCAACACAGGGCAGAAGCACAAAAGGAATGTCAGAAAAGGAATGTTTTAGCAGACACAGAAAGATAAACTATACCTATGCCGGGTCAATTCCTATCAAGATAGACTTAAAATAGCATCACACTTAACCCTGGCACTCTAAAACACTGTGCACAGGACCAACTTTGCACCTTTTTTCAGGACCAATCGAGGGACAACTTCCAAGCTTATCCCTGACTGAATATGGCAGTCATGGGTTGGGTTGTGCTCTCCGTTCATGTGTTGGAGTCCTAACCTCAGTACCTCAGAGTGCCAGCTTATTTGGAGATGGGGTCTTAGAGAGGTAATCAAGTTAAAGTGAGGTGATTGGATGGATCTCCATCCAGGATGACTGGTGTCCTTTCTAATACACTTGCACACAGTCACGAATAAAGGTAAGACGGTGTGAAAAAGCATACAGAAAAGACAGCCACCTACAAGCCAAGCAGAGAGAACTGGGAAGGATTCTTCCTTTATAGTCTCCAGAAGAGGCTAACCCTGCTGATACCTTCAGGTTGGACTTCTAGCTTCCAGAATTGTGAGATAATGAATTTTTGTTGTTCAAACCACCCAGTCTATAGTATTTTGGTACAGGATCCCTGACAAACAATTACAAGGGTATAAAGATCTGCAAACCCCTTGGACTATAATATTGGCTAGGCATACATGCAATAGCAGAGGAGAGAAATCTAACTGGCCAAGGGGGCATAAAGCACAAATTCTGAACAAAAAGTGGCAGATGCAGATCCAGGGATGACTCTTAGGTGATTAGGCCAATAAAACACAGGGAAAGATCTGTGTGGGGACATCAGAGGCTGTACAAAGTGGGAAAACAGACTTTGCAGAATTAGTCCATCATGTCTCTAAATAAAGAAATAAAGAAGTAAACAAAGACGACAATATCAATATCGAGAATGGATCATGATCCAGAGTTGCTAAAGTATATTATTTAAATTATTTTCTACAAAACGTGAAACATGCAAATAGAAAGGAAAATTTGAACCATACACATTAAAAAGAACAGAAATAAAAACTGTCACAGAGGTGGACCTGGTAGGGTTTGCAAGCAAAGCCTTCCCAGTATTGCTTGTAAATATGTTAAAAAATCTAAAGGAAACCATGCTTAAAGAATTATAGGAAGGAAAGATAACAGTGTCCCATAAAATAAGCAGATGTGTATAAAAATTATTTTAAAAAGTGGAAATTATGATATGCAAAAGTACAATAACTGAAATTAAAATTTCAATAGAGGAGGCTCAATAATAAATTTGAGTTGGCAAAAATAAAAATACACAAACTTGAAAGTGGGACAGGAGAAGTTGCAATCTGAAGAAGGAAGAAAGATGAAGAGAGCTCCAGAGAAATGTCATAAAACCCACAAATGTATGATTTTATTTATAAGAAATATTCACAATAGGCAGATTTATGTGACCAAAACAGATTAGTGGGATTTGGGGTTCTACATAGAAGGAGTTTGGGAGTTATTGCTCTCTTCTACCAGGAAGTAAAATGCTGAATAGAGCAATAGTTATTGCTCTCTTCTACCAGGAAGTAAAATCCACAGTCTTCTTGGAAAATCACTGCCCCCAAGTTTGGAGAGGCAGGTGTTTATGGGGAATTGCAGTTTACGGGAGCAGAGGTTCAACGGGGTTTCCACCAGGGGAAGTAGTGTCAGAGTAGGAAAACCTGCACCGTAACTGATGAGATGCTTGAGGTCCAGCAGGGAGACTTGAGAGTTAAAACCTTCTGTGGGAACCAGTCTAAAACAGACCCCACAATATTGTGAGATTTACGTCATATTTACACATTTAGAAATCACAGGAACACCTGGGTGGCTCAGTGGTTTACCGTCTGCCTTTGGCTCAGGGAGCGACCCTGGAGTCCTGGGATGGAGCCCCACGTCATGTCCAGCAAACAGCCTGCTTCTCCTTCTGCTTGTGTCTCTGCCTCTCTCTCTTTCTCTGTTTCCCATGAATAAATAAATAAAATCTTTTTTACAGAAAAGAAATCATATCAATTTCTGTGACTTGAAAATCACATATCAGCAAATGGAGAAAAAGTATTTGGTGAAATTCAATACCTGTTCATGTTAAAAACTCTCACTAAACTAGGAATAGAGGAGGAACTTCCCCAACTTGATAAGTAATATCTATGAAATACCTACAGCTACATCATACTTAATGGTGAAAAACTCAAAGCTTTTCCACTAAGGTTATGTCCAAAGCAAGGATGTCCCCTCTCAGCACCCTTTTGCAACATTCTGCTGGAAGTTCTAGCTAGTGCAATCAGACATAAAAAGTAGATGAAAAGTATACAGGTGGCAAATGCAGACATAAAACTGTCTTTGTTCAGAGGTGATATGATTGTCTATGTAGAAATTTGAGAGAATGAGCAGGAAAACTTCTGGAACTAATAAGCTATTATAGCAAGCATGATTCTAGTTCTTGCTCTTACAATACTGTTGGAAGTGAAAGTCCATCCATATGTCTTCAATCTCTCTCTTTTTCTTCTTCAGAGAGGGTAGTTTCTTTTTTTTTTTTTTTTTTTTTTTGAGGGTAGTTTCTTTTGATCTACATTCAAGGTCACACATAAATTTGTCTCCAATTTGCTATGGGTCTAAACAAGCATTTTTATACATTTTAGTGATTCCACTTTTCAGCTTTGAAAATTTTATTTTTAAAAACATAATTTCAATTTCTCTTTTGATAGTCTTTACCTGAATATGTATTTTCCCTTATTTAAAATATACACTTAGGAGCCTCTGGGTGGCTCAGTGGTTGAGTGTCTGCCTTTGGCTCAGGGCGTGATCCCGGGGTCCTGGGATCGAGTCCTGCATCAGGCTCCCTGCAGGGAGCCTGCTTCTCCCTCTGCTTATGTCTTTGCCTTGCTCAGTGTGTCTCTTATGAATAAATAAATAAATCTTTAAAAAAATAAAATAAAATCTACATTTAAAAATTAATTTAGGTGCAATAGCTGTTCTATAATCTTTGTCTAATAAGTTTAATTTCTGATTGTACTCAGAATCTGTCTCCACTGACTACTACTTTTCTTTGGTGTGTCTCATTTTCCTATTTCTTGTTATTTCTAATGGTTTGAATTTGGAATTTGGAAATTGTGGAAAATATACCATTGCGTCTGCTGTTCTAGATGGCAGTTAATTTCGTTGAACTCAACAAAATTTTTCTTCTCTGCATTTCACAAAAATGCCTATCACGTTCTTGTGATTTCTCAGCATTGCTGTTTTATCCAGCCCCCTGGGGGTGTCTCTCTGATTCCTGTGCAATTTACAGCTCTCTGCCAGCCTAGGCTCTGACATCTGACATTTTAAAAACGAGGGCTTCCACTTTCTGTTTCATGAGGTGCAGAATTTTAGGAGTGCACTGTTATAAAAGCAAAACCTTACACATTTTGCCCCATGTGGCTCTATGGTTCAAACTGTCTGTCTCCTCATTGATTCTCTTGGGCCCTGGGGTCTCCATAACTCGTACATATTTATATAGTAGCCAGAGATCTGTGGGGAGCATATGCTCAAGATATGTGTTGCTCCGTGATATCCTTGCTACCTAACTTTCCTCCTTGAATCCCTGACTGTAAACCCCTATTTCTGGCACCTGAGCTAAAGCTCTGTTTCTACTGCTGTTTGCCACAGTTTCAGAAAAGAAGTTTGGTCAGAGATCTCACGTTGGAAAGCCTCAAAATCCTAATTCTTCTGCCTTCTGTTTGCATTTTTTTGAAAGCTTCATTTTTGTGAAATGCTCCTCTGACTTTTGTGTTGTCAGATGCTTCATGGTGTCACCTTCTCCTCCTCCTTCGTCCTTTTTACTAAAGAAACCGCATAGTTTAGTCTAATTCCCAATTTTAACAAAAGGTACAGAAACATAGACCTAATAATTCAAGTATACCAGTCTTATTTCACTATGTAAGAAATGATCAAGCACGAGAACTAAAAGAAGCACTTATATCAGGAAACTAGAAAAAGCAGAACATTATAGACCAAAGAAACTGGGAGGAGAAAACTAGTAAAGGTAAATAGTGAAATTAATGAACTATGCAAAAAAAAAAAAAAAAAAAAACAGCCAAATGCATAAATAAACTCAGTAACTTGTTACTTTGAAAATACCAGTTACTATTTATTTATTTTTAATATTTTATTTATTTATTTGACAGAGCGAGCAAGCACCAACAGGCCCAGAGTGTAGGCAGAGGGAGAGGGAGAAGCTGAGAGCCCAACACAGTCAACCCAGGACTCTGGGACCACGACCTGAGCCGAAGGCAGGCACTCGACCACTCAGCCACCAGGTGCCCCACCAGCTACTTTTTTTTTTTTTTTAATTGTATTGGAGTTCAATTTGCCAACATGTACCATAATACCCAGTACTCATCTTGCCAAGTGCCCCCCTTAGTGCCCATCACCCAGTCACCCCAAACGCCCGCCCACCTCCCTTTCCACTACCCCTTGTTCGTTTCCCAGAGTTAGGTATCTCTCATGTTTTGTCTCCCTCACTGATATTTTCACTCATTTTCTCTCCTTTCCCCTTTATTCCCTTTCACTAATTTTTATATTCCCCAAATGAATGAGACCATATAATGTTTGTTCTTCTCCAGCTACTTTTTAGATAAATCACTGAACTGCACCTGGAGCAAAGCATTTCACCAATATGTTTTATCTGACTTTTAAGAAGCAAGTAATCAAAAAAAAAAAAAAAAAAAAAGAAGCAAGTAATCCCAAAGTAATCTAAAAGTCTCCAGATGATAGCCAAAGTTAGAAACTTCCCCAATCAGTTTTGCAACACTAGCGTAGTATTTGAAGGTATGGTAAATAATATAGTTTAAGCTGAGGCCATAAAGACATAAATTCTATGCCCTCTTTTTGCTGACAGTAACTGAACATCGAGAAGAGTTTTCTCACCTTGCAAGTCCAGCCCTTTCAGCATCCCGGAAGAAAAATGGAGGCTCAAGAGACACCGGAGGACTATTCAAATTAGCATTACAATCGACGGGAGATTTATCTAAGTCATCACCTAGAAAGATATCTCCTCCTTTCAAAGTTAATTTATGAGCACACGAAAAGCTAATCTTAGATTTCTTATTATTTAATGCATCTTTACACACTTAGCTCCCCTCCTGTGAACAGAAGATATTACTTTTGAATGAAATTCTATGGAATTACCCTTAACTATCCTAATAGCAGAACAGCTGTGCATGATTAATGTTATTATAATAAATACTATGAGAATTTGTAATAAATTGTCAACTGCCATTATCTGCTACCAAAATAATTCATCACTTTTTAATTTCTTAATTCATAATTACCAACCTAATTAATCCATTTTAAGATTACTCAATTCATTAGACAATTTGATTTGGTTCATTGGCCAGGCCCCAGTATGTATGTAAAAACTATACTTTAAGTCTGTTAATCAGCTGCCCTCTATTGGAACAATGTGCTGATGACTTAATATGTTATTCATGTGAATATTTTATGTATATTCATGTGAACTTTAATTAACCTTATTGAGCTTTGGGAATAAAAATTAGCAATGTTTCTACTCTAATATCCAATAAATGTGCAATCCAGACACTTTTGTCCAGAATGCCACAGGGAATGTTTCACTCATTTTTTAAAATCTATTTTGTTCCTTCTTATGATTAGTAGGAAGTGCATTTTTCTAGCTAATGTGAAAGGTGGAAGTTCAAGCAAAGAAGAATTGCATTATTAGCTGCCTTGTTAAGACATTATATTGTCATTAACTATCACTGCTCAATGTTGAAATTCAAATGTCTATAATATGGGCAAAGGTAAAACATTTTAAGTGTGTGAGCTTTCATTCATATGTTTGTGACAAATATTAACGAAAAAAATGTTTCCACCATCTGTGTTTCCCGTCCTCACAATACTATATGTTGTTGGTCACATATTTCTTTTCCTTTTGCATTCCACAAATGCATGTCTACTTGTCTCAGAATGGTTTGGAAGGCTTTTGTGATTTAAAAAAATGTAGACACAAACAGCAGTTAGTATGATAAGTTTGTACTGAACAGGAGTGCAGGGAAAACTTCCAAGGGTTTTTGATGAGAGGCTGGCAAAATTGTTACAGGGTATGAAGAAACTAGACAAAAGACGGAAAGATACTCACTGGCTCTCTGTTTCTCTCTGTATACAACACTAGAACTATAGCGTAAACTTCCTAACACTTAGAAATGATTATTTCACTGATGGCCTCAAAATTTCGGACTCAAACTCTCTTCTATAGTTGAATCACGGGTTTCACTGCCTCCACTTGCCATAGTGTGAAGATTTCCAACTGATACTTGGTTTTAATTTAGCAAGTAATTGTACTATACGTAAACGTGCTACACTCACACGAGGGTGGCAAACCGTGTGGGGACTTCATAGTTCACTAAAGTCATACCTTTATTCTTTCATTTAATTTTTCCAACAAAGTTGCATAGCCTCCAGAAACACGCAGTCTTGTCAACGTCTCCAAATAGCAGATTAGCTAGACCTGCTGCACCTAAAATGTTTACTGGTTGGGAGTATAGCAGTAAATCCCGGAAAATAGACTTGGGTCAGCATTCCTTATGTGTTGAAATGGCCTGGGTGGTGTCAAGTCATTGGAAGAAAAAAATGGTGGGGATGACGGGTATCCCCCACTTTTCCTTTCTACCATGCTCTGCTCTTCAGGGTTTGTGTAAGAATAACTAAAAGTTGGAAAGCCAGAGTGGTTTCCATTGTCTGTTTCTTCTTGAATCCATGAGTCCAGGCAAAAGAAAAACAAAAATAAAACAAACTAAAAAAAAAAAAAACAAAAAACAAAAAAAACAAAACAAAACACCTTAATTAGAGTTGGAAAAAAAACTTCAGTGGATCAAAATGCATTAAATGTCCTATGAAAATATTTTAAAATAAACCTGTCATTTTACCAGAGTTATTGAACTTATTTACAATATGATCTTAAGGTATTTATAAATGTATTGCATTGCTATTTGTTGCTATTTTCTTTCAAGTTAAAAAGCTATAACAACTGCATTTCCCTGAACCTATTTTTCAATTAAAATTAATGTTTCTTACAATAATTTGAATATGAATAGATTTCCGGACTATTTTTTTGATAATTAATCACTAAACAATAAGTTATTATTCTTAAGCGTTTAAAGGTGAATTGAAGAACCTCAAGATACCATTTACAATAGTGCTGTGGAATTCCGATTTAAAATTATGTCACTCTTGGGGCAGCCTGGGTGGCTCAGCGGTCTAGCGCTGCCTTCAGCCCAGGTGGGATCCTGGAGACCCGGGATGGAGTCCCATGTCAGGCTCCCTGTATGGAGTCTGCTTCTCCCTCTGCCTGTGTCTCTCTCTCTCTCTCTCTCTGTCTTTTCTGTCTTTCATGAATAAATAAATAAAATCTTTAAAAAAATAAATAAAATTATGTCACTTTAATGTTTTATGTTTCACATGTGCGCATGCAGTCAGGGATCACATAAATCACATGATCGCCATGCATTTCACTTTAGCATGTTTCCTCTAAAATTGTCATAAATACATCACTCTTATATTTATTTACAAAAAGAATAAAATAAATTCAATTGTGGTTGTGTGTTCAGCAGCCCAAATCTTAGAAAATTCTTCCTTGATCATTTCCCAGAAATATATCAAAAATAGTTAATTCATTGATAGTTATATGCAAAATTAACTCTGGAAATCACAGATTTCATCGCCTATGTGTATTTAGCGACATTTGAAGTATCTGTTGCACCTCTTTGATATCTTCTATTTAAATTTTACCCTGTCACAAATTTTTTCTGACAATTACATATTTTTAGTTTAATTTCCTAAGATGATGTGGAATGAGAAGAGTAATAAGAGCATATTTCCTGGCTATGGGAAAATTTAAATGGTGAATGGAATCATTAAAACCACTATACACAATTCCTCTGACACTGCCAATAAACACATGAAGTTTTCTTTTCAGATCTATACTCTGAAATCAGTGTTGCTTTGCTTAAACTACAATTAAATTAAAAAAATTGCATCTGAGGGTAATATAGTCAATAAAATTGTAATATTTCTGTATGGTGCCAGATGGCAGCTACATTTATCATGGTGAGCACTGTGTAATGTATATAATTGTGGATTTGCTAATTTGTACACCTGAAATGAATATAACATTGTACATCAGCTATACTTCAATTAAAAAATAGCATCTGAGATCATTTTTCTCAGACGTTAAATTCTGATAATTCTTGGAAACAAAGCAATTAACCAACTATTTAATGGCATGTGTTTAGAGAACTTTCAAGAAATTAAGGACAATAAGAAAAACTTCATTTTTCAGGAAGTACTATGATCATTCTAGTGACAAAACCATTTTCACCATCAAGAACTTGGTCATTAATAGGCATACACCACAAATCTGGCCATAGATAGGCAGTTTTTGCTAGACATTTGGGAGAAGTCTTTTCTACTCACAAGAAAGAATTTGGGAAGCAGACATTCATTGCTTGCTGAACGAGATGGCAAGGTTCTATGTCTTGATACCCATGGTGACCAACCTACAAGTATTGAATTTACCTTAGAATGAAACTTGAAATGTTGCCAATAATTCTGATGATGAATAGATAGAAATAGTCACAAATCCTAAGTACTGACATTCTGCAATTATTGGTAATGTTGAAACTCTGAAGGCTAATTCTCAAAGTGAGTTCAACAACCACTCACCTAGGAAGTAACTGACTCAGCTTAGCTCAAAATCTGCCCAGACTGATAAATATATTTCCAACATCTTCTCATAAAGTTCATTGTATTGTTCTCCAAATATTATTTTGTACTAGAGAAGCAGGATGTCTTATGTAAAAAATGGTTATGCTTTTCTTTATATTAAAGAGTTGGAGGTGCAGTGGGAAAGGAAGTGAAAATCCATTTAATATTTTTGCTTTGCAGGGTCCTGTAGCTAGCATTTGTTTCCCTGTTATCCTCATGATGATGTTTATCTGTTATCAACTCTGACTTACCAATGAGAAAACTAAATTTTTTCAAGACATTTATAAAGTCAGTAGTGTCAATAGAGATGTATAATATATTTATATTTTTACCTTGTTTGCACAAAATAATTTTCATCTCAGTGACTGACTATGATCTACTTTCATCTGCCAGCAACAGTGGGAAGTATTCAGGATTTGAGTTCTGTGTTCTATAGTTCTTATAGTTCAGAGTTGTTTGCAAGTGAATAGCTATTGCTAAATTTTCATTAAACCCCAGACAAGTTAGAATATCTCCATCTTATCATTTCTTTAACTTTAAATATTTCTCTTAGTAAAAGTTACCAATATAATAAATTCAGAAATAGTCATGATGTAAAAAACAGCAAATGGAATTTTGTACATTATTTAAGAGCCTTTTTGGTCATAGTAGAATTTATCATAAATAAATCATTTAATAGTATAAAGTTTTTGCTCTTGTTTATTGTATGGTTTTGAAGACAAATTGAGGACCTTAACACTTAATATTTGTTAATTGCATTATGATACAAACTTGCATTGCAAAGTAATATAGCCATTAAATAGGATAAATTTAAGCCACATTTATTGTCATGCAATTCTCTGCCATCTTGAGTTAAAATGCAAATCATGTTAATAAACAACATAATAAAATATGTAATGTATATGTAAAAAATATTTGTTTTATAATATAAATGAATTTTATTACCATGTAGAGACTATTGTTAAAGGTGGTTACCTCAAATGATGAGATATTATTTGGTTTTTATTTTATCTCTATAATTTTTTTTTTACACATAAGGATGATTTTAAAAGCTTTGTTCTGTTTTTAAATTTATTTTCCTTAAAAACAGTTCTTAATTTTTTTCCTCAGAGATCTCTTTCAAGATCTAAGGAAAGAGGCATAGCTTTTTCCCTAAAGAATGCTTTAAAATATCACAGTGACTAAAAAAATAAAAACAAAAATAATATAAAATAAAATATTGCAGTGGCTAAGAAATTAGTCATAATTGCCAATACCAATGATTTCTGATGTAAAAACAAATATGTCATGCTGTCTAATGGAAGACCTCTATCACTAAAGCAGCAACACTAGAGTCATTAATGTGTTCATTTATTTATTCAACAAAAGCAACTGAGGGCTGGATATGCTCAGAATTAAAGATAGTGACAGACAAGGTGTGGTCCATAAGCTCATGAAATATTCTATGCTAAGGAAGACAATTCAAATAAATAGATAAAAGCATATCATAATGCAGGGCTCTACCAGTGGTATGAATACAAAATAAATCTGGGTGATAAGTGATTGAGAAAAGAGTGCGAGACTGAGAATGATGAACAGTTTTTTTTTTTTTGAGAAGTCATAAAAAAAAATCTGTGATTACATGAAAATTGAGATCTACATGAAGCAATTGACTTAATGTGTGTCAATGTGTAGATTTGTAAATGTTTTAATTATACTTTTGAGTTTTTATGTATAGCACCATCATGAAAAGAAAAATTCCTATTTTGACCTCTGGACATGGTATAATCTGATGTTTTGCTCAAGATGGCAAATATTTTATTTTCTAAAATGAAAACTTTCCAATAAGAAAAAGAAACCTATGTATTTCATGAAGAAATAGAATGTCTACAACTCTGAGTCACATGTCTCTTGTGATCTGTTCATCCTTGTTTCATTTTTAAAATTTTATTTTTTTATTTTTATGTATTTTATTTTTTTATTAGTTTTTGCTCATTTGCTCAAGTGTGTTTTATTAGTTTTTGCTCATTTGCTCAAGTGTGTTTTTATTAGTTTTTGCTCATTTGCTCAAGTGTGTTCATTGCTCATTTTTATTACTTTATTACTTAAAGATATTATGCCTTTTCTTTTAGAGAAAGAAGTAGCTCTTTCAAAGTATCCTTTTAGGGATGCCTGGGTGGCTCAGTGGTTGAGTGTCTGATTTAAGATCAGAATGTGATTCTGGAGTCCTGGGATTGAGTCTCACATCGGGCTCCCTGCAGAGAGCCTGCTTCTCCCTCTGCCTGTGTCTCTGCCTTTTTCTCTCTCTTTCTCTCTCCCTGTCTCTCATGAATAAATAAATAAAATCTAAAAAAAAAAAAAACAAAATATCCTTTTAGTCTCAATTACTGAAGATTTATTGAAAATATTTGCTATTGACTAATGGATTTCTTTCCATTAAGACTTTCGTGATCATTTTTGATGAACTGATGGATGAGTCAACATGTATAATCTGTTCAATGCCTGTTTCTATTCCTTGACTGCTTTTCTCATCTTCTGGTGATCTTTTATCATTCCCTATCAACCATTCACTTATCTTGGACTAATATATCACCTGCAAAATCTTGATATCAAAGTTACACTCTCTTAACATTATCCCTTAGCTTTACAAATAAATTCATCACAACTTCAGTGTGCATCGGGTTACTTGGAGTGCTTTTGAAAACAGATTGCTGGGTCTGTCGCCAGCGATCTGATTCAGCACGTCTAGGGTGGGACCTTAGGATTTGTGTTTCTAAAAGTCCATAGATGATATGTGCTGCAGGTTTATAGACTGCATTTTGAGAAACACGGCTCCAGACAATGAATTTCTCTTACCCCAACCACACTCAAACATCCACAACCCTTTCCTTTTGCCCTCAGTGTCTTTCATAACTTGCTCCCATTTAAATTCAAATATCTATCTCTTCTGTGTCTCTCCGAAGTGGCATAAAATGACAGGCTGTCTAGCTTCTATTCACATTTTTCTGATCAACTTACTATCCTGCTTTCCAAAATGGTCACTCTTTTTCCTTTCTCAACCCCTTCTAAGAGTTATTATTTGCTCTTGGAAAAATAAGATGATATTACGATTGCCATAGCTTTGAAATCCAAAAACATCATAGTTACTAAGGAGAATGTCAACGATAAAAAAATGAGTTATAGAGATGAAAACTACAAAGATTTTGACTAAAAATATTAAGGTAACATGAACACAAAAAAACCACAGAGATTTTTCTTACTAAAAATATATCCTTAGATATTCTGGGAATAATAAAAAAAAACTTTCAAAATCTAGAAGAATGTTTCAAATTAGGACAAAACAAGAAATCAGAGACTGAATGAATTTCTAACTCATAATTTGATTGATTCTACAAAGTATTTATATTCAATCAATTATTTTAAGAAATTTTAATTATGCCAATAATACCTAATCATTTCCAAAAATCTGACATGTATAAGGAATCGGTAAGTTTTTAGAGAAAATTGAAATCCTAGAAATTGAAGTGTGTGGATCATAATTTTGTTCTTACTTTTTCCTGAAATATTCTCTGAAAATTTTAAATTGGTATATTTTTACACTAAAATAATACAATTAAGTATTTCAAGACGGTAATATATAACTCTGATGTATACAGATTTGAAGCCCTTGAGATATACTTGAAATTCCATAATTAATAGCTATTGACACAAAGAAAATCACTCGAATAAAAACTTTATTTCAACCATCCACTTCAAAGCATTCATACATGTAGGAATGTATTTTTTTTTTTTTTGATGACTAGGGTAGTTTTGAGTAAGAAAAGTTGTGTACTGATTTTCCCTTTCCTGTATCTTATTTTTTACAGAATATTGGAATCATACACAATCAAAGGTTATGATTTACATTTTTCTGAAAGAAATCAAGATCAGAGAGTAAATTATTGATAACTGGCTACTGAATTTACATAAAACAGTACATGGTTTGATGATACATAAGAATAAATGCATACTTTCTTCAAAGAGTGACTTTTATACTTTATTTATGGTATGTCAATACATAAATGAGTGCACTCTAACCTCACAGCTCATAAAACACAAGAAAACAAAATCCTTTATCTCCTAATTTTCTCTACAAAGAGAAAATGTCACAAATATTTTCATTCAGGCACTTTCTACCAGTGTACCACGCATTGCACATTGAGAGCTTCATGAAATTCTAACTTTTTTGATAAAGAGTATAATTTTTTCTGCCATAGGTCTGACAATAATAACATAGAACAATAATCATGTCATTAGACAAAGATTTTTTCCAAAAACGTGTTTTTTCTTTTTGTCTGAGGGTATTTGTCATAACTTTCCATCACATTTTATGAGCCTCTTAGGATAACTGTGACTTTTTTCCAGCTTTTACAAAGGAAAGAACAACTTCGAATAATGGCCCCATAATTTTGTTTTCTTCCTCTTCTTTAGCTGCTACACTGAATGCTTATAGTGAAAATCATTATTTAAGCTCTCTCTCAGGAAAATTCAATAAATTAATGAGAAAGAAACTTTGAATGTTGTGCAAAAACCTTAGGCTGCTTCTATAGGATCTACTTTCATTTCAGACTTATGGCAGACTAGACTATTGTCCTAAGGTCACTTTTCTAATAAAATTCATTTTTCACACATTTTAACATTTTCATATTTTTCCTGTTTCTTCAGTATCTTTTTACCAGCAAGATTGGTTGCCTGACAACTATAAATTTGCATTTTGTCATCTTTTAATTGTTTTTTTATAGCACATTATTATTTAAGTAAAATTTAGTGATGAATAATGCTTTACTTTATTGAATTTAAGATGCCATGTAATATAAAATTCATCACTCTCTAAAAAATACTTTCAATTAAACTTATACACAATCTACTATCAGAAATGTTAACATGAAATATGGGTCATGCAGCTCTTAAATGATGGCATACCTACAATTAATTTTCAAAAAGTTGACCCATTTTTATAAAAACACAGTAAATAATAACAAATGTAAACTTAATACAATTTTTTAAAATTCCAGTAACTTGAAATCAGTAAAAGAAGCTTCATTAAACAAATCTATGGAAATTAGCTGAAAAAAACATAGTTCCTTGAGCTTTTGTAAACTTGAAGAAGGTAAGGTTTAGTATGTATGGATACTTTGAGATTTCTATATGAAAATCTCAATCTTTCATTTGAAGTTTATGAACTTCATAGGAACAGAAATATCAAACAGCTTGCATACTGTTTGCTAGTCTACCATTGATCTACAGTACATGGTCAACAGTGACCCTGAACTTAAACCTACAGCAATCCAGTTGAGAAGATACTTAGCTAGTTTCACTGAGCCTATTATTTGCCAACTCAAAAAAGTGCAGATTTTAAAAAGAACCAGTTCCTATATTAAAGAAATTTAAGTTATGATAGGAACATTGAAAATAGAGCAAATAGATCTAGAGGAACTATCTCCTCATTGATCTGGGTGTTGGCTGATTGAGTAGGCATGTGCCATCCATAGGTCCAAATTGAAGGGCTCTGTGCAAGGACAAAAATTTTAGCAGGTATTGATGTTATATATTTGTATATAATGAGATAAGATGCTCCGTCACGGGGTGGCACCTGGGTGATTTCAGTCACTTGGACATCATCCAACTCTTGATTTTGGCTCAGGTCATGATCTTGGGGTGGAGGGATTAAGCCCTGCAATGATTCTGCACTCAGCTCAGAGTCTACTTGAGATTCTCTCTCCCTCTACTTCCCTCTTCCTCCTCCTTTGCCCTTCTCCCTGTGATCTCTCTCATTAAAAAATAATAATAATAAAATAAAATAAAAAACTAAATTAAAAAAAGATGCTCACGGGGACAAGGAACAAATTATATAGTACAGTTCAGAGAGATATGGGCAGGATTAAAATGTTGATGCAACATAAATGAATTAGGATTTTTATCTGTGAGTAGCGATAAAAGTTTTTTTTTTTTTTTCTTTAAGGTACATGGTGAGCATTTTTTCCCACATTTAATTGCAACCTCTCATCATTCCAATCAATGTCTGGTGTAATTAGACTAAGAAACAATAGCTCTGTATTATAGACTTCTAACACACGACAGGTAAAGTTGTTCTAAATGACTTAATAAACCAAGTTAGAGGTCTTTTCACATATTTGGTGCTTGGATGTTAAGAAAAATATACACGGGAATACATAAGACATATGACAGTAACATTTTCATTTCTCTATAACTTATTTCCAATAAGCCATTTCATTTCATTGGTTTGGAATATTATTCCTAAGTGTTTCTCATCTTCCAGCTGTTATCTGAAAATAAATGGAAGTGATGCATTTTGTGTTGTTCTTGTCATCAGCATTCAGAATCAAGAGTTTAAATAATCTTGGGAGCAGGGGGATTTACAGTAAGTATTAAGCTGGGTCTGTACCAGGAAAACATTGTAGCTAAAACTTCCCTGCTCCCTTGATAGATTAATAGGTCCTATTCTTATTTCCCATTCTGCATAATAAATTGAAGTTTCACAATGAATTTGTGTAGTGACAATTTCAAACTTGGCATTTTGGGAGAACATATGCTTGTAAGGGGGTTTGGCTGAAAGTCAAATGTAAGCTTTTCTGAGTTATTAGAGCCCAGGGATCTGTTCTAATACATAAAGTGCTTATGGGAAAAACATTTAAAATAAACATCCCGAGAACTGTGGGAAGGTTAAATGAATCTCCTCTGGTGACCCATCCCAAGAGCATATCAGTCACAGCTTTGTAGAACCTGCAAAGCATCAAGGGAAGCCATGGGGCTATAAAGAAACAAAGAAAAACAGTACTTTCAATCCCAACATGAAGTCCAAGCTACTCACAGTATCAAAATCACTTGTGCATGAAGTGTTAAATTACACAATTTTTAAGTATCATGATGTGTAAAAAATATTGATTTTTATATTTGCTCATTTGCCAAGTAAAAGCAGGCTACTCTTTTTATAGGTTAGGATTTTTAATTTATGTACATTTTATAATTAAATATCACCCTCTCATAGACTACCAATGGATAATAAATTCCAATTTCATATAACTATGTAGATGAACTATTTTATTAATGTACCTTGTCATAAAAGTTGAGAAGTATTAAAACTGTTTTATATGGGCATTTTAGCTATATATGCATTACTAACTTCACTTGCTACTGCATTTCTCTGATTATAAGTGCCATGATCAATACCAATTCGAAAGGTTCTTCCTATGTTAGAAGGAAAAGATAACTTTAAATTAAAGAAGTTAAAAGATCTGGACACCTGGGTGGCTCAGTGGTTGAGCGTCTGCCTTCAGCTCAGGGCGTGATCCGGGGTCCTCAGTCGAGTCCCACATCGGGGTCCTCGCAAGGAGCCTGTTTCTCCCTCTGCCTGTGCCTCTGCCTCTCTCTATATCTCTCATGAATAAATAAATAAAATCTTGGGGAAAAAAAAGAAGTTAATGTATCTTCTAACTAACTGGCCAATAGTCATTCATTTGAAAGACATTAATTAGGTAAACATTGTTCAAATCATTAGAATAAAAAATAAGAAAGGAAACGTTAGCAAGCCCATATTTAAATTTTAAAAAATGTTATAGAAACAGAGGTAACTATCCAAACTTGACACTCCTATGAGTATTCAACTAAATACATGAGTTGTACCAAATACAGACTGAAAGATACTATACCTGGTAAAAATATTTACGAATATTGAAGAGTGTTGAAAATTATTGCTTTATATGAGGTCACATTGAAAGAGAAAAGTTTAAAATTGTGTGGAAATTGAACACCAATAAAAAATAAATTTATAAAAAAATAATAAAATAAAATTAAATTAAATTAAATTAAATTAAATTAAATTAAATTGTGTGAAGACGGTGATGATGGAGTCCTTTCCTGCTTCAGCTCTAAGTAATAATGAGGAAATAGGAAAATTTATCTCCAGAGACTGCAGGATTGGGGTATGTTTTTTGGTTGTAGACTGATCAACTTGACCAAGCTAAAAATGCCTCTGAAACTACAAGCAAATGTATTATCTGAAAATTCAGGTTCTTTAATCAGTGAGCCCTCACTATCACATTACTCAAAGCATTTCTCAGAGAAAGCAAAAGCTATGTCTTGTTTTGATATAGAACTAGGAAAAGACCCTTAGTGAAATAACAGGTGAGGTGTAGAATGACAAATGTTGGAGAAATTACAACAAAACACAACAGGTGCTGTTGTATCCTAGTCACATCTATGTTGTCATATTTCACATTTTCTTACTGTAAGAGTTCTACTAAGTAGATACTACTTTCATTTTTTATACAGAGGCCCATAGAGGTCAATAACTTCACTGACTGTCCTTATATTCTGGTGTCCATGGTAGTTTTAAAATATGCCTGCAAACTATTATAACATCCTCCCACTGAGTATCCCCTACTCTCAAATCCGGTTGGATTTGAAACCAATATAGCCAAGAGAGTATAGGAAATATAACACAATGAGATTTCCAAAGCCATATCAGAAGAGACGAAGTTTCTTCAGCCTTATTTATTTGGATATTTGATCCAGAAGAAGACAATTGCCTGTAAAACCTGACTCTCCATGTTTACAGTCCATGTATAATTTCTTGGGTACATCTCCCAGAAGACAGCCAGCATCAATGCCAGCGAGTAAGTCATCTTGGGAATCCAGTACAGCCTAACTTGCAGATGACCTCAGACAGCTGACATCTGACTGCACTGCATGAGAGAACCAGACAAACTAGAACTGCCAAGACAAGCTCTGTCCTTATTCCTGACTGGTATACGTGGAATTCTATGATGGCTCCCAGGTAGACCTGGCCTGGAGCACACACTCTGTATATTCGCTTTCCTTTGAGTGTGGGCCAGAGTTGTGAATACAACAAGATATTCACTCCCTTGATCATGCCATGTTCTATGAGACAAAGATAATGGAAGTGTCACTCCTGTGATTTTATTTTATAAGATTCTATGGTAGCATATCAAAGAGACACCTCCTCTGCAGGCTTAGAAAATGGAAGCTGCCTTGAGTACCCTGTAAGCAGAAAGTGCACTATTTTATGGCCAGACTCCTAACCTACAACAACTTTGTGGTAACAAATAGTTGTTTTAAGCTCCTAAGTTTTTGGTAACTATACAATAATAAAAAATCAATATACTGGCCCACAAAAATAATGAAAAAGGTAAGCCAGTTGTTTTCAGATGCTCAAATTTTTGTAACTTGTTGTAAACATTAGTAAACAGAACTGGGGATCATTTGTTATGCAGCAAAAGCAAAAAGAATAGTTGCCTTCTCTTCACCCTTTTTTTCATTGAGAAAAATAGAACATAGGTCATTCACCAGAGTCCACGATACTAAAGGAAAAGAGATGATGTGGAGTATTACTGTGAGATTCAGACTGATTCAGAAAAATAAACCATTAAGTTTAAGACAAGAGAAAGTGTAAATCACATATTTATCTATGTATTGTCTATGTATTTGCCATAGAAATCAGTTTTTTTTAAATTATTTATTTGACAGTGAGAGATTACACAACCAGGGGAACAGCAGGCAGAGGGAGAAGAAGAAGCAGATTCTTCAATGAGCAAGGAGCCCCTTGTGGGGCTCAATTCCAGGACCCTGGAATCATGACCCAAGCCCAAGGTGGATGCTTAACCAACTGAGCCACCTATGGGCCCCTTGTCATAGAAATTCTTGAAAATATCTTCTGCAAGTTTATAAGAAAGTAGTGAGTTCCCTAACTGAGTTCCATGAACTGCCAAGTGTTTCCCACCTGCTGGACCTACAGTTCTAGTATCTGTAAGATACGGAGGTCCCATGGATTTTCTATACCAACATGAAAGCTGGTTGCTTCATCTCATTTCTAAAATAATCTCACCACTCACCCTCTGCAGGGGATTCAGTAAGCTACTTCCACGATTTCTGTGGTCAAAGCAAACTTGTTTTCAGTGTCACTACCCCCAGAAGTGTATTTGTTCATCAAGCAAAGTCTCATCAGGCTTGTTTCATTTATCTATTCAAAAAAACCACCTCTGTGGTTTAAATAGATATGGTTTTCGAGTATTAAAAAAGCTGTTTGAGTTGAATTAACGTATCATAGTTTGCTCTTACTACACTGGTTTCCTATAGCTACTGTAACAAATGACCACAAACTGGATGGCATAAACAAAAGAAATTAATCCGCTCACATTTTTGATGCTAGAAGTTCAAATCAAGACAGCAAGGGCTCTCTCTCACACTCTCTGAAGTCCCCAGAAGATGATCTGCTTCGTGGTCCTTCTCTCAGTTCCTGATGTCATTGGCAACCTTCGACTTGTAGACACCACTCCAATCTCTCTCTCCATTGCCTAATTACATTCTCCCTCGGTGCACACATTGTCTTCTCATGTGTGTCTTTTTTTTTTTTAAGATTTGTTTATTTATTTATTTGGGAAAGAGATAGAGAGAGCATGGGTGGGGGGAGTGGCAGAGAGAGAGAGAGAGAAAGAGAGAGAGGGATTGAGAGAGAGAGAGAAACTTAAGCAGATTCTATGTGGAGCTCGGAGCCTGACTCGGGGCTTGATCTCACAACCGTGAGTTCACAACCTGAGCCGAAAGGAAGAGAGCATCACTTAACGGACTGTACCACCCAGGCGCTCCTGTGTGTGTCCCTTTATACCTATTCTCCTCTCATAAGGACACTTGTTACATTGGATAAAGGGCAAACCTTACTTCAATATGATCTCATCTCAATTGACATCATAATACCATCAGCAAATAAGGTTTCACACCCACAGATACCAGGGGTAAGGGTTTTAACATATCTTTTGAGGGACATAACTTAATCCACAATGAACGGTGAGATAGATTGCCAAGGGAGAGACAGCACTAAGGCCTAGAAAACACTTGAATGTAGAGGACTGTTGACAAATAGCAGGTGATACTTTCGGCATTTTAGCTCAACCATCACAACTCGCCATCACATGCAACTTCCCCATAGGAAAACCCCCCACATTCCTCCTACCTCAGCTTCAGAAGGCCATTCATGCAGCATTAAACTCCATCCTTATTACTGATGTCCTATAAACCCATGCATAACTTGACTATAGCTTCTTGAGTATATTTTTAAAATTTCTACAATAAAGCAAGTAAAAGGCAGTGGGGGGAGAAGTGGGTAAAAACTGAAAGAGTCACTCCAAAACAAAGAATGTCAAAATAATAAACACACAGAAGCATTCAAATGCAAACCCATATGTGTATATGCATGATTTGCACAAAAGTAGATTTTTGGTTTATTTATTATGGCATTTACATAATATTGTACAAAAAGACATATGCCTTTTTATTAATAATAAAAGCTCTACTCAATCTATATGAATGTTAATACTTATAATTATTCTCATCACTTTTGCCTAAATTCTCCTTTGAAACAAAGTATTTTAATTCATGAGAGTGTCATCTCTAGTTGGTATACAGACAAATCATTAAGATCTCCTACTTTGTGCATTTTGTCCTAAAATTATGTGGGTTTAGGGATGCTTGGGCCAGTCAGTCAGTTGAAGAGCGGACTCTTGATTTTGGCTGAGGTCATGATCTCAGGTCCTGGGACAGAGCCAAGCATGGGCTCCTTGTTCAGCAAAGAGAGAACTCTAGATGTAGATGGAACCATCATGTTTTTTTTTTTTTCCTAGAGGGAAATGCTTTTTTCCTTCTCCATCTTCTTTTGTAATGATTACTGCACCATCTTTACATATTTAATGAGGTTTTACTCTGTAGTTCTATGTGTATTGGTTTGAAAATCTTTACTTGCTTCCTCTTAAGAACAACTGAGGAGAAATTCCTTTTCTCTTTCTTCCGTGTTTTCTTGCCCTGTATCAGTCCTGACTAACAACAATCCCATATGAGAAGGATGGGTAATTCTAAAAGATACTATGTATTAAAACTTGTGGCATTTTGTCAATAGAGATGACCTCCCTTCTAGTATAAGAACCATGCAATATGACTAGCTCAAGCACAAAACCAGGATCAGGTATCAGATATAGAACTAGTTCTATTTAACTTCCGATCAGAAAATCTTGCCTGCTCTACAGAATGTATTTTTCATGCTTGCATTTAGATTTGTTTTTTTTTTTTTTTTTTTGCTTGTGTTGTTTTTTAGTAACAACAAGATAAATGTCATATGGATACTATAAAATAGGAAAAATCCAATCCTTCACATTCCACTTATTTGATAGACTGGACATAGGTGGCAAAAACTAAATATTATGTTATCCTTTGGGTGTATTAGAGAAATTGAAAACACCACATTCCCTTTAAAGTCTTGATGAGTTAGTATTTTCCTCTTCATCCTGTGTCTGGATCCTGTCATTCACCTTTCTTAGTACTGGAGAGGCTTTCTCTTAGGGTTTAACTAAACATACTGCCACGGGAAAAGATCAACACATTGCAGTGGTCATAAACCTCTCCCTTCTCTCTACCCCTTTGTTTACTTTGTAACTAATGAATTAATTTAATGGTGACTGTGCAGGGAAGTCCTCACAATGTCTTTTTGTTTTGTTTTGTTTTTTCATTTTGGAAAGAAAAGCATGTCGCTGATGAGCAATTGTTTTTCCTATGTTGGGATATCCTAAATAAAGCCACTGTGAATATTTATCATGGGCATATGTGTAAGTTTTCTAGGTACATATGCAATGGAGCAATTGCTGGGATATTGTTACTGGTTTTCAGATGTTCAATTGTACCAGGAAGCACCAAGTTCGTTTCTTTTTTTTTTAATTTGTTTTTTATTGGTGTTCAATTTACCAACATACAGAATAACCCCCAGTGCCCGTCACCCAATCACTCCCACCCCCCGCCCTCCTCCCCTTCCACCACCCCTAGTTCGTTTCCCAGAGTTTGGAGTCTTTATGTTCTGTCTCCCTTTCTGATATTTCCCACACATTTCTTCTCCCTTCCCTTATATTCCCTTTCACTGTTATTTATATTCCCCAAATGAATGAGAACATATAATGTTTGTCCTTCTCCGATTGACTTACTTCACTCAGCATAATACCCTCCAGTTCTATCCACGTTGAAGCAAATGGTGGGTATTTGTCATTTCTAATGGCTGAGGAATATTCCATTGTATACATAGACCACATCTTCTTTATCCATTCATCTTTCGATGGACACCGAGGCTCCTTCCACAGTTTGGCTATTGTGGACATTGCTGCTAGAAACATTGGGGTGCAGGTGTCCTGGCGTTTCATTGCATCTGTATCTTTGGGGTAAATCCCCAATAGTGCAATTGCTGGGTCGTAGGGCAGGTCTATTTTTGACTCTTTGAGGAACCTCCACACAGTTTTCCAGAGTGGCTGCACCAGTTCACATTCCCACCAACAGTGTAAGAGGGTTCCCTTTTCTCCGCATCCTCTCCAACATTTGTGGTTTCCTGCCTTGTTAATTTTCCCCATTCTCACTGGTGTGAGGTGGTATCTCATTGTGGTTTTGATTTGTATTTCCCTGATGGCAAGTGATGCGGAGCATTTTCTCATGGGCTTGTTGGCCATGTCTATGTCTTCCTCTGTGAGATTTCTCTTCATGTCTTTTGCCCATTTCATGATTGGATTGGTTGTTTCTTTGCTGTTGAGTTTAATAAGTTCTTTATAGATCTTGGAAACTAGCCCTTTATCTGATACGTCATTTGCAAATATCTTCTCCCATTCTGTAGGTTGTCTTTTAGTTTTGTTGACTGTATCCTTTGCTGCACAAAAGCTTCTTATCTTGATGAAGTCCCAATAGTTCATTTTTGCTTTTGTTTCTTTTGCCTTCGTGGATGTATCTTGCAAGAAGTTACTGTGGCCGAGTTCAAAAAGGGTGTTGCCTGTGTTCTTCTCTAGGATTTTGATGGAATCTTGTTCTTCTTGTTTGATGGAATCTGTTTCTACACTGGTTATAATTATTTCCACTTTGCCCCACTTCCCCTCACAGTGGAATAGAGTTTTAGTTCCTTTATTCTCACCAACTCTAGGAAGTAATAGAGTTTTTAGTTTTTTTCTATGTGCTATGTGTAGCAGTATTTCATTGATGTTTTTTGTTTGGTTTGGTTTTTGAAGATGTTATTTATTTATTCATGAGAGACACACAGGGAGAGGCAGAGACATAGGCAGAGGGAGAAGCAAGCTCCATGCAGGGAGCCTGATGTGGGACTCGATTCCAGGACTCCAAAATCATGCCCTGAGGTGAAGTCAGGCACTTAACAGCTGAGCCACCCAGGTCTCCCTCATTGATGTTTTAATTTATATTTCCCTATTTGTAATGAGGCTGGGTACTTTTTCATTAGTTCTTAAGAAACTTGGATTTTCCCTGTGTAAATTATTTGAACTTTAGGGATGCTGAAATAAATGACACACCATCACTCAGTCAAGCAAGCATGCAGTTTAGGGTGGAGAACTGTGACTAATGGAATTTGTGAGGTAAGAAATTATAGGGCTATGCACCAAAAACTAGAGGACTCATGAAGATATAGAGCCTGGGAATCAGGAATGAAATTGTGGAAGTGAGGCTATCTGATCAGTCTAAATGTATGCCTCAAGGAATTTAGATGAATAAAGATGGCAAGGCTATTTCAAGGAGAAAAAACAAGTAGGCGAGGTGCAGAAAACAAGAGTCTACATGGTATGTGCACGTATCCTAGATCTTAAGCTGTAGAATAACCGTTCTCAAGCTTGAAAGTATATCAGAAACACTTGGGCAGATTCTGGACCCTATATCTAGAATTTCTGATTTGCTGGCTTGAGGATGCAGCTTGAGACTTTCATTTCAAATAATTTCCCAGTTAATTCTGGTCCTGCTGTTCTGTGGACTTTGCTTTGAAAACCATTGTTGTTCAATTTTTTAAAAAATTTCATTTAGTTCAATTTGACAGTTCTTTAAAATATGGATTTGAAGCAGAAATTGGAGGCAGAGTGGCAAACTTAATCACAACTGTTCTAAAGAATTGGGAAAAGAGCCTGAGTCGTGTCGATAGATACAGAGGTGATAAGATGCATTGAGAAATAGAGGATGTCAAAGAAAGGAATTTCAGTTGATCGGAAACAATAGTGAGAGAGAAATCCAGGATAATTTCAAAGCTTTTCTGGATTTACATGTATGATTGTGCCACAGCTGAAAAAATTTGAATAAAGACAGAGGAATAAAATTCAGAGAAAAGATGATGAGTTCAAAAGTGTATGTACTGATATAGCAATGTGCGAAGTTATTCCTAATACACATGTTCTTCAGACAACTGGACATTGAAATTTAAAGTTCAAGGGCATAACAGGATAGAGTTATGCATTTGGAAGTAGTAGGATGTCAGTTAATAATGACCAAAGGGAAGTAGGGGGTGGGGAACAGGAGGGGGAAGATGTTTAAAAAGTGATGACAGAAGGAACCTTGAGAGAGGCCGAGATTTTAGGAAAGGAATGGACATCACGGAAGCCTCAAAGTAAAGTGAATGGTGTCCATATGTAGCAATTTGGTGGTCGTTGCTATAGGCACTTCCCTATTCACACTGAATTTGCATGCAAAATACTTGAAACAATCAGTCTTCTGAGAAACTTGAGTACATATGTTGTAAAAGCCACACACCAGAGTAATTTCAAAACAGTCTGCAATAGATTACTCTTAGATTTCATCCAATTAAGTTAGAACTGAATTGGTTTTCTTTTTGCTTTGAGATTCTTCTGGAGTTAGGCTGTAAGCATTTTGATAATGTTCTTTACATTGGAAGTAGTAGGATGTCAGTTAATCAAGATGGTTTTGCTTATTTTAAAAGTATGTATGTGTGTGTGTGTATGTGTGTGTATAAAGACAGAAGAACTTGGAGATAGATATATATATATATATATATATATATATATATATATATATATAGCAATTTGCTTATCCTGCTTTAGCTTACTTAACCAAAATTGAGAATGGTGACAAGGAGACCAGAAAGAAGTAGGTCTAAATTATACTTATTTTTGTATATACATTTTCAGTGGCTCTACTGAAGCAGAATTAGGAACAATTTGGTTTCTTTGTGTTCCTTTGTAGTTACTTTTATTGCTGCCCAAATTCTCAAGATGCTGAAGACTTCACTAATTTTAAGAGTTCAATCTACACTTATGTTTTACTGCCATATGGTATTACAGATTCAGGTGTTTTGCTAACTCTATCTAATTATCCTAAAGACACTGGGATTTGTTTGGCCCAGGTGCATAAAAATTATATAATTTAGGAATAAAAGCATCTAAACCCTACATAATTTATGTAGAAATCAATAAGCAAAGTAAAAGATGTATAAATTACCCACCCTATCAAATCACACCATAGGATAAACACGCCAATTTAACAAGTTATTTTCTAATTAAATGACATTTTATTAATTTATGGTTCTTAAATATTAATATGTGCAGTATATTTTTATTTGCCAGTGGAAGAATATTGTGAAAACAGCACAGCAAATAATAAATATCTGTTCAATACAATGTGAATATACTTCTAATTTGTACATAATGACTGCATTGTGTTAAATTAAAGAAGTTTCTATTTAAAGTTTCTTTCATGTTACCTTGAAAAGAACAGCTATATGGTGAAATTATATGCTGAAATTATGTTCTAAATAAGCTAATAGTTATCATTCTTTTTCTAAAGAAGGTCTGAATTACGAGATCTGTTGACTGGCCATGGTTGCATTCTAATAGAAGAGAGGTGTTTGACCCTTTATTCTTGTCTGAGCAATTCTTATGGTATTGAGAATCTCAAGATAATGTAGAGAGATTACTTTAGTTGATTTTATTAAGAAAATATTTATTTTGCATAAATTCATGAAAATTTCAGTAGATGTATTGCTAAGAAAAACAAAACCAAGTGCATAATATAAGTAGTAGAACAATAAAGAAATAAAACCAGCTACTGACTCGTTATTCCTTATATTGATTAAACCTTTTTTACTTCCTTGCCCTTTGGATCCTGTTCTACCCAATACCTTATGGCAGATACATTAAACACCATTTCTTGCATGGAACTCTAGGAATTGTCAAAAATAGATGTCAAAAATAGATAACAGAGCACTGGGATGGCTTGTTGATTAAGCGTCTGCCTTCAACTTGGATCATGATCTCAAGGTCCTGGGATCTAGCCACACATTGAGCTCTCTGCTCAGCAGGGAGTCTGCTTCTCCCTCTGACTCTCCAACTGTGCTCTCCCCCACTTTCTCTCCATCAAATAAATAAATAAAGTCTCTAAAAAATAGATATATTTTTCTTTTTCATGATGTTTTTATGATGTTTGTAGTCTAGTGAGGAAAGATAGGATAGTAAATGCATAATCATTCTTCAGTATGTTGAGCTCTCTGTTAGGGATAATAATGGGAAGAGGGACTTAGCACAATAGATTTAAAAAACTCTGTGATATGTCATATCCCCAGAACTAAAAAGGCTCTTTGAACATAATGACTAGCTACCTTCTACTCAATTCTAACATTCTGTCAGACGATGATAAAATAGAGGCTGAAGAATGAATGTGGGCTTCCTAGGTCCTTTTTGAGAGTCAGCCAAACGAGGCTTTGGCTTGTCTAGATGGTCTCCGTGGAGTCTGAGCAACTTCTAAGACAGAAGACTTAGGCTGGCGTCTGGAATATATAAGTGTTTGAAGAGAACTGACCTTGTCAGATCTGCTCATTTCATTTCACAGATGAGAAAATGGATCTAGATCAAAGATGGGAGACAGGACTCAAACACTGATTTTTCATTTCAAACACATTGCTTTTTCCCACTTTATGATCGTATCCTCACATTTCTGATTATCTCGCGGAGAAAATACTTCCAGTTTTTCAAAGAGTTTTAGTTTCTTAAATTAATCATGACTGAGGAAAAACATGTTTCATTTCTTTTCACCCAAGGAAATATAAGACAGCATCCTAGTGATCATACATGCATTACTATAGCATAAGTTCCATGAGTAGGATTTTTTCTGTAATATTCAAATGCTTTTTATCTATTGTATAAAATGAAATAAAACAGAAAAATTTGATATACAGTTACTACCAGTACTTACATTGGAATATTACCATATTCAAAATGGAATCATGAGTGCTCAGAATATGCACTAAGCTGTTTACATGGTTTATATAAACTTTTTATACCTGAGATGTGAATTTTCCTTCTTTGCCTATTACTTTGTCAAATGTCCTAACAACAGGACCCGTTTGATATGCCTGTTCTTGTAGTCATAGAAACATACTACATTATTCATTTTGTTGTCTTAACATTTTTTTCCCTTTTCTCCAAATAACAAAAAGAAAAGTAAATAAGTGTCTTCAATTTATCATAAACACAGACTTTTTTTAAGTTTTTTTTTTTTCTGGCATAGGCTTCTTGTAAATGTTGTTTTGAAAGAAGTAAATATGGATGGAATAAATCTATTGAGTTATTAAAATTACTGAAAGCAATATAATTTTTTAAAAGATGAAATTGTTTTTCAGATATGTTAGTATTTTCCCCCTTGAGGTATTCTATAAGACAAGAATAAATATTAAAGCTAGGAGTGCAGGGCTAGGAAGCCGTTCAGAGATCAATTTCCCTATATTCATTTAATTTCACCTACAGTCAGGGGGCCTTGATGCCATGGACACCTGCAATCTGGGTGAAGTAATAGCTGCTTGTTAAATGACTGAAATCTCATTGAACACATAAGTATCCAAATAGAAAATATAAATGTGATACAGAGCCTGGGTAATTATGAAAGATGAGCTGTATAGAGATGGGAGTGAAGAGTTGATTTAAGTGTCTTATAGTGCCCCTGATGATTATGAGTCCTGATGGTTCTTCTACAAAGAAGCAAATGCCATTTTAATTACAGGAAAATAAAAATATACTACACAACGGTTTCCAATGGATGTGGCCATCCTATTTTATATAACAGGAGGGGCGTCATATCAAGATTCTAAGTATTCCATTCTACCCACCAGAAAAATTCTTATTGAGAATATGTATCCTAACCCATGTGCTTATAACATTTTCTAGGATCAATGAACTCATGTTGAGGCCTAAATCTCAAGCCAATTGCTGTTGCCAAATTCCTATTGAATAAAATTATTTCCTAGGGCTGGAGTTCATTCTCTATGTCAGAAACTTGGTTTTCCTAAGCCAGAATATAATGCTAAGGAGATTTATAAACAGCTGTTGGCCCTTTGTGTAACTGGAACACAAAAAGTTATCTAAATATTGAATAACTTTGTTCCCTTTATAGAGTTTGGAGTTTTGTTGACTGAGACAGATACACTTTGCTTTTAGCCAGAATCCTTAAAGCTTAAGTGAGGCCTATATTTTACCCATGTTTTTTCAATGAACCACTAAAGAAAATTAACATATATTCAATACAGAGTTTACAGAGTTCTGTTTTAAACAGAAATATCCATATTTCAGCAATTATTGATTAAATTACTCTGTAATCAATGTAATATACTAGATGCCACGGTAATAAAGGACAGTTACAACACAACTTGTGTCCTAAACTAAAACCATAATGTATTAACCTGGAATATTAATATCTTAGGTCACATCACAAACAGAAACACTGGCCAGGCACCTGGGTGGCTCAGTCAGTTAAGGGTCCACCGTCAGCTCAGGTCATTATCTCAGGGTCCTGGGATTGAGCCTTGCATCGGACTCTGTGCCTGCTTCTCCCTCTGCCTCTGCCTCTCTGCCCTGCTTCTGTTCTCTCTCTTTTACAATAGATAAATAAAATCTTAAAAATAAATAAATAAATAAATAAATACATGCACTAGATGCTAGTTTTCTTTTGCCAGGTCAATTACAGAATACACTATATTTATATCAAGGTGCTTCCTTCTGTTTCTCTTAATTTAATTATTTCACAATATGCTTTGAACATTTACTATGAATAAGGCCGTGAAAGAAACACTCTGGACCCAGAAAGGCATTTTAATAACTTGTGGCTCATTCAGGACATTTCTACTCTTTTAAGGAATTTAAGGAGAACTTTTTAAAAATTAAATCCTCTGAAAAAGCTCTTGGTTCATAAAAAGTTTAGGTCTTATGTTGAGATTTGTTGTGATGTAAGAAGGAACTGTGTCATATTCTTTTCCTATCTAGATTTTAAGACAATTGAGAAGTAGAGTATATAAGTAAGATATTGGATAAAATATTACCAATACAGTTGGCCAGAAAGCATTGTGGGGACAGGAAATGAACTTTCCACACATCCCTATCTGAATTGAACTTTGCTTCAGCATTTATGCCTTAGTGATCTAACCCAGAGTTGCTGTGATAATCAAATAGGAGAATGTATAGGTAACATGAGAGAGATGGGCATAAATACATGAGTTTAGTGATGAGCAATGAGTTCATAAGGGAAGGATGATCCAAATCCTCTGTGATAGGATGTGCTCTTATGAGAAGCTTGGCTTCTTGCCATGAGAACAGCTAAGGTTCATTTAAGATTTTCAATTAGAGAAAAATAAAGATTAATTTTTTTTTGTTTTAGAAAGTCCTCTGTGCTGTGTCATCAGTGAAAGCTAAAATAGAGAAAAATCAGGAAAGAGGTTATTTTATAGAAGTTATTTTATATTCATTGCAGTTATTTTGTGACAATTTAAGCCTATGTCAGTTTTAGATTATTATTCTGATTCATAGATATTTTTCCAGTGATTTTATATCTGATACTTTTTAAAAATAAGTTGAAAGATATGCTGAATGTTGTGATCTCACCATGGCAGTTGGTTATATATTTATGCTACATCATTCTAGAAATAATACAAAGTGAAGGAGGACATTTATAGGAAAATAAAATTAAAATAAAATAATTTTGATAATTTCATGTTGTAGACTTGGTAATTGATTCTAATTATGCCACAGAAATGAAAGAAAACCCTTTAATTTTAAATCCTAATGAAAACATTCAACATTTTATATCAATACTCATAAGAAAAATTAAGGCAAATGTTTTGCAAATACTGTTTTTAAATTTGAAATATATTTTAATTAGTCTAATTTAAACAAAAGAATCAAGAATAAGGTGATGATGGTCCTTTATTTTAAACATAAAAATATTTTTATGTGAAAAATCAGAAATGAGGCATCTGATCATGTTTATCAATCCAAAGATAAATTATGTTAAAGTTAAGAGCAGTACCTTATAGTTTCAAAGCAAGCACATTAACCTGGACACAGTAGAGACAAAAAAAATTCTTAAAAGATCTGTATTCTTGGGATGCATGGGAGGCTCAGCGGTTGAGCCTCTTCCTTCAGCTCAGGGCGTGATCCTGGGGTCCTGGGATCGAGTCTTACATTGGAGTCCCTTGTAAAGCCTGCTTCTCCCTCTGCCTGTGTCTCTGCCTCTCTCTGTGTGTGTCCCTCATGAATAAATAAATAAAATCTTAAAAAAAAAAAAGATCTGTATTCTCTTTGGGAAATCAACCTAATGGATATTTGCATATTCAAAAGTTATTTTGTTTCAGAAAGGATAAGGAAATATAAATTAAGATGTAGAACATATCATGGAAAAGCAGTGTGTTTATGCCACACATGATATATGACTAATCTTATGAGCCTACTACTGTTGAATTTAAAGGGAAAAACACAACATGTTTTGCAGTATTTGGTAAATATTCAGACATTGTTTTTCATAAAAAAATATTTGATGCAACTCTGTAGGCAAAGTGATGGTTTGGTCAATGAGAAGTGAAGGTTATTGTATCACTACAGGATGTGATGATATGATCTACTTACACTGATATTATAAGATGGTAAGATGATAAGATCCACCGTTATAAAGTTCTATTGTCAAAGAGTACTATTCCATCTCACTTAATAATCCCAAACCAAATTACTGCCAGAAAATTTAAATTGAAACTCATACATACGAATTAAGGAAAACTAACTAGCTGTAACTCTCTCTAGCCCTTTGCAACCAAACCCTGATAGACTTTCACAGAGAATGTAACTTTCATTTAGGATGACTCCTAACCATCTTAGGAGGTTGGTGTCCCTTCTACCCTTTTCTCGATTGTGTTGTTAATTCTTATACTAAGGTAATAGCTTTTCAAGAAATTCAAAGCAGTCTTTGCATTGTACTCAATCTAACCTGATATTAGCTATTTTTCCCATCTAAGTCTAGTCTTGTAAATCAATACCTTGATGGTACACTAGTATTTTAACTATTTTATCACCAGTCTATTTTGCATTCTATACTTGCATTGCACCATTAGACATTTAAATCTTTACCCTAATTAAAAAATCATCTCATTCACATAAAGTTGCACAAGAATCCTTGGCAAACAGGGGGTTTCCTCTTCACATATTTTTTCATATATTTATTTCTGAAATATATTATTTCATATTTATGAAATTTTATCATATTCTATAAAAATGTGGTGCCCATATGCATGAGCCATGGATCTCATGGAGCTGTTGGAAATAAGTAGAAAAAGTGAGAATGGAAGAAAATTTTTAAAAAGTCAACAGAAAATGTGGCAAAGGAGAGTAGAGATTTTACAGGAGAGCCTCTTGAGTAACAAAAGTTAAAGAAGGGAGGTTAGACACAGGATCTGTGTTGCACCCTGTGGATAGCTACTAAGAATAAGAATGTGTTGCCAATTGCAGTAGAGATACTTAAAATTTTGGAACGAAAACATAACCACTTTGCAATTAGTTATTCATATTTTGGGGGAAAGCAAAGATATAGTCTATCCTGCCATATATATCTGAAACATTACCGGGGGAAAGCAAAGATATAGTCTATCCTGCCATATATATCTGAAACATTACCATGAGAAACCAGGATACCTAAACTTGTTGTTATTTGGGAGGTGTTATTTGACCAACCACATTATCAAGTTGGGTGATCACAGATGAATTTCATTAAGTGAAATTGGTATGCAGACATAGAACTCGAGAAGTTTCTGAATGCAAAACTAAGTAGAAAGAGCAGTAAGTTGGACTCTTACAACATTGAGTGCAGCTGTATGGACACTTCTCCTTTGACACTCACTCATGGCCTTGTGAGAGCTCTCTGTATTGTCAGTGCATTGAAGAAATAGAAGAAAACCATGGGGTTTACCAATGATGTACACATATACAAATATCACCCCAAACTGGAAGTCTGCAGCATGCCAGCTCCATACTAGTGTTCCTTGGAGGACGGTGAGAAAGAGAAATGACCCCAACAAGTGTAATATGAATGGTGCATCTGATTACTCACTTTGCTTTAAGAGGGAGAAGGCAAGTATCTGGCAGTCACTAGGCATTCGGCTGAATAATCAGTGATCTACGAAGTACAACATAAGAAAATTGGTACCACAGAAGCCTAGGAATAAAGATTGTAGATGAACCTCTCTGAATGAGCGAGAGTAAAAGGGTATTTTTGTCCTGTGTGAATCTCATTAAGGCATTTATTTCAGTGAATGTTTTCCATAGTCAGGAGTTCAAGATGACCTATTTTTTTTTTTAAGATGACCTATTTTATGGATATAAGGCTGTTCAGAACCACATAAAAGTCTTTTCTGTTCTTGCCTGATGATCACGTGAGTGAGGTGGCCGTGGGACAAAGGTACATACAAAGATAATGCATGATCTCAGCAACATGTGATCTCTTCAGCCATTGCAGTTTAACACTGAGCCTTTAACAGGGGCATGACCAAGAGAGCTAGCAGCCTCCTGGTGACATACTAGTCGCATTGGACTCCTTCGTACTGGAAGGGCAACAATATGTTTTAATTTAATTTACTGGTAAGCATTGTTGCTCTGCATATGGATTTGTCTTTTTTCCTTTCAGTTCTTTTGCCCACCCTCTTTTCCATGAACAAAATGAATATTTTATTCATTGCCATATTTTTCCATGCCAGGGTACTTATTTTACAGAAAGAAAAGTGTAACATGGCTCATTCATTCAATCTTTATCTCCATCTATTAGAGATATTTTAGGCTGAGTACTCTGACCATTTGTTTCCCTCCCCCTGATGTTGACCTTAGCCATAGAGAATAATGTGATTATGAGATTAACAAGATTAAGTCTAAGAAAGTCTCTCTCTGGTCTACATCATTCAACTTTTAAATTCTATGGAATTTATAGCTGTTCACTTGGAGTGTCTTTAGAAAGAGTCTGGCTGAGCAATAATCTGGTATCAGAATAGATAAAAGATGAAAAATCAGTTTTAACTAACATTTTCTGTCTAATAAACCAGTGACCTTTATAAATTATGGTTCACAAAATATTGTTAAAAAGCCAAAGATAAAATGCAGAAGAATATAGTGATGTAAATTCCTAAGTTTAAATTGAGTAAACAAATGCATAAATCAGTTATATTCTTACTTTAATTAATTTTGAAATATAAATGTAGTTTAAAATAAATTATAATAACATTTATCAAAAGAATTTGGACTCATGTGCCTGTTTCCTCTTACAGAAGGCTTCATAAGCAAAGATATTTTACTTTTGTCCTCGTGATCTTTTTTTTTATATGAGTCCAAATTCTTTTGTATCATCTCTGATGATAATTCAAGAGGTTTTTCCTCTCAATTTTGGAATCAACATTTTGGTTTTTCTTTTTTTCTACGAGAAATTTGGGAAATGAAATTATATTTCTACTCTTATACCACAATAAACATGGCACTATTTAGCCAATATCTTTCCATAGCTATATCAAGTATCAGGATCTTTTAAAAATTTGACAGTTTATTGTTTTGTTTTTAACAAATTGAAGGATGGGGATCTAACACCTTCTAGCAGACACACATAGGTTTTCTGTAGAATGTTTGTTATCATTAGCTTTATATTATATTCAATCCATTAATAAACTTAAAAATCTCAAAGGAGTTTTTAAAACACTGAATGGTTTGGAAACAATAATGTTTGTCATATATTGATTTATATATGAACTGAATTATAAATCCACAAATTTATCCTATCTTTTGGCAACTTTTCAAATCCCTTTGTATCCTCCATTCTTTCCAGTTTAGGCTCTCCAGGATGGTCCTGTACTCATCTTTCCTGCTTCTCCTCTCTCCAGTCTTACCCCATCTCTACCCCAACTATTAGACCACACTGCTTCTCATACTCAAGGCCTTCATCCCAGGGAAAACTTCCTACAAAGAAGACCACTCCCCAGGACCAACCCTAAACATCTCAAAAGTGATGACCATCTATTCATCTTTCGAGACTCAGTCTGTTCTTCTATTAAGCCTTCCTTAAATGTTTCCAAAAGTCTAGAGTAAGAGCACAATGACCAAGGGTAGAGCTCTACTAATTAAAAATTGTATTATCTAAACTTCTATGATCCTCATTGTTCTCCTATTTAAAAAAAGTATTGTGGGGAAAGCGAATAGAGGACAACAAAATATATATAGTTCTTATTAACACCAGTATAATGTGTCTAAAATACACTATACACATGTCTATTTTGCCATCTATAATGAAATGGAGATTAAAGCCATTTTGTTTTTAATACTCTATGGATATCTTCTTATGGTATAGAACGCAAGATACATTTTCAAAAATGGCATTCTCTGATTTAAAATATCATCTATAAATGTGAGAAACACATTAAAATAAAAACAAATAATAAATGTAACCAAATAAGCCCAAAATTAAATCGCAATTAAAATATTATTGTATGACTGTAGTACCTTATAGATAACTCTAAATATGTGTCTATATGTAGTTAATTCTATTTTCTCTCTCTCTCTCTCTCTTCCTTCCTTCCTTGCATCTTTCTACAGACACATATGTGTGTACATGACCTTCATCTATATTCACCTACATATGTATATTTTGATCCACTTAGGAAATAATATAAATATATGCAGATACATACCTTTCAATGTTTATTTAGTTGGATTATTCTGGCTTTTAAATGAGCTTTCTAGGGGATCCCCGGGTGGCTCAGTGGTTTAGCGCCTGCCTTCGGCCCAGGGCGTGATCCTGGAGTCCCGGGATTGAGTCCTGCATTAGGCTCCCTGCATGGAGCCTGCTTCTCCATCTGCCTGTGTCTCTGCCTCTCTCTCTCTGTGTCTCTCATGAATGAATAAATAAAATCTTTCAAAAAAATAAATAAAATAAATAAGCTTTCTCTTGCCCAAATATTTTAAGTTAGCTGTTAAGTTGGAAGAGGAACCCTTTTTCTACTGGTTAACTAGTAGTAAATGTTTAAAAGTTTTGCCCAATATACTATCGGTGTTATGATGACCATGATGATAATTATTATTAGGATTATTTTTAATATATTAATCCATGTCAAAATTCCCTAGACAAAAATAGTATCCTCCTAATGCAGGAAATTATCAATATTTTTCTCAAAAATTTGATATATTTTTAAGCTATGTTCTTTATGAAGGATTTTCAACTTTTAAATTATTATATTATTTTATGACCATCTTTAAAAACTTGTTTTCTGTATAGTATTTCGTTTTATTTAGATGTTATGACCCTTGGCTTTATTCTTAGGACTTGTGAACACAGTTACCAAGTGAACATTTCTATCCTTTTTCTTCAATTACAATCTTTAATTCTAATTTCTTAATTTTCATGATGCTCTGTTTTAGTTTTTAAGAGAGCAACTTTAAAAGAAGCTGGAAAATCTATAAAGCAATACGGTAATAAATGAAGAGAAAATATAAGACAGAAGTCCATATAATATATTTAAGGAAATGAAATCAATGTGCAATGGAAAGAATATTTGTGACTCCTCAAAATTCACATGTTGAAATCCTAACCACCAATGTGATAGTTTAGTTTAGAGCCTCTGGGAGAGATTTAAGTCATGGAGGTGAATGATTCATGAATGGAATTAATGCCCTTATGAAGACTTCAGGGACATCTCTCATTTCTATTTTGCCACATGGGGTACAAGAAGTTCATCTTCTGACTGAACCAGGGAAGAGGGCCCTTATCAGAACCTAACCTGCTGGCACCCAGTCTCTGACTTCCAGCCTCCAGAACTGTAAGAAATAAATTGTTACTATTTCTAAGCCACCCGGTCTACGGTAATTTTCTGTAGCAGCCCAAACTACAATGCAAAGTTAAATTTAAATTGGTAACATAAAGGGGTGCCTGAGTGTCTCAGTCAGTTAAGGGGCTGATTCTTGATTTTGGCTCAGGTCATTATCACAGGGTCCTAGGATTGAGCCCTGGTTTGGGCTACCTGTTCAGTGGTGACTCTGCTTCAAGATTCTCTCTTCCCCTCTCCCTCTGTCCCCACTTGTTTGCTTTCTCTCTCTTTCTCAAATAAATAAATAAATAATCTTTAAAAAATTGTAACATATAAAAATTGGTAACATATTATCTTTTCTTTTTTCTCCAACTTTATTTAAGTATAATTGATCAGTTGATATTGAAGTAGAATTGAATTAATTGATAAAGTGATAAAGATATAATTGATACATTGATGTATGATTGGCAAAATTGATGGTAAAAAGTGATATGTATTTAAGGTACAACATATTTTTAAAGATATATTCATTGTGAAATGATTGCTATGATCAAGCTAATCAACATATCCATCATCCCATATACATCATTTGTGTGGTAAGAACACTTAAGATAGACTCTGTTCATAAATTTCAAATGTACAAGACTTATTGTCTTTCTGATCGTATGGGCATCCAAATGTATCAACCACTACTTTTCACTATACAAAATAATTATTCCTAAATGAATTGCTTATCTAAATATAAAAAAGATTAAACTAAGAATCTTGGTGAGTATATAAGAGATATATACTTTATTACCCCATATAATATTCATTTCTTCATTCCCTTGGGGCAAAAAAACCCATGTAATTTCTAGAATAGGGAAAAAAAAAAGCTTTAATCTATAATCCTCGATTTGTTATCAAAAGATGTCATTAAGAGAAAAAAATATCTGAGTGAGATGTTTCCAGCACAAATACCTAAGGACTTGTATTCAGATGATAAAAGCACAACTACAAATCAGTGAGAAAATGTTAAAAAAAAAAATAGAAGTCTTGAAGGAAATCACAAGAATATATTCAAATAGCCAATAACTGTATGAAAAGTTTACTCAACTTACTTAATCATCATGAAATCCAAATTAAAATACAATACAAAATAGCTACATAGACATCAAAATAACAATATGAAGGGAACATATCTTTGGTATTCTGAGAGCAATTCCAATGGTGAGCATGGAGGGGTGGGATCCCACACCAACAACACCAAGCAGTTCTTGGACACCAGCAGGATGTTTGAGATTCAACTCAATTCTGATACCATGTGCTTGAAAAGAGTATCAGATTCCACAGGTTAAAGGTTCAGTCATACAAGACTACCTACCCCACCTCCCCTCCAACTGCCAGTGGCAAGCCCAAGATGTCACCTGGACTTCTGACCATTGCACTATCAATTAGTTTCTTAAAACCCTCTCCTTGTGTTTGATTAATTTGCTAGAATGGCTCACTGGGACTCAGAGATACATTTTACTTACTATATTACCAGTTTATTATAAAAGGATATAACTCAGGAACAGCCAGATGGAAGAGATGTGTAAAGCAAGGTATAGGAAAGGGGCACAGGGCTTCTCTGTCCTCTCTGAGTCCACCATTCTCCTTTAGATATCCATGTGCTCACCAACCCAGAAGCTCTCCAAATCCTATACATTAGGGTTTTTATGGAGGCTTAATTACATGGGCATGATAGATTAAATCATTGGTCATTGGTGACTGATTCAACCTTCTGCCCCTCTCTCCTCCTGAGACATCAAGAGCGATGCTGAAAATTCCAAACCTCTAGTCTCTTGGTTGGTTCCTCTGGTGATGACATCCATCCTTAAGTCATCTAGGAGTACTCCACTTTATTAGCAAAGTGTAAGCCACTTTTATCACATTTATCAGTTTTAAAATTCCAAGGGTTTTAGGAGCTCTGTGGCAGAAATAGGGGCAAAGACCAAATATTATGTTTCTTATGTGTATTGCAGCATCATATTACACAACAACAAGTGCTAACAATGGAAGTCAAGCCACCAGAACTCACATGCTCCACCAATGAGGATACAAATTGCTATAATCTCCTTTGAAAACTGTTAATAAATATCAACTAAAACTGAATTACTCATAATCTAGGACCTAGATATCCTCTTCCTGAAATTCTCAAGAGAAGGGCAAATGTGTTAAAAGAATCACATAGAAAGATGTTCACAGCAGCATTATATAAAATTGTCCCAAGTAAAAATATGTAATAGCCCATCAATAAGGAAAAGAGTCAAAAAATGTGGGTATACTCGCACAATCAATCCAAAAAAGCAACAGGGCTGGGTAGGTTGTAATAACACACAGGAATATGAATGAATCTCACAAACCATTTTTTTTAAGAAAAAAGGTGAACAGAGAATATAAATAGACTATAAATTTCCATTTTCATAAAGTTCAATATGCAAAACTAATCTGTGCGGCTGAAACTCAATGCGTTGCGTGCAATTGAGGCAGTAATAATAACGAGATGGCCCCAGGGAGGCCCCCGGGTATGGGTGATGTTCTGCTCCTGGTCACACATTGTCATCACTTGGTGAGAATTCATCAAGATGTACTTTTCAATTTGTACCTTTTTATGCATATATGCTATAGTTCATTATAGAGTCAGAAAAGAAAATGAAAGGGGCAACTGGGTGGCTCAGTGGTTGAAAGTCGGCCTTCAGCTCAGATGGTGACCCCGAGGTCCTGGGATGGAGTCCCACATCGGGCTCCCTGCAGGAAGCCTGCTTCTCCCTCTGCCTGTGTCTCTGCCTCTCTCTGTGTGTCTCTCATGTATAAATTAAATGTTAAAAAAAAGAAAAAGAGAAAATGAAATAATATTTGATGTAGTAAAGACTGAGACGTAAAAAATTGCCTACAGAAGGAAAGAGCTACTCATACCTGCAATGTCAAATAAAGTAGCAGAAACACTTAAAAGACAGGGATATTTCCTTGTTTTAAATAACATGTTTTATGTACTACTGAAAGCTATTTGGTGTATAAAATGGGAAGAGGTTCCTGGCTATTTCTGTCACAAGAGGTTTTGGCTATTTCTCATTTTAAAATTTGTGAACATTTTAAGTGGGTAAATTAAATGTATTCTGATAAAAGGCAAATATTTAATGATCCACTTCAGGAAGTCATTTGCATGAATTTCTGAAAGATAATGCACTATCAGCAGTTGTAAATTAGTATTAATAGAATTGAAAAGGAAAACATACATACCAATCATATTACAGAATTGGCTTTTCACCAGCTGTAAAACAAAACTAATGTGCAGTGGTCCCAAGACCTGAAAAATTTGACTTGATCAAATACCTTAAAAAAAAACAAATCTCAAGAACAAATATCTTTCACTTTCTAAGGCAATTTGTATACCATAAGAGAAACTACAAGCAGTGTGGTTTATCCCTTTTGAAACTGTTCATGTGAAGCTTATGCCACAATAAAGTGGCTTGCCACATTTCTTTTGGGGGACAAGAGGTCATCACTCTTAGGATCTGTTAAGATTCAAGCTAGTTTTCTAATTTTTTTTTTTTTTTAGATTTTATTTATTTATTCATGAGAGACACAGAGAGAGGCAGAGACACAGGCAGAGGGAGAAGCAGGTTCCCTGCAGGGAGCCCCATGCAGGACTCGATCCCAAGACCCCGGGGGTCTCGCCCTGGGCCCAAGGCAGGCGCTCAACCACTGAGCCTTCCGGGGCCCCTCACCCTGAGCATTTGGATTGCACTACTGATTTTTTACTTCCCTCTTCAACTCTGAGAGATGTTCATACTTTTCTAGATTCTTTTTTCCCATATCATTAATTTTTTTTCTTTCTCAACGATTGGTCCCAGGCTTACCATTTTCTATGTGAAATTTTAAAACAAAATAAAAAAAACCTCACCCAGGCTACCAAGGCTTTACAGTGTGCTGTCTGTCAAGCCCCTTCCACAGGGAGAGGAACGGTGGGAGCTTCCCAGCTGGGGACACTCTGCTGTTTAAAAACTTTTGACACTTGATACATTCTCTGGGAAGATCTTTCCTTTTCTCCTGTTGGATGAAATCCTAAATGCTTAAGAAGGCTGTTCGGTTTTCAAGTAGTTGCCCTGGTTTTCAGCAGCTACCAAGCAGAATAAATCCTAATATGTGTCTCCATATTGCTTTTTAAAAATAAATCTTAGTTTTGGGTCAGTTTAGGTTCACTGAAAAATTTAACAGAAGGTGCAGAGATATGTCCCTTGCTTTCCATAGGCACAGCCTACCCCTCCCCATTAAAATCCTGCCCCAGACAATCAACAATCCCATATTGATACATCATTATCCGAAGTCCATAGTTTACGTCAGAGTTCACTCTTGGTGTCATACATTTTAAAAGGTTTGGACAAGTGTATAATGGCATGTACCCACCACTATAGTCTCATACAGAGTAGATTCCCTCCTAAAAGCCCTCTGTGTTCTGCCCATTATGCTCTCCCTCTCCTCAACCCCTGGCAGCCACTGATGCTTTCATCTCCATAATTTTGCCTTTTCCAGACCGTCATTTGGTTCATGTTGTACAGTAGTTGGCTATTTCAGACAGACTTCTTTCACTTAGTAACAAGCATTTAAGTTCCTCTATGTCTTTTCATGGTTCCATAGTTCATTTCTTGTAGTGCTGAATAATATCCCATCGTCTGGATGGACCGTGCTTTATTTACCCTTTCACCTACTGAAGGGCATCGTAACTGCTTCCAAGTTTTGGCAATTTTGAATAGAGCTGCTATAAACATCTCTGTTCAAGTGTTTGTGCAGATGTAAGTTTTTTATTCCTTAGTGTAAACAACAAGGGGTGTGATTGCTGGATCGTATGAGAAATGTTTTTGGTTTTTTAAGAGGTTGTCAGGCAGTATTCCAGGTAGCATTTTGCATTCTCAGCACAATTTTTAAATATTTTTTTTTTACGATCTCTCCCCATATAGGGGTTGTCAGCTTCCTAAAAGTCATATTGCACTTTTTATTTTTTAACCTTTACATATTCTGAAACTGCTGTATCTGTAGCATAGTGGGTACTGAGGACTTACTTATTATTGAATGATTGTATTATTAACAATAAACTTATGCTTCATATCAAATAAGAGAAACATGGCTTTTAGCATTTGTCATATTTCATAGTTAAGAAAAGGTTTTGCCACTACAGTAATATAATTATTCTTATATGTCAGTTCAAAAATGTCATCAGGCATCAGACTTTTTATGTTAAATGAAGATATAAATCAGATCCATGTCATATTACCAAATATGGAAAAATTTCCTAAAAATGATCCTGATTATAACTTTTTAATTGTTTGTTTAAACATTATATCTTTTCTTTTAAAGTAATTATTCTATTCTACTTCCATGTGTTTTTTTTAAAATTATAACATCTCTTGAAAATGCAGTAATTAATTGCACTTTAAAATATATTACTATTGATTTTATTGTTTAGAATTCCTTTCTTTTATAATAACTTATTCCTTTTTTTTTTTTTTTATTTGAGACAGGGGCAGAGGAAGAGGAAGATCGAGAAGCAGACTCCCCACTGAGCACAGAGCCCCGTGTGGGGCTCCATCCCAGGACCCTGGGATCATGACCTAATCAGAAAGCAGACACGTAACCAGACAAGCCACCCAGGCACCCTTTTAGTAACTTACTTCTGTAGCAGTAACTTATACCTGAATCACAGTTATTCTTATGTCTTTTATTTTACCACCCCACATCATTCTGGTCAAGCTTAATTTTAATTTGAAACCTGATTCAAATCACTTTTTTTTCTGTAAGTCTCCAACAATTTCTACAGCATTTCATCAGATATTCCATTAAAACCAGACTACCCCTTTCATCTACTACCCCACTTTCTAAATATTTATTCCACAAACTGTATATATTCTACTTACCTTCTAATAAATTCCTTACAACTTTAAGTCAGAAATAAATTAGGTATGATTTTTATACCAAGACTATTTCATATGAAACTATAAAATTATATTAAAGGACAAAATCTGACAAATTAGCAGTGGACAAGAATATGAGACCATTCTTATCATCAACTTGTCATTACTCTGGTGGACAAACAGCAAGAGTCCCTTTATCCACAGCTCCATTAGCCAAAATAGTTAGAGGATCAGGAGTCATAGAGACGATGTAGGTGGAATGACAATGACAGGATCCCAGTGTATGAAGTTCAAAACACTGACTGAGCACACTGATTTGTTGAAAGCACGAGGCCATCAGAGCTGGAGCATATAGACTGAAACTGTTCGTGGTTGTTATTACAAGTAAGGCTTGAAGCAGTGCTTCAAACACGTTTATATTCTATAAGAAGTCAGACTGCTAAAAATTTAGCATGAAGATAGATGAGAGAATAAGTTATGTTCTCTAATTCAACATCAGCTTCACACTGTGCTATATTATTTTAAATATAGAAATGTAATGAAAATCAGCATGTACCTTTGTCTTTAAAGTATTTTGTTATTTTCTTTATTAGATATAGCTCATATCTACATTTCTATTCATACTTATATTCTTATCACTCTTAGGCATACAATGTATGCTATTTTCTATTAATTTGCAAGTCAATCTCAAAATCAGTCTATTAACTATATTCATTTGATATTGAACATGAATTAATTTAGATGTTGTTGCTTTTTTGTCACTGATCTATTATTCACATCGATGAATATATGTATTAGATAACTGATAGATACTTGCATCTATGCCAGACATTCAGTGAGAGTTGAAAGCAGCAAATTAACAATTATGAGGAAATATTTAATGATAATACCCCTTGTCCACACATGAATGAATACAAGTACTGTTTTTTATTAACCATCAGTTATTGAGATCTGTAATGTAGAAGAGTGCAGTGTTGGGGAGCTTTACTAATGGGAAAAAGTTCAAAATAGCCAAAGACTTGAAAGTCAACTTTAAATATATTTGTCTCTGTATTGCAACATCTCAAAAGATAGAAGCAATCAAATGAGAGGAACTGTTTTTTTGTTTGTTTGTTTGTTTGTTTGTTTTTTAATTACAAGAAAGAAAGAATAAGGAAAGGAAAAGGAGCAAAGGGAGAAAGAGCAGAAGGGAAATAGAAGAGTTGGGGTTTTTTGTTTGTGAAAATAATCATAGAGATTAACCAGGAGTCTCTACACTGTGTAATGTGTTTTAAAGTCATTTTTCAATTAGTTTTGGTTGCATATACAGTTGTAGAGACAGTGTAATGCACTGAGTTGTATACATCCATTTTAATCTTATTTGAACTTTCTAAAGCAAGATTTAATTTGGATGCATAACATTTCAGACAAAATGTCATTTTAAAAATTAGATTGTATAACACAGGAGGCTCTTTTTGGTGATTTAAGGGAGTGTTGAAAGACCCAGTTGGACTATTTTGACATCTTTGGAAATGATTGCTTGTTCTGCTGGGTTATTCTTTAGGTGTTTTCTACAGGTGTCTTTTACCTGTTCAGCTATCTAATTATATATACATAACATCTTCTAAAGTATCTCTAGGGGCATTATTTAAAGGTTAAAATTTTACTTTTTCTAAGTTTAAGTGATTGGTGTTAAATTCACATTAGAAACTACTATGCTGAGTGTATATCATCTTCAGAGAGGATTCTCCACTACATTCCTCTGTAGACAAACACTGTGATGTCTTAAATTGTTGTGAATCACCTTAAAAGAAAAAAAAAGATAATAATAAAATAAAGTGGACAGCTAAAAGCCACAATGCCTTAAATTGTGTGATATGACATAATGAATCAAGTTTCAGTCTCAGAGTTAAGAGGTCAGAAGTTTCTCCTCCTTTGGCATTAAATACCACTCTGTCATTTAGAAATTCATTTATTTTTTTCTGGATGTAATTATAGTTTTACAATAGGTTTTTTCCTAGATTGTGTCTACTAAACCTTATAGCCGTGATGTTCTTTAATAATACATTAGCAGCTTTGAGACACGGGGGGGAACATAAGCTACACAGGCAATAGTAACCCTCAGGATGCCAAATCATTTGAGACTAGAAAGATGTAGACTCTAGAACTATAATGTTAAACCTTGCATTCAAATTCCAGAGTGTTTCCGATGAGGGTAAGAGGTAAGGTGTTTTCACTCTAAATCCTTAGCTCCACTGAACTTTTTCTTTTGCCATCATGCCCTAAATGGGATGGTTAAAAAAAAAAAAATCTTCACTCTGTAGCAGTATCTAACACCCTAAGTCTGAAATAGCAACAATGCTTTCTCAGTTTGGGCTATATCCTTTTAAATAGTTGTACACGAACAATAACAATCAATAAATATTCCAGGAGCACCTGGGTGGTTCAGTCTGTTAAGCATCTGCCTTCAGCTCAGCTCTTGGTCCTGGGGTCCTGGAACTGAAGCTCACATTGGGCTCCCTGCTCAGTGGAGAGTCTGCCTCTCCCTCCCAATCTCTCTCTCTGCCACACTCCTCACTTGTGCTCTCCCTCTCTCTCTCAAATAAGTAAATAAAACCTTTTAAAAAATTAAAATTACAGAGCACCTGGGTGGCTCAGTAGTTGAGCATCTGCCTTTAGCTCAGGTCATGATCCAGGTCTGGGGATCGAGTCCTGCATTGGGCTCCCTGCAGGGAGCCTGTTTCTCCCTCTGCTTCTCTCTCAGTTGTCTCTCATGAATAAATAAATAAAATCTTTTTTTAAAAATTAAGATTACAAATAAATAAATAAATATTCCAAATACTGTTCTCTCACACCTTCCAGATAAGTCACTGATTTAGTTTTGAATATTTATAAAAAAAATATCTTTCCAAGAGACTCTACTTTGTAGCAAAATTAAAATTTCCAGATTTGTAGAAATAATTTGTTTTGTTTTGTTTTCTCTCCCTAAATGAGAGCAATGCTCTGATTTCACTTCTGGATTAACCAATTACTAGCCATTTAGCCTTAAATATAATACTTCAGAAAGATGTTGAGAATCATATAAACATGCTTAAGACAGCATGCAGCACTGACTAAATTGGCTCTGTTATTTAAATTTTGTGTTTCTTTATTGTTTCAAATATTATTCCAAGTTAAAAATTAAAGAACTTTTAGAAAACCCATTCATTTATAAATATAAGTACAAACAAACCTATTTTGCTTTGAACAAGAGTGAAGAATAGACTGTGTACATTGCATTTCCCAAATTGTGAAAGAGACAAAGTAAGGTGCTATCAGGCTGAGAAATGGCCAGCCAGTTCTCTGAAAAACTAGTTCATATGGAAGCCATGTACCCTATGGGAAGCATATGATATTTTACTTATTTATGGGAAGAAAATAGGATGAATTTTAACTATTTATTTTTCTCACCACATAGTTATTTGGTTTTTAAAGTAAACTTAAGAGTTGGCCTGGGGGCTCGGTTGGTTAGGCTCCAACTCTTGATTTCAGCTCAGGTCATGATCTCAGGGTTGTGAGATCGAGCCCTGCTCAGTGAGGAGTTGGCTCAGATTCTCTCTCTGCCTCCATCTCTGCCCCTCCAGCTGCTCTCTCTCTCTCTCTCTCTCTCTCCATCTGTCTCTCTAAAATAAATAAATAAAATCTTTAAAGTAAACAATATGTTTGTAACATGGTATATATCTACATAGATATATGTAGATATAACAAAATATATGCACATATTCAGGCATTCTGAGGATTCAACTTCCAAACATTTACTTCTGTGGGAACAAAATCAAAACATCAGATAATTATCTTTTTAGCCTATTTTAAATACGCCATTACTCTCCTATGTAGTCTCAATGTCTGGTCCACTATTTGCCACATTAGATATCTAGCAATTAGCTAATTAGCCAATCATTCTATGATGAAATTTCTGTGGCTGAAAATTATCAGGAATCAATTATTGTAATCTGATTAGAATGTTAGGTATTATTGAAAATCCCTCTCTCCCCATGTGAATTTTGCCTGGAATACCCTGTGCTGTCCTAAACCTCTCAGGGGTGTATATTTTAAAGATATTATTTATGTATTTGAGAGAGAGAGAAATAGAGAGGGAAAAAGAAAGCATGAGCAGTGGGGAGAGGAAGCAGGCTCCCCGCCCATCAGAGAGCTCCATTCAGGGATTCCCCTTGCCCCTCCCTGCCAGGCTCCATCCCAGCACCCCGGGATCCGGACCTGAGCCAAAGGCAGGTGCTTAACCAACTGAGCTAATCAGTAACCCTTCAGGGATTTGTTTTAAAAGACATACACAATGGAAGAGCGCCTGGGTGGTTCAGTCAGTTAAATGTCTGCCTTCAGCTCAGGTCATGGTCCCTGGGTCCTGGGACTGAGTCCAGAGGGGGCAGGGTGGCCTGGGGTAAAGCTCCATATCAGGCTCCTTGCCCAGCTGGGAATCTACTTCTCCTTCTCCCTTTGTCCCTCCCCTTGCTCATGCTTGCTCCCTCTCAAATAAATAAGTAAAATCTTTTTTTTTTCAAGGAAGACATATAGATTGGATGAACTTTTTCAAATCTGTTACCCAGTATTCACATATATACCTTTTACTTTCTATTCAGACATTTGCCAGAAACTTGTAGAAGTGACTTGGAGTGGAATGGTGTCTATTTGTACCATGCTTGAAGACCTAGGAGAAAGACTCTACCACACATGTGTCTTAGCTCATGTTTTCCGGCCTTTCAAGCCATGCTGTATTCGTGTACCTAAAACTTTATTAAGCGTTTTTATGAAACCCTTTTCTTTGCCCTGAGCCTGCAGAAAACACAAATAATTCACAGTATGCTGGCAAGTATAGAATGCTGCTTCACCCTGATGGCAGGAAATCATAATTATAAGTGTTTGTCATTAAAATGACTGTGGGGAATAAGCATATTCTGTACTTTAACATTTAAAAAAGCGAATTCGAGATTAGCTCTGACCTGTACATAGCCTGGTATTTTAATTAAAAGTAGAGACTATAAAGCCATTTATAAAAGCAATACCAAAATTAGCAGGTTATTTAATTTTACTTTCATGTTCCTTTTCTCACTGTGCCTTAGGGATTATTTTGAAGACTGTGCTTGTCATTTTACCATAGAAGATAATATAATATATTCTTGGAAGTTGCTCATTGTAATGAAAAGTTGCTCCTCTTTTAATGAAACATATAGTAGATTTTCAATCTTTGTTTCATCTTAATTCTAGTTTAAAGTGTCCTTGGTAAATGGTATTCTATCTTCTGGTAGAGTACCTCTTTCCTTCTCTAAAAATAAAGAATTCCTACCAATTTTAGGTTATTGGAATGTCCCCATGTACAATGGCTGAAAGCTATAAGCTGATATTAAACAAAAGCAGTGAATCAGTATAACTTGTGCTAGTAGAGTCCTGGAACACGTTTTTATTAGGTTTCTGTTTTATATGTTGTGTATGTCACACTTAATCATGGCACTATAATGTACTTTTGGATACTGCCACAAATTATAAAAGAAATCACTATGCACAGTTCACAATTAAGGAGTTGAGCAGAGTGACAAAATCTCCATGCCACCTACAGAATATTTGGTATTACTCTGCACTTAAGATTTGTCCATTCTCTTTGTCTTATTTACATATTTAATCATTTATTTATATCAGTGTAGACTTATAGATATTTTATACTTTGAGTAAAAATCTGATACATCTTTGTTACTCAAATTGTTCCAGTTTGGACCACTGGAAATACTTCCTGTTGGCTCTTGTTGACATACTGGTGTGTGTGTGTGTGTGTGTTTACTTTTTGATACCACAAAATACTTCAAGGCTCATCTATGTTTCTGGTTTAATACTAGCCTCCACCATTTTATTAAGGAGTCTATGTGCTTTTGATCAGAGAATAGTATTAGAACCAACGTTTAGGAACTAGATGTGTCCGTTGCTACTGAGGTATTATTGTTGCCTATAGGGCCTCTCAGCTGACAGAGCAAGGACACATGTGGGTATACTGACCTGTGTATATGCACATATCTGCAAATATTTCTACTAATGTCTCCACCTATAATCCTAACTTGGTAATCTAATCCTGCTTTTTTTTTCTTGTTGATCTATAACTTCCCAATCCAACAGTGAGAAAATTGACACCCCTCATCTCATAATTTGCTGTTCTTTTACTTTATTGTTCATTTACAGTATACATTCTGCATTGCATCTTATAATCCCTAACCTCCTACATATATAACATATTTATAAATATATTTAAATATACATATATATTGATATATGAACACTTTGTGCTATAAACCTCTATGTCAAAGTATTGCCAAGTGTCATGTACTACCACTAAACTATCACATGGGATGATTTTGTAACCATAAAAATTCCCTCATCCTTTCTCTGGTTACCATTCTTCCCATAATACCCAAACTCCAGACAACCACTGAACTATTTTACAATCTCTATAGTTTTACCTTTTGAAGAAGGTCATCTACAAGCCTCAGGCCACATATGACCTTTTAATATTGGCCTTCATGATGTAGCCATAAGAATGTAAGATTCATTCATACATGTTTTGCATGGCTTGACAGCTAGTTCTTTTTATTGTTCAATAGGATATCAATGTATGGATATAATGTATGGATATGGTAAACCACCATATTTTTACTTGTTCACTTATGAAAGACAGTGTAATTTCTTCTAGTTTTGGAGATCATGAAAAAAGCTTCAGTCAGAATTTGCATGCAGATTTTTGTATGAGCGTAAGTTTTCCAATGTGTAGGATAGATATCCAGCAATGTGATTGCTGGAGCGTCTGGTAAGCCTATACTTAGCTTCATAAGGAACTGTCAAGTGGCCTTCCAAATCTGCTATGGAGTTTTCAATTTCTACTAGCAAAGAAAAGGTCTTCCTTCTCTAAGTCCTCACCAGCAATTGGCATTGTCAATTTTTTAAAAATAAAACCAGCTCTTCTAACAGAATATAATGTTATCTCATACTTAATTTACTATTCCCCAATGGCCAGTGGCATTGAGCATGTCTTCATATGCTTATTTACCATCTTTATACTTTCTTTGTTGAGGTATCCCCACTGATTTCTGACATCCATGGTTCCTGATGAAAATTCAGCTGTTTGTCTTATTGAGAATTCTATGTCCTGTTATCTTATTAGGGCTGCCATAGCAAAATACCACAGATCGTGTAGCTGAGAGAACCTTCATAATTCTGGAAGCTAAGAGTTCAAGATTGAGATGTGAGCAGGATGGATTTCTCCTGAACTTCTTCTCCCTCACTTGCATTTGGAGCCATTCTCCTTCAGTTCTCGCTGATCTTTCTTCTGTGATACATTCCAGTGTCTCTTCCTCTGATTGCAGTGACATCAGTCCTATTATGTTAGGGTTCTACCCTTATACCTCATTTAACCTGAATTACCTTCTTAAAGGACTTATCTCTAACATCATAGACTTATCTCTAACATCATAGTGAGAATTAGGGCTTCAACACAAGAATTTGGTTTGGGCACACACGATTCAATTCATAACAAATGTGACAAATAATCTCTCTGGTTATTTTTAAACTTTTTTTTCCTTTATAAGTCAACAGATTTATTTTGATGTGCTGAGGTATGAATTTCTTTGTGCTTATCAAAATTGACATTCTTGGCTCTGTAGATTAATGTTGATCATCAAATTTGGGAAATTTCAGGCCACTTTTTAAAATACTAAATTTACACCTCTCTCTTCTCCTCCTATGATTCTTTATGTGGATGTTGGTGTGCTTGATATTTTCCTACTGGTCTCTAGGGCTTGTTTATTTTTCATCACTTTTTTTTTTCTGCTTTTCAGATTGGATAACCTCAAAACTGACCTCTTTTAAAATTCAGTCTTTTTTTTCTCTTCCGAACTCAAATTTGCCCTTATATTCATTCCAGTGAATTTTTCATCAATTACTATCATTTTCAAGTCTTGAATTTTAATTTTGGTCTCAATTTTTATGACTTATTAATATAGTCGATTCAATGAGATGTTATTCTCACATGTTCTTTTTTTTTTTACATGTTCTTTTAGTTCACTAAGTATAATGTTATACACTGAATTTTTTTATCTCAAAATTTATATGTTGAAACCCTAACTCCCAGTGTGATTTTATTCGGAGACAGGACCTTTAAGGAGGAGGTTAAAGTCAAATGGCATCATAAGGGTGGGATCCTACAGTGATAGGATTGATAACCTTATTAAAAAGTGAGAAATACCAGAGCCCCCTTCCCATTCCTCTAACCTTCTACAGAAAAAGGCCAGGTAAGGACATGATAAGAAAATGCTGTCTTCAAGCTGAGGAGAAAGGTAGCAGCAGAAGCCAACCCTATTGGTACATTGATTTTGGAAATTCAGCCTTCAGAACTGTGAGAAAGCAAATTTATGTTGTAAATGGCCAAGAGACACATGAAAAAATGCTCCACATCACTTGGCATCAGGAAAATACAGTTCAAAACCACAATGAGATACTACCTCATAGTCAGAATGGCTAAAATTAACAAGTCAGAAAACGACAGATATTGGTGAAAGGAGAGCCTTCTTAACCTGTTGGTGGGAATCCAAGCTAGTGCAGCCACTCTGGAAAATAGTATGGAGGTTCCTCAAAAAGTTGAAAATAGAGCTACCGTACCATCCAGCAATTGCGCTACTGGAGATTTACCCCAAAGATACTGATGTAGCGATCTGAAGGGGCACCTATACCCCAATGTTTATAGCAACAATGTTAACAATAACCAAACTATAGTAAGAGCCCAAATATCCATCTTCTTTGAATAAAGATGATGCGGTATAAATATACAGTTTGAAGGCTACTCAACCTTCAGAAAAAAAAAAAAAAGAAATTTGTCGTTTTTAACAACATGGATGGAACTACAGGACATTATCCTGAGGGAAATAAGTCAATCAGAGAAAGACAATTATCATATGACCTTACTCATATGTAGAATTTAAGAAAAACAAAACAGAGGATCATAGGGGAAGAGAAGAAAAATTAAATTAAGATGAAATCGGAGGAGACAAGCCATAAGACACTGTTAATCATAGGAAACAAACTGAGGGCTGCTGGAGGGACGGAGGTAGAGGGATGCCGTAACTGGGTGATGGGCATTAAGGAGGGCACATGATGTGATGAGCAAAAGGGTATTATATAAGACTGATGACTCACTCATCTCTACCTCTGAAACAAATAATAATGTATATGATAATTAATTTAATTTAAATAAAATAAAAAAATAAATGCATGCTGTTCATGCAACCCAAATGGTGGTATTTTGTTATGGCATTCCTAGAAAACTAATACATAGTGTTTCCTTTATTTCTTTTTTTTCTTTTTTTTTTTTTTTAAAGATTTTATTTATTTATGATAGTCACACAGAGAGAGAGAGGCAGAGACACAGGCAGAGGGAGAAGCAGGCTCCATGCAGGGAGCCCGATGTGGGATTCGATCCCGGGTCTCCAGGATCGCGCCCTGGGCCAAAGGCAGGCGCCAAACCGCTGTGCCACCCAGGGATCCCCCTTTATTTCTTTTAACACAATTAAGATATCCAATTTAAAGTCTTTTTTTTTTTTTTAAAGAAGCCTAACATCTGTACTCCTTTATAGACAGTTTCCATTTACTGGGTTTTGTTTGGTTTTGTTTTGCTCATGTATGATCCATACTTTCATGTTGTATTGCATGTTTCATAGGTTTTGGTTGAAAACTGGACACTTAAATTGATATAACTTAGTAACTCTGAAAATCAGATCCTTCTTCTCTCCTTAGGGTTTTTTTGGTCAAGATGCTTGTTGCTCTCTGCTTTTTGTTTTTAGTGACTTTTCTAAATTAATTCTGTAGATTGTTTATTTATTTATTTACTTACTTACTTATTTACATGTGGAAACTAAAGTCTCTTCTCAGCTTAATGGTCAACATATGATTGTACAGAGATTAACTTAAATACCTGGAACTGATAGTTCTCCCGGATTTTCTAAATAATTCTGTGTGCATGCTGGGTCACACCTTCAATGGTCAGACAGGAGGAAAGGCTATTTGTACTAAGTAAACTCTGACTCAGGATAAATTAAGACAAACCCTGTAGGGATAGGTATTTCCAAGCAACTGTCAAAAAAGTCAAATAATCACAATTTTCTTAAAAGAATACTTCTAGTGATCTCCACATTCCTTCTATCCCCTCCAAAGACTGCTAGGCCACAATTGGTCACCATGATTATGAGGCTGTTTTCAAATTACTCCAGATTTGTGAAGAGAGGAAAGGAAATGAAACAAGTTAAAGTGCTACAAAGTTCACTGTTTTTAACAAGAGTGAATGGTTTTTATTGAATAAACACTTTTGAGATTGTTGCAAACATTTGGTTAATTTCAAGAGTTCTGAAAATTTCAATCTTTGACAATTTTTGCCATGTTCTCACAGCATTTATGGAAGAGCAGATTTTTGGAGTACTGGCCTCCACCATTTCCACTAATAGCATCTCACCATAAAATAAAGAAAACTAAATGTAAATTAAACATATGTAATATAAAAGAATTATTAATACAAGAATATTTAGGTATTAGATAGAACCAAATGTTAAAATTACTCAAGTGATGCTTAATTGCAAAGCCTCGGTATTGATCAATAAATATTAAAAGAGAGAAACTGCTCAATATTATCTCACTGAAAACAATATAACCAATTATTCTTTGCCTTGAATTTAAGTTCAGTATTTAGTTTTTAATCTTACCAATTCTATACCAAATTAATTAATATTATTACCTTGAAAGACTAAATATATCTTTCTTAAAGAGAAAAAATAATGCAGTAATGTCTAATGGCTTATTTTAAACTTAGAGCTTTGACTAGGAAGTAAGTCCCAATACTGCCTTTTACAAATGTATCTCACTGGGCAACTTATAAGATATGAGAGTTTATTCCCTAAGACACAAGATTTCCATTCTATGCTAACCACCTAGCATGTCCCTTGGCCCTTGCTTGTTCAAAGTTTATACTTATCATATAAAACTAACTTTATTTATTTCACATTAGTGTGTGTGTGTTTCTTGGGAGGTAATATGGGGTATAATAGTCTCTCTGTCACTTTCTTTCTCTGTATTCATAGTAATTTGCTCCCCAAAAAAAATTAACAAGAAGGTAGGAGGAGACAGGAAGGTTGAAGATACTGTATTAGTTTTCTATTTTTGTTGTAACAAAGCACAAAATCATACAACACAAATTAAGGTCCATATATGCTTAATCCCATCTGCAAAGGTCCCTAAGCCATGCAAGGAAATATATTCAAAGGTCTGGGGATTCAGTTATACACATCCACAGGTAAGGGCATTTTTTCACCTACCATAGTGACAAATCATTGACATATTTTCACTGAATTTTAGAAATGCAATGCCCATACATTAAAACTTTATTTGCAAGAACAGGAAAGGAAGAAAGGTATTACTAGAAATTTACCCTGAAGGATGCAGATTCTCTTATTGATGAAATTTTTCAAATGTTGGAAAGAGAATAAAATGATCTAAGAGCCACATACCTGCAGTAGATGGAATTTGGACAAACAATGCAGACATTTCCTAAGACTTGCATAACTCAACCTGCCTTTCAGTTACTGATCTGAGAATCAAGTATGGATAAAACCCAAGCAGAAGGGAGGGTAAATGAACCTCTTCTAACTAATCTGATGGAAATCACCCAATCTGAATGCATGGGAGTACATAATGAAACAAATATGGTAACTATGAAGAAAATCACAGACCCAGGAAAATTCAAACACTTTCTGAAGACACAGCAAGTAACAGAAAGAGAATGGTCAAAATTTATGAATGATAAAAACATAATAAATAAACATTGGAAAAATGAAATTTTATCCTGAAGGTGTAAAAAGAAAATAACTCATTAGGAAATCTACAAAACGAATAAAAGAGAATTTGTGTAGTTGGAAAGGTAATGAAAATATAAGAGAACTTAAACACTTACAGCAGAATTTAAATCTAGTTCACAGATTAAATTATGTATCACATGTAGAGTACAGATTCTCCCACATATTTCCAAGCTATTTTTATATAAATTATATTTTAAAAACATGCATTCAAAAATACAGAAATGTCTTTGTGCAATTTTAGGAAGTATACGATAAAACATGTAATGTTTCTAAAAAGAAGAATGATGTCAGCATTAACTGTAAGAAAATTACTACTAGTTAGTTTATCAAGCTGAAATTACTACCATGGCATGCATTTTCTTTACACATTTCTAAAATTGTAATGCTTGGAAGAATTCTTTCCAAGTACTGCTTTGCTATCTTTTGTAAATTATGAAACACTCAGAAAACAGAAATTTTATCTGTGGCTATTAGAGAAAAGCTTCAGTAATATATCCTGATCTCTTCATTCACTACATTTTAATTAAAGAAAAATAATGATACCTGAGTTACAGTTATGCAAATTAAATATATAATTCTATAAGTGAAAAAATTATTATAGGGCCTATAATTGAGAGAGACACTTTACAATGTCAGCTGTAAAATTCATAGATTCCCAGGGGATATTCATGTGTCTTCCATCAATGTTATCAGGAGTTGGATCACAAAACTTAAGTTTCATGCTTTAAGAGGGCATTTCCAATTAAGATTTTGTTGTCTGATATTAACAATCTACTTTTCAAATGGAATTAATTCTGGTCATTAGTTTAATAGTTTCTTTTCTAGACAAAAACCCCATGCAGAATATGGCTCTATTTTCTACACCCAAACTAAAATGTTAGGTAATTTTAATAAACCAAGAATGTAAAATGTTGTAGCTAAGTCATGGGTATGAACCTATGTAGACATTTAAACATGTAGAGAGCCTCCAATAAACTCTTTGAATATGGCTGGATTTTACCCTTGATCATGGTTTAATTTGGAGTTGATTATTCTGTGGGTTTTACAGATAAAAACATATAAAAACTGCAAAAGAATACATAAGTCTGTGATATAATAATTTAAGTGGTTATGGTAATATAAACCCTTATTTTGAAGGGTACTGGATAAAATTATGTAAAAATCAAGAGAAGTTACCTTCTCACAATGAAACAGGTGATTTATTTCATTCAAAAGTGAGTTGCCATGACTTGAATGACTTCAAACTCAAGAACTAAGTTTCACCACCTTTACACTCATGAGATCCATCTGAAGATAATTATTTCCAAATCTCCATTTTCTTCAGGTTGTCTCATCAAATGAAATGTATTCTTCACATAGACTCTAATATATTATTGAATTTACATGATCCCTACCATATTATCTTATATTTAAATGGTAAGAGGTCTCTGTAGCTAACTCTTTAAGCTTTTAATTTGTGACCTTGAGCAAGTTAGTAACCTTCCATACACCTCTGTTTTCTCATCTGTAAACTATGAAAAATTATAGTACATATTTAATATGGTGTTGTGATATTTAAATGATTTAATACAGGTAACCTATTTTGAAAAGTGCTTAGCACTTATTAGGCACTTTAATCTTAGTCACTTTATGATCAAGGTTATTATTAATATAATTATTATTAGATAGTAAAGTCTAAATATAATATTATCACCTTTTTATTAGTAACATGTAATACAGTGCTTTGCACATATCACATGTTAAAGTAGATTTATTTAAACATAAATTTGAGAAACAAACATATTTTAGAAATGCACAAGAAAAAGTCTTTTGCAGGTTTTAAATAAATTGTTTAGAAATTTAAGAATCCGGAGGGGTGGGGGCAAGACGACGGAAGAGTAGGGTTCCAGTCACCTGTCCCCACCAACTTACCTAAATAACTTTCAAATCATCCTGAAAACCTACAAATTCAGCATGAGATTTAAAGAGAGAACAGCTGAAAAGCTACAAAGGAGTTCATGCTTCTTTTTTTTTTTTTTTTTTTTTTTTTTTTGAGTTTATGCTTCTAACAAGAGTTACAGAATTTGGATTACAATTAGATGTCAGAAAGGCAATTCAGAAGCACAATTATAAAGTTACTGGTGGCTCTGGAAAAGAGCATAAAGGATTCAAGAGACTTCCTGACTGCAGAATTGAGATCTAATCAGGCCAAAATTAAAAATCAATTAAATGAGATGCAATCCAAACTGGAGGTCCTAACGACAAGGGTTAATGAGGTAGAAGAACAAGTGAGTGACATAGAAGACAAGTGGATAGCAAGGAAGGAAGCTGAGGAGAAAAGAGAAAAACAATGAAAAGATCATGAGGAAAAGTTAAGGGAAATAAATGACAGCCTCAGAAGGAAAAATCTACAATTAATTGGGGTTCCAGAGGGCACTGAAAGGGACAGAGGACCAGAAAGTGTATTTGAACAAATCATAGCTGAGAACTTCCCTAACTTGGGGAAGGAAACAGGCATTCAGATCCAGGAGATAGAGATTCCCCCCCAAAAAAATCAATTAAGACTGTTCAACACCCTGACATCTAATAGTGAAACTGACAAATTCCAAAGATAAAGAGAAGATCCTTAAAGCAGCAAGAGACAAAAGATCCCTAACGTATATGGGGAGAAGTATTAGGTTAACAGCAGACCTCTCCACAGAGATCTGGCAGGCCAGAAAGGGCTGGCAGGATATATTCAGGGTCCTAAATGAGAAGAACATGCAACCAAGAATACTCTATCCAGCAAGGCTCTCATTCAGAATAGAAGGAGAGATAAAGAGCTTCCAAGATAGGCAGAAACTGAAAGAATATGTGACCACCCAACCAGCTCTGCAAGAAATATTAAGGGGGACTCTGTAAAAGAAAGAGTAAGTCCAAAGAAACAATCCACAAAAAAGGTTCTGAATAGGTATTATAATGACACTAAATTTGTATCTTTCAATAGTAACTCTGAACATGAATGGGCTTAATGATCCCATCAAAAGGCGTAAGGTTTCAGACTGGATAAAAAAGCAAGACCCATCTATTTTCTGTCTAAAAGAGACTCATTTTAGACCTAAGGACACCTACAGCCTGAAAATGAAAGGGTGGAGAACCATGTACCATTCAAATGGTCCTCAAAGGAAAGCAGGGATAGCAATCCTCATATCAGATAAATTAAAGTTTATACCAACGACTGTAGTAAGAGGTGAAGAGGGACACTATATCATACTTAAATAGTAACTTCTTGCAAGATACATCCATGAAGGCAAGAGAAACAAAAGCAAAAATGAACTATTGGGACTTCATCAAGATAGAAGCTTCTGCACAGCAAAGGATACAGTCAACAAAACTCAAAGACAACCAACAGAATGGGAGAAGATATTTGCAAATGACATATCAGATAAAGGGCTAGTTTCCCAGATCTGTAAAGAACTTATTAAACTCAACACCAAATAAACAAACAAACCAATCATGAAATGGGCAAAAGACATGAACAGAAATCTCACAGAGGAAGACATAGACATGGCCAACAAGCACGTGAGAAAATGTTCCGCATCACTTGCCATCAGGGAAATACAAATCAAAACCACAATGAGATCCCACCTCACACCAGTGAGAATGGGGAAAATTAACAAAGCAGGAAACCACAAATGTTGGAGAGGATGCGGAGAAAGGGGAACCCTCCTGCACTGCTGGTGGGAATGTGAACCGGTGCAGCCACTCTGGAAAACTGTGTGGAGGTTCCTCAAAGAGTTCAAAATAGACCTGCCCTACGACCCAGCAATTGCACTGCTGGGGATTTACCCCAAAGATGCAGATGCAATGAAATGCCGGGACACCTGCACCCCGATGTTTCTAGCAGCAATGTCCACAATAGCCAAACTGCGGAAGGAGCCTCAGTGTCCAACGAAAGATGAATGGATAAAGAAGATGTGGTCTATGTATACAATGGAATATTCCTCAGCCATTAGAAACGACAAATACCCACCATTTGCTTCGACATGGATGGAACTGGAGGGTATTATGCTGAGTGAAATAAGTCAATTGGAGAAGGACAAACATTATATGGTCTCATTCATTTGGGGAATATAAAAATTAGTGAAAGGGAATAAAGGGGAAAGGAGAGAAAATGAGTGGGAAATATCAGTGAGGGAGACAGAACATAAGAGACACCTAACTCTGGGAAACGAACAAGGGGTAGTGGAAGGGGAGGTGGGAGGGGGGTTGGGGTGACTGGGTGATGGGCACTGAGGGGGTCTCTTGACGGGATGAGCACTGGGTGATATGCTATATGTTGGCAAACTGAACTCCAATAAAAAAAAATCTTTAAAAAAAGAAATTTAAGACTCCTTATGATAGCAGGCTCAGAAGTAAAATAAACCTAAATTAGAACAGCTTGAGTATTATGTCCATGTATATAAATACATTTGCAAGTGTTTAACCAATCTATATATTTTACTTTAAATATTTAAACTTATCTAATCCTTAAAACTAATATCCTATTTCCTAAAGTTGAGATTTAGTCAATATATCATCCTTTACATCTTCACTCATTTATTAGGTATAGTATATGGAATTATCCAGCTTCCTAATGTCCTTACAACTCCTCACACTCACTGAGCACATCCTTGCCACAGGACCTTGAACATGCTGCTTTACCTGACTAGAGATACTGTCATGGGACCCCCCCCCCCTTCACTCCATTCAGATTTCTGCTGTGCTGTTTCCTCATAGAGACATCTTTGTCTTCCCCCATCCTCCCTCTGTGTAACTAACATCTTCCTGTTCCACCGCTGTAATCTTATCATCATGTTACATTTTTCCTTAGGGGTCTTTGCAATATCTGACTTGTGTAACACAATACTGTTGCCTTATCTGCAGCTTAGCTTTCCATAGTCTCAGTTACTCGTGGTCAACCAGTCTGGCAGTGGAAGATCCTCCTTCTGATACATTGTCAAGACGTAAATGTTAGCCCAACGCTATGTCACGGTGCCTGTATCATTCACTTCACTTCATCTCACCACAGAGGCATTTTATCATTTCACATCATAACAAGAAGAGGAAGGGTGAGCACAGCCCAGTAAGATATTTTGAGAGAGTGAGAGAGATCATATTCACAAGCATTTTATTACAGTATATTGTTTATAATTGTTCTATTATTAGTAATTTTGTTACTCTCTTACTTTTCCTAATTTGCAAATTAAAGTTTTGCATAGGAATGTATGTATAGGAAAATAAAACAGTATATTTACCATTTGGTACTATCTGTGGTTCCAGGTATTAATTGGGGGTCTTGGAACATATCTCCCATGCATAAAGGGGACTACTGGGTATTTATTTAAGAAATAACTCAGTATTTATTGTCAGTCTTCCTCTCCAAAATATAAGTCTAATATCTTAAGGCCTTTGTCTATTTTGGTCTCTGGCAGTTTCTCAATGCTATACGTAGGTTTTTCAAACATATTGAGTGTTCCCTAAATGCTTGCTGAATGCATTATGGTGTCCGATACTGATGGCAGTATTACTGGATTGGAAGTACATGATGAATGCTTATCCTGAAGATTTTAGTGAAACATCCTCTCCCTTCAATTCTGGAAAATTATCAACCACGGGCTCACACAGATTGTCCTCTAAAAGCTTATTTTTACTCTACAGAGCTTTACACTTATCAAAGATGGTGGACAGAGTGGGCCTTTCCATAGGTACTTCCTCCAACAATAAAAATAAAGCACAATCTTTACTTGGCATTGCATTTACGGAGTCATTTTACGACCATAGTAACTCACTCAAGTCTCTTCCGATGGTCTTTTGCTATGAACTGTATGTGCAGGTGTGACAGGATATAAAAACTATTCAATTTAATTATCTTAAAGGTTTTCCAGTATTATAGAAAATTTTGGCTCTCTAATTAGTGACTCTGCAATTCTCAGTCTTCCTAATATAGATTGTATTCCCTTTGATAGCAGAGTTTTCTCTGACCCTCCCCCTGCTGTCTCTATAAAATAATAAATAAATCTTTAAAAAGAAAGAAGAGAGAAGATATCGGATGACATATGCTTTACCCAAGCATGGAGAACTGATTGGGACAGAGGGAGAGGATCCCCAGCAGACACTCCACTGAGCACAGAGTCAGATGTAGGTTTCCATCCCCCAACCCATGAGATCATAACCTGAGACAAATCCAAGAGTCAGACACTTAACTGAGCCACCCAGGCACTCCATTCAAAACCTTCTTGACATTAAATAGGTTACTTCCTACCTATAGTCCTACTAGACAAAGATTCATCCATTTTTTGTGAATAAAACCCTTAAATGTCAAAAATGCTTTTCTTGGTAGTAGGTAATTTCTTCTTTACTCAAATTATGCTCCAACACATATAGTGATTTCCAAATCAGTGACATATGAAAAAGATCTGAGCCGATTTTTAAAAATGACAGTCCCAAAACCCACCTAGACCCTACTAAATCAGAATCTCAATAGTGGTGCCTAGTAATAAAATAACAAGAAAAAGCACACCACTGATAAACTCTGTTTCAGCCAATTTTTGTACTAGATTCAGCAAACATTGATTTTAGCCATAAACAATAACATAATAATTTCCAGGAAAGAATGAAATAAAATACATATTTTCCTGAGGCCTAGCAGGCACCCATATGACCATTTTATAAGATTAATATATGCATAATCATTGAAAAGGTCTAAGGAGTCGAGATTCTCACATACCCTGATTTTAGCTCCCATCAACCATCTGCTATCTTCCCCAAGATTACTGCACATGGGTAAGTGCTTAAGATCTCAAGATCATTGGCTCCCAGTTACCATGTCCACAGGACTCAGAATATCATTCTTAGCATACGCAAGTAGAGTTTTTATCTCTTTGATTCCCACCAATCACACATGAAAATCAAACTATATTCCTTAATAGTCTCTGTGTAGGCAAATAAATAAACATAGGCTAATAAAATATTTATTTTATAGTGTGCTGGTCTGTAAAACAAATCTCACTGAAAGTTCAGGAGCTGCAGGGCTCTACATGGCAGTTATATAAATAGAATCAAATTGGATAATAGGTCATGCTATGGTCAACTATCAGCAGAATCCCTTTCCACCATCTTTTGCCACTGCCTTAAGTGACCTCCCTGCCTGATACGGCTACCTCTCTCACTCCCTACCCTGTACCTTCCTTAGCATTCCTACAAAGTTCCAAAGTTATGGATGTACTAATTTACCCCTTATTTTTACCATAATATCTTCTTAATAATTTACACTTTTTAACTTTTTAATTTTATTTTAAGAGAAAGAGGGCATGGAGGGACTAGCAGAGGAGGAGAGAGAATCTCAAACAGGCTCCATGCCCTGAAGAGGCTTGATCTCAAGACCCTGAGATCATGATCTGAGCCAAAACCAAGAGTATGACACTTAACTGGCTGAGCCACTCAGGTGCCCCTCATATTCTTCTTTTAATATATGCCCATAGGACCTCGTTTGGAACCAGAGGTGGGTAAACTATAGCCCATGAACCACATAATGTCTCAGCACTTGTTTGTTTGCCTGTTTTTGAAATAAAGCTTATTGGAAAATAGCCAAACCCATTCATTTATGTATACTTAATGACTACTTCGGTTCTAAACATGTAGAGTTAAGTAGTTGCAATGGGGACTGTACGGAAGTCTCGCTGGCTCTTTACGGAAGAAAACTGTCAACCTCTTACTAAAAGACTTCCACAATAGTTTGCTAAACAGAGACTCTCAATTCCTTAACAAGACTTATGGGCCAAATATTGTTATATTTATTTTCCCACCCATTTCACTTTTTCTTGAGGGAAGTATTTGCAATTCCTGAAAGTAACATCTGTCCTCCAAATCCTTCCTCCACGTGCCTTATGGAGTATGACATAATATAAAAAATGCATTTTTAGCATCAAGTACTTTCTCCAGGCTGTCTTCTGAGGGTATTAGCACCGCATGCTGAATAGTCCTTAATTATATTGGCAGTGTTCTTCTTTTGCATCTCAAATGTAATATAAATAAATCCAGTGTGTAATGAATTGCTTCTTCTCTTCATCTAGAATTGTTGTCATTGGCACGCCTTAGAGATAGTGTCTTTCTCATCACTAATCTTGATTTTTTTCTACTACTTTGAATCTAGTTCCTCATATTCTGCTCTGGGTGTGCTAGCTGAAAAGAACCACAGTTAAATTAAGGGAGGGGTAATTCCACAATTCAGATTGTTGACTATAGTTCTTCTTCTAACTCCATGTTCAACCACACCTTCATTTCTCCTGCAAGGAGGTGAGAGCAGTACTCTGAACTTCGCATTTGCAGATATTGCTTTCTGACTTGCCCTATAGGTTGGATGCAATAATGAGTTTGTTCACTCTGCCATCAGGGAGCCTGCTTAACTACACTAGATCAATTTAATTCCTCTAGTACCCAGAGCGGTAGGTCAGGTTGAGCTGGGACAAAATCTTCTGCAGGTCTTAGATGACTGAGGGAAGGCATGAATGTCCTTGGCTTAAAATTACCACCATCAAGATTTAGTTCTGACTGAGAGAGAAGACTGCTTCTCTAGCTTACCTCTCCCGTTGGTCCTCTTTTCCCCACAGCCAGAGTCACTTCTCTATTCTGAGACCCACAAAATTAGAACAGAATATTAAGAAGTCTGAAGAAGTAGGAGATGCCTAGAGATAAAGTCTGAAATTTCCAGGAATAATTCATTATAAGTATCCATATCTCCTGTGTTCCCTAAGTTTGGATCATTCACCTGTGCCTTGAAAATCTTTCAGAATTGCCTTTGTGCTACAAACTAGAAAAGAAAGACAAATAAAAATAAAGAATTCCCTTTGTGCTATAAGTTTCCCTGTTCTTAAACATATGCAGAATTGTTCGAAAAACTTCTTTTAACTATATTGTCCTAACTAAGCACAAGCAAGCAGGCCGCTATGAAATTTAACTCATATACAAGGAGCCAAGAATAAACAATGAAATGGGAAAGTCTCTTTAATAAATAGTTCTGGGAAAGCTGGACAGCCCCATGCAAAAAAAAAAAAAAAAAAAAGGGAAACTGAAACACTATCTTATACCAGACACAGAAATTAATTGACAATTGGTTAAAGAATTGAATTTAAGGCCTGAAACCATAAAACTCCTAGAAGAAAACATATGTGGTCAGTTCCTTGACATGAGGTAAGCTCTTCGATGATCATTTTTTTAATCTGAAACCACAAATAGAAGCAAAAGAAAAAAGCAAAAATAAAGAATCATCAAACTAAAACGTCTTTGCACAACAAAGGAAACCATCAATAAGATGGAAAGGCAACCTTTCCAAGAAAGAAAATAATAATGAACTGTGTATCTGATAAGGGGTTAAAATCCAAAATATAGAATTAATTCATACAACTCAATAGCAAAAAAAAAAAAAAAAAAACCTGATTAAAAACTCAGGCATTATGCTAAGTGAACCATCAGATAAAAACAAATAGCATATGATCTGTTTTATATGTGGAATCCAAAATGAAACATTACAAATCAAAACCCCAAAAGCCAAGTTCATAGATAGAACACATTAGTGGTTGCAAGAGGCAGGTGGGTGGAGGTGGGAGAAATGGGTGAACTGTTTTTTTCTTTTTTAGTTTTGCTTTGTCTTAGTTTAAATAAATTGAATTATTTTTTAAAGAAGTCCTGCAGAATAGAAAAACATAAGAACAGATATTTAAGCTAACAAAAACTTAAGTTGGAAATTGAAAAATAAATATATTTGGGGAATCTAAGAGAAAAATTACAATGAGACAAAAAGAGTGAGGATTTAAACAAATGAATAACAGAAACGAGGAAGAGCATAGTTACAGATATACAGTGATATGAGGACAAACTTACGTAACTATTTACCAACACATCTGAAATGCTAAGTGATATGGATATACATCAAGAAAATATAAATTGAAGCATTAAGTAAAAGCTTTATTTTTTTTATTTTTTTTAAGATTTTATTTATTTATTCATGAGAGACAGAGAGAGGCAGAAACATAGGCAGAGGGAGAAGAAGGCTCCATGCAGGGAGCCTGATGTGGACTGGATCCTGGGACTCCAGGATCAGGCCCTGGGCTGAAGGTGGTGCTAAACCACTGAGCCACCCGGGGTTGCCCATATTAAGTAAAAAATTTAAATTTTTTCTCAATGTTAGTTTCCCAAATAGATACAAATTGAGAATAAATCTCATAGTAAAGATGGTGAGGCAATAAATAAACAAACAAAAATCTTACAAATTAAGAGCATTCATCATATCAAATTTCATCCTGAGATGTATTAAATTAATCCACACAAATATAAGCACATGGATTTGGTAATAGGAATGTAAGATGACTCACATTAGAAAATATATTGATGTATTTCACTACATTAATATATGAAAATATTAAGGAGGAAAGATCAGGATTTCAGATTTAAGAGAGTTTATGTAGAAACACTGTGATACAATATATATTTTAATATACATTAAATATATAAAACTATATAATAAATATATTATTAAATAAAAACTAAATATATAATATATACAATATCTGTAATTACATGTAAAATGTTCTTTATTAAATATTAGATAAATATGATATGTCTTAAAATGCACAGACATACCCACCTTCCACATACCACACATAAAGATACATACACACCTAGACATATACTAAGACTCTCCCATGTGTGAAACCCTCCTCTTATTCAAGACATAACAAAATAATTTGTATAGTCTGGTAGTTAATTTCAAAAATAATTTAAATTATTTAAATCCAATAATTTAAAACATATATCTCAATTCACTATACTTCAAATGTTCTGCACAAAATGATAGTTTACTCCTCTTCCTAGTGCCCAGAATCAGTATAAAAATTAAAAACTGAAATTTCTTGCTGATGCTTCAAATTGAGAAAGACAAAAATTAAGAGGTTAATTTATTCTTTCTAAATTTCAACTTCTTAATACTGAAAATAACACTTGGAATAAAGGTCTAATTTGGAGGCATGTGCATTTGGATAAATTATTTCTGATTGAAGAAAAATCGCCTATGCTATCACCTGTATTAAAGATCTCCATGGGACTCGATTTCTTTTCTCATCCCTAAAATATCAGAGATATGTTTGAACACTGTTGAAAAATTATGGATTATCTATCTAATAATATCAAATAATGAGAGCAATGCCCTGTGCTTACAGTGTTATATGTTAAAGATTCCTTCTCCCTCTTCTCTGTCATGACTTCAAGTTACAGAAAAATTGATAATCATTAACATCTAGGTCATATTTCTTAAAGGATAAATCATTAGACTTAAATATGCAAGGGAAGGAATAATAATGTCCACACACCTTACAGATTCTATCCCAAGCTACCCAGATATGGAAAATATGAAGAATCTCGACACAGTATCTTCCACACATACCTATGTGACATAACAATAGCTCACATGTGAAAAATAAATTTCTTACAATTAGTCAGTCAATTAATTGTTACCTGAATTTAGTTAAGCAAAGGCAATGTGAGAATATACCACCACTAGACTAAAACAAGACCATGAATCAAAGAAAACAAATTGTCCAAGAGGAAAAACAAAACAAAGAGAGAATCTAAAAGCCATGGAGAACAAAAAGAATCAACATAAGGGTAAAATAATGTAACAAAAATAAATAACTGGAAGAGAGTTTCATTTCCCTCAATGAGAAGAGAATTATGAAGAACAGCCAATTCCCCAAATTAGCTTTATATGTTCCAATTAAATATATGATAGCATTTTACAAAATTTGAAAAGCAAAATTTTAAATTATATAATGTTACATGCGTGTATGTGTGTAGAGACACACACACATATATATATATAATTAATATATATAATAGCTCTTAAATTATTATTTATCTATCAAGAACTAAGCCAACTCTTTGATAGTTTTGAAACCCGTGTGCTCCAAGTGATATAATTAAGTATTTTCTCTTCAATACAGCACTCGCAGTATTCCTGCTTGTGTCTTATAGTCCCAGTAAGGTTATAATTTATTCAAAAGATACAAAAATATAATTGGTTCTAATTTAAAAGAATTTAGCATAATATTGCTTACATCGAAATTCTTCATAAACACATTTTCAATTATTGATTTATCTCAATTTCATGTAGACTTTTGCCATAAATGTCAAACAATCATTAATATCATATAAAACAATTATTTGTAGAATTATTGAAAGGACAGATACCCATCAATAAGCGATGTTAATTATTGATAACAGTACATGAAAAGACAGAGACTCTAAATTCTACAATATGTATAATTGAATTATCTATCTTAAAAAATTTTTGCTTTAAATTAATATCTAAACCACCCATTATCTTTAGTTTGCCTGACAATGAAGCTGCATGGCCCAAACCATACTGCTAGGAAACTGCATGCCTTGGACTATAGAACTGTTTAAATATAATCTCTTAGGACTGGTGATGGCAGTTGTGTCATATCTCCTGTTAATCCCAGCTCCTATAAAAGTGGGAGGTGACAGTTCTCATTTTCAGACTCTTAAGGATTATCTAAAGAGAGTTGCTTTGCTCAGAGTCATAACCTATTCTATACAACTGGCAACCAATTACGAGTTATCTTGGATCCAAAATCCCAGTGTTCTTATCCCACCTTGGAACATTCTGAAGGGTTACTTGCTCTACAGAGCTCGTTCCTTATAGTGGTGGAGGCCTTTGTAGAGACTCCATTGAGACCACCTCCTCACTCTGCCCAGTGTTGCTTCTCTTCCTTCCCCTCAAGTGCTGATCCTAAGAGCATGCTCTAATAAACATTACACATTAATCTGTTTTAGAGTCTGCTTCTTGAGGAATTCAACCTGTGACAGAGCCCTTTACATATTATCTTCATTTTATGTTTGTACGTGCAGAATCTGTGGAATCATCTTCTCATTGAGATAACCAAGCTTGCTAAAAACCTGTCAAATTTGTGTTGACTTTGTGTGAGGAAACACAACCTTATATAATTGTTCAAATATCTTTAATATAGGACCCTAGATCCTATATATATAATGTCTACATCTATTCTATTCTGTAAAATGTGGGTGTTTTACATAATGTAAAACTTATTGTGGATACAAGATAACAATGAATTATAAAACATTATTTCATTTGTGCCATCTAAGATGTCAAAATATTTTCCCTAACTTCTTGTGTGTTGAGTCCAGTTCTTCTATAAAAGAATGACATAACCATTATCATGCCAAGGTGTCACTTAGCACTAGAATTTATTAATCCATATTTTCAGAGCTGCTTGCTAATAATACTGAGAAATACTGTTGAAAGTAACAACTAAGTTAAATATTTCCATTACATAAAAATAGCTATTTTCAGCCACATGATTCTGTTAAATAGCTTCTTCAAAGTAAAAGACAGTTTGTAAATGTCTTGCTTCAGTCAGCAATACTTTCTCATCTATATTCATGGCTTTTCAGGGTCTATGCAGTTAGATTTCAGAATCATGAGTCACAACCTTATTTCACAAAGAATCTTATTTCAATCCATTGGTGAATATTGAAGTCTGAAGTGATAAAATTTAAGGGTTTTATGGGCATAGCATTGCTCTAAAAATATAGAGAATTTTGGATTCAGTGCCCTGTTGAGAGTCACACCAAAAGGAGTTTTAAAAGATTTACCAGTCTACACTTTTATGAATATGAAAAGCATTTTACAACTGAAATTTTTTTAACTGCAGGAAACTCCCAAAATTGTGTTCCTCTTTCTTTTTAAGAAATCAACAATGGGTTGCTAGCTCACTTATTCCATATATTAAAGACTAATACAATCCTAAATTGGTATGTAAAGATATATATTTAATAGTGTATTGGAATCCTTGCTTTAGCCAAATATCTGCAGAATTTATCATATAGATTTAGAAATAGTTAATCAAAATAGTCTAAGAAATAAAATAGTCTAAGAATAAAATACTCTAAGAAATAAAATAATAAAGACAAGCAAAAAATACTATAAGTATAAAGATTAAGAATAAAATATGATTTAATAATTATATAGTGGCCTAGATTAATTTCAGTAGGAAAATTCATGCTATTGCATCAAAAGGGTTCATTGTGCTACATTCATAATTACTATTTGAAGTTTAAAACATGGCTATTTTAATATCCAAACCATTGCTTTTTGTTGTATAAATAGCTTATGATGCTATGCAATTATGTTCTGGTCTACTATTTCTCAAAAATTTCTTTTTTTTTAAGGTTTAATTTATTTATTCATGAGAGAGAGAAAGAGAGAGGCAGAGACATAGAGGGAGAAGCAGGTTCCATGCAGGGAGCCCAATGTGGGACTTGGGGCATCCCGAGATCACGCCCTGAGCCAAAGGCAGACACTCAACTGCTGAGCCACCCAGGCGTCCCCCTCAAAAATTTCCTAATTAATTTTTATATTCCATTTAGGAAAAGGACTTATTAGTCTCAGCTTCTACCTAGATAGTATCAATTCAGCATGACTTTAACTAGCAGACATGTGAATGAAAGGCTATCAAACACCAACCAGTTCATTGTGTAAGAATTTTCTGAATGAAACCCTTTGTTTCAATCATTGTGATGGACACCAGTAGATGAACTTGACAGAATAATTTCCCATTAACTGGAAGAAATAATTTTCCTATAGATTTACATTGGATATGTAAAATAGAAGTAGCACAATATATTCATAAGCACTGCCTTCACATTCAAACAATACACTGATATGTATGCATTACTGCTGTTTTACTGTAAACTTCTCCACTATAGTCCAGATATGTCAACAGCTTTATTGTTACCTGCACCCTTTTTTTAAAGAGTCATTACTAGTCAATTGCAGGTGTTATTCATGGTCGATAAACCTACATGCATAAAGATAGCACTGCTCATCCAACCTTAAAATGGAACATAAGAGCTAAGAGCTTCTAGCAATGCAGACTATCTTGAAAGCATGACATCAAGTTCTTCTGCAATGAGAAATATGTAAACTGCTGACTTCCAACCCACTGCAGTGAACAAAAGCTATGGAACTAATCGAGAGCCACATTTTTTCAAGATCATGTGAGGTCATCACTGGTTTGAGTTTGCTATTCAGGAACATGCTCTGGCACTTAGCCTTGTCATTCAGGCACATATATGAAATGCATTTAAAAATAAATAAATATATAAAAAGCTATTTATAGTGCTCTGTGATGAGTCTCCTCTTGCTCCACCATATGCAGCTCAGCCTCCGAGCCTAGGGCAAAAGAATCAATTCAAAAGTAGCCCTTCCCTCTCCTGCACCCAGGTCATGGCAAACCCATATGGCTCAGTAACATCTCATAGGGCTCCACCAAAAAAGATTATGCCTTTGCTTTATCTTCATACTCTTTGTACCTGGCACTTGGAAATTACTAAATATATGTTGGTAAAAATAATTAATTGTATTACAGATATCTTGGTATAGGAAGGAGTTAGCTTTTAATTGGGGGTCTTTCAATTTCTTTTCTTTTTATTATTATTATTATTTTTTCTCTCTCAATTTCTATTTCTTTCCATATACACATACAAACATATATACAAACATTTTTAATTTTTTTACCTAATAAGGGACACCTGGGTGGCTCAGTGGTTGAACGTCTGCCTTTGGCTCAGGACATGATCCCAGAGTCCTGGGATCAAGTCCCACATCGGGCTCCCTGCATGGAGCCTGCTTCTCCCTCCTGCCTGTGTTTCTGCCTCTCTCTGTGTGTCTCTCATGAATAAATAAATAAATAAAATCTTTAAAAAAATTTTACCTAATAAAAATTTCAAGTAATTTTAAATCTAGATTAGAATTTCTTAAATAATTGTATCAGAATATTGTAATTTGGCTATTGTTTTTATTTCTTTTTTAAAGTTTTATTTATTTATTTGACAGAGAGAGAGAGCACAAGCTGGGGTAGCAGCAGGCAGAGGGAGAGGGAGAAGCAGACTCCCCACTGAGCAGGGAGCCTGATGTAGGGCTCCATCCCAGGACACTGGGATCATCACCTGAGCTCAAGGAGGATGCTCAGCTGACTGAGCCACCTAGGCACTCCTGGCCACTGCTTTTAATGATATATCCATCATTTTATAAAAGACTATTTAAATTATTTAATTAATATATGTTAAAATAATGCAAAAGCATTAGATATGCTATAGTGTGCTGCCATGCCTAAGACTCTAGACTTCTCTAGCAGAAAAAAATGATCCATACATAGAATGAAGGTATTTTCTAGAACAATATTGTCCTACAGCACTTTCTGTAATTATGAATATGTTTATAAATGTTTATAACTCAGTGCTTTCCAACAGAGTAATAGTAGCCACCTGCGGCTATTAAATACAAAAACTATGGCTAGGGCAACTATGAAATTATTTTTAAAATTCATATTATTTTAATTAATTTTAAAATGACAACATAAACCCTTCCAGTTTGAAATCCATTAAGAAATAAGTCGTGAGAAATCAACATAAATCATTATGTCACGTGATAGGAAGATGGAGCTATGAGAGAATAGGAAAAACCTCTAGCCAAAAGAGCTTTAAAAATGTCTGCTATTGAGGCAACTTCACCCAAAGTGATTGTCCCTCTTTCACCATAGGGATGAAAGAATACGACCCCCCTACAGGAATTAACACATTCTTAGGTGGGGACTCAGAAGGTTCTCAGCTTCGCAGTTTACATTCCATCAATCAAACTCCAATCTGAGTTGGATCCTCCCCACCTGGGAAAAGTTAAAGGCGGGAGTTGAGCCAAGAAAGCAACTCCAGTGTAGACGCAACCCTCTGGACACATGAGGTCAGAGAATTACCCACCCTCCAGCAAGAAAGATGAGGAAATCATAGAACTGTGTGAGAGTGTTGAGGTTCTAAGATGTTACTGCCAGTTGACTTTGATTTATAATTTTTCTTTGTCAACAAAGGAATCTTTGGATCTAAGGATCCAAAGGAATCACCCTCTGGTACTTAGAGGGTGAAGAAATAGTCTTAACCCCATTTTGGGTTTTTTTGTTTTGTTTTGTTTACAAAATTCTCACATTGGTATTGCTCCAACCAAACTATTTGAAATGAAGCTTTATACCAACCAGTAAACAAAAATTAAGTTTATCGTGGGAAAAGAACCAGAAATGCTGCCTAAAAATTAAATAGTCTACGACTCTCTGGAAGGTGAGATTATGCTAAAATTTTTAATTTTTTCTCTGGAAATAGACAATTCAGCTGTTTCTTTTCTGCCTGTACTCTCCTTCATGTCTTTTCCTTCCTGTTCTTTCTCCCATCCTGTCTCTTGCTGTGGCTTCTCCTCCTTTCTTCCTCCTCTTCCTCAGCCACCTGTCTCCTGTCTTCATGTTTGTTTTTTTCTCCATCTTCCTGAGTTCTAATTCTCTTTGTTTCTCTTCTCTCTGATTTGTCACCATCTCTCAAATATACACAGCATAGATCCCACAAAAAAAATCAGTTTTCTGTACAGGACCAAAAATACCCATTATTATCTGAAAAGTCCTTTTAAAAACTCCTCTCTTTCTAACTAAACATCTGTGGGAGGTCATGTTTTCTATGTATGTAAAAAAGTTATCCCAACATATTGAAGCTGAAGCCCACATAAGATGTCAGTTACCTATTCAACTAGACTTTAAGGGATTCCTGGGTGGCGCAGTGGTTTGGCGCCTGCCTTTGGCCCAGGGCGTGATCCTGGAGACCCGGGATCGAATCCCACATCGGGCTCCTGGTGCATGGAGCCTGCTTCTCCCTCTGCCTATGTCTCTACCTCTCTCTCTTTCTGTGATTATCATAATTTAAAAAAAAAAATTCAACTAGACTTTAAGGATATTTTCAAAAATTCTTAAAAATGATGTTCTCACTATTTTTTAGTTTTAAAATATGGTTATATAGCATAGTCTATGCATATATATATCATATGTGTATTTTTATTTTTCAAAAAATTATGTTTTTAAATATTTTGTTTATTTATTCATGAGAGACACAGAGAGAGGCAGAGAGACAGGCAGAGGGAGAAGCAGGCTCCATGCAGGGAGCCTGATGTGGGACTCAATCCCGGGTCTCCAGGATCACACCCTGGGCCAAAAGCAAGCTCTAAACTGCTGAGCCACCCAGGCATCCCCCCAAATTATTTCTGTTTCATTTTCTATCGTCTGTATCTGTAAATATAAATCTTGACTGTTTTTTTCAATATTTGTATTTTCTTTCTGTCTCTGGCTCTCTTGAAATTACCAAGTTATCCCAGATATTTAGTGACACTTGATGTGCTATTCAATATAAAATTGAGGTTTTAAAAATTTCATTTGGGTATCTCAACTGATTGGTGATATAGTTGAGTAGTTTAGTGATCAGCTGGATCATTTGATCATGTGATCATGGAACTCCTCATGGCAATTTTTATAGGTCTGGAAGCAAACATTCTGGAAATTCACATGAAGAGCACCAAGACTCCCAATTCTGTATTTAAGAGTTGACTCCAGGGGTACCCAAGTGGCTCAGTCGATTAAGGATCTGCCTTTGGCTCAGGTCATGATCTCAGGGTCCTGGGATCAAGCCTGGCATTGGGCTCCTTGCTCACCAGGCAGTGTGCTTGTCTCTCTTGCCCTCTGCCCCTCCCCCTGTTCTCTCTCTCAAATAAATAAATAAATAAATAAATAAATAAATAAATAAATAAATTTTTAAGCAAAGTTGATGCCACCTCTGTATCTTGTCTGTGCCCTCATCCTCGAGTTCGCCTCACATCCCTTACTCCAGAGAGATTTGGTTTACCTTCTAATAAGTTCAACCTTCTGCTTTCACTGTATTGGGAAGGGGACACAGCAGAGACCGTCATAGAATCTGGGGATTTATTGATTTTAAAATTTTTCCGTGTTTTAGCCACTCCCTTCAACACCTCCTTTCTGAAATATCTTGGGCCACTACATTTGAATCTGAGGAACATCAAAGAAAAAAATCAATTTTCTTTTCAGGTTTTGATTTTACATTTAATGACAGGTTTCCACTATCCAAAAGGAGTGTTCTTACAAAACCTTCAACAGGCCAAAATGACATCAAGTAAAGGAGCAATTACCATCAATTTATATGGAAAAAAATTTGCGAGCATTCCAAGATACCAAAGATCACCTCTTCTAGGCTTTTCTGATACCTTAAGACATATCTTGCTAACAGATGAACAAAACAGAGATAAAGCCTAGATGCTCACTCACAGTTCAAAGCTCTGGGGACTGGACACGGAGATGCCGAGCCTGGTTTCCTGGGTAAGAGCAGCGGGGCACCACTCCACCTGCTCAGGATGTGCTCTGCCTCTGCCTCTGTTGAGTGCCCACTGCAAAACTAACCCTGGCCATTAGTTTTGCTTATCATCTTTTTAAATTAAAGTAAATATCCTCTCTGGATTTCTTTCGATCAGTGACAACAGGTACAAGTAAGTCTTTGGGAAAAGTGAAATGACATTACAAACTTTTGAAAAGCAGTGGATACTTGTGTTTTATTCTCTAGAACCACCCAAAATAACATAATAATTGTGTCTTGGGATCCCTGGGTGGCGCAGCAGTTTAGCGCCTGCCTTTGGCCCAGGGCGCGATCCTGGAGACCCGGGATCGAATCCCACGTCGGGCTCCCGGTGCATGGAGCCTGCTTCTCCCTCTGCCTGTGTCCCTGCCTCTCTCTCTCTCTCTGTGACTATCATAAATAAATAAATAAAAATTAAAAAAAAATAATTGTGTCTTAATGCAAGTACATCACGCTTAGACACTTCTTAGAAGTTTAGCAAATATCAGCTGCAGAACACAATCGTTACTAGAACAGAGTAAAAAATCTGCCATTTATCCCTGAAACATACTCGTTTCATACCTAAGTGCTTTCCTACCAAAAAAATAAAAGTATGTAGTATTAAAATTCTTCACGACAACAGAGAAAATCTTAATGGATCCAGAGAAACAGGGTAAATATATTTATGAGATTAATTATATGACCTTTTGAGAATAATTTCCTTTCCTTTTTTACCTTTGGACAACTGGTAGCCTAACATTTCATGTAAGTGTGGATTTATGTAATTATTTTAATTAATTTAAAACCTGTCTCTTCTGCGACTTCATAATAAAAAAATAATTTGGGATCTCTGGGTGGCTCAGTGGTTTAGTGCCTGCCTTCGGCCCAGGACATGGTCCTGGAGTCCCAGGATCGAGTCCCATATCGGGCTCCCTGCGTGGAGCCTGCTTCTCCCTCTGCCTGTGTCTCTGCCTCTCTCTCTCTCTCTGTCTCTCATGAATAAATAAATACAATCTTTAAAATAATAATAATAATAATAATAATTTTAACAGTATGTTAAAAGTTAAAACATTTAACAGTATGTTTCAGTGTTCACCACTGATTTTCCTAAGGACAAACTCTCTAAGTCTTTAGTCTATGTGCTAATGCGTCATCAAATATAATGAGTCTGAAATTTAATGATTAATGCTGCTTGAAATGTCTTTTTTTTTCTAGAATAACGATGTCTGAAACTTGATTGTAACTTATGTATATAAAGTATCAAGGCTTCTTTTATTTATTATTATTATTTTTATCATCCAGGGAAAAGAGAAAAGAATGGAAAGTATAGGAAGTGAATGAGTATAAACAGTATACATTTTTCCTTTTTTGGCTGAAAACTATGATTTCTTCCTCAAATTTCCAAGGTTATACAAACAGTTCCAAGAAGGGGTTGTGGGGAGGAATTTTCTTGCTAAATTCAAAAATTTATTGAACTGCCACTATAGAAGTCATGATGCTGGGGACCTGGGATGATCTGTATTTTCAATTAGCTAAATATTGATAGATAAGCAAAGACTTGTTCTTAGATCAGGGGTCAAAGCACAATGTACAGTATCTGTGCAGAAAAAATTGTGAGATTTCCACACCCTAACCAGTAGATCATCTTTTATCTTGCTGGCCAATACAATGTATGAATATGTGAAAGCAAAATAATACAGTTGATTGGAAAGCAGCATAATACAAGCAGTGTAAGAGTAGACATAGGAGCCAAAAATGAAGTTTTGCAAATGCAGAGTGAATATGAGAAGTCCCTTCAGGTCATATGGATTAAGATATAGCTATCAGCTGAAGAAAGTGAGCAGAAGAGTGAAATGAACTTGAAACTCCAATGAAAACAACCCGGAAGATGGCTAAAATTGCCTTTAGCAGCTGTCATCTGCTCACAGGATTCGCCAGCTCTCAGCAAAAGCACATCAGTGATTTACTGACAATCATATTTGTGAAAACTTTTATAAATGATTGATTTTTCTGTTTTGAAATGTATTCTAAAGTTTATTGCAAAATTACTTCATTCTGTATATTTTCCATCTTTTGAATTTAGAGATTTGTTTTGGGGTACTAAATTATACACTATTAGAAAAGGAATTTTCTATAAAGTGAGTTGCATTTAAGTAGCCTTCCTTCTCTCTAAAATTATCCTAGATGCTTCGTTTTCAAGTGGCTGCTTAGAGGAAAGGGCAAGAGACATACTCTTTGATATTTATGTGGAAACTCTTTTATAATTCTATCTGCTTGAATGTACTGCTGCCCCTTGGGTTTCTCTGCCTCAACCTCTTTGTTTCTCTTTTTCATCAAACACTATGTCTGTATAACTCTCTCTGTAATAATGTATAAACAGAAAAATCCTTTGAACACACATTGTCAAATATATTCAAACACATGATTTTTTTCCCTTCATTTGCTTTAAATATTAAATGATGTTTGTCTCCATTTGGCATCACTATTATAAAGTCTAAATTAAAACTGATTATTGGCTCATAATGGGTCTCTGGAAGGCTCTAGAAATTTATATATATATATATATATATATATATATATATATTTTTTTTTTAGAAATGTATATGTTTTAATGTTCCTGAAGCTCACTATCGATTGTCCCATGTAGGATTTGTTATCCATCCTCTTCAGTATTCCTACAGCTGTTAAGTTAGAATTCTTCCATTTTCTTTCTCAATAATTCTTGATAAATATTCCTTCAGATTTTTTTTCTCTACTTTTGGGACTCCAATTTTATGATAAGTGAGTGCTCCTGTCCAGCAGTAAGTGCTGTCTCTCCTATTTCTGCCCTCCTCTCTGCCATGTCTTTTAACTTTACCTGCATACACTTCCTCTCATTATCACTTCTTTATGACTTCTGAAAGAGTTCCCCAAAGGCATCTTCCAGCTTAATTAAATCTCCTCAACTACCCATTCTGATACTTAGTTCGTCTACCAAGTTTTTATTTCACTCATGATATTGTTCTTACCTAGAACTCTAGAACTTCCCTTTGATTCAGCATTTTATCAAATGATTCCCACTTTTTATTTACAACACTATTTCATGACTTTCTAAGGGTGTTTGTGTGCTTTGCAAAAGATTTATTTTTATCTCTGCTACATTTTTTTTTCTATTTTGTCTATTATTAGTTATTTTGGTGAGTTTATTTCTCTTTGAGGCCGTTATGGTAGCCAGAACACTAGCATGGTTTTCCCGTGAGCTCAGATTCCCTCGGGGTTATCAGGTAAACTGGCAGTTCAAATACACAAGAAGGAAGGATCTAATCTCAGCACTGCCTTGGGTCATTGTTGCTGAGGATGGATAGGTAGAAATCCTATGGGTCAGTCACCTCCCACTCAGCCACACCATGGTGGTGAATTTTGTGTGTCAATCTGCAAGACCATGATATCCACTTTCAGGTCAAACACCAGTGGGGATTTTGTTGTGAAGGCATTTCTTTAGATGTGAGTCATGCATAAGACCATCCATGATGTGGGTGGACCTCTCTAGTCGGTTGTGAAAACCATCAGGGAAAAAACATGAGGTATCGGGAAGAAGAAGGAGTTCTGCTTTCAGGTTGCCTTTGGGCCGGAAGTGTAACATCAGCTCTTTCCTGATCCTCCACGTTCCCTGCCTCAAGATTGCAGACTCTCTCTTACAACAACTCTGGTCCCATCTCTTTATGCACACCTGTCCCAGGATTGCTGAACCAAACCACATTTCTTTTTAATAATACAAGTGTGAGAAGGCAAGGTTGGTCCAGAGCTACAAGGAGGAGACATGAGCACACATCAAGTGCTCCTCTCAACGGCTACTTTCTTGCCCCTCCTCACCTTCTGCTACTGGCCTCGCTGCAGGGCTGAGCACTGGCCTCTGCATCAGGGTGGTTTCTCAGTGTTCCGTAATTATAAGCATCCCTAGCTTTGAGCCCTGGGAAGGATGTCAGGAAATACTATGTGATATTCAGTTATTTATCTTGTCAGACAGAGAGGAGCAGAAAATGTTATCTGGTTTTGTGACAATAAAAAAATAAATAAAAAAAATCTATCTATAAGCTTAAATATTTTTTCCTCATTTTTACGCTCCCTGCAAATATTGAAGTTGTTCATCTCACTTTTATTAAAAATCATTTTAAACACTTAAAAATAACTTTATCACGTGACTCCATAATATAACTGAAAGTAGAAAAACATTAATACATTAATAATATATAAAGTCTGAAATGGACGTACAACTTTTGCAATGACAAAAAAAAAAAAAAATGCCCCTCCATGCAAGCAATCTATAAAGAGGAAGGAGAAGAAACAAAAGGAAGAGGAAGAAGAGGAGGAAGACAATGGTGTCTCCTGATGAAGATGCCTAAAGCATAAAAAGTGAAAAAGACATATTTTATTTTTCTAATTTTTAGTTTGATCCGCTACCCAATATAATGCTTTAAATGTTCTCTGCATCCCCGTATAACCTGTTGATGCTCAATGCTCCATACTTGTTGCAATTCATCCTTCTTGTGCATAGCATCATACACACATGCAACCCTTTAAAATAGCTTTGTAATGATATAAAATTGTAAATTCTGTTTGATGTCACAAAATTAAAAGTGTTCACATAAAATTTTAGTTATAAAATGAAATTCAATTCGAGGTATTCTAACGCAATAGAGGGAAGAGTAAAGTAAATGCCAGTAGGGTCATTGGAGAACTACCTCAAGGTCAGGTACCTTGCTTTTCTCAACTCATATCATAGAAAATAAATTACAAATTGATTAAACTTTTAAAAGCAAATATCAGATCTAAAGAAAATATAGTTGATTTAAGTTTTTTGTTTACAAAGGCACATGTTTTATCAAAATGTTCATTTCCTTATTTTATCAGAATATTTATTGCCATAGCTTCATATGTGTTTTTATTTAGATGATCTTTTAAATAGATTTTCAAATAAATTCTGCTAGCTTTGTAATTTTCATTATTGATTTTATAAATTGATTTAGAGATAACTCTCAATATCAGATTAAACAAATATCAGATTAAACCAAATAATATCAGATTAAACCAGATTAGGACAAAATATTTATGTACCTCAATCTGATCTAGTCTTTTTTATGTGGCCAAATATATTTTGTGACATTTTCAATACATAAGTAATACACAATTTTTACATATTATTCTATAGCTTTACTTTTGAAATGCTATTTTAGTAACTATTTTTGATTGTTTATGAATGATATAATAAAAGAAGGTAATTTTAGTCTAATAAAGTCTACTACAGAGAGCTCTCTGAAGCCTTTATCATTTTTTTCCTATTATTGTTCTAACTTTATCAGTTAGTTATCTTGGGTTTCCTTTAGATAAATCATTAATGACAAATAATTACAATTTGATAGTATTTCTTGCTAATTTACATATCATTAGTCATGTCTTCCCTTTTACATGGATTGGTTAATTCTTCCATTAAACCGATCAATAATTATGTAATAACAGGAATTCAATCATTTCTGATAATTGTAATGTGAACATTTCTTCTATTTTATGACAAAATAACTTAGACTTTCATATATTAATAACAGTATCATCTGTTTTCTGGTTTACTAATCAGAGATTTCTAAGTATACAAATCAAACCATAAAGTTTAGGGAGGGATATTAAGAAATATATACTTAGGGAAGCCTGGGTGGCTCAGTGGTTGAGCATCTGCCTTTGGCTCAGGTTGTGATCCCGGGGTCCTGGGATCAAGTCCCACATCAGGGTCCCGAAAGGGAGCCTGCTTCTCCTTCTGCCTCTTTCTCTGCATCTCTCATAAATAAATAAGGTCTCAAAAAAAAAAAAAAAAAAGAAATACATACCTAGGTGGTAATACAAATAAATGAAAATGATACAGTGAATGATTATCTTAAAATTTGGGGAAGAGAACCAAAAGAAGTAAGGTTCAAGAAAGTTTCTGCCAATTTTTTATTCTTTCTTTGGGTGGTGGGCCCATCAGTTTTCACTTTATAATAATCCAATCACCTGCATTTTTAAAGATTTTTATAAGCATTTTAGTGTTTGGCTTACATGTCACACACACAAAAGTAATGGTCATGCATATGAAAAATAAACTTTGGGGAAGATGCTCAATATACTGTATAAAATTTCAAGCAACCTAAAAAGTCTAAAAATAGTTTGAGCTGGCGGATTACAGAAAAGTTCTGTCTCACCCACACTTATCGTAATTTTTTTTTGGAAATGGTTGGGAATGTGGAGAGTTCTTCAAACTAAATATATCAAGAGTGTAATATAGCTTCTAAAAGGATAACTGGCATAAAAAGTATTAGGACGACAATACTACATAGTGATTAGTAAAGTGCCCATTTTAATCAGAAGGAAGACTTTTCTATTCCTTTCCAGATCATGTTCTATTAATTTATAATGCAAAAGAGTATTTCCTCTATCAATAATAAGATCAGGTATTGTCAGTCTATTCTATAAATTGTAGAAAGTTTATTCTCTAAGCTGCTTTTCTTTTAACTAATAGTGCAATATGGTTCTTAAATATTTCGTCCAAATTATAATGTGCAAAATGTTGTCCATGGGCCCAGTAAGCGGCATGTTTACAAATGGAATGTGGGCAGAAGTATACATCTTATTTCCAGAAAATCACCTAGAAGCAATTTTTGATTAAATATAAAACATTAAATATGCAGCAGTTATCCGTTTTTGCTACAAAGATGCTTATAACGCGAGATAGAGGTCTCTGTGCTTTCTAGAGCTCCTAATCCAGGACGTTAAAGGTCAGTGCTCAATGACCCACAGTACCGACGTGCAAAACAAAGTTGCCGGAGGGCGGATGGCGGAGGGCGGAGGGCGGATGCCGTAGCACATTCTCGTATGTGCAGGATTCAAGGTTCAGGCGTTTGATACTCAGTTAAGGACTTTGACCTACTCAAGGTAAATTACTATTTTTGTTGAATTAATAATCCCCAAATAGCAAGGTTTGAGACTCTTAAAATATCGTCATGGTTTGTCGCAGTGAAACCAGAAGTGTCACGCCGGCCTGCGCAGCCACCCCAGGCGCCGGGGGTCGCCAGGGCTTGGTCCCCGCGGGTCGTCCCTGCCCTGCGCGGGGGCCGGTGGGGGCCGGCGGGGGCCGGTGGCTCCCGGGCAGGCCCCGAGGTGGGCCCCGCCGCAGCCGGCCGAGTCTCGGCGCTGCCGTGGGGCGCGGGTGCACGAGGCCTCCCCGTCCTGCACGTGGCCCCCCGCGCTCAGCACCCGCGGCCGCGAGGCTCGCCCCGGCCTGCGCAGGGCGCCTCCCCCGCTCCCCGCTCCCCCGCTCCGGGGCTGCCCCTCCCCGGCTCCCGCCTCCCTGCCCCGGCGGCCCCCGAGGGCCGGGACCCCCGCGGGCGCTCCCGCACTGGCTCCGCGACGCCCAGCTCGGGCCCCAAATTGGCGGCAACGTCCTCCCCGTGGTCCGCGGGGCGACGGTGCGGCCCGGAGGGCGGCGGCGGGGGTGCCCGGTGCCCGGCGCCCAGTCCCGACCGGCCGCGCCGAGCCCGTTGTCCGCAGGCGGCTGCTCCCTCCAGACCTCAGGGCGCTGCCGCTGGTCTCCATCGGTCTTTTAAAGGTTCTTTTAAAGGTGATTTCTCCTGGGTGGGAAGTACCTGTTCTCCTGCGGCAAATGCAGCTCTACTCTTGCATCGAAACGTTCCAGGTACGGTCCGTACTTGCCGGATGACGCAGGGCGCATGCGCGCGCCTGTGTGCTTCACTCGAGCCCGCACGGACTCGCCGCGGCCGTTCGCAGCCCTCCGCGCCCCTCGACGGCGGTAGCCGGGTGCGCCCCGCAGGGTGCTGACTCAGGAGTGGAGACACGCAATTCCAAACGGTTTCATCTTGTAGAGACCTCGGTTGTGCTGACTTGAGCATGTAATTAGAATCTAGTTGGACTGATACAAATCCTTCTAGGGATCTGGACAAAGTAAATTACGTGAAAGTAAAATGCAGAATAGCTATTCACACTATCTTCTGCTCATTAGTTTCATTTAGTTCGTAAGCATCTCCAGAAGGAAAGACGGACGGCTCTTTTGCCACTATAGATACAGCTATACTCTCCCAAATTCTAAATTTAATTGTAACTTTTGTTTTCCTATGGCCCTCTTTTAATTAACAGAAAAAAAAACCATTTTTTTTGGCCTTTCTCATAAATGTCACTATGCTTTAAATTTCTATCCTACCAAATGATTAAAGATATAAAGAAATCAATTATTTGAAATGGCAAGTTTTGCTTACAACTCCATTTGTGTAATCTGTTGACCTTTTGCTGAATGCTATATTTTAGGCAAATAAGTTCTATTTTAAAATAAATGTAGAGGGACGCCTGTGTGGCCCAGCGGTTTAGCACCTGCCTTTAACCCAGGGCTGATCCTGGAGTCCTGGAATCGGGTCCCACATCGGGCTCCCGGCAGGGAACCTGCTTCTCCCTCTGCCTATGTCTCTGCCTGTCTCTGTGTCTCTCATGAACAAACAAATAAATACAATCTTTTAAAAATAAATTAAATTTAGGGATCCCTGGGTGGCGCAGCGGTTTGGCCCCTGCCTTTGGCCCAGGGCGCGATCCTGGAGACCCGGGATCGAATCCCACGTCGGGCTCCCGGTGCATGGAGCCTGCTTCTCCCTCTCCCTGTGTCTCTGCCTCTCTCTCTCTCTCTCTCTCTCTCTCTGTGTGACTATCATAAAAAAATTAAAAAAAATAAATAAATTAAATTTAGATTCACAGGGAAGTTGTAAATGGAGTACAGAGAGTTCCCATAGGCACCACACCTGGATTTCCCTATTGTTAACTTACATCGGTATGATGCATTTGTCAAGACTAAGTAAGCAACTGGTATACTCTTATTTGCTAACTTCCATAGTCAATTCAGATTTCATTCTCTCTTCCCTCGTGCCCTTTTTGTGTTTCAGGATCCAATCCAGGATAACACTTTACATTTACGCATCATGTCTCCTTAGCCTCCTCTGCTCTGTAACTTTTTCTAAACTTTCCTTTTTCTTGCTGTTCTTGACAACTTTGAGGAACACTGATCTGACATTTTATAAAATGCCCCTCAATTTGTTTTTCTAATATTTATCTCACGGTTTGACTGTGATTAACATTTTCTGGGAGAAAGACCATAGAGAGGAAGTTCTATTCACCAAATGAATGCCGTTTTTTTTTTTTTAATTTAGTCGAGTATTATGTAAATTGAAGTTTAATCTATACTTCTTTTGAACTTAACACACACACACACTTCAAGTTTATCTGAGGAGTGGGCTTTGATGAAATTCATTAAAATAACAGTTTTTAAAATTAAAAGTGTTAACAAAACAAGAATATTTTTCCATATGGCAAAATTTCACTCGGGATTTTAAGACACTTTTAAATTTAAGCATTTGATCTAGAAATAAATGCAAAATTGAAAGATAATTTACTCATTATTAAATTTGAGTTTACACATTGCTGTAGGGAAACTTGTATATTTAATTTTTTATATGGAATGATAGGGAGGAAACCTCTGTCAAAACTCACTAACACCCTTCCTCAACTGGGAAATGAGTTGCACGAGCCTCTATTGTGAGAGTAGAGGGCAGGGGAACATTACTCCAAAGATTCATTATGTCATGAGCAGTCCTACTTTGCATGACTTTATGGTGACCAGTGTTGAACTTCATTTACCAAAGAAACTTATGAATCAAGGTCTCAGAAGTAATATTCACTGGTTGCAAGCAGTTCACACTAGGCATTATGCAGAGTAAGAGATGCAGGTATTTATTTCTACTAAATATTTTATTTTATTTTTGCATTTAGATTTTCAAGAGTAGACTTAAGGATGATCTTGCCAAACCTAGATGCAAATTTAGTTCAGAAATTATCTAATGATTGGAGTGTAGATGAAGTAGAGTTCTGAAGTACAGATAACATTTTGGGATTTTTTCAGAGTGTATATGGAACTCCAAGGCATGAAAATGGGTCACATCATCACAAGTGTGTATAGGGTATAGAAACATTAGATAAAATGTCTGAAGAAGAAGCAAGAGAAAATTCAATATAAGCCTTACTTAGCTGGCATATTTCTAACGTACATTATACAATGTTCAAATTTCATAAGTACTTTTATATATAAAAACTATATATTAACTTTGCATGCTTAATGACTAAGAAGTTTAAAAATCACAAACAGAAACAATTCTATCCTTTAAACTTTATTCATATCTTACATTAGTAAATGTCCTTATACTTTTCCTTATAGAATACTCATTTTTTATCATTTATCTCAAAAATCAATTAAAATTGAAGTCAACAGCACCATTCTGCAGAATATGATTGATTATTGAATATAAGCAACATAAAAATATTTTTGACCCTTCTTTGATAGATTGAAAGTACTCATTTGGTATAATGATTTGGAAGCTCTTGCTTGAGAGATAGTAGATTTTAAATCTTTTCACTTATAAGAGTGTTTAAAATATTAGACAAGAAGGTGAAAGTATCATTCAAAAACAAAATACTATTAATATGAAATGCTCTCAAATTAAAATAAATGCTTTTTTATATTAGTAAAATGCTTTCTCATCCTGAAAATGATCTGCATATTAAACCCTCACATATTTGGAAAACCCTTAATTGTAAAATTCAATATTCAAACATACAATGATAGTATTTATATAATGTATAATGTGTGACAGCTACTACCATACAAACTTTATAAATTCTAAATGATTTAATACCACAATAATTCTAACATGTAAATATTAGTATGAATGTTTTTTAGATGAGTAAACTAAGGCATATGCTATGGCCTGAATAATGTGTTCCCAAAATTCATATGTGGAGGCCCTCACTCCAAATGTAATTGCATTTAAATATGGGGCCTTTAATAAGTAATTAGTTCGTAAGGGTGATGCCCTCAAGAATAGGACTAGTGGTCTTATAGAACAGATGAAAGAAAGATGATCTGTCTGCCATATGAAAACCCAACAAGAAGGCATCCATCCAGCCAGGAGGAGGAGGGTCCTCACCAGGAACTGAATCAGCCAGCACCTTGACCATGGCCTTTCCATCCTCCAGAACTGTGATTAATATATTTTTGTCATTTAAGCCACTCAGTCTATGGTGTTTTGTTACAGCAGCCCAAGCTGACTAATTCAGCATGTGCTACTTAGTAATTAATTGTCCAAGGGTCGTACGTATAGTAAGTGAAACTTTGACATGAGCCTAAATTTTGACATGATTCCAAATTGTAGGACCTTAACACCTTGCTTTTCTAAAAATAAGTAGTTTTATCTACTGGTAACATAAAAATTGGGACTTCAGGACTGCATGAACTATAATGGTAGTTACTTAGATTTTGGTTCAATAAACTAATATATTAAGTTCTTAATTCCTTACATCTTAATATATATTATTTGTTATTCATTTAGCAGTTATATGAGGGTTTCTCAACCTCAATGTTGTTGAAATTTGGGGCCATGTAATTTTTGGTTGTAAGGGCTGTCCTGTGCATTATAGGATGGTGTAGCAGCGTCCCTAGCTTCTTCTACTCACTAGGTGCAAGGAACAGCTTCCCCTTCCAAATCTAATCAGCAAAAAAATGTCTCCAGATATTGATAAATGTGCTGGGGGGGGGGGTGCAAAAATACCACTAGTACAGAACTACTTGTATATGTTAACCAAAATTGGGGAAAATTAATATCAACAACTGGGCCTGATATTGACAGATGTGGATTGGGTAGATGGCAACTCAATACCCTGTAATTAAATATATATATCTGAGTACACGTGCACCATATATATCATATATCATACATATTGTGTTACATATGTAATTACTATGCATACATTATAGTAGATCAAGTAAAAACAAATTTGATACTTAGAAGAGTTTAGTAGTATTGGGAAATTCAACAAGCTTATCTAAGTTAATACTTAAAAAAGATCATTACTAATTTATTTGAGGACAAAAGTCTCCACTGTGTGAATGAATGAGGAATTTAAGAGATTTTGTATTTATTCATACCCCTGGATACCCAGAAAAGACGGGCGTTGCAAAGCTCTTAGTTTGTCATTACACAACTACAGAATCGTTTAAGCTTTTAAAAACCAGCATCTAAAGTGCAAATGTTTAGGAGTTATAGGTCCCAATCCATAATATCATTCACTGAAGTTCAAGTTCCCTAAAGGACATCTTTGTACAAATAACTTCTCTGAGACAATTTAACAACAGCAAGAATGTTAGACATTTTTTCCAAAATTCTGCCCTGACTTTGGTGAGTGTTCTCATTTCACAAGTTTGTGAGAATTTATATTAGGATGCAGAATAGTACTGAATTTTCTGCAGGGGAAAGGGGAATATTTTTCTCTTTTATCTTTCTCAGATTCCTTTCACTAGTTTTTAGATAGGATGTGAAATATCAGGACCAAATATGGAAAATCCATTAGCTAGCACTGAAGACAGAGGAAATTTGAGAAGTTTAAACCTAATAATAATGGAAAAGAAATTGCAAGAGATGATATGATGAAACACATGAGCACCCTCGCTCATACCTATGAGGATCTGTCAATAAAAATTTGTATCACAATTCTCTATTTCTATTCACTCCAAAAGGTGAATGAAGTAGGTTCAAGTCAATAAAGTGGGAACTCCTTAAGCAAAATATGAGAACAGCCTGTCTTAACCCAAAACATGGGTTAAAACACCTCAAATCAGTCATTACTTCAAAGTTATACTTCCACAGTCCCATCTTTTTCTCTGACCCTGTTGTCCTAAAGAGAAAAATTGGACAGCTAAGAAAATGATTCTGTGTAGTCTTTTCTATTCTCCAAGTGACTCAAAACAATTGAATCATTAATTTTGTGGTTCTTATTATCTTAATCTTATAAGTAATTGATCTGTAATTATCATGTGTTTATAGTTGAATGTGAGTATAACTATTTCACAGTGTTTTATATAATCTGTCCTATTGTCATAGTCCAAGGGAATTTGAAGTGGAGATCTTGGTGGTTCAGAAAACAGTAGAGGGAGCAGGACAGGACCTCAAGACTGTGCACCAAGGCACCCCAAGGAATTCCCACTGTTTAGCATCACTTTATTAATTAAAAATACTGAAAGTATAGAACCAGAACTCTTGTGTCTGGGAAACACACTTAGGTAAATTCATTTTTGTCTTGTTATGTTACCATTTCAATTCACAGTGAAATTGAACATATTCAATAACCAATGAAGACAGATAAGGTAAGGACTTAATCAGGGTTTTTTTTTTTTTTTTTTTTTTTTTTTTTTTTTTTTTTAATCAGGGGTTTTATAGGAGACCTCAGTCTACTCTTATTACTTCCAAGAGTAACAGAATAGATGCTTGCCTTCCTGGCATTTATACAATAATAAGAACACTTAGAATTAGGACAGAAATAGCTCAGGTTTTTTGGAAAACTTTTTTGAAGCATTTTATGACAGATGAATTCATGTAATTGGCCATGTTTTGCATTTGAACATGGATTGCTTTCATTCTGGCAATTTAGCTGAGATGATCACAACTTTTCTAAGAGTGTGTCATTTCCCAGGTACACAAAACCACAGAGCTAAGCTTGATGTCTTGCCAGGAGAAAACATAAAAATCAATATATCACAAGAATGTAAACTAGGTCATGACATTTAATTTGTTATTTACAAGTACTTGTATTATATTGGAAAATACGTAAATTATATAAAAATTCTACTTTCAAAAAATACATCATTCTTTTAATAAAAAACTGTGCCTTAAAAGTTATAGTCTTAAAATGTAATTTCCTTGTTAACTTATACTACCTATATGGCAATATTCCTTTGCCATCCAGAAATTAAGATAATTAAAGCAAGGAATTTCCCTCTAAAGCAGGTAATTTCTTAAGGAAGCTAACATACTTGAGCCCATATATAATCACTAGTTATCTACCTGTGAAAGAAAATTGGACTTTTGAATAGCAAAATTCATTAGAAATCATTCTGAATTTGTAAAATAGAACATTAATATGCTATTATCATTTGGTTGATTTTCTTCTATGTATCAGTAATTGTGGTGTCATAAAATATGTATATATGACCTACATTTCATGAAACATGCCTTCCAATGCTTAGAAATTCAAGAGAAAAATGCGTGTATATTTTATTTTCTTTCATATATTATACACATTGCTTCCTTTTTCTATCAAATTTAAATTAGTGCACCATATTGATGAAGGGAAAATCACTCTAATCATAGTTTTGTGGTTGACTCAATTGTACATAATTGAAATACTCCCTATATTTACCCTGGTAATCAAAATGCTGACAGAAGACAGAAACCCAGTAATACACAAATACAAATGCCTAAAATATTAAGATTACTTTATTATTAATTATTTCAGTTATTACTATTATAAATCATCACGGTTAATTACATTTCCTCCAGCTAAATGGGAGCCTGTTTCATTGATTCAGTTTGTTGCTAGTTGGTACAAGCATTAAAACTCATTAGCAGCAATGAGTTGAAACTCATTAGCAACAACAAAAAACTAACAAGTTCATGGAAATCTCTTTTTCCTGGATTTCCAGTCTTAGGTAGCCATTTTTAGCTGTTTGTGGCTATTTCAGTAACCTCAGAGAAACAATGCAGAGTAACTGCTGGGTGCATGCTTTCATTGATAATTACACATTTCAGGGAGGAGTTTATAGCCTCAGATTCGCCCCTTGATGATGCCTGAACAGCAATATCTGAGGCATACCAGGCAATGACATAATTGCCTGGAAACAAGTCATTGTCTCACAAGTTCTAGGTTCTGATGAACAATTATGTGCTTATATGGCTGTATTTTTTTTCCTTTTGTGGGCTGTTATTCTAATTTAATCTTCATTGGAGAGCTGTCAATTTTTTTTTACATTTTTGGAGAGCGAAAACCTCCATGGGGAACATATTTCACTTTCCAGAGCAGAAGGATTAAGCAATAACAAAGAACTGGAGACAAGCAGAATAAGCAAGTTTCAGTAGTGGCACTGCTAGGAAATTATATAAATTCCAAGTTAGCAATTTCATTCAAAATATTAAAATGCATAATAATTTAAACATCAAATGAATTCAATAAATATTAACTTAAATAATACAGAGATAGCCTGTTTAAAATGATTTCTAATATTTCTAAATACTACCAAAATATTTTCCTATAGCTATATTGATAGCAAGTTGTATGCTATTCTAGTTGCATCCATTCATAAGACTATGTTCAACTGACGCTGATGTAGGATAATACATTGAATATTATGTAAACATTTGTAATAATAAAGGAGTTAATATTTTCTACTAAAAGAAAATAAAAGCACAGCAATTAATATACGTAATCAAGATAGGAAATCACAAATATCCTTCATTCAAACCTATGAAATTACAACTTTCTGACCTCAGTGATCATATGCTGTAGAACTTGGAGATTTTTGCTTGGTGGATGGCCTTCCTAGTCAAAATTGAACTGATAAAGTGCTAATCTCCACCAAATTTCATTTTATGAATTTCAATGATAGCAACTCAGGAAGTTGCTAGCAAATATCTCTTTATGTCATTCACACATACTGTTAAATGTGACAGAAAATTAGTGATCAACTGACATTTCTTGTTTGTTCCTTACTTCATTAGAAGAATGGCAAGCCCATATTATGTCCACTCCTTCTGGGTGTGTCTATAGTTGAAGCCCTTTCCCCCTCTGGGAAAAAAGTCATTTGTTTCAAAATTGCCAATAATTAGAACATCAAATTCCATCAGAAAAGAGCAGGAACAAAATCATTTTTGGCAAATGAGGGGTGGATACAGAGGGGTGGAGTAGCTCTGGTACAGCTTTGGAGAGTGGACTGAGAGAGTTGAGGAAGAAGGGGAATTTAATAGATGGCAAGTCCTAAGCATGGGAGCTCTTCCCAGAAAGCAGTACCAAAATGGTACTATGCAAGCCACTCCCATCATGTGAGAACACAGTGAGAAGTTGGCAGTCAGCAAACTGGAAGAGAGCTTTCACCAGAACCTGACCATGCTGTTTCCATGGTCTTGGGAATCTCAACATCCAGAACTGTGTAAAATAGATTTCTGTTGCTTTTAAGTTATCAGTCTGTGATATTTGTTATAAAAGCCCCAATGGACTCATAACAGAGTTCTTTCCCAGAGAAGACAGAGTAAGTGGATCTCGCAATTGGCCCATGCAAGCACCACTGTTTTTGCAGTAAAGAGTACACGGAGTCCTAGTCCACCTCTGACAGTTTCTACTTGAAGGATAATCTCCCAGTACGTGTACCCAGATCCAATACCTGTTAATCCTCCCATCCCATCAATATCTGCCAAGATCTTACACAACTTTTGCAATAGCTCAGACGTTTTTTGGCATGTCAAGATATCACTTGATACTTCCATACTATCCAGGGTGAATGTCATCCCTATGCTATTTGCTAAACCAAAGGAATGGCTGCTGGACATCTGGTGATGTGGTTACAGGGAAGCCTTATCACTGAACTGGAGCTAAGGACAGAACAACCTTGAAAGCTTGTGCTAGGGAGGAAGTTACATCACCAATATGCAAAAAGAGCTGACCCCCAGGATGAACTTCTCCCTCCATTAGCAATTAGGAACACACAGTGAAGACACATCTGTATGGAGAGTCTACCTTTGCACACTTTGCATGACATATTACTAACCACTCATCTCCAATTACAAGTCAGGTAGATCAACATGGACATAGTCCTCTTCCTCAAGAAGATAATTAAATTATTGCTAAGCTGCTAAATCAAAGCCCCTATTTTATGTTTTTTTTTTTTTTAGTGACATAATATTAGCAAGGTACTCAGCTATTTTTCTATTCACTTCACAATCAAAATATTAACTGATTAGCAAAAGATTGAGTATTGTTCTGAATTTTAAATGTGTGCTAATCTTTTTTGTTCTATGATTTGGGCAAAAAACCATAACTGAGGATTTGAAAGATTAATTATAATCTTCCATTGATAATAAATAATTATGCAATTGTCTTCTGTAGAAATTATGTGCACTGTCTTTAATTAACTAAATACATATGATATATAGTCTCTATTGACATATAGTCTGTATTTTCAAAGAAATTCAAAATCTAAAATTTTTACAATATTTTTAACTTAACATAGAATAAGGTAACATGAAATACAAAAGGAATCTTTTTTCCCAACATTTAAAGGTCTATTTCTCTATTTCTATAAGTACAGGAGAAAGTTCAGACTGATCAGTTAAATAAATTTTTAAAAGCTGCATATAATTCTCAATTCAGTATGATTCATCATCTAAATTTTAATTCCTGTCATTCAGGCCAGATGCATGGTGGATAATTCAGCATAAATTAACATTCATGCGTATTTAACAAATTCCAAACAATTTCTAATGCATCTTTCCTCACTATAACATTTACCAGTTTGCTAAAAATACATATTTTATTTCTGTATTGTAAGGACAGTTAAGCTGACTTTTATTCCTCATCTGGCTACTAAATAAACAAACTATAGTACTTAATAATGCAGAGCCATTTAAAAGAATAAATATAGCTGTATAAGCAGATATGAAACTATGTACAGAATATGGTCTTCAGTAATAACAGCAAGTTCAAAACAGAATCTATGTATCCATCTGTCTATAATCCTATTTTAGTTAAAACATAAAAATAAAAATATGTAATTATCTTGCAGGAGGGAGAGAGAGAGAGAGAGAGAGAGAGAGAGAGAGAAACAGGCAAAGAGAGAAAGAGTATCTGTTCCACAAACTTCTATAGCACATCTAAGTTGGCTCTGTTGTAGACCAAAAGCTGCCTGGTGGGACCCAGGCCGTCAGTTGGGTTCAGGTTTGTGTCTTATGTGTTCAGAGGTATTGTATTAGTTTCCTTTTGCTGCTTTAAAAAATTTTCACAAACTTGCTGGCTTTAAACAACGCAAATGTATTACCTTATGGTCCTAGGGGTTAGAAGCCCCAAACTGCAGGTTTGACAGGGCTGCATTCTTTCTGCATCCTCTGAGCAAGAACATTTTCTGGCTTATTCTGATTTACAAAGTTCACCCACATGCCTTGACTAATGACCTCCTCCCTGAATTTCTTGCATCTCTCCAACCTCTGCAACTACTACCCCATCTTCCTTTTCTCTCTCTGACTATTCTGCTTTCTCCTTATGAAAACCATTGTGATTAGATTGGGTCTACCCAGATAACACCAGATTAGCTTCCCATCTCAAGCTGCTTAGCTTAATTACATCTGCAAAGTCCCTGTGGTCATATAACATATCTACGTTTTGGGATTTAGGAAGTAGATGTCTGTGAGGGACCATTATTATGCCTACTTACCACAGAATTCTGACTGCCTGGGAATTTTATTCTCTGAAAGATTCACTGGAAGATAAGAGGCAAGCCAAACCAGGTGAATTCATTTAAAGCCTAGGTTCATACCCTATGCAATGACATTCCATCGACTGAAGGAAGGTACTTGGTCAAACTCAACATCAACGGTGGGGTCAGGTATCTTTGGACCAGAGTTAGAGAACACCGTAGGAAAACCATATGCTCTCTCAATTTATTTGGTAGTATGGAACAAAATCTTCTCATTATATAAATAGCAGAATATAAACTAGCATCATGCTCTAAAGCATTTTAATTCTAATCAAATTTTTGGTTTAAGGACATATTCACTTCCTTACAGGTTATATTTGTAGAAAAATATATTTCTCTTCTTCCTGACTTTCTGGAGATGTATAGTCCTTTATACAGAAGGAAGATGAACAAAATGCAAGATATAAGTAATTCTGTAAAATAGATAATATACTTCTAGAAAACTTTCTCTTCTGAGTCTACTCAAGATCAATTCAGTTATGTTTGAGCAGACAGGTCTATGAAAAGATGTGTTGGTACCTAGGAGAGGCTTCCATGTTGTTCCATTTCCTGAGGAACATTCTCTAAACAAGCCAAAAGCATGAACATTATTAATTTGATATATGGACTCCTGAACAGGCATCTCACATTGCACATTGAAAATTATTTTTATAGAAGTCTGTCTAATTAGGAAAGATTTCCCAGTATTGCTTTAGTATCATTTATGGAGTGTAGCAACTGTAGCTCAAAGTGACATGTTATTCTACAGAGGTTAAAAAGTGATTATATTTTAAGATGAAATCTAGCAATTTTATGAAAAGCCAGGCAGCAGATAGTCTCACATAACTTGAGACATTAATATTTATCCAATACACTATGGAATTTTCCATTACAAGTTTTGAATAGAACAATTGAAGATTTTTGTATATTCTAAAGAAATAGATCATTAGGACTTCCATCGAGTAAGCTAGTCAAACTCATTTTCAGAAAGATCATCTTGATGTAGTAACAGCTGTATATTGAAAAGTATTTCTACCTAGGCTTATCTTTAGGGCTTAGAGTAGAGATTTTCATAAAATAATTTTGCTTATGGGGTGATACATCCCGAGCTTAACTAGAGCCAAAATTGCTGCTACTTTCAGCTGTTATGTTACCACTGGGGCCTTACATGGGAATATAACTTTCTGATTTTCGGTTGCATCATTAAAATTTCATGTCCTAAATTGCACCTGGCATTTTATTTCTGAACAGGTACTAAAATGGGGAGTGAATTCCCCAATCTTCCGATCTAAAAAAAAAAAAAAAAAATCAATCAGTTTGGATCACTACTATTAAATAGATTAAGAAAAATTTTAAATAATGAAACTGACTTTGAAGAAAAATATACCATATTCTTGAATATAAAATGTATTTCACTAAGTGTAATAAACAAGTCTCAATGAATAAAAAATTATTGTAATCACACATGGTATAATCTCTGACTAGAAGACTTATATATTTACCCATTTATCATTTATTTATACATATACATAATACTTCCATAATTATAGCAAGAAAATACCCACCAGATTCTTCTATGTTTGCATACATTCTTCTATGTTTGCAATGTCCCTCTTAACATTTTGTTGGCAAAAACATAGATTGGGTGCATTATTGTTTGATCTGTCATTTGGATTGTCTTCTAAAGTATAAATTTAAAATTAGCTATTGCAAAATTTACTTAAGTTTGATTTAGTCAAAAAGAAACAAAGTGAATCTTTACTCTTTTTTCTCTCCCATGTGCTAATAATAACCTTTCTGAATGTTTGCTTAACTCTCTGAGATCAAGCAATATTAATTTTTATTTAAATTTTACTAAAGAAAATTTAAAAATATACATATGTTCTCCACTTATATTAAAAGAACAAGAACACAACAAAATTAATTTTATAAAATAAATATAATTGTGTTTGCTTTCTTCCAAATAATCATGTCAATATTATAATTTATCTTTCTAATTAAAGTACTTCACCTTTAAATATAGTAATTTTTATTCATTTTCTATAAAAAGATTCAGATATATTTATGACAGAGATTTTTCTTTTAACTTTTGAAATAGTAGGCTGATGTGTGTGTGTATAGGCAGTAAAACTCTAGGGATTAGAGGAGAAGAAGTTTTAAATTAATTATTAAGGTCAATTTGTCAATACTTAGCCAAAACTTTAAGTTTCATTGTATTTGAGAAGTATAAATATGATAAAAACATAAACTGGCTTTAGATGTTAAAGTAATCTTTCAAATATCAGTGAATGTGTAACATGTGTAAATGGTTATATCCAGTGTGAAGTGATTAAAAGTAAGCTTTCTGAAATATTATTCTCACTTTAGTGTATGTACATGCATGCATGCATCATGTGAGATGAGAATCACAGTTTTAAAGACTATGTTTCTCCTGAGTCCACTTAAAAAAAGATTGGTACATTAAAATATTCTGTATTAGGGAAAACATAGAAGGGTTTATGTTGTATTGTCATTTCATAATTAGATAATTAATCCTTGTCTACTAAAGTTTGAAAGCAAATTATAATTAGTGAACTTAAAAAAATTAACTGTTGTATTCTCCTTCTTACTTATACAAAGCTAATAATGACCTTTTCAGATTGTAAAATAGAGTCCTTTTGATATGGTATTTGCCTTTTATCTAAAAGTTCTGTATCTAAAAAATTAAAAGTTTTAGGGTACCTGGGTGACTTAGTCAGTTGGATGTCCGCCTTCAGCTAAGGTCATGATCTTGTCCAACACCATAGGGTTCTCTGCTCAGCAGGAAGTCTGCTTTTCCATCTCCCTCTATGCACTCTCTTACTTTCTCAACTAAATTTAAAAATAAAATTAAAAAATAAAAAAATTAATAGTGTTAATATGAAGTTTTTTTAATGCTCTAAATGCTTCTGTCAAGAAAAAAAGTTTGAATAAACAACATTACACCACAAGGAACTAGAAAAAGAAGAAACTTAGCTGAAATTTACTAGAGGAAGAAAATAACAAAGAAAAATCAGAAATAATATAGATACCAGAAAAAAAAAATAATATAACATTGAAAGTAATAACCAGTTCCCCCCCCCAAAAAAAATAATAAACAAAACTGGTAATGCTTTAACTACATAACTAAAAAAAAAAAAAAAGGAAAGACTTAAAAACCAAAATGAGTAATGGAATAGAAAACAATACAACAGTTAACGGCAGAAATACATATTGTGATAATAGATTACCATAAAAAATCATATACTAACAAATCAGATAACTTAAAAGAAAACCCAGATAATCTTAAAAATGTACAAGTTACCAAGATTGAATCATGAATTTTGAATACAAGAAATAGGAAATCTTAGACCAATAAAAGGAATGAAAGTTGAATTAGGAATCAAAAATTTCCCTGCACAGAAAAGCCCAAGATCATGTGGTTTCAGTGGTATATTCTGCCAAATATTAAAATAAAATAATTAATGATAATCTTTATCAAAATATTATAAATAATAGAATAGAAGAAACACTCAAAATCATTCCCTGAGGCCAGTACTACCATGATACCAAAGTAAGATAAAAACAACACAAGAACAAAAAAGTCTAGTTTGTCTGATATAAAATATTGCTACCTCACTTTCTTTTGACATCCATTTGTGTGATAAGTGTTTCTTTGTCCCCTCACTTTCAGTCTGATGGTGTCTTTAGGTCTAAAATGAGTCTTGTGTAGGCAGCATACAGAGGGTTATTGTTTCTTTTTTTTAATTGATTCTGACACCCTATGTCTTTTGATTTAAGCATTTAGTCCATTTACTTTCAAAGTAATTCTTGGTAGATATGTATTAATTGCCATTTTATTACTTGTTTTATTATTGTTTCTGGAGATTTTCTCTCATCCTTTCTTCTCTTTATCACCTTTGGTCTCTCCTTTGCACTCAGAGTCCCCTTTAACATTTTTTAAATAAAGATTTTATTTATTTATTTGAGAGAAAGGGAGCATGAGTAGGGTGAGGGGCACTGAGCAGGGAGCCTGATGTGGGTCTGATCCTTGGACTCCAGGAGCATGACCTGAGTTGAAGGTAGACATTTAAGCCACTGAGCCACCCAGGGGTGTTTTAGTGGTCACAAACTCCTGTAGTTTTTGTTTATCTGGGAAACTCTTTAACTCTTTTTCTATTCTGAATGATAACCTTGCTGGATTTAATACTCTTGGCAGATTTCTCCTATTCAACACTTTGATATATCATGTCACTTCCTTCTGTCTTACCAACTTTCAATTGAGAAATCTCCAGCTAGCCTTATGGGTTTCCCCTTGTAAGTTAAGGACTTGTTTGTTTGTTTGTTTGTTTGTTTGCTACTTTTGACCTTTTTTCTTTATCACTATGTTTGTCTCTGCAGACAACTGGCCTAAGGAACAGAGCAGCCAAAAGACAGCAGCAGAGCCCATGCAGCACACACCACAGACACTCCTAGGAGCCCCAGGCTCTGAGCACTACATGACTTATTCATAAGGCCATTATTTTCAGGATCAGAAGACACACTGGCCTTTCTAAAACAGATGAAAAAGGAAAGATTTAGACAAAATGCTAAGGCATAGGAATTTATTTCATGTGATAGAACAAGATAAGGCCATGGTTGGAGATCTAAGCAAAGCAGACATAAATAACATTCCTGATGGAAAATTTAAAGAACAATCATGAAGATACTCACTGGGCTTGAGAAAAGAATAGAAGACATCAGGGAGTCCCTTACCACAGAGAAAAAAGAAGTAAAAAAAAAAAAAAAAAGAATCAATCAGAGATAAACAATGCAATAAATGAGACTGGAAATAGGCTAGATACAATGAATGGCAGGCTGGGAAAAACAAAGGAACAAATTAATGTCCTAGAAGACAAAATAATGAAAAATAATGAAGCTGAAAAAAAGAAAGAAGAATTATACAACATGAGAAAAGACTTAAGGAACTCTGTAACTCCATCAAATGTAATAGCATTCATATCATAGGAGTCCCAGAAGAAGAGGAGAGAGAAAAGGGGGCAGAAGGTTTATTTGAGGGCATGATAGCTGAAAACTTCCTGAGTCTGGGGAATGAGACATACATCCAGATCTATAAGGCACAAAAAATTCTCATCAAAATCAACAAAAGCAGGCTGACACCAAGACATATTGTAATTAAATTTGCAAAATATAGTGATAAACATGAAGATTTTTAAATATATATATTGATTTTATTAATAAAGGTACATATTGTCCATAATTATTGAATTTGGGCTTTTTTGTTGTTTGTTTCTTTTACTCTTATTTGAGGAAAAGTTGAAATTTAGAGCATTAAACTATTAAAGTCTATATCAAAACATAAGCCTCCATATCCTTACAGGATATATCTCAAATTAAAGTAGAAAAGTATATGATTATTGAGAGAGGTTGATAGGACACATAGTGACAAGGGAATAGAGTTCTAGGAATATGAAGCATTGTTCTAGTTCTATTTTCCTTTCCTGCCAGCTCTATGATATTGGATTTCCATAAGTCAAGTGGCTTCTAAGACCCTGGCATCTGGATGTAAGTGAAGCCATGGCCTCTCCCTGTATTCTAGCAAGGAGGCATTGTCCACCATTTTCACCTCATTGGCTGAGGAAATCCCCAACAGGCAGAAAGGTATGAATTCTGAAAAGAAATAGATTATCCTGGTTTTATGGATAACAACAACCTTATTTCCACAAAAGTTTTTAATTACCCATGTGTACTATGGTTTCTAACCCAGGAAAGGCTAAGAATGTGATAGAGTCTGGCTGAGTCTTCTGACTTTGGAGTTGGAAGAAAACCCTCTGACCAGAGAGAAGAAGTCTTTACTAAGGTCACACATTATGCCACACTTCACATCTTATGGCCACGTAAATAAATATCACATTTCTCTAATCACCAGCAAACACCTTGCTCTTTAGCACTCTCCTATAACTAGACTTCAGTAAAAAATGAGCTGAAAGAAAATAGAAAACTCAGCTGAAGAGACCCAGAACACACATTATCAGGCAAAGTATTTTCAATTCAGACCCAAGGAAACAAAATTACCAGAGGATTTATGAAAACTGAAATTGAAAAATTAGAGCACATCTTTGCTTTTGTGGATAATACTGCAATAAACATGGATTCTGATTTCATTTCCTTTAGATATATATATACCCAGAAGTGGGAATGCTCATTGGTAATTCTATTTTTTAATTTTTTGAGAACCCTCCATACTGTTTTCTTGTACCAATTTATATCCCTAGCAAATGAGTGGAAAAAGAATATAATATATATATACACAATGGCATATTATTCAGATATAAAAAAGAAGGAAATCCTGCCATTTGTGGCAACATGGATGAACTTGAAAAACATAATGCAAGTAAAATAAGGAGGATGATGAAAGACAAATCCTGTATGATCTCATTTATAGGTAGAATCTAAAACAAAGTCAAGTTTATAGAAACAGAGAATAGAATAGTGAAATCCAGGGGCTGGGGTTGTGGGGGAAATGGGGAGCCAGTCAAATAGCTGCCTTTATATGACTTTCAGTTATATAAAAATAAGCTCTAATGATCTAATGTACAGCATGGTGACTATTATGAATATAATACTTTATTGTATACTTGAAATTTTCTAAGAGAATAAATCTTAAGTGTTCGTACCACATATGCACACAGTGGTTACTATGTGAGGTAATAGATATTTTAATTAACTTGGTTGTGGTAAGCGCTTCACATTATAAACCTATACTAAATCATATTGTACACTTTAAAAATATATTTCGGTTGTTATATATACAATTTTAGTTTGTTAATCATACCTCAGTAAAAGTAGGAAAAAATATAAATAAATAAATATAAAAGCATTAATATAGAAGGTAAAAAATTATAAAAACAAGAAATAGTCTTGTTTTATTTCTCTATTGCTGCTTAACAAAAGACTATAAAGTTATCGACTTGAAATAACATCTGTTGGCCACAGTTTCTGTGGGTCAGGAGTCAGCCACAGTCTCACTGGGTCTTCTGCTCAGAGTCTGATAAAGCTGCAATCAAGGGGCCTGTCAGGCTGTGCTCCTCCGTGGAGCACTGTGTCCCCTCCCAAATCGAAATCGAGTGGCTATTGGCAGAATTCTGAGTCTTGTGGCTTAAGAGTTAGGCTTTTACTTCCCATTAGCTGTCAGCAGGTCTTTGTCACTCCCGGAGGTTGCCTGCAGTTCTGTGCCACCTGGCCTACCCATGAGGGGGATCTCACAGCATGGCAGCTTGCTTTTTTAGAGTTCTAGAAGAGAGCTTGCCCCTCCATCCTTCTACGATGGAGTTTTACATAATATAAATAGTCCTGAGGGTGATGATCCCTATCCTTCCTCATATTCTGTGGGCTAAAAGCCAGTATCATCTTGTACATGCCCTGAAGGGGAGGGATGATTGCATGTGTGACTTATCAAGTTAAGCCAAGGCGTGTCTGCCACCCATCAATTAAATATCAGAAATATTGCTTGCCTTTCAAGGCCAGGCCATGAGTCTAAGCATAAATCAAAAACTTGAAAGAATGGGATTAATAGAACAGAAGGTAAAAAGATTGTGAGATGTAAAAGAGACATGGCATAGAGCACTGGGTGACAAAGCATCAGGCTTTGTTTCTGCTCAGATCATGATCTCAGGGTCTTGAGAGTGAGCCCCATGGGGGCTCCATGCTCCACAGAGAATTGACTTGAGATTCTCTCCCACTGCCCCTCCCCCCTTCTCTCTCTCTCTTTCTCTCTCTCAAAATAAATAAATCTTAAAAAATAAGAAGAGACATGGCATAATAACATGAAAATATGACTGATGAATAATGTATAATGATAAAGTAAAAGAAAAATATTTCCCTCTTTTGGAGTAAAGTTCAAAGATTTAGCAAATAATTCAGACTCATGCATTCCTTCCTAAGCCAGGAAAAGGGAAGGTATCTATAAATAGAAAGAAAAATGATTTGCAAATTTACACGGGAAAATTGGAAATGAACAGCAGTGACCCAACTAGAGATAAAAGAGGAAATAGAAGCACCAAATAAGCAAATATCATAAATAAGCTTGCAGAAATCAAAGCATAGAAGTTAACACTCTACATGTTTATGTTCTGAGCCCTTCCATATGACAGAATGCCATGAAAATATAATATTGTAATAACCAGAAAATATTTATTTATGCTATAAAAATAACAACACATTTGCAACAAACTTAAAATAGGCTGAAAATAAGGAGACAGGTAGAGACATAGGCAATGTTAAACAAAGAAAAGGAAAGAGAAACACCAGGAATTTAAAGAAGGGAAACAGAGAAACATGTCATGCAGGAATGATCAAATAAGAAGGACTGACATAGGAGCACCTGGGTAGCTCCGTGGGTTACAATCTTCCTTCTACTCAGGTCATGATACTCGGGTCCTGGGATTGAGCCTTACATCAGGCACCCTGCTTGGTGGGGAGCCTGCTTCTCTCTTGCCTTCCCACTCGTGCTCTCTCTCATTATTTCTGCTTCTATTTCAAAATAAATAAATAAAATCTTTAAAAAAAGACTGAGATAGTCTCTACTTTTGGGGGCAGGGAATGTCACAAAGTATAACATTTATTTATTCATTACAGTCCAGAAATCATAGGAAATATTTGAGTGTGAGGATTGTGGCAATTGAAAAATATGACTGGGGGAAAGATTTGTTTATTTTATCCTCCCATGATCCTTTCAGTATTAATCTGCAAACGCTGTCACATGTTCTATCTGGGCCTGGCTCTGAGGTTCTGAGGTCAAGAAATGAACACTTACATAAAAAGCATTCTTCAATTCTCCATGACCTAATTAAAGAAATGCTCTAACTTAAAATGAAGAAAATGGTACCCCAAACAGTAGACACATTTGCAGGTCCTAGGGAAAACATTTATTCATTGACAATTAATAAATTAAAATTTGGGGGATCCCTGGGTGGCTCAGTGATTTCATGCCTACCTTTGGCTCAGGGCATGATCCTGGAGTCCTGGAATCGAGTCCTGCATCAGGCTCCTTGCATGGAGCCTGCTTCTCCCTCTGCCTGTGTCTCTGCCTCTCTCTCTCTTTCTCTCTCATGAATAAATAAATAAATAAAATCTTTTAAAAAATAAAATTTGGCCTATGGAGCAGATGTTGCCTATTTGTTAATATATTCACATTATCTACAACTATAACCAAGAGCTGAACCAAACCTGAATGAATTACAATGATTCTAATTCCCCTGCCTGCTTCACTGGGTATGTCTGGAGAACCACTCATCCTACTTTAATACTGGAAATTACTGTCTGTCTCAACCTTATTTAACTTTAGTAGACAATGGATAGATGACAATGACAGGTAAGTAGATAGATGATAGATTAGATAGATAGATAGATAGATAAAAGATTTAAAAGATTAAAAAGTATATGCTACTTTCTACTGTTACTAAACATATGATAGTTCATTATTTGTTTTATAGGGCCCAAAAATGTTAACGATACTGTAATTGTGGAGAATATATTCATTGAAATTAACTTGCAAAATGTCAGTGAATTCACCAACTGTGGAAAGAAGAAGTCTCAGAAAATTAATTCCAGGACAGCATCCATGGATTAGCAGTTTAGCACCGCCTTGAGCCCGGGCATGATCTTGGTGATCCGGGATCCAGTTCCGCATCGGACTCCTGGATGCAGCCTGCTTCTCTCTCTGCCTGTGTCTCTGTCTCTCTCTGTGTCTCTCATGAATAAATAAATAAAATCTTTTAAAAAAATTAATTCCATAAAAATCAATCAAGTATACTAAAAATACTACAGATATATTGCCTAGGTTCACATTATTCAAATAATGCATTTGGGTAAATTACTTAACACCCTCTACCTCATTTGACTCATTTCTACAGATGTAAAGTAGTATCTACTCATAGGATTATATGTGAGGATTAAAATGTAAATTATTTTTCATTTGAAAATCACCATTGCCATATATCTATTCTCCAAAATCACGTTCACAACACCTACTTTTGCCATTACAGTGGCATGGAATATTTTTAATTATCTCTGTTATTCTTTAGTTACCATATAGTTCAACATAATTAGTATAGAATAGCTGAAGTCATTTTCTCATTACAGGCCAAAAAATATCATTAATTCCAGAATATACTGCATTGTGAAATGAGAATTTCTTCTGTATTTTGAAATTTGAGTGTAATGAATGGGGCAAGTTTCTTTCTTCCAATACATTTCCATTCTCCTTTTGTTTCCAATTCCTTTGTTCCCAATTCACTAGCCTATTATGATGGAAACACTATTTAACATGTCTTTTGAGATTAGGATATTTAGAACCTGAAATAAATATATAATTATCATTTCACTCAACAAGACTGAAAATTTTGACTGATACCGGAAAATTGAAATGTCAAAAGAATTTTCAAAATTGTTTGAACTAAATTTGAGGGATAATTTATAACTTTATTGTAAATTTAACATATGTCAATTTTGGCAAATCAAAATTTTGTTCAATTGGTTTTTATGAATTAGTACTTACTAAAGTAATCTAGCCAAGTAAGTCCAATTCCCAGGAGTTTACACAGGTGTGTAAACACGAGCACACACATACATCCATACACACAAACCATACACACAGCATTAAAATAACTAAATTCTGGAAGTGTGGAATGAGGTACACTACAAATACGTTGTTACCTATGCCCCTGAAGTGCTCATTGTTTTTTTTGTTTTTGTTTTTGTTTTTTGTTTTTTTTTAAATTTTTATTTATTTATGATAGTCACACAGAGAGAGAGAGAGGCAGAGACATAGGCAGAGGGAGAAGCAGGCTCCATGCACCGGGAGCCTGACGTGGGATTCGATCCCGGGTCTCCAGGATCGCGCCCTGGGCCAAAGGCAGGCGCCAAACCGCTGCGCCACCCAGGGATCCCCATCATTGTTTAAGAGAAGTTTGTTCCCCCTAATAGTGAGGGAAAGGAATATTTTATTAATTTTTGTCAAGCATACAGTGAGAAAACCAAGGCATTGGTTGGAAAGTCACTGAAAGTTTTCCAGTGAAAAAGATCTAAGTTTTAAAATTATTTTCAAATAACTGGTGTAACCCAGAGAACATATGCCTTGTTTACAATTGATGGCAGAGCACCAAGCACTGCCACCTACAGCTGCTAATAACTTGGTCAAGTAAGTATTGGCGATTAAAGAAAACAGTAAGTAGGTATTACAGACATTTTTTTAAAGGTGACTTTTCTAGACCATTAATGATACTGATTAATTCCAGGAACAGCAGAACTTGCAGTATGTCTTGTAGCAAAGGTGAATTTTTATGAGTTAATGTTAATGATGGATTTAAGAATAGTATTGGAAAACCTTCAACACTGAAGATACACTTAATAAAGAAAATAACTAACAATGTTATACCTGATTTTATATACAACATAATACTACATTTTGAGTTTTACGCTTAAATTTTATCACTGATGTATTTGTTGGTTTTCTTTGTTATTTTTTTGTTTTTTGGGTTTTTTTTTTTTTTTAGATTTTATTTATTTATTCATGAGAGACACAGAGAGAAAGGCAGGGACACAGACAGAGGGAGAAGCAGGCTCCCTGCCAGGAGTCCCATGCAGGACTCAATCCCGGGATCCTGATCCAGGGATCAGACCCTGAGTAGAAGGCAGACGCTCAACCACTGAGCCACCTAGGCATGGCTATCACTGATGTATTTGAATTGAGAATGTGTTTTCTAAAAATAGCGGGGAGGGCATGTGTATTTTATTTTTAATTATTTCATATGTTAATAATATTTATTAATTTACATTTACATTTTACACTTAAAGTGATTTCAAAATTTATTTTGCCACTTGTTAACATATCCTTACGTTTCCCCTTTTTTCAGGACTTAAGAAAAAAAAATAGATTTTCCTGGTATCCTTTCTTAAACATACATTATATTTTATTTATCATCTATACTTGTAATCTAAACAACTGTATGAAAGAAGTGTGAAGGAAAGTTGTTTACTAAAAACTGGCTTTATGTATTTTTTTAAAAAATAATTAGAGCTTAAATAAAAATCCATACAAAATCTGATGAACTATAAAATGTTAGGCAATTATGACTCCTCAATCTATTAGTCGGAATAGAGTATGGCAAAACGGACAAAACAAAACAAAACAAACAAAAAATGCCACCCAGCCAACTCTTGGGCACTTTCTTTCCTACTAATAATACATAACCAATAGTGTTTCAGAAAGGGACCGAATCTGACAGTTGCACCATTTCATGATGTTTTTCAAAACTTCCAGCTCATGAAAATAGAGCACAGAAAACAAAGCACTGGCTCAGGAATAGATGAAACCTGCCGTTCCGCCACAGCCATTGGCCAGTGGCTGGTTATAGAGCACAGCCTCCCACTTGAAGGAGTCTGAGAAATGTGGGGAAGCACAAGGGTTCATTAGAAAACAATACCAGTCTCTGATCCAGTCTTCTCTCCTGAACTAAACATCCTTTTGTATTCTTTTTTTTTTCTCCTACACATAGACCTAACTAAATAAATCCCTGCCAAGGAAAAGAGCCCAGAAGTGGCATCCCATCTGCTATGAACTGAAATTTTGTCTCACTCCCCCAGAATTCATAGGTTAAAACTTAATCCTCCATGGATGGCATTTGGAAGTGAAGTCTTTGGGAGGTGCTTTCCCCACGAGGGTGGAGCTCCTAAGAATGTGCCTTGATAAAAGAAGTCTGAAGGGAATTACTTTCCACTTTCCACCACATGAGGACACAGTGCCCAGAAGACGATTTGTAAACAAGGAAGCAAGTCCTCGCAGTGCACCAAATCTTCTGATGCCTTGATTTTGGACTTGCCAGCCTCCAGAACAGTGAAAAATAGATGTTTATTGTTTAAGGCACCTGGTCTGTGGCATTCTGTTATAGCAGCCTGAACAGACTGCCATCACTGCGTCCAGCTTAATGTCCAAGATTTCTGGTTGATGCACGGTTATTTCTATTTCCTATACTAAACTTATTTTTCCTTAATTTGGAATTAATGAGGTAGTAAATCAAGTTATCTTAACTCTACAGTATGCACACACTGACACACTCACACACACACACACACTTTTGAAATAGGAAGAAGTGAAAAGATAGAGCCACAGTAGTTCTAAGATCATTTTATCAGATCTAGAGATGGCCCACAGACCTGGAGGTGTGGGTATCCCCTCAGCAACCAGGAATCTTATTCTCTGGAATAAACTATCTTGTCCCTCATTCCCCACTATTCTCTACAATCATCTGAATCCATGTGTGGGTCAGGACATTCTTCCTATGTATCATCTTCTTTAGGCAAAGAGAAACAGCTTTTTTTTATAATAAATTTATTTTTTATTGGTGTTCAATTTGCCAACATACAGAATAACACCCAGTGCTCATCCCGTCAAGTGCCCCCCTCAGTGCCCGTCACCCAGTCACCCCCACCCCCACCCTCCTCCCCTTCCACCACCCCTAGTTCGTTTCCCAGAATTAGGAGTCTTTATGTTCTGTCTCCCTTTTTGATATTTCCTACCCATTTCTTCTCCCTTCCCTTATATTCCCTTTCACTATTATTTATATTCCCCAAATGAATGAGAACATATAATGTTTGTCCTTCTCCGATTGACTTACTTCACTCAGCATAATACCCTCCAGTTCCATCCACGTTGAAGCAAATGGTGGGTATTTGTCGTTTCTAATGGCTGAGGAATATTCCATTGTGTACATAAACCACATCTTCTTGATCCATTCATCTTTCATTGGACACCGAGGCTCCTTCCACAGTTTGGCTATTGTGGACATTGCTGCTGTGAACATTGGGGTGCAGGTGTCCCGGCGGAGAAACAGCTTTGATGAGCACGTCCTCCATAGAATTCATAGAGCTTTCTCAGTCTGTTTCTTTTTCTAGGGAGATTATATGCCAACGTATTGTCCCAATACCTTGTAATCAAGGTCTGTGATTTCTTTAGTACAACTGTGTCAGAAATGTAGACATACTTTTATCTATTTGACTTCAGTCACTTCTACGTGTTAGTAACTAAGAATAGTTACTTCAACAAATTGATAATTAAAATTGCAACTTTTGGCTCTCTATCAGAACCAATGCAAAAATGAGAATTAGTATGATTTTTCAAATCTTTAAAAAGTCCTTATGGATTCAGATAAAATTGAAAATGAGAGAAAATATTTTACACATGAAGATTAAACTAGAAAGAATGCAAGAGAACAATGCTTAACTGTATTATGCCAAAAAAATAAAAAGAAAGAAGATTTCTTAAACTATAAAACATAAAAAGATTTCAAAAATACATAAAGTAAATTAACTTGGAATGATTAAAAATAAATTATAGATGAAGAGACACTGGGAAGATACAGATAATAAGAAAGCAGGGGACACAATTCTTATATATTAAAAGGTAGATTCCTGACCAAAAGAACTAAGAGACAAAGACAGATACTTTATAATGCTAAGGGCTACGTTTCTCAATAACTAGTCAGCAGATATTAAAATTTATGCACCCAATTCATAGCAACAACCGATGTGAGATGAAAACAGAAGGAGATCCAAGGAGAAATAAAGTTAATAAAACTTTTTGTATATACTTTTCAGTTAATGAGTATTTTATATGGATTTGTTATTCTAGAGTGGATTGACTTTTGGTGGAGTAGAGGGTCAGTAATGTACTTCTAGTCAACTTGATGTGTGCCCTAATAAAACATGTTTTAAGATGAAAATTCCTAAGTGTATATGGCAACAATAGTGATTATACCATATTTTTCAGATTCCCTGGGATATTCACATTTTTTAATAACTTGACTAAAATGAACAACTCAAAAAATTCAAAGGAATAAAAAAAGAAATTGCACAGTAAGTTCTGGAGACCTAATGTACACATGGTGACTACTGTAAACGTGCTATATATTTGAAATTTGCTGAGAGTAGGTCTCCAGTGTTCTCATCACACACATATACATGAGAATGGTGAAAATATGAGGTGATAGGTATGTTAATTAACTTGATTATAGTAGTTATTTCACAAGGTATATATGTATACCAAAACATCCCATTGTACACAGAAAATATATACAGCTTTTATTTGTCCATAATACCTTTTATTTGAGGATAAGAGGCAAATAGTGGGGGGAATTAACAACAAACAAAAGAGCCACTTTATGCAGAAAATTTAAAAACAAATGAATGATAAAAAGGTTCTTTAAGCAACACTTGCTTCAAAGACAAAATTAGATGAAGTTTTAAAATTTCTTAAATATAATGGTAAAGTAAAAGTTATAAGCCTCATGCTAAGGAATCCAGAAAAATCATGTACCAGAAGAATATATGTAAGCAACAGACATTGTATCAATAAAATTATCAAATGACTGTAAAAGTTAGCAAAAGAAAAATACAGCAAATCAAAATCCAACAGGATTGGATTGATAAATAAAAGCAAACCTCAATGATATGAAGTGCAAAGTAAGTAAAATACCAAATCTAAGCAGCTCATAACTGTCATTTCTGCATCTATGCAAATGATCATATAATTTTTCTTCTTAGCTCTATTACTATTATGTAATATATTAAAATTTCTAAAATTTAACTCTTTTAAATTCCTGGAATAAAATTCAAGTTATTATCACATATTATTTCTCAATATTCTCTTAATTTATTATTTGTTATTGTCTTGGTAAATGTTTTTACACTGATTATTTTAGTAAGATTGTTCACTGATTTTCTTTTTTGTTATTGCATATTTTTCAGATTTGAGATTGCATTATATTTGTTAAATAAATTAATTTATAATTTTGTTTTATTTTTCCCTTTAATAATCTAATTATTATTTATCTGTACAAATAAGGACTGAGGGCTAATTTCTTGTTATAAAGACTATATATTTTCCACACGTTTTTACATGTATACATAATGTCACACTCAGGAGCAAAAAAACTATGTATATAAAAATACAGGTGAAACATAGTCTATGTGTGTATACAACTATATCCTTTGACTCCTATCTCCTCTATTATAACATTGTGATGAATGTATTAATCCTTGCAAATAGACCAGAGAAAATAACTAGAGACAAAATAATTCAAAAAGAGAAGTGAAATAATCCAGTTGTAGATAACAAATATTCCATGGGAACAATGAAAATATTACACAAAAATAGAAAACCAAAAAGTTAATCTATGTAACTTCAGGATGTAAAATTAGTGCAGAACTAATAGAATTTGCATAGAAAAGAATAATTAAGGAGAAAGGAGTTAATAGGCAGAGCACAAAAAAATTTTAGAACAGTGAAAATACTCTGTATGCTATTTAAATATCTATACATGTCATCTTTCATTTGTCCAAATCCATTGAATCTACAATACCAACAGATGAATCCAGAGGTAAACCACGGTCTCTGGGTGATAATGAAACAGCAATGTAGGTTTACCAGTTGTAACAAATGTACCACTCTGATGCCATTATTAATGATGAAGGAATCTGTGTGCATGTTGGGGCCAAGGATATGTTGGAAATCTTGTACTTTTCCATTCAATTTTGCTTTGAACTTAAAACTGTTCTAAAAAATTAATCAATAAAAATTAATGATTGATTCCAGTTAATAGGTAAAGAAGGAATAATAGAACTTGGCTGTTATCATTTCTAAAACCTTTTTGAAACAAAAAAAGTAGACAATAGTCATTAGTAAGGTTATCGCCCATAAAAAAAAAAAGACCATGAATAGTATGTGTTGTTCTGTTTAGACTGCACCTCACCACCTATGAAGCATTCCTATTGAAAATGGAAACTGGATCAAATTAGGTCTCTAGATCTAAATACCAGGAAAAATAATTGGCAGAGTATAGACAATAGCAGAGAACAGAGGCTTATGTCATGAGAATGCATTTTGTGGAGTCCAAAATCTGATATACATAACTTACGACATAAATGTACCAGTTTATTAATAAAATAGCTCCTAAGGCTGAAGGAAGAGACAAGAAAGTGAGAAAGAAACCTCTAGAAACACGTAAAAGATATGATATTCATATACAATGTGTGGACATTGACTAAATTAATTTTTTTTAAATGTTGTGGAGTAGAAAGATTTGAACACTTTCTTGATTAAGTAGGTATTGCATGATAATCATTGATTGTTAGGATGGATAATGGCATGTGTATATGTTTTAAAATCTGTGGTATCTTTTAAAGATACACAGAGTATTTATTGTGGAAATGATTTCTGTGATTGATTTCACAATAAGTGTGTGTGTTACAGATGACAAGAATAGCTATATGTTGGGGGTCTGGCTGGCTCAGTTGGTAGAGCATGTGACTCTCAAAATCAAGATTGTGAGTACAATCCCCATGTTGAACAGAGTCTAAGGACGCCTGCGTGGCTCAGTGGTTGGGCTGCTGCCTTTGGTTCAGGGCGTAATCTCATCATGTAGGATCAAGTCCTGCATTGAGCTCCTGCGAAGACCCCGCTTCTCCATCTGCCTGTGTCTCTGTCTCTTTCTCTCTGTGTCTCTGATGAATAAATAAATAAATCTTAAAAAAAAAAAAAAAAAAAACAGAGTCTACTTATTTTTTTTTTTAAAGAATAGTTATGTGTTGACATTTTTTGGCTAGGAGCTCTTTATACTCTTACCTTTACTGTTGTAATTAATGGAAATTCTCCGTAATGAATAAAGTGCTATTTTGTTTTTTATTATTTTAATTAAAATACATACATACATACATACATACAAAGCTGTTTTTAGATTAATAGCTGCTCCTATGGAACAATACTAAAATAATTTACTGTTTGTGAGAGAATTTCCTTTGCATATGGTTAAATAATATTTTAGAAGTTTATGTTTTTAAAATATTTTAGGTTATTTTTATGTAACCTTGGGTACATAGGCCTCAGGAAAGACGTTGGGCTCTACTTGATATTTTATTTGACCATAAATAAGCCGAAAATGAAATGTATTTCAGAGCTAAGCTAGTCTGAACACACGGAGAACACTACTGTACGTTCTCATTGTTAATCTCACTCTTATTTTCAATTGGAGATCCTGCACTCAATTTTGAAGCATTAATTCAGAGCAAGAAAGTTGGAAAAAATGACCACTTGTAACAAATTTGGACCTTTTGCCATTGATCAAGTTTCCAAGGAAATGCAGATTCTAAAGCAGAAAAATTCTATTGCACTGCTAAATTATAGAAACATAATGGCAGGTTGCTACCTTCACAATATTGATATTATATATGTGATTTGAATGGAACATAGCAATAAATATTTTGGTCCGCTGTGCTTGATTTGAAAACACCAAAAATGATGCAGCAAATACTATAATATTTAGATTATACTCAATTCCAAAAAAATAATAAAAACCTAAACCACAGTATATATAACACAGTAATATAAAATTATGTTTTGGGGAAAAGAAAATGGAATAAATCTATAGGTACCTTACATTTGGCATTATTATGTTTGTGCAACTAAATAAACGGGCATATAATGTTTGCTTTTATAATAATTTAGAGAGTTCTAAATTGAATGATGAAATAATGAATTGGATTCCTATTAGAGAATTACTAAGCTTTAATTTACTTGTAATGACTAAAAGGAATAATCAATAGTTTGTTCCCTGTTTTAAATCACATGACTCAATTGGAAAACGGTGTCTTGTTAAATAAAAAACACTAATTTATTTTGCAATTTCAAACAATGCCTGATTGGAGTATTACAGCCATCTATCTTTATTATCTTACTCTAAATTTAAATAGATTCAATACTAATTAGGTTAGTATTCAAATTTTTAAAATGACCAAGGTGCCTGCCATGCTATGCATGAAATTCAGCTAATACTAACGCCAACACCATCTCACTGTATCTCTTGAAATCATGGCAGCTGACCTCCCGAATACACATCTCTTGAATACACTCTATATTCTTACAGACCCAAGATGATTAAAGTGAAACACATATACAATTTTCCTTTACTGAATTAACTGTTGTAGCAGAAGCTGTTGGCACCATGTTCAAATCCTTTGGTCTGTCCTAACCCTGCAATGATTCTTGTCCAATTTCCAAAGGTCAGCATCTGTGTATCTTTGCCTGATAACTTTCTACATCAACTGGTACCATATTAGACCTCCTGCCCACTAGGCCTATAAATCATCATCACCATCCCCAGACCCTGTTCAGTAGCTCTCCAATAATGACTCTCAGGAGTTAATGAATAAATAAATCTGTCTCAGGTGGTATTACTTTTAGACAAGAGTTTCTAAACTGCAATTCAGAATTCCTCAGTAGAATCAAGCTCCAGTTGGCCATAAGGTGATTCATCGATAGTGTACAATTACCTATATGCCGGTTTTCATTATACTTTCCCAGTTTATACCAGTGGTTCCTAGGATTACTTTCTAAATAAACTACTTGTTGTTGTTGTTTTTTAAAGATTTTATTTATTTATTCATGAGAGACACAGAGAGAAGTAGGATCCATGCAGGGAACCCAATGTGGGACTTGATCCTGGGACCCCAGGATCATGCCCTGAGCCAAAGGTAGACACTCAACCGCTGAGCCACCCAGGCGTCCCTCTAAATAAATTACTTGTATTTGAAGTCTTGTTTTGGGATCTGCTTTGGAAAACTTAAGCTTAAGCAGCTAGTGACAAACCTAGCTAGCAGATCCTCAGTCTGGGATCTTGGCAACAGCTGATAGTTCTGGCCAGGTATTAGCCAGTGTCCCTTTGATGGTTTTCAGTAAGTGACACATATAATAGTACAATTTGTAAGACTATCACATATTGTGAATTGGGATGGTGTATAATTGGAAGCATTCCCTCGTCAATGCTATATCCATAGTGAGATGATATAGCATGCTTCCAATTATACACCATCCCAATTCACAATATGTGATAGTCTTACAAATTGTACTATTGAGGCATGTACAAATTGTACATGAGAGGCATAAAAAGTAATTATAAGAATTATAAGGTTTGTTGTTGTTGCAAAGAGCCACCATACAGACAATATGCCTAAGTTAGGAACTACAAACTCGTGGCTTGGTGTGAAAGCTATAAGACCCATGTGGCAAGGGCTCATTTTTCTGAGCCAGACAAAAGCTGTGCTGGTAAGAACCCCAGGATCAAATTGTGTGAATATCAGAGTTACAAAAAAAGAAGACATACCCCGTACCAACATATGTTTTATGCCGTAGTGGTGGTCTGATAGCTTAGTTCGGGAACCCTGGAACTTTGAGTGCCTGGATTAACGTGAATGCACTTTAGATCCCCCAAACTCCAGATTTACCTTGGTCCTCACTGCTTTGTCCTTAAGATTCTAGTCATTCATGGCCAGTTTTCTGAAGCCATTATCTGTGGTAGAAGAAATACTCCTTTCCTTTTAGCAAGGGTGGCAGCGTGGAAAGCACATGAAGACCTCCGATGAAGTAAATGTCTCATAAAGTTATATTTAGTATTCTTAAATTCTGCACCAACTTCACCTCAATAACCTAGGGAAGGATAAAGCCTTATCTCCCACGAGCCCAGCATCAGGGGCTCTGCTCAATGGGAAGCCTGCTTCTGCCTCTGCCTTGGCCCCTTCCCTTGATCATGCTCTTTCTTGCTCTTGCTCTCTCTCTCAAATAAATAAATAAAATCTTTAAAGAAAAAAGAACAATGCAATTTGCAACTATTTTGTAAGTTAATGCTTTCTTGTTGAGATAGAGTCGACACATAATACAGTGTGAGTTTAGCAGATACATTGTATTGGTTTGATAATTTACCACTGCAGCATTACCTAACCCCTCCATCATATTGCAAAATGATCAGTTCTTTTCTATGGCAAAAGTATCTAAGATCTAGGCTCTCGGCAAGTTTGAAGCATAACTTACACTATTGTCAACTTCAGTCACAGTTCTGTGTCAGATCTCTAGAACTTGTTCATCTTCTAACTGCAAGTTTTTACCCTTTGGCCTGTATCTCTCCATTTCCATCAACCTCCCAACAACCCCTGAAAATCAACAATCTAACCTCTGTTTCTATGAGTTTGGCTTTTTAAAATTCCACACATAAGTGATACTGACCAGTATTTGTCTTTATCTATCTAACCTATTTCACTTAGCATAAAGACTTCTAGTTCCATTCGTGCTGCCATAAATGGCAGGATTTACCTCTTTCTCATACCTGAAACATATTCCATTGTGTGTACGTGTGTGTGTGTGGTGTGACATGTATTTTATAAAGAATTTGTGATTCTTTATTTATCTTTTAATGGAACTTAGCTGTTTCCCTATTTTGACTGTTGTGAATAATGATGCAATAAACATAGGCGTATAGATATATTTTCCATATCCTATTTTAATTTTCCTGGGTTATATTCCTAGAAGTGGAATTTCTGGATCATTTGGTTCTATTTTTAATTTTTTGAGGAATCTCTATATTGTTTTCTATGGCAACTGCACCAATTTACATTCTCACCAACAGTGCACAAGGGTTTTCTTTCCTCCACTTACTTGCCAACAATTGTTATCTTTTTTCCTTTTGATAATGGCCATTTTAACAAGTGTGAAGTGATACTTCCTTGTAGTTTTGACTTGAATTTCCCAGATGATTAATTATGTTAAGCATTTTTTTATTACCTTTTGGTCATTTGTATGTTCTTCTTGAAGAAATGTCAGTGCAATTCCTACCAATAAACCAGTGGCATTTTTCACAGAAATACAGAACTAATCCTAAAATCCATAGGGAACCACAGAAGATGCCAAGTAGTCAGAGCAATCTTGAGCAAGAAGACAAAGTTAGGGCATCATATTTTCTGATTTCAAGTTATATTACAAAGCTATAGCAATCAAAACAACATGATACAGACACACACACCAATGGATGTTACAGAAACTAGAAATTAATCCATGCATGTACAGTCAACTAATCTTTGATAAGGACCACAAGAATACAAAACAGGAAAAGAATAGTCTCTTCAACAAATGATATTGGGCAAATTGGATATTCTTATGCAAAAAAAGTTAAATTGGACCCTTACACTACACAAGAATCAACTTAAAATCAACTAAACATTATATGGAAGACACAGAACCATAAAACTCATAGAAGAAAATATAGGAAAAATGCTTTGACATTGTCTTGGTAATGATTTTTTTGGATATAACACCAAAAGCACAGACAAGATAAACAAGATAAACAAGTGAGACTACATTCAACTAAAAGGCAGCATCTTCACAGTCTAAGAATTCTTTACCTACATCTCCAATATTTTCCTCTTCTTTCTTTAAAAAAGTTTTACTTAGCTTTTTTTTACATTTATATTTAAGTCTATAATCCAAGTTGAGTTCATTTTCATGTGAAGTATGAGACATCATCAATTGCTCTGGTACCATCTGTGGCAATTGCTTTTTCACTTTTTTCAAAATAAGTTGGGCATATTTGTATGGGTCTATTTCTGGGTTCTCGATTCTGTTACATTGATCTATGAATCTATTCTTCTAATATCAAACAGTCTTGATTACTCTAAATATATAATATCTTGAAAAATGATAGAATAATTTCCCCTCTTTATTTTTCTTTTTCATAATTGTTTTAGTTCTTCTAATTCTTAGTCTTTTCCATATGAGTTTTAGAATATTGTCCATATTTGTTAATCTTGCTGGGATTCTGATAGGAATTATGTTATCCTAGTATAACAATTGAGAAGAAGTAGCATTTCTATCATACTGAATGGTCCAATTCTTGAATACAGTCTGTCCATTTCTTTAGAACTTCTTTGATCTATTTAATCAGCATTTCGTAATTTTCAAGATACAAATCAATCACATGTTCTATTTACATCTGAGTATTTCTGTTTTTGTGAGTGACTTTAAATGGTGCAATATTTATTATTTTGTTGTCTTTGTGATTAGCATAGAGGAATGCAAAATATATATTATATATATATCTTTAAACATTGTTATATTAAAGAACATATAAGATTTGATAGGAAAGTTGTGATTATAAGTGTTATTTATTTACATTTTATTTATTTACTTATTTTTGAATTGAAGTTCAATTTGCCAACATATATAACACCCAGTGCTCATCCCATCAAGTGCCCTTTTATTTTTTTAAATGTGTTTTTATTACCTTTTATTGTAATCTATGTTCATTTTTGGATTCATATTTTATAACATGTTTGTTTATGAAGGAAACCAAAAAATGAAAATTTTTCTAATGGAATATAAATTGATATTTTATTATGCCAATTGAATAATTTGTATAAACCTTATACACAAAGAAATAAATATCTTTTCTCACAAGAATTTAGAAACCTATTGAAATTCATTAGGAAAACTGATTTACTTTTACTATTGGAATTTACATAACTACTTAGTATAATTACCTCCACTCTTCTGTGAATTTCTGTAAAGGAAATAAACTGTCTTTTGTTTAATATCAGGGAACATATAGACAACACAGGATTTAATTTATTTCACACTTAACAGTGATAATAAAAGGTCACTTGACAATAATGTAATAAATTATTACTGAAAAAAACAATTGTAAAGCTAGTAAGTAAGAAAACCAAGTTGTTAAGCGGAAAGGTTGGATTATATTCTAGAATGTAATGATCATAATAATATAGCTGTTATATTGGTGGGTAGCTCTTAGTGATTTATATTGAACTAGGAAATCGCTAGTTTTCTCTAGTTTTCAAATTTTTCATGTAGTTTTACCTTAAAGTTACTTCTGCTGATTTTTATTATGTGTGTTTTTCCATAATTCCAATTTCCAATTCCAATTTCCAATAATTCCTAATAAGAATGGGATTTTTTTATAATACAACTATAACTAATGCACATTTTCATGTAGAGAATTCACATTTTAATAATTTTTTAAGATTTTATTTATTTATTCATAGACACAGAGAGAGAGGGGCAGAGACACAGACAGAGGGAGAAGCAGGCTCCACGCAGGGAGCCCGATGTGGGACTCAAACCCGGGTCTCCAGGATCACACCCCAGGCTGCAGGCAGCACCAAACCGCTGCGCCACCAGGGCTACCCCATTTTAATATTTTTTAAACTCTATTTGATACTATGTCATTACTTCCAAAATTTGGGGTATTTTAATATATTTCAATGTGCCTACATTTTGTTGATAACTTTCAGGAAGCTAAACTAATAGGCTTAAAGCTATGAGACTTTTTTTTTTTTTAAGAGAAAGAAGAGAAAGAGGGAGAAGAAGAGAGAGAGAAGCACAAGCACAGTCCATGCCCAGTGCTGAGCTGAATGAGTGGCTTAATATCATCACTTACCCTGATATTATGACCAGAACTGAAATCAAGAGTTGGATGCTTCATAGACTGTGCCGCCCAGGTGCTCCAAAACTATGATATTTTTAAAGGATCTTAATAGAGACTATACTATGAGAAGATCCTGTGTTACATAGCATCTGAAATAGTGGTAAAATTTATTTTTAGAGCAAATTAGTGAATATTTAACCATTCTGCAGTTTTTGATACATGATGTTGCATATTAAGATTGTGTTGGAATATTTTACCATTATTCACATATTATTGATACTTTCCTTTGGTAATATTCCATGAGCATACATAGGTATTAGATATTATGAACATTTTTAAGAATCCTTATACAAATTGCCAAAGTGTTTTCCAGCATTGGTCTAAATTAAGACAAGTGATCACAATTGAAAACAAATATTAATATAATAGTTGATAGGTTAGGATGCCATTGTTATAATTTGCCATGACTTGATAATGAGGTAAGATTTTATGGGGCTCCTGAGTGGTCCAGTCAGTTAAGCCTCTGACTCTTGGTTTTGGTTCAGGTCATGATCCCAGGGTCATGACATCAAGCCCCACATCAAGCCTGAGTCTCCTTGAGATTCTCTCTCTCTCTCTCTCTCTCTTCCTTCTCTCTCTCTCTCTCTCTCTCTCTCTCATAAACAAACATTTAAAGAAAATAATGAGGTAAGTTTTTTTTCAAGGTATCCAATTAGTGTTTGGGCCATTTTCTTTCATAAATGTTCATGTCCTGAGAAAGAAAGATCTAGTAACAGGCAGTAGTTCCCTTTTTCTCTCCTAGGATTCTGATGGAATTATTGCATTAAAGGGATGGACCTCTTTGTAAATTTGCTAATAATTTTTGCTAAAAGAATAATATTGATGAGTTCTTATCTACGAAATCATACATAGCAAAACATATCCAGTCTGCTTACATAGCTAAGTCTTAATATACCTGCAATTTGTGTTTTTAAGGAGGTTGTCTAGAATAATGACTTAAATGAGGATGAATGGGAGCTTTCAGGTACTGATAATATCTGTTTTTTAATTTGTTTTCTGTTTACATGAATATGATCAGTTTGTAAAATTTTGGTCAACTGTCCACTTTATTTTGTGTTCCATTCTGCATGCATGTTGTATTTGAGTAAAAATAAGTTTATTTAAAAGGGAAGCATTTTTTTTTTACTTTTCTGAGAGATTTTGTGCTATCACTACTTCCTTACAAACATTTGACTTGCCATCACTCATCTTATTTATCCACTCATTCACTCAATATATATTTCTTTAGTACCTTATGTGGCTTTCAGGCATATGTCAAAAGTCTGGAACAAGAGAAAAGTATTCACTGCTTGCCTGGAGCTTGCATTCTATCAGAGATGAACAAATGAAACAAAACAAAACAAAATAAATGAGTATAATCTTTCAAAGTAAAATAAGCTCTTGCTGTCAAGGAATGTATGAAAGTATTTAACAAGGGTGTTTGGGCAGATTTTACAGGGAGGCAGCCTTACTTGTGAATCTTGGCTCATGAGAAGGAGCCAGCTATGTGAAAGGCCAGGAAAAAGGAGTTTTGAATTGAATTAAAAAATCTTGAAGTCAAGATGTCCATCAACAGATGAACGGATAAAGAAGATATGACATCAATCGATCTATCTATCTATCATCTATCTATCTATCATTTATCTATTATCTATCTATCTAATGGACTATATTACTCAGTCATTAGAAAGGATGAATACTTACCATTTACACTGATGTGGATGGAACTGGAAGGTATCATGCTGAACGAAATAAGTCAAGGAGAAAGATAATTATGATTCCACTCATATGAGGAATATAAGCAACAGTGCAGAGGATCATGGAAGAAGGCAGGGAAAACTGAATGGGAAGTCATCAGAGAGGGAGAAAAACCATGAGAGACTCTTAACTATCGTAAACATACTGAGGGTTGCTAAAGGGAGAGTGGATGAGGGGATGGGATAACTGAGTGATGGGCATGAAGGAGGGACATGATGTGATGAGCACTGGGTGTTATATGCAACTGATGAATTATTGAATCCTGCATCTGAAACTAATGATGTAATATATGTTGGTTAATTGAACTTATTTTTTTTTTTTAAAAAAAGGTCCTAAAGTGAGAAACCTTTCAGCAGGTACTTGGCATAAAAAACAGTCGCCATTATGGAACATGTTAGGGCACTCGTTATGAAATCAGGATTGGAGATATGGATTGGCCAAGATCCCTTAAGCCACAGTAAAATATTCTAAGTACAAGAGAAAAAGATTGGGGATTAAGAATACATACTTTGGACCCTCTTCCTTGGAAAAAACCAGTCCTTATTCGAAAGTATGGATTATTTTTTCCCTTGTGTTAGTACAGTCCCCAAATTAGGTTAACATTTTTCAGTAATGCGCTCTTTATCAATATGTAACTAATCTGTGGAAATAACTACTCTCCTATTTGATGGCTGTCAATATAAAAATCCATAGGGCCACAAGCAATTGTCATAGAAATTCTGAAATGGAGAAAAATGTCTCCAAAAAAATCACTCAGGTAATTAGAAAAACCTGGTGTGAGATTTTTTTTTGCTCTGAACTCTCCCTAACAAACTCCTACTTGTAGTGTTAGTGCAAAACAGCACAGAAGTATTTGGTCAAATTCAGGATATATTCAGCTATAATGCAGATGATGCTGTGAACTTGCATAACACTAAAAGATAAATAAGACAATGTTGATTTCTTTGCCAAATGTTAAAGACAATATGACAATATTTTTGGCTTAATTAGGGTGAGAGTATTTGTGTACAGGCCACTGCAATATATTTAATCTTTATTTCAATGAAAGGGAAATCATTCTAAGGGTATCTCACACAGTAAATGGTCTGCTGAGCTAAGTAAGTGTCTGAATGTGACTAATACAAAATTTCTACTAATTTGGATGAACCCTGAGTATAATTTATTACTCTTGATTAGATGTAATGTTGTGATTATGATGAATCTCATGTGTTTTATAAAAATGTATTTAAAACATACCTATAAAATGTGTGTATATATTTCTTTAGTCCCTTATAAAATAAATATATTTCCTTGTATTCTGTAATGGAAAATGCTCAGTAATCACAGGCTATCTAGTCTGAGTATCAGTAATCATGTATTTCCTGAAAAGTCTTAAAAAAACAAAAATATGGGACACTTAGGTGGCTCAGTGTTTGAGCATCTGCTTTCTGCTTAGGACGTGATCTTGGGGTCCTGGAATCGCATCCCAGATTGGGCTCCCCACAGGGATCCTGCTTCTCCCTCTGCCAGTGTCTCTGCCTCTCTCTGTGTCTCTCATGAATAAATAAAAATATTTTTTAAAAGCTTGAAAATACATATGGCAAAGATTCAGACTCTAGTCAGCTAGCTTTTATTTGTCCTTTTCTCTTCATCCTTGTCTTTTCTTGCCTTTTTGTAAAACCTATCTATTGTACACTTCCATGATACAAAATATGCCTTCTAATTTATAAATATTTATACTACACATACATTTTACTAATCTATATTCTGCTCCATAAATGTCATTAGACATATTTATAAGATATCTGCCATGTGTTATCTTTTACTCCAGTAGGTACTGTGCTGTACTATAACATGCAAATAGGAGCCCCTCCAATATGAGTTTCTGGTTTAGCCTTTAATGGGCTTTCAGAACAAGAACACAACAATTAGGCAAGAGACTCATTTCACATCAGGATATAACATTGACAGGGATATATTTTGTCAGAACAGCTGTTTTCCAACTATTCTAAATACTCTTTTCCCTAAATAGTTACTATGAAGAAATTAAGTTGGTTAGAGCAGATGCTATACTCTCAGGTGTTAACTTGCTTTTCTTTATTGCTAAATCCTAGGAACTGGCATCATGACCTACGAACTATAACAATGGAAAGTAAAAGTATCAACAAATACTGTTGATGCAAAAAAAAAAAATTACTCTCACTAAGAGGGAGATGGAAAATCTCTATTAGTTATCCTCTAATCTTTTCCCTTTTGAGATGGTAAATGGGATACATGAGGAGAAAAACTGAATTACACTAATTTTAAAAGGAATATGAAGTTAATCATTAGAGAAGATACTTTAGAAATATTGCAAAATGAAGGCAGAGCAACCTAATTATGATTTTTCTGAATATGAGGGAAGTAGTAGAAGATTCCCCAGCCAAATCGGTTAACTCAGAATGTCAACAGCTGAAGGTCAAGGCTCAGAGTTGGGGCTCATTATGATCCCTCCAGCATTCTCAGACACCATATCCAGACCCCACAGTGGGTAAACTAGTGCTGTATGAAAAGTGAGGAAAGCTATGGTAGTCATGAAATTACGTTAAGTGAAAAATAGCACGTAGATCTACCCAAGCTAATCTATATCTGCCCAAATCATGGAAAATAAGTTCTTCAACAGAGAAAGAAACCATTGATTTGGTTGATCGTGATGACCTTCTTTCTAACAAACTGATGTATATCTGAAATGTTGTAGCCTTCTTCTTTGGTCTACATCTGGAAAGCAGGGACCTACAAAATGTCCAGAAAATGTACTTTGATTATTAACAATAGATCAACTTAGATCATGCCTTCTAAATATAAATTAATAAGAAAAATAGAAATAGCATTATTACCATTATTTTATGATTGATATTTATTGACTAGCATTGACATTCTAGTGACTAGAATAAGCATATTGCTTGCATTATCTCTAACCTCATGTAATCCTCATAAAACATGACAGATATCCAATTTTTAATATGAGGAAACAGAGAAAGTTAGATATAACCAGATTACCCAAGATGGTCAAGCTAGAAGGTATGAATCCAAAGCCCATAGTATTAGCAAATATGTTCTACAGTTTGTGTTGTACAGAATTCTGTTGATAACCTCAAATAAAATTACATGAAGAAGGACAAATAGTGGGTAAAATTTATCAGTGCATTATGATGAAAAAGTGTAAGTAAAATATTAACAGTTTATAGCACTGCATGTAGTTTTCAGGAACACTATGAGGTTTTACTACTGAAAATCAAGCTTAATATTTCACCATGTTAATGCATCAAATTTTTAAACATATTAATTTTATCAAATATGCTGACAAACAC